>NC_065448.1:117578640-118259265 GCF_917563875.1 Diabrotica virgifera virgifera
TTATAATCAAAATATTGTTTATTTTATTTAAAAGGCAATCAATGCTTAATATTTGCTATTTCTTATTATTCTTAAACATAACATTTACAAATGGGAATCTTATTTCCTTTTGGTTTTCAATTGAAAGTTTTTATTAACATTTAACTATTAGGAGTTATTAGGAACAACTCTATTTAACTTTGATGAAGCTTTTCTGATATTATTGATTATGTTATTCAATTTTTTATGTGGAATTTAATACGAAAAACCCATACATTCATGTCCAAACAAATGAGACTGACCTTTTCCTGGTGAACTGAAAATGTCCTCACACAAGACCCGTTTCCTGCTATCCTTGGCTGCGATCAAACCTCGTCCTGGCTTCCAGTAATGTTCTCCTTTGAAAAACTAGCTCGAATAGCTCTCGTTCCTGCTTTTGTCGTGATGCTGTGTTCTACCTTTTTCGAAACTGCTATCAGCTACCGGGACACTCTTGGCTCAAGGAGGTTCTTTTACTCTCGACCTGGCCTACTTCTCGTTCCACGATAGATACTCCACACTCACGGAACTACCGGCTTTCTCACTCTCCGTACACTACCGTCTACTACTCGACTTCACTTCTCGACAGCTCAAAACATTCTGCTCTCACTTTGTCATCCATTCCCCTACTTTCTAAATATCCCTTCCAGATTCACAAATCAATCTTCCACCACCAACTCTCATTCGTAATATTCCTCAAAACCAATTTGTAATCTTTCTAAATATGCTTAATGGATTTCAAAAGAAAATATTTAATTCCCATTCTAAAATACTTTCTAACTATTTACAAATTTTAATGACCTATTCTCTCTTTCAAATGAGTCTTATTTAGCATAGGCTAATGATCGAAACCTTCCGCGAAAAACGATAATGAACTATCATCTATTTCACTGAGTTTTATTTAGCATAGGCTAATGATCGACCTTCCGAGAAGAACGATAATGGTACGCGTCATTCACTTTGTTTATCTAAGCACATTGTCCCGAGTTTCGTACGCTTATTTTAATCACTTCTTAAAATTAAATATAACAATTTGTTGTATACAGGTTGTTCTAAATTTATATGCCCGAGGTTGAGAAAATTAAAAATATTTTATATTAAAGTGAATTTTGTTTATAATTATCAAATCTTAATTTTTATATCAAATAGAAATATAACAAATCCCCGCCTTGTATTCGATAAAATTTATCTGCATTTTTAAATAAATTTTCTCGAGGCAAAACCAACTCCCTGTATATTTCCTTACTTTAATCTACGTCTTATACCCCTTCTTCTTGTATTACTCTAATTAGTCCCACCTATAGAGTAATTGTTTCCTTATTTTCAGTGTCCTCATCCTGTGTTAGAGTGTCGGCTATTATGTTGTCTTTCCCTTTTTCCCATATTAATCTTCTGTCTTTTTCCTCAGATTTTTCACATACTTTTATCGTGTATTCTGCATCCTCGTTTTCATATGCCTCCTCTTCAAATGCCACTGTTTCGATCATATCTTTTTCGCTTTCATTTTTTTGCTTTATTTCTTCTTCTCCTGAGCTCGTCTCTTCTTTTGAGGAATCCCAGGTTTCCTTTGTTTCTGATACTCTCAAATTTTCTTCTTCTGGGCTCAACTCTTCTTTTGAGGAGCCACAGGTTTCATTTTCTTTTGTTAGATTCATCGTATTATTTTTAAAATCTATCACTACATGTTTTTCTGCCAATTCGTCAACTCCTACTATCATGTCATGTGACATGTTTGGCATTATTACACATTGTAGTGCATACATCTTCTTACCCAGTCGTACCATTACTCGTATGCCTTCATTTATAGTTGCCAATGTCCGTTTGTTTGCGCCCACTAAATTTACCCTAGGTATTTTGTAAATTAAATTTGTTAAGTTAACTTCTTCTATTAGTTTTCTGTTGACCAATGTTATTTCAGATCCAGTGTCTATCATAATTTTAATTGGTTTCTCGTTGATAAATCCATCCACAAATTTTAAATTAACTCCATTTTCCTTTTCGTTGTTTCTTGCCAATTTAATAAACTCCTTGGGGTTACAAAAGATTCCTGTTTGATTTTTGGTTTTTAGTGAGCGCCGTCGTGAAAAAACGCCGGTTGCTCATCGTTGTTTATATTTTCGTCATAATGTCTCTTTCCGTCATATCCATCTGTCTGGGTATTATTTACTTCTCTTCTATTTTCTCTTGGTCTGTCGGATTTGTTTCGGTTTTCTTGATATCCCTGTTCATTTTGTCTACCATTATTTCTGTTTTCTTGATTTGAGCGTGTGGTGTTTCTATTCTGGTATTCTCGATTTCTGTCCTCATTCCATTGCCTATTTCTTTGTTCATAATTTCCTCTTCCGTTGTCTCTATTTTCGTTTTCCCTTCTGGGATTAAAATCTCGTCTTGTATAGTCCCTCCTATTTTGATTTCTATCTCTGTAATCCTGTGTTTCTCGGGGCCTGTAATCTTCTCGCGACCTTCTTGATTTTGTTTCTCTTACACGTAATTCTCTTATTTGTAGGAATTGGCATAAACTATCTATGTCTTTGTAGTTTTGCAATGTGATATGGTCTTCCAGCGTTTCTTCGAAATGTCTTGCAATCAGTTCGACTAATTGTTCCGATGAGTAATTATATTGTAAATGTTTTGCGTTATAGTAAATTTGTAATGCATATGTCCTTTCTGATATACCCATCCTATCATTGTATTTCCCATTTTGCAATTCCTTGTTAATTTCCAATTGTTGGACTTTTCCCCAGAAATAATTCAAAAATTTTTGTTCAAATTGCTGCCAACTGTCAAATTCTTCTTCTTTGCAATCGAACCATAGGCTTGCTTCATTTTTGAGATGGTTTCTGATAGTTTCTTTTGCTGTTTCGAAATTTCCGATGTGCTGTATTTTCTTTTTCAGGCTATTTATGAACGGCACTGGGTGTAATCTTCTTACATCCCCGCCAAACCTTATCTTCACGTCATCTGTGCTATGTATAACCATTTCTCTTCTTTCTCCGACATTTTGTTGCGTCCGCTTTTCGGTGACTTGTTTTTCTATTTCTGTGATTCTTTTTTCCACTTCTTCTCTGTCTACTTGAATAGCATTTTCCAACTTATTTTCCAAATTTTCTAGTTCCTTTTTCTGGCCATTCGTTAACTCCTTTATTTTATCTTGAATTTTCATTTCATACTTTTCTATGCGTTCCTCCATTTTCTTGTTGTTCTCTTCTATGGCTTGTTTTGTTTCCTTCTGATTTTCTTGCATTATTCTTTTTGTTTCATCCATTTTTTGATCCAATTTTTGTTGTGTTTAATCCATTTTTCGTTGTGTTTCCTCCATTTTTTGATCCACTTTATCCATTTTCTTTGATGTTTCTTCCTGATTTTTCTCCATTGTTTGTTTTGTTTCTCTTTGATTGTCATCCAGTTTTTGTTGTGTTTCATCCATTTTCTGTTCCATTCTTTGTGACTGGAGTTGCATCATTTGTAATAATTTATCTATTCCTGATAATTCTTGCTGTTCTGATGCCATGATTGTCGTGTCTAAAATATCTTCTTGGTCTGAATGTTCTTTTTGTTTTTTGTTATCCTTGCTTTGGCTTCTTGTCACAGACATTTGTTTTCAAGAAGTATTATCCCCGCCAAATATGAAATTTTACTAGTATGTTACCAATACGACTTTTTTTTTCACCCAAATATTATAAATTGTCAATAAATATATCAAATGTAAATATCGTAAAAATAAAATATTAAATCAGTTATGTAAAATTTGTACCTAAAGAGATCTAAAATTTTATGTTATCAAATGTAAGTATCTCACTTTTTACCACAGGCATATAAATTTTCAAATACCGGCTTTACTCTTTCTATCCTTCAAATTTGCCACTAGAAACACTTTACAATGCTTTCCACGTTGGACGACAGTTGATGTGATCTTGACTATTGATATGAGATAATATTCTTATATGTCACTTAATTTAATCAATGTATTAATACTAATCTAATTCATTAACCAGATCACATATCAATATGTTTTCAATCTCAGGGCGAATTATAAATTAATTACTTACTTTCGTGGCTTCAAATATTTCTTAATGGTTCCTAATCGGGATAGAAAAGAAAAGAGTAAAAAAATACACATATGGGTTACAATTATAATCAAAATATTTTTTATTTTATTTAAAAGGCAATCAATGCTTAATATTTGCTATTTCTTATTATTCTTAAACATAACATTTACAAATGGGAATCTTATTTCCTTTTGGTTTTCAATTGAAAGTTTTTATTAACATTTAACTATTAGGAGTTATTAGGAACAACTCTATTTAACTTTGATGAAGCTTTTCTGATATTATTGATTATGTTATTCAATTTTTTATGTGGAATTTAATACGAAAAACCCATACATTCATGTCCAAACAAATGAGACTGACCTTTTCCTGGTGAACTGAAAATGTCCTCACACAAGACCCGTTTCCTGCTATCCTTGGCTGCGATCAAACCTCGTCCTGGCTTCCAGTAATGTTCTCCTTTGAAAAACTAGCTCGAATAGCTCTCGTTCCTGCTTTTGTCGTGATGCTGTGTTCTACCTTTTTCGAAACTGCTATCAGCTACCGGGACACTCTTGGCTCAAGGAGGTTCTTTTACTCTCGACCTGGCCTACTTCTCGTTCCACGATAGATACTCCACACTCACGGAACTACCGGCTTTCTCACTCTCCGTACACTACCGTCTACTACTCGACTTCACTTCTCGACAGCTCAAAACATTCTGCTCTCACTTTGTCATCCATTCCCCTACCTTCTAAATATCCCTTCCAGATTCACAAATCAATCTTCCACCACCAACTCTCATTCGTAATATTCCTCAAAACCAATTTTTAATCTTTCTAAATATGCTTAATGGATTTCAAAAGAAAATATTTAATTCCCATTCTAAAATACTTTCTAACTATTTACAAATTTTAATAACCTATTCTCTCTTTCAAATGAGTCTTATTTAGCATAGGCTAATGATCGAAACCTTCCGCGAAAAACGATAATGAACTATCATCTATTTCACTGAGTTTTATTTAGCATAGGCTAATGATCGACCTTCCGAGAAGAACGATAATGGTACGCGTCATTCACTTTGTTTATCTAAGCACATTGTTCCGAGTTTCGTACGCTTATTCTAATCACTTCTTAAAATTAAATATAACAATTTGTTGTATACAGGTTGTTCTAAATTTATATGCCCGAGGTTGAGAAAATTAAAAATATTTTATATTAAAGTGAATTTTGTTTATAATTATCAAATTTTAATTTTTATATCAAATAGAAATATAACAATATATATATATATATATATATATATATATATATATATATATATATATATATATATATATATATATTAATTAAACGAAAAGATTTCTCTGGTATACAGAAGAAATCTTTTCCGTAGCGGACGCGAAAATGTAAATTTCAAAGTCTTCATAAAAGACGATGAACGACAAAAGACACCTCTTTGTGTCACAGATTTGTCTACAAAGCCACGTTATTCGCTACACATTCGTCAATAACGGAGAAGAACCGTGATAAGATATATAGAAGAAGATTAACCTGTGACACAAAGAGGTGTCTTTTGTCGTTCATCGTCTTTTATGAAGACTTTGAAATTTACATTTTCGCGTCCGCTACGGAAAAGATTTCTTCTGTATACCAGAGAAATCTTTTCGTTTAATTAATATAGATGTCGTACCAAGTGTACTGAAGTCTGGTTATTTTATTATTACCAGAAAGGCCAAAAGCATTTTCTTACACCTCGACCATCCACCTAGACGTTCCTGACGAGAGCTTGACATGAGCTCGAAACACGTCGTGTAGAATATCGGTGGTGGTCGAAGTGAAATAAAATGCAATTGCCGTTTCCTTTCATATATATATATATATATATATATATATATATATATATATATATATATATATATATATATATATATATATATATATATATATATATATATATATATATATACATCCTACTATCAATTTGGCATCGATACATTATGCATTTACCATCGATTTGGCATCGTCTTGCAAAGTGGCATCTGTATATCGATGCCACTTTACACTACCTTAATAACTTTATTCCTGTACTTGCTACCAGGAGTCTAATCAGCTCGGTAGTTAGAGATTTGATTCCTTGATGTTACTTTAATATATCAGCTTTCCTTGTTTACCTCTTACTAAGTTATATAAGTTTATTCCATAAAATGTTTGAGTCCAAAATGATCGTACAGTGAAAATATTATATACATTTAGTTCAGTGTTTTACCGTTTTGTCGCTGCCGTTATATACATGAAAACGTATATCCCACTTTCATTATCAATCATTTTGGCATCAGAAATTTGGCATCACTGTTGAATACAATATTATTCACAACGAAAAATAGACAATTTGAGAATGTATATACCGGGTGGTGAATTGGAAAGCGGGCCATAGGAAACTCAATGTAAAATTCTAAGCTGTTAAATTCCTGCTTCCCTAATTATTTTACATCAAAAGTCATCAGAAACTATTTGTAGAGAATTGAAATCTCTATTGAAAACAACTGTTAATATTGTTCTATGAACAATAATTATTCAAAATTTTGTAAAAATATAATACAATTTTCAGAGTAATACGCCAAAGCTAGGCCACACACAATACAATAATGTGTATAAGATTGCATTTGTTGACAATGAATTTATTATATTAACAATTAGAACTGTCAATTTTTTTAATTATTTTATCATTTTTTGTTTAAAACACAATAAAGTTGATAAGATACCCTTAGTTAAGGAGAAAGTATTAATAATAAAGATATTTTCTTCAGTCAATAATGTGCTCACTGTCAGTTAAATAGTAACGTGTGGCCTAACATACCCACACATACCTACTGCGGTAAATACATTATATTTTTCAAAATTTTGGAATGTGTTTAAATCGTAGAACAATTGTAACTTCTGTTTTTAATACAGATTTCAATCCTCTACAAATAACTTCTCATGACTTTTGATGTAAAATAGATAGGGAAGCAGGAATTCAACAGTTTAGAATTTTACATTGAGTTTCCTATGGCCCGTTTTCCGATTCACCACCCGGTATTATTTTCATAAAGAAATCAGTCTGGCATCATGTTTTATTGTTTTCACCCAATTTTGAAAAAATGTGAAAACTTTGTATTATCCACGTCCGTCTGTCCGTCTGTCTGTAACCACAACTCCTCCGTCAATATACCAGCTAGAATGACAAATGAGGTATCAAATGAAAGCTGATAATCCAAAGATGGTACTAAAGGTGAGATATTTGACCTTGGCGGTCTGTCCGTCGGTCTTTACGACCGCGAATATAACTCCTCCATCATTATACCAGGTAGAATGACAAATGAGGTGTCAAATGAAAGCATATAATCCAAGGATGGTACTAACGGTGAGATATTTGACCTAGGCTGTCTTTCCGTCGGTCCCTCCGACCGCAAATATAACTCCTCCGTCATTATACCAGGTACAATGACAAATGAGGTGTCAAAAGAAAGCTTATAATACAAGGATGGTACTAAAGGTGAGATATTTGACTTAGGCGGTCTGTGACTCGGTCCCTCCGACCGCGAATATAACTTATCCGTCATTATACCAGGTAGAATGACAAATGAGGTGTCAAATGAAAGCTGATAATCCTAGGATGGTACTAAAGGTGAGATATTTGACCTAGGCTGTCTTTCCGTCGGTCCCTCCGACCGCGAATATAACTCCTCCGTCATTATACCAGGTAGAATGACAAATGAGGTGTCAAAAGAAAGTTTATAATACAAGGATGGTACTAAAGGTGAGATATTTAACTTAGGCGATCTGTACGCCGGTCCCTCCGACCGCCAATATAACTCCTCCATCATTATACCAGGTAGAATGACAAATGAGGTGTTAAATGAAAGCTTATATTCCAAGGATGGTAATAAAGGTGAGATATTTGACCTAGGCTGTCTTTCCGACGGTCCGTACGACCGGGAATATAACTCCTCCGTCATTATACCATGTAGAATGAGAAATGAGGTGTCAAATGAAGGCTGATATTCCAAGGATGGTACTAAAGGTGAGATATTTGACCTACATGGTCTGTCCGTCGGTCCGTCCGACCGCGAGTATAACTCCTCAATCATTATACCAGGTAGAATGATAAATGAGGTGTCAAATGAAAGCTTATAATCCAAGGATGGTACTAAAGGTGAGATATTTGGCCTAGGCAATCTTTCTGTCGGTCCGTACGACCGCGAATATAACTTCTCCGTCATTATACCAGGTAGAATGACAAATGAGGTGTCAAATGAAAGCTTATATTCCAAGGATGGTACTAAAGGTGAGATATTTGACCCAGGCTGTCTTTCCGTCGGTCCGTACGACCGCGCATATAACCCCTCCGTCGTTATACCAGGTAGAATGACAAATGAGGTGTCAAATGAAAGCTGATAATCCAATGATAGTACTACAGGTGAGCGATTTGACCTAGGCTGTCTTTCCGCCGGTCCGTACGACCGCGACTATAACTTCTGCGTCTTTATACCAAGTAGAATGACAAATGAGGTGTCAAATGAAAGCTGATAATCCAATGATGGTACTACAGGTGAGCGATTTGACCTAAGCTGTCTTTCCGCCGGTCCGTACGACCGCGACTATAACTTCTGCGTCTTTATACCAAGTAGAATGATAAATAAGGTGTCCAATGAAAGCTTATAATCCAAGGATGGTACTAAAAGTGAGATATTTGGCCTAGACAATCTTTCTGTCGGTCCGTACGACCGCGAATATAACTTCTCCGTCATTATACCAGGTAGAACGACAAATAAGGTGTCAAATGTAAGCTGGTAATACAAGGATGGTACTAAAGGTGAGATATTTGACCTAGGCGGTCTGTCGGTGGGTCCGTCCGACCGCGAATGTAACTCCTCTATCATTATACCAGCTATAATAATAAATGAGGTGTCAAATGAAAGCTTATAATCCAAGGATGGTACTAAAGGTGAGATATTTGAGCTGGGTACTCTTTCTGTCGGTCCGTACGACCGCCAATATAACTCCTCCGCCATTATACCGGGTAGAATGACAAATGAGGTGTCAAATAAAAGCTTGTGGGTGAAAACCTAGGACTTACGAAGTCCAATTTAAAAATAGGGCATATCAGAGATATGCCTTAGACATCATAGAAGACAATGACACAGAAAAATCAAACAAGCAATATGTCAAAAGGGCCTTAGTTATGTATCTTCGGTCCTGTTGGTCCAATCGTGATGTATAGCACCTCAAATGATAGGATTTGACAAACAGAATACAATGAGAGAAAAATCAAATACAACCTCATGTCAAAGGGGCCTTAGTCGCGTATCTTCGGTCCTATAAGACCAATCGTGACGTACGGCATCTCAAATAATAGGACTTGACAAATAAAATACAATGACACAGAAAAATCAAATACAGCAACAAGTCAAAGGGCCCTAGTTATGTATATCTAGTCCTATTGGTCCAATTGTGACGTACAGCAGCTCAAATGGTAGGGTTTAATGAACAGAATACAATGACACAGAAAAATCAAATACATCAATATGTCAAAAGGGCCTTATTTACGTATCTTCGCTCCTATTGGTCCAATCGTGGCGTACAGCAACTAAAATAACTGGATTTGACTAATATAATACAATGACGTATGAAAATCAATTACAGCATCATGTCAAAAGGGCCTTAGTCTTGTATCTACGGTTCTATTGGTTCAATCGTGACGTACAGCGTCTGAAATGATGGGATTTAACTGGCAGAATAAGATGGTGTAGACAAATGAAAATGACGGCATGTAATAACACTTTAAAATTGTAGAAATAAAATGGATTAACACACATGGTATGACATATTAGGTGAGAGTATTTAACAAATAGAATACGATTACATACGTCCAGTTTTTGACAAGCGACTTCTCTACATATGATAAACGCGAAAGGGCCCCAACGTTCACTGCTCGACATAGGCCTCCCGTTCACTGCATATACCCACTGCTTTCTGACGCTGTGACTTGAGAGGATAGGATTTAACGAATAGAACGACAAAGAAGACTAAACAAGGCAGCTCACGGGAAAAACACAACTGTCCGTTTTATACTCTACAGGGAAGCATCAAATATTCAACGTAAGAATATATTAGAGTATAACGGTATGATAAATCTTTTTCTTCTTTTTTTCATTTAGTGCATTCCGTACGTTTTTTAAACATAATCAGGAGAAGTTGTTGAATTTCTGAAGTCTATAAAAGAATTCCTTAACAAACCTTTTTTTAATTGTGTTATGGATTATTTTTAAGAATGTGTTTAAAAGGCAGTTCGCAGGCTTATTGTCCAATGGTCTTATCACTTTCAAGCGCCTGTCTTTTTTGTAGGACTATTAATTGTTACTTGTGATTTCAACCATTCTAGCGGGGCAATGCCTTTTCTATAACTGAAATGAATATTGTTATCCATTTAATTTTTTTCCTCAATTAATTGAATGCCTCCTACTGGTGTTTGGTCTAAGCTTACCGCTTTTCCCCATTTAAGCTAAACTGCTCGTCAAAAGTTAGGGATATAGAAAATTATGCTCATTTTCATAGCTAATTTTTTCGAGAACAGATTAACGGATTCCACTATTTTTTTTTAATATTTTAGATTTTTCTTTAGTATTTACACAGTTGTGCAAAGGTTTACACAAACTTCTTTTTTGTACTTATACCGAGTGGTAGGTATAAGTACAGAAAAGAAGTTTGAGTAAACCTCTTGATAGGTATTAGTTACGTATCTTCACTCCCATTGGTCCCAACGTGTCGTACGGCGGCTCAAATCATTGGAATCAGCCAACAGAATACAATGACTAGGGAGCGGATTTATATGCGATCAATTTTGATGAAATATTTGCATATATATGCGGTAAAAAATTACGAAATATGCGCAAGATATGCACAAAAATTCAAAAAATGCGCATTTCGGGAAACCACAAATTTTCTGTCTTATTTAGTAATCTTATTTATTATTTTTCAAATAAAATCATTTTTTATATATGCAATTTATTCACAGTTTTTACAAAAAGTGCTACCAATAGTTACCTATTTAAAATAAAACAACAATATCACTATAAATATATCTTCGATTATAATTCACTACAATGTGTTTTTCCAAATTCTTTACGAGGAAACATATTCTTTGATCAGACAAAATATTTTTATAACTTGAAAAACTCCTTTCAACATCGATAATTGGTGCGTATTTAAAATAACTTGTTAATTTCCGTTAGAAAATCGTAAAACTTTGGCTAAAGGTGTAAATTCTCTTAACAATAGAGGATTTAAAAAATCACCAGAATTATAGGTAGGTACCTACCCTAATAGCACAAGGATGTCCAATGGACGTCCTTCACGGACTTTAGGGAAGTCCATTGGACGTCCGTTTTCGTCCGAGGAACGTCCTTTATACGTCCTATTTTGGTCCAAATGTCGCGCTACCGAACGTCCATTGGACGTCCATCTAATGTCCGAGGGGACATATATTGGATCTTAATCGGACGTAAATTGGACCTTAATCGGACGTCCTAGGGGACGTAAATTGGACCCTAATCGGACGTAAATTGGACCTTAATCGGACGTAAATTGAACCTTAATCGGACGTAAATTGGACCCTAATCGGACGTAAATTGAACCTTAATCGGACGTAAATTGGACTTTAATCGGACGTAAATTGGACCTTAATCGGACGTAAATGGGACCTTAATTGGACGTAAATTGGACCTTAATCGGAGTAAATTGGATCTTAATCGGACGTCTTAGGGGACGTGAATTGGACCTTAACAGGACGTCCAATTTTGGTCCAAATTCCACGTTGCCAAACGCCCAATGGAGGTCCACCTAACGTCCGAAGGGACGTTCGGTGGACGTCAATTGGGCCTTCATAGGACGTCCCAGTTTGGTCCAATGTATTGCTGCCGATCATCCATCTAACGTCCTGGGAGGACGTTCGGTGGACGTCTATAGACGATATTTGTACCTGTGGAGAATGTATTGTGGGAAATAAAAAATATATTTTTTAAGGAACTTATATTACATCTTATATTAATTTACAATTATTGGATATTAGATTATTTACATTAAATTATAATTACATTTCTCCAAGAAATTAACGCACCACCTTAAAAATGGGCCATTTTTGATGTCTCGAATTTCCTAAAGCCATTGTCCCATCTAAGTGATTTTTTTAATAATATTATAGCCTAGGCTATATGGGCTACCTCCATAAGCTTGTCATGCACGGGGAGCTATACTGTAATAATATTATATCACATCGCTGAGGGAACTCTACATTACATATACTTTTCGAATCAAAACTTTTATTCTCTTAATATTATTACTTAAAAAATATATACTACATTCGTCTCGCTAAACTCGAAAAATAACTTATAAACCATAAAAATCTCCAAAAATATAAATGACATAAATGAGAATTGGCACAATTATTATTATGGTTTTAAGTTGATTTTTCGGATTTAACTACAATATTATGCAAAAAATTATGTTATATCGCAGATTTAAAATGGGTTTATCTCGAAAACAGTTATATTAAGTTTAGCGAGATGATTGTAGTACACTTTTTTTAAGTAAAAATATTAAGAGAATAAAAGTAGACTGGTACGCAGTCTGATTTTTGCATAAGAGTTTAATGAAATGGTAACAAATCAATTGGAAGTTCTGTCCGACAAAATACATGGAACGTTTTCGGTAGTCTGATGTTCCAAGTTTTTAACCTGTTCCACAATTAAAACTTCCCCGGTTCCAGTATTCCCGTACATCAAAGTTTGTCCGACTAGACACCGTGAAGCTATT
Organism: Diabrotica virgifera virgifera; assembly: GCF_917563875.1. Lineage (NCBI taxonomy): Eukaryota > Metazoa > Arthropoda > Insecta > Coleoptera > Chrysomelidae > Diabrotica > Diabrotica virgifera. The sequence goes on from NC_065448.1 coordinate 117,591,543, forward strand.
AACAAATTTTCAGCTTGCTGTTAATCAACTTTTTTTATTACGCGGGATCCAGGTCTATAAATGAATACAATAAATAAGTAGGTAGGTACATATTATACACTTATTTATACGAGTACAATTAATAGTAGAGCTGGTTTTTGGGATGTTACAAGCAGCATTTGCATTTCCACAGAGATACTTATGACAGAAATAATAAAATACCGAGACGGACTATTATTATAATAATTTACAATAGGACCCGACGGCCGACGCTATAGGGACAGGTAAAATTGATGACTGAACAATGCACCGAGCATCGATACAAGCAATATGTACCGGTCGAAGGTTATTTTTTATTGTGCCAAATGGACGTATATAGTACCTACCTTTAAAAATCGAATACACAAATTAAAAGATATTTAACAACCATAAAGATTTTTGTCAAACTCTATCACCGACTTCATGAAAACAAGTATTACTACATTCTTTGATGGTTTTTGCTGTAAATTTTAAAGGATTGACATGAAATTTGGCATACGCATAGCTAACATGCCAAAGAAAAAAAGTGATATTGTGCCAATGTGTGCTATTGCCCTGGGGTGAGTTTCACTCTTTCTCTGGGGTGAAAAACGTTCAAAATAAGTCCGGACTTCGATAAACTGATTAATATTAAGCAACCTTTATTCCATACTTACAAAGTATGTGTACTTACAAATTAGTATGTGAATTTGGGGGGTGAGTTTCACCCCGAGGAGGGGTGATATACAAAATATAGATAGATACACAAAAGATATACAAAAATGTTTCAAAACATCGAAAAAATGTGGTAAAATGCAAATATACATATCATATTATGATAAAATTGCGATTTTGGCGATTTGCCTTTTTGGATAGAATGATGATGATGTTGATTAGGATAAAACTGCGAAGAATTTTTTTATCGAAATATAGTAAAAAATATGAAAAATATACCAAAAAGCTTGAAAAAATATGTAAGTATGTAAGCAAAAACATAAATAATTAAATAAACTTTTGACAACACAACACAAAAGTTTGAAACACTCACTATTTGGATTGGTTGTCCTGGCTTGTGATTTTCTTCTTTGCAGATGACGCTCACGGATCGATGTCAATGTCCAACGGACGTCCGAGCACGGACGTCCAAAGGACGTTCATATTTATTCAACACGTAAGTACGTCCAACGTCGGACGTCCGAAGGACGTTCATTTATAGTCCATCCGCATTAGGACTAAAACTGGACCTATTTTGGGCACACGTACGCTCAACTTCAAAAAGATGCTCTCAATATTCATCTGTAGTAAGGATACATTGATAAAAATTATATTTTTGCTTATTAGAATTAACCACCAAACTTCTATCATCTTGGTAACGGGAATAATAAAACATTATAAAGTCCACTTTACATCAACAATAATTGAACAAGAAATTGACGACAAGTTATTCAAGGTCAAATTTGGCTTATACAAAACACAATTCTACTTCCAATTTAGCCGTGAATAAACAGAAAATAAAGAAATTTGACAAAATAAAACATATCCAATTGTTCTATTTCATCAAATTCCTTCATTTTCTTTTACAAATCATACATTTTGTACTCGTCAAATTTGGCCTTGAATAACTTAGTCAATTTCTTGTTCAATTTATTGTTGATGTAGAGTGGACATAACGAATAATTTACCGATCAGATTTTCACACTTTACATAAAAACAAAAACATGTATTAGATATTAAACTACATATACAGTTTTGAATTAAATATGATTTATAATCTTTTCCATTTAAACTATTTTATTAACATAATTAAGTTAATATTTTATTAAATAATTTTGCTGTTTAATCCCCTTATTGGTAGAATATGTCCAATATGGACGATTGGAAAAGGTCCGTATTTCGTCCGAGTACGGACGTCCAAAGGACGTTCATATTTATTCCACCCGAAGGACGTCCAACACCGGACGTCCGAAGGACGTACATATTTAGTCCACCCGAAGGACGTCCAACGCCGGACGTCCAAAGGACGTACATATTTAGTCCACCTGAAGGACGTCCAACGCCGGACGTCCAAAGGACGTACATATTTAGTACACCCGAAGTACGTCCAGCGTCGGACGTCCAAAGGACGTCCGTTTATGGTCCATGGACGTTAGGACCAAAAATTGACCTATTTTGGACGTCCAAAGGACGTTGTGTGCTATTAGGGTATTAAATATAACAAAAGTATATAAAATTCGGATTTCCGGGTAAAACATCCTTCGTCATTTTAACATCCTACAATCATTTCATAACGGCGGCGTATTATCCTATAAGTACTTTGTGTAGAGATCGTTTATTTTCTAAGAAAAAATGAAAGGCGGTTAATGAGCTGTCTCTCTTGGTTCTCGAATTAATACAGACCACAGCCTGTGCGTGGAAATATTTTGTCGAATTAAAAAATTTAAATTTTGTTTGGACTAATGAAATAAAACATTTTAGTAGTTCCAAAATGACACAAAATCTAGGCATCGGATAAAAAAGTTTATTTGAATAGAATAGAATAGAATAGAATAGAAATATGCTTTATTGTCACTGAAAATTATACAATTTTATGGACAAAGCTTAACATAGATTCACGAAAAAGATATACATAACAATAACAATAACAAATACAATTTTATAAAATTAGATAAATCGTCAATAAAAAAAATATATAAACAAGTTAAAAAAAAAAGTGAAGTAAAAAACAAAAACCAATATATTGCAAAATTACTATAAATTGCAAAATTGAACCTACAACATAATATAATAAAATACAAACAAAGGAACTAATAAGTTTAAGCTGCTGTATGTGACACCCAAATATAGATAAATACACTTTAGTTACTTGTACATTACTGTGATTTCTTAGTTAGTCATTAAGAAACTCTTCTACTGAATAATATGGTCTTTTAGATAAATGAGCTTTTGTCATTTTACGGAACTTGAGAAAGGATGTTGCAGATTTAAGTTGTAAAGGGAGATGGTTGTATAGTTTTTTTGCGGAATATAGTATAGATTTCTTTACTAACTCAGAAGACGGGATCGGTAAATAGACATCAAAAGTTGAATTTCTGGTGGAGTAGTCATGATGAGGCCTTGCTGGAAAGACATGCATGTGTTTACGAATTAAGCAAACAGTTTCTAAAATATACAAAGATGGAAGGGTTAAAATTTCGTGATCTTTAAAGTAACTTCTGCAATGGGTTGTTCTTCTGAGGCCAAACAGATATCTTATTGCTCTTTTTTGTAATTTGAAAATAACATCAAATTGAGCATCTGTACTAGACCCCCAAAAAGGAAGACCATATCGAAGATGAGACTCGAATAAAGAAAAATATGTTATTTTAGAAGATACTAAATTGAGTTCCTTCGAAACAGATCTTATGGCATAGCAGGCCGAGGCGAGTTTCTTACTTAACAAATCGATATGAAGGGACCATTTGAGGTTGCTGTCTAAAAGAATACCAAGAAATTTTACAGAATCAACGGTAGAGATCTGGCTGCTATTCACAAGCAGGGGTTGAAGAGCACCTTTATATGATAATGCTACCGTTTTATCCACGTTAAAGGAGAGTAAATTAGAGTCAGACCAGGTTTTTATCATAAGAAGATCAGAAGTTATAGTTGCATGAAGAGTTGCAATAGTTGAGTTGCTCCAAGTGATACTGGTATCATCAGCAAAAAGAAAAATTTTTCCATCGATTTTTAAATTAGTGATGTCATTTATATAGATCAGGAAAAGTAGAGGACCCAATACTGAACCTTGTGGTACTCCACATATAATGTTTTTGAGACTAGAGTCAGTATCATTTGCTCTAACCAATTGTTTCCTATTATCTAAGTAAGATTTAAACCAATTCAAAGAAATACCTCGAATTCCATAGTAATTAAGTTTTTTAATCGAAATGTTGTGATTTACACAATCAAAAGCTTTGGAATAGTCACAGAAAACAGTGGCAGTATAAAGATTATTGTTTAGTGCTTGGTAAACCTCGTGAAGTACAGAAAACATGGCATCAGTTGTACATTTATTAGTTAAGAAGCCGAACTGATTTTGTGATAAAATATTGTTATCAAAGAGAAAGGACATAAGTCGGGTTTTTATGAGCCTCTCAATAATTTTGGAGAGTACCGGTAGTAGGGCAATAGGTCTATAGTTGCAGGCATTAGATTTTTCGCCACCTTTATGAAGAGGAATAATAATGGCTGTCTTTAGGCACTCTGGAAATTTACCGTTTTCAAAGGAATCATTAATTAGTGACACGAGGAGTTCTAACACATTATCTGTGAGATTTGAGAAGATTTTTATAGATAGTCCATCAGTACTACAAGATGATTTGCTTTTGATACTATTGATCGTTTGGATCAATTCAGATTTATAGATTGGTCTTATAAAGAATGAATTCGAGACAATTTCTGAATTAGGGAGATAGGAAATGGGATCTTGTTGAGACTGAATAGTGGATGTTATATTTTTACTCACGTTAATGAAGTATTCGTTTAGATTTTCAGGGTTTGGAAGGGCAAATGTTTGAGCTGCGTGGGTTTTGTTTCGAAGATCGTTTATTATGGACCAAGTTTCTTTTGCAACACTTTTGGAGCTTCCCAGACGATTTTGATAGTAGGCTTTTTTAGCTGATTTGATGAGTTTTAAGTATGTGACTCTGTAATTGGTGATATATTGAGTGACAGAGACGTTGGTAGTAAATTTCTTGATATAAAGTAGTGAACGCATATTTTTTGCTGATATGCGGATACCTTTGGTAGTCCAGGGTTTGCGACGTTTTGGCTTAATCGTAATTAAAGGAAATGCCTTATTGAAGATACAGACAAGCTTCTCCAAAAAATCACTGAAATTATAGTCCACGTCCGTAGAAGGAAAATGCCAGTCAGAAGTTAAACATAAATTTTGAAATTTATGAAAATTCCGAGCGGAAAAAATCCTACCTAAACGTCGGGTTTTCGAGGAGGGTTTGCTGAAGATGTTAAATTTCGTATATACTGCTTCATGATCCGATAGTTCCGCATTAATAACTGTAGAGCAAACATCAAGGGGTGAGAAATCGGAGACAATATAATCAATTATGGTAGATGTAGTTTTTGTAATCCTTGTAGGAGAATTAACGTGCATGGAGAGACCATATGATTCAAATATGTTGACCAAGAACATTTGGGTAGCACAAGCAGCAGCATAATTTATGTTGAAGTCTCCGCATATAATTTTTCTGCTTTTGTGAGGCAAGTCATCTAACAAATTTAGCAGGTTCTGAAAAAATAGTTCCACGGAAGAGTCAGGTGATCTATAGATGCAAATAATGTAAAGATTAAGATTTTTATTAAAAACTAAGGAAAATTCAAAGAAGGCTTCATTCAACAAAAAGTCATATTTTGTTATCAGAGAAAAATCATTGTTTGCAGAAAGAATTAGGGTGCCTCCATGAGCTGAGTTTGGACGATCATACCTAGCAATTGTGGTATAATTCTCTACAAAAAAAGGCTCGTTGACTGCAAGCCAGTGTTCTGTAACAGCAACTATCTGGGGAAATCCTAAAGTGAAGAAAGTGTATTTTTTTGTTCTTCTTAATGGCGGTACAGGCTCGTTTTTTTAATATTGTATTTAATTACAGAATAATTTTCAAATATTACCTAATATATTTTTCAAATTGGGCTCTGTACCGCCATTCTTTATTATATTACGGATACGTGTGCCAAATATCTTGAAAAAATATTCAAAATTACAGCCGCAATCTTGGAACGCGTTTTGGCTACCTGTTGATCGCTACTGTATCACCTTAAACAATTTTTTAAACAAATTCACAAAAATAATTTTTTCATTACGAACGATTTTTTAGATAAGTTGGGTTATTCTGAGCAAAAAAGGTATCTTGAGATTTTTCTCTAAAATTGATTTTTGTCGAGTTATATGGCCATTTTCGCATTTTTCAGGTTTTAAATCGCGTATAACTCGACAACAATCAATTTTAGAGAAAATTGACAAGAGACCTTTTTTGTTCAGAATGTCCAAAATTATCTAAAAAAAAATTGTTCAAAGTGAAAAAATTATTTTTGTGGATTTGTTTAAAAAATTGTTTAAACAATTTTTCGACCACGGCACCTTGTGAATATGTTATAAGGACCTCTTTTTGAGTAAGTTTGTGCAAAAAAATCGAATCGGAATAATTTCACTAACAGGGGCGACGATAAATCCGGGATTATAGCGCTAATTATTAATAATTAAAAATAACAGCTTTGTAATAAAATAATGACAAAAATCTCTTAAGGACCTTGAAGCAAGGGTTTGAAACTTGATCTGCTCACTTTTTAATTTCATAATAATAACTTTTAATCGAGTTATTAAGACTTAAAAATGGCCATTTTCGCATTTTTCAAATTTTTAATCGCATATAACTCGACAACAATCAATTTTAAACAAAAATGGCAAGACACCTTTTTTGCCCAGAATGACACATGTTATCTAAAAAAAATTGTTCGAAATGAAAAAATTGTTTTTGTGAATTTGTTTCAAAAAAATTTTTTAAACAATTTTTCGACCAATGCACCGCCCTGCACCCTTTGGATATGTTATAAGGACCTCTTTTTGAGTAAGTTTGTGCAAAAAAATCGAATCGGAATAATTTCGCTAGCGGGGGCGACGATACTGCCCGGTCTACTTTTGATGCTGATGGTGATAGAATAGATACTTTTTATATAACAAAAATAAAACTTTTTTTAAACTCTTTAAAAAATTTGTGGCGGGTTTTCCCCGAAAAGTGCGTTATTTTTTGGACATTTTACGTTGAACTAGTCGATTTGGAATTTGACGAATAAGAACCAACTTTTGATTAGCTCCAACTCTGTTTTTATTGTGTGTCCAGACTTCATACATACATCATTTTTTTTACTGTTTTATAAGCTTTATATTTGCTAGGAATAGTTTTTCGATCAAATACTTACTTTTTGATTTATTTGCGAAAAACCATCTAAAAACAAAAGTTACAAGGAATTTAATTAGTTTATCCACTTACGGACTTATTTGGACCTATATTTTTTCACACTCGAGAAGGGGGTGGTACTCATCCCCAGAAAAAAAGCACACACTGGCACTCTGATGTTCATTTCGCGAAATATCGCAGGGTTCGTATTTAAAATTTTTAATTTACTCCTCACCCCTTTCCGTGGGGGTTCGTTTTTGGTATCATTCGATAGACTTTTGAAAAATATTGAACACGCATTTTTTAGTTTTTCGATCTGACGTTCATTTCGCGAAATATTCGCTTTTTTGTGAAACTTTGTGACTCGCCCATCATTTCTTCAGATTTGGGAACACTTAATAATCGGAGGGGGCCAAGTCAGGAGAGTAAGCCGCATGAGAAAGTAATTAGAACCCCAACTCGAATTTTTGCTACTGTCACAACGCTCTTGTGAGTCGATGTATTGTCTTAGGTCTTGAGAACACTTTTTTCTTCTGCTTATGGAGTCGTTTTTCATTCATCACATACCGGAACTCACCACATAAATTTTGAAGACCCTGACATCAAAACTGTATTAAATTATATGTGATCTAAGTAAGTTAATGAAAAGTCAGAATAGATAGAGTAGAACACTTATAAAAAAAATTGTAACAAGCAATTGGACATCGTAAGTTCTAATTTTTCACAAAAAGTGACCGGAAGTTGAACCGGCAGTCGATATTTGAACCCTTCGTGTAACTTTTTGTCAGCTGATATGACGGATGAATTTTGTTCACCTACAGATATGGACGAACAGACAGGCATGAAACCGGAAGTATGTATTTGTTCTGGTCTTTCTTAGTCGTGTTGACCAATAGTTTGTACTATTTCGACGAATTTAAAACAGTACTTTCGGTTGCAACTCTGGAACAGGCAGTCCGAGGTCAAACTTCTCACATGTAATATCATATTTTGGTTATAGGCTTTCATTTGACACCTTATTTGTCATTCTTTCTGTCCTACTAATAGACGAGTTGTGTATATTGACGGACAGACATGGATAATTCTAGGTTTTCACATTTAATGATAAAAACAATAATTATACAATTCAGTTAACCTGACTATATCATTGTGATAATGACTTCTTATCTAAAAGTGACAACGGCAATAATTGCCGTTGTAATAATTATTATTCCATTCACTCACGATAAAATATCGCAAAACCTCCAGATTTTAAAGAACCGCTTGGATTGACATAAAATTTGGCACACACGTAGCTAAAATGCCAAAGAAAAAAGTGAGATTATGCCGATATGTTCTCTTGTCCTGGATGTGACTTTCACCCCTTCTTGGAGGTGAAAAAACATACGTGCAAAATAAGTCCGGAAGTGGATAAACTGACTAATTCTAATTCTAAGCAAATTTTGTTCTATAAAAGTTTTAGGTCAATACTTTTCGAGGTATGTGCGAGTGAATATGTTTATTTTTCATAGAAAAACACGTTTTGGACGGATTTTCGCAAATAACTCAAAAAGTAAGTATGTACATATTTTATCGAAGAAAATATTCCTAGCAATAATATAGCTTATGAAAAAGAGGTGTCAGTATAAGGTCTGTAGACCCAGTACAAGCAGGGTTGCAGCTAATGAAAAATAGGTTCTTATTCGTCAAATACCAAATCGAATATTTCAACGTAAAATAACCAAAAAAATAAAGCACTTTTCGGGAAACACTCATCATAACTCTTTTAAAGTGTTTAATAAAAATTTTTTTTGGTGTTTTTAAAACAGTTTCTAGCGTGAAAAGTAAGAAAGTTACGCTGAAAATAAAATCGTTCCCTTTTTTTTGGCAAAAGAAAGTCATGAAAATTAATTGTTACCGCTTCACACGTTACTTTAGATAAATGTATTGTTTATACAGGGTGTCTCCGAAAATAGTGCGTTCCTTTAAGGTGTGGATATAATACACAATTTAGAACAAAAAGGTGTTGTAACATTTTTTCCTAAAGTTAACCGTTTCAACAAAAATTACGTTGTTCTCCATAAGAGTAAATTTTTATTTTCATAAATTTATATGACCTGGCAACATGGCGTAGAAGAACCTGTGACTGTGAAATTTAATCTAATGGGACCCCTTGTTTATTTACTAATTGAGTATCAATTTGCATATCAAAATGTATTTTCGTTTTTTGGTCAAACGGCTGAATTTAGAATAAAATGTTATAAGACTTTTTTGCTCTACATTGTGCTTTCTATCTATACCTTTAAGGAACGCACTATTTTCGGGGAAACCCTGTATATGATCTGTAAGTTGCATTGGTTCAAAATGCTTATTTTTGAAAGGGGTTTTGTTGAAAGGCCTCGAACGAATCACTAGTCACGAGTATGTATATGCAAATTTTGAACAGCCATATCTTAACCAATTTTTGTCTTCCAGAAAATCAAAAAATTCCAAATATTTAAAAAAGCAACACCTACATTTTTTACTCTTTAAGATATTTGGTATCACTAATAATTTTTAAGTTATTTTGACAAAAGTCTTTTTTTCAAAATTAAAGATTTAAAAAAATTTACTTTAAAACCAAATTTTTCCACAAATAAGCACTTTGAACTGATGAAACTTACAAACACAAACAATACATAAAGTTACTTGTGAAGTGGTAACGATTAATTCCATTTGGGCTGTTAATTAGAGGGAGTTTTTAGAATATTTTTAACCAAAAAAAAGGAACAACTGTATTTTGAGCGTAACCTGCTTACTCTTGCTGCTGGAAACTTTAAAAAAAAATAAAAATAAACGTTTTCTTAAACACTTTAAGAAAGTTGTAATAAGTTTTCCCAGAAAAGTGTTTCATTTTTTTTATTTCACGTTAAAATATTCGATTTGGAATTTGAGATATAAGAGCTTATTTTTCACTATAGTCTGTTTTTAAACAAGAGGAGTCATTCAAATTTCCCGCGCCGTACACCTTGTTTGTAATTGGTACAACCTCAGGCAATCTTACTCATATCAAATTTTGACACTATTGGCATTTCATAGGTCAGTTTATTTATTTTATCAGCAATTTTTGTATTTTCTGCGTTCTTCCTTTTATTTTTAGATTTTTAGTCAAGATTACCGTCAAAGGCCGATATGATCAACCAAAAAAAAGATTTATCTGATGATATTTCTAGTGACTTTCTTGGGTGTGAATCTGCCATTTAGTTTACCTACTCCTCTTGGTTTTAAAACAAAGCTTAGCAATAACTCTGCTTCTACTGGGTCTACAGACCTGACACATATACCATTTTTTCACTTTTTTATAAGCTATATTTACTATTTGCTAATTTTTTTTCAATAAAGTACCTACTTTTTGAGTTATTTGCGAAAAACCGTATAAAAACGTTTTTTTTTTTTTTTTGTTGAAAAATGAACATATTCACTCGCAAATATCTCTAAAAGTATTGACTTAGTGAAAAACGCTATAAAATAGAAGTTGCTTAGAATTAGTCAGTTTATCCAATTCCGGACTTATTTGAACGTATTTGTTTTCATACCCTATAACCGACGAAACTCACCTCCAGATCAAAAGCACATATCGGCACAATATCACTTTTTTTCTTTAACATATTAGCTATAGGTACGTGTCCCAAATTTTATGTCAAACCAAGCGTTTCTTCAAAATTCTGACCAAAAACCCTAAGTAAATTAAACGAAAATATAAAATGAATTTTTCAAACAAATATTTTAAGTCGGTATGAGAAATTTTAATCTAACAGATGAAATCAAATAAACACAATTCAACTCGTAAAATATTTAGACCCTTGCTTGGTAATCCAGCTGAACAGGTAAAGAACCTACCTTTTATGTAGTTTATAATCTGAGAGGATGGAATATTTTACCAAAATATTCCATCCTCTAAGTTTACAATAGACCTTTTCTACCTGTCCTCAAAAGATCGGTATTTTTAACTCGTGGCAACGTCGAAAAGCGGCAAAATGATGGGAAATACACATTTTTATGTGGTGGAAGTCAAAATGGTTATGAAGTGTAAAAATTTTTGTATATAATTTAAATTTTTAAAATTAAAATTTTAGAAAACTGAGAACGATACAGGGCGTTAAAAAATGCGCTCAACAAACATACACGAATTAAAATTCGAAAATGATAGTATTTCTTGGTGATGCCAAATGACTGCAACATGAAAAGATGACATAAGGATAGCGGGATTTATATATATATATATATATATATATATATATATATATATATATATATATATTAATATTAATTCTTTTGTTGATATTGATTTTAGCTTTAAGTTTCATTGTATTAACCGCGGAAACCTTTCCGAACATATATATATATATATATATATATATATATATATATATATATATATATATATATATATATATATATATATATATATATATATATATATATATATATATATATATATATATATATATATATATATATACAAGTAGTATTTTGATTGACTTGATTGGAAATACGAATTTCACAAATTTTTTGGGTATTGAAGTCAAATTGGGGCTTTAAAGTATACTATTGTCTAATATTCGAGCTTTCGGAAATGTTTATTTTCTTTTTTCAAGAATGTCTACAATGCAATAAGATAAAAAAATATTAGAATATTTATCAAAGAACAAATAGTAATGGTAACTTACCAGAATTTAGATTATAAAAAAATGTTGGTTACTATACATACGATTAAAAATATCAATGGTAAACGGCTGTTGTACATTTTGAATAACATAAAAAACAATAAAAATTCTTAGCAAAAACACTTAACAAAGGATAAAAATTGGTTAAATTTTGAAATAATGATCTAAATTTGATTGACTTTTAAAAAGTTTAGTTTATCATAAATACATGGCTGACAAAAACTAAATGTAACTATGGTAATAGTATATAGGTGTTTATAAGGAATTGAATAAAAATCTATGATAAGAAAATAAGGAAATTTATGTTTTCAAAAAGTAGAAAAGTTAATGTTAAATATTAGCGATATTAACTAATTTTGTCAAAGTTTGGTACCAATTTCAAAAGTACAGGAGATTTGAAAAATCTTATGATCTGATATAGGTACGGTGACCATATGTACTTATTTAAGTAGGACAGTACTTATTTTTAAATATTGTCCTAATGTACTTTAAAACCTTTCTAAGGACACGCGAATGTACTTATTTTTTCTAAAAAATGAATATTTTTATCTTTTACTACTTTTAAACAAATTTCTTTGTATACTGTTCCAGGTATTGCAGCTTTTGTGTCTTGATGGTTTCCAATATTTCCATTCTTTTGTTGACTCTTCTCATGACTTCGTTGTTTGTTACAGGCTCGGTCCATGCTATCTTCAGGTACCTTCACCCACAGTTCAAATGCTTCCAACTTTTTAGTACTCGACACGTTAATTGACCATGCTTCTATCCCGTAAAGCAGAGTCGAGAAAATGTAACACCTTGCAGCCTAACTCTCAAGTCTTAATTATTTCAGTTCTCTTGCACAAACTACCTTTCTCATTTTATTGAAGTTGGTTCTTGCCTTCTCTATTCGAACTTTGATTTCTTTGGAGTAATAGTTTGTGTGATTAATTATTGTGCCAAGATAGTTGTAGTTTTCAACTTGTTCTAAAGTTTTATTTTTAATTGTCAGGCTTTTATCATTATTTTGGGTTTTTGATATCCTCATAAATTTAGTTTTCTTGATGTATACTGATAATCCATATTGTTCTCCATACTCAACTATCTTGTTCATTAGCTTTTAGAGGTCTTGGAGGTTGTCCGCTATTATGATAGTGTCGTCCGCATATATCTAATGTTGTTAATTGGCGTTCCATTTAGGTACCTTTATTCCTGCTGTTTCTCCCTCAAGAACTTTTTTCATAATTTCTTCAGAGTATGCATTTAATAGTAGTAGTGACAATACACACCCCTGTCGCCCTCCTCTTTTAATTTCGAACTCTTCTGATGTGTGTTCGTTAATGCGTATGTGTGCCTGCTGTTTATAATATAGATTTGTTATAATTCAAAGGTCATTGTATTGTAATTGTTTTGCTTTGAGGATGTCCATTAGCTCTTTGTGGCGGACTTTATCGAAAGCCTTGTTGTAATCTATGAAACAGACGTACATATCCTGGTTCACATCCAAGCATCTCTGGATCAGTAGTGTAAATCCAAAGTGAAGTGAATCCGAAGTGAAATGCGTTTACGAATGATCTTTAAAAACATTTTAAGTGTGTGAGACATCAGGCTTATGGTGCGGTGGTCGTACACAAAACTTCACTGCACAAGTGAAACATTTTTACACAAAATGTGTAACCTACCTAGAAAACTGGAGTACAAATTTTCATGAATTTAAACTATTCAAAAGCATAGATCTAAAGCGGGCTACACACGCTCGGCGAAGTTACTTCGTTAAAGTTGACCGAAGTCCGAAGTACCCTCTCTACACACTCGTTCTACTTCGCGAGGAAGTGCGATACCGACAAAGAGCGGTGCGATACCGACAAAGATCCCTTTGACCAGACCGACAGAGAATGGAAGTAGAACGAAGTGAGGCAAAGTTACACAAGGTGGCCGTCTACACTCTCGTACTTGTTGAACCTCAATCGACTTCGGCGAGAGTGTGGAGCTCCTATAAGAAGTGAAATAACATGGAACGATGTTTGTTATTCTCTCGAAGCTTTTAAATTGTATATCAAGGCAACCATGTTAAACGAAGATCAACTCTTTGACGAACTGGGAATTTTGAAAGACGTGGCTACAAGTGAAAAAATTGCTGAGTGGAACAGAGAAGAAAAAAAATACTCAGGATCGATGGCTTAAAGTTTTTAAGTGTGTAGATCAATTCAAACTGAAAAACTTACAAATATTATGCGAATTTATTTTTTGTCTTCCGGGTACTAGTGCGGCTATCGAGCGTTTTTTTTTTCTGTAATAAATAATTATTATTGGACGTCGGAAAAGTCGCAAATGTCCATATCAAGGCAGCGATGCTGGTGTACGCAAATTTTGGTGAGACTTGTATGAAATGTTTCATTTACTTCAGTCGAAGCCGGACCTACTTAAATTAATTTTTTGCACGATTGATCATTTTTGACTGTTTACCGTGACAGATTTTACGTCAGTAGGTGACATTTACTAGCAACTCGACGGTAAGTAATCCAACTCGACAGTAAGTACTCCAACTCGACGGTAAGTAATTCACTTACCGTCGAGTTAAAAAATCTCTTAATTTTAATTTATTTTTTGAAAGAATAAAGAAAACTAACGAATTATTTATTAATATTGAAACTTCTTAGGCCTATAGCCAACATTTTTTCTCTTCAAATACGCGATCAAAGTTAAAAACTTGGAAATATCAATGCCATCATAAAGAAAAACGGTGGATTTAATCATTGAATATTCTGCCCAGAGGCTTCCAGGAGCTTTCAACTGCATATGTCTTTGAACGAAATATGCCAATAGAGTCTTTTCTTCGATTCTTAAATTCTTGCCTTCGCACCATTTTTTAAAACTTTGGTAGGTATTTTGATAACGGATTTTGGATTTTTCGGGAATAATTGTGGAACACCCTTCTTCCCAAGCCCGTTCAATTTCTTCAAATTCACTTTCGCTCGTATTTTAATTTATAATAATCAAAATTGTACTTAAAATTATTGACAACTAAATAAAAACTCAATTCTCCATTGTTGTTATGCACCCTAGTTACTACCTAACAACCAAAGTATCTATCTTGATAAAATGAATGAAACATGCTTATAAGCATGTCGAACGTTAAGGGTAACCGATCTCAGACAATAATTGTAGTCGTCGCTCCGCTCCTCCTCCAAACAATTGTCTTCGATCGGTATAAAACCCTTACCGTTCTTCATACTTAATATATTATTAAGTTCAGAAAAATATGAATGATGCAAAAAACCGGAAGAAGATGAGGCTATTCCAGTTCCGTTATCTAAAACTCTTAATTACAGGCTTGGAACTTTTTCAAAGTTAATGCAATGTGTTATGTTTAGTTTAATTGATATAATTTTTTATGTTTAGCTACATAGTTTATTTATTTTTAATGCCAAAAAGTTATATTTGTCCAATAACAAGATACATTTTGCGTTTTTAATACATTTTTGTTTTTTGTACTTTTTTTTCTTTAAAAAGATATGGTCACCGTAGATATAGGTACCTATGATTATTTTTCAAAAGAAAAAATGTAATTATCAATTCAAAAAATAAAAGTTAGGTTTTCAAAAAAAGAAAAGTTAATGTTAAATATTAGTGATATTAATTAATTTTATTAAAATTTAGTGACAAATTCAAAAGTGTAGGAGATTTGAAAAATCTTATAGTCTGATACAGGTACCTATGATTATTTTTCAAAAGAAAGAATGTAATTATAAATTTTGCTAAAATTGTCCATTTCAGATTTTTTGTTCATTGTGTTCAAACCCTTGCTGATATAAACCAGTTCAAGAAAAGTACGTTTATGTTTGTTGTTTTCCATGTCTAATATTTTTGGATCTTGAAAATTCATAGTGTGGCCATTCTGAATAACAGAATGTTATTAAAATTAAAATTAAAATCTCTCCAAAATTAAAAGGGATTTTTAACGAATTTAAAGGAGTAAAAATAGCCACTAAAAACATAAAAACTCTTTATTCACTATACACTAAAACTAAACAAAAATTTAACACTCTAGAAAGATGCAATGTTATCTACTCCATATCTTGTACAAACTGCGATTTAGTTTATATAGGTGAAACTGGTAGAAATCTTTCTGGTCGCATCATATCTCACAAAAGTGATTGTAAAATTCGCAAACCATCATGTGCCTTGGCAGAGCATGTTATTCAGAATGGCCACACTATGAATTTTCAAGATCCAAAAATATTAGACATGGAAAGCAACAAACATAAACGTACTTTTCTTGAAATGGTTTATATCAGCAAGGGTTTGAACACAATGAACAAAAAATCTGAAATGCACAATCTTAGCAAAATTTATAATTACATTCTTTCTTTTGAAAAATAATCATAGGTACCTGTATCAGACTATAAGATTTTTCAAATCTCCTACACTTTTGAATTTGTCACTAAATTTTAATAAAATTAATTAATATCACTAATATTTAACATTAACTTTTCTTTTTTTGAAAACATAACTTTTATTTTGAATTGATAATTACATTCTTTCTTTTGAAAAATAATCATAGGTACCTATATCAGATCATAAGATTTTTCAAATCTCCTGTACTTTTGAAATTGGTACCAAACTTTGACAAAATTAATTAATATCACTAATATTTAACATTAACTTTTCTACTTTTTGAAAACATAAATTTCCTTATTTTCTTATCATAGATTTTTATTCAATTCCTTATAAACACCTATATACTATTACCATAGTTACATTTAGTTTTTGTCAGCCATGTATTTATGATAAACTAAACTTTTTAAAAGTCAATCAAATTTAGATCATTATTTCAAAATTTAACCAATTTTTATCCTTTGTTAAGTGTTTTTGCTAAGAATTTTTATTGTTTTTTTATGTTATTCAAAATGTACAACAGCCGTTTACCATTGATATTTTTAATCGTATGTATAGTAACCAACATTTTTTTATAATCTAAATTCTGGTAAGTTACTCATTACTATTTGTTCTTTGATAAATATTCTAATATTTTTTTTATCTTATTGCATTGTAGACATTCTTGAAAAAGGAAATAAACATTTCCGAAAGCTCGAATATTAGACAATAGTATACTTTAAAGCCCCAATTTGACTTCAATACCCAAAAAATTTGTGAAATATATATTGATACATGTATCCATGTGACTTCCAAAGTAGATTCTCGTAATACGTTGTTACTTCATATATACCGTTATGACTTCCGATTTCGGAAGTCACAACGTTTTGCCTATATTTTTACGAATTTGGCTACTAGATGGTATCAGAAGGCTTATATTAAAAATTTCGCTGGAAGTCATATCGTATCTAACATACTCATAAGATCAGATTTTAGTTCGACGGTATATCACCAGCGCTAGTGTCGCTCCCGTGCTACTATACAGGCTATGTACACAACGCGTAGCGTCTTCCGTATACCACACCGCTCGGTGTGACTTCCGTTTTTTGGCAACCCTGTGTAACGGTTTCCAGACATTTATCTGTTGTAGATTCGCGGTCCTAATCGTACTTAGTGTTTTGTGTGCCTTTTATTTTTAAACATGAATAATAGCAGATCTGCTTTACTTTTAAAGTTAGCCTTAAATGAAGGTACAATAAGTGATTATATATCTCTATAATTATATATTTTCTGTACTTATTTTAATCTATAATATTTA
The DNA here is from genome assembly GCF_917563875.1 of Diabrotica virgifera virgifera. Classification (NCBI taxonomy): domain Eukaryota; kingdom Metazoa; phylum Arthropoda; class Insecta; order Coleoptera; family Chrysomelidae; genus Diabrotica; species Diabrotica virgifera. The sequence goes on from NC_065448.1 coordinate 117,608,849, forward strand.
CTTACCTATTTACTTATATAAATTCATTTTTCTCGTGTTTTTGTTTACTTCCTTTTTTACAATGAACTTCTAATTTAATCTACACTCACCGGCACGAAAAACGGGCACCCCAAAAAAATGGGTAATTTTTGATGTCTCGTATCTCCCAAACCTGTTGTCCGATTTAAGTAATTTTTTTTTATAGCCTTATTCTTTAACAAAACAGCTATGATAATATTGTTGATAGACAGGTAAATTTTCATTGTATACCGGGTGTACCAATCAAACTGGGTTTTTTTTCTCAATTTTCACAACACCCTGTGGAATATTCTAGCCTTTATAAAATATTTAAATAAAAGCCTAACTATAGCTCCAGGTTTTATTAACATTCTGTTTTTTTATTCATTCGCTTACGTTGGATAATAAAAAGTTAAGGACTTTAACAAATAGCCATGTTCTTTATCGATACAGGTGTTTCTAAATATAAGTGCGACAAACTTTAAGGGGTAATTTCTGCATGAAAAAATAATGATCGTTTGGCAAAAGAATTTTATATTTGCAAGCATTTGCGGACATAGCTTTATCAAGTAAACGATCATTATTTTTTCATGCAGAATTACCCCTTAAAGCTTGTCGCACTTATTTAGAAACACCATGTATTGATAAAGAACATCTTTAGTTGTTAAAGTCCCTAACTTTTTTATTATCCAACATAAGCGAATGAATAACAAACAGAACGTTAAGAAAACCTGGGGCTATAGTTGGGTTTTAATTTCAATATTGTATAAAGGCTAGAATATTCCACAGGGTGTTGTGAAAATTGAAAAAAAACCAGTTTGATTGGTACGCCCAGTATACAATGATAATTTACCTGTCTAGAAACAATGTTATTACAGCGATATAGTTAAAGAATAAGGCTATAGCACAGGGGTGGGCAAAAGCCGGCCCGCGGGCCGTGTCCGGCCCTTTCGCTTACTTTGTCCGGCCCGTTGAAAAACCCCGCAAGTACCTAATCTTTTTAATCCCTTTTATGTGATTTTGTTGAAATCAACAGTAATAGTTTGCATAGTGTTCACATAAATTATTAAATATATAAATAATAGAGAGTATTATAATTACGAACAGCCTTAGTAGTCCTGTCGCCAGGGGGGGTACAACGGCCTCGTTAATTCAGATGGACTTACTCAAGTTTTTTTTATGTATTTTGACTTTTTGACCCGTAGAACACGAATTTTTTGGGTAACAGTTGATCCGGATGTCGATAAGATTGTTATAGACCAAGAACTTGAGGAATCAAATAACAGCGATTTTTGGCAAAACAAAACAATATTTTGTATTTTTTGGGCCATTTTAAGTAAAAAATATTTCTACAAGTTTTTTCGTAGGATGCACAGTTTTCGAGATAAACGCGGTTGAACTTTAAAAAAGTCGAAAAATTGCAATTTTTGAACCCAAATAACTTTTGATTAAAAAATAAAATAGCAAGTCTGCTTACCGCATTTGAATGTTTAAGTCAAATTATATCGGTTTTGATTATTTGCGTTGGTAAAAATTTATTTTTTTATTGTTTAACAAAGCTATAAACACGTAGGGTTTCCCGTGCTTTTACATGCGTTTTAACGCATGTAACGTAGAAATAGTCTTGATTGCACTAGTACCTATTCTACCTACTCGTTCGATTTTAAATGAGAAATCATAGAAACATCACTCACGCACTAGTTGTTTGTAGCTTTGTTTAACAATAACACAATAAATTTTTAGCAATGCAAATAATCAAAACCGACATAATTTGACTTGAACTTTCAAAGGCGCTAAGCAGAATTGCTATTTTATTTTTTAATCAAAAGTTATTCGGGTTTAAAAATTGCAGTTTTTCGATTTTTTGAAAGTTCAACCGCGTTTATCTCGAAAACTGTGCATCCTACTAAAAAACTTGTAGAAATATTTTTTGCTTAAAATGACCCAAAAAATACAAAATATTGTTTTGTTTTGCCAAAAATCGCTGTTATTTGATTCCTCAAGTTCTTGGTCTATAACAATCTTATCGACATCCGGATCAACTGTTACCCAAAAAATTCGGGTTCTACGGGTCAAAATACATAAAAAAAACTTGGGTAAGTCCATCTGAATTAACGAGGCCGTTGTACCCCCCCTGGCGACAGGACTATAGCTAACTATATTTTTAAAAACTGTTTAATTGTAACTATTTACTTTAAATTTCTTTTAAAATATAGGGAAATCCCCGGAGATTCATAATTGTTTATTCGGTATTAATAATCGTATTTAACTCTCAAGGTCTCAAGACAAGCACTCGGTGTTTGGGTATCTATTTCAACCATATCACTGACAGTTTATGATCTAAATACCTCAGCACTTTGGTCCCAATAATATGATTCTTTATTTATTAAATCTGAATTAAGTATGGTTGTTTGGAATACCTACTTCAGCATAAAATTCATTGTTACCGATTTTTGCCGAAGTTTTACAACTACTTCGAAAGACGCGTATAAGTTTATTTTGATTTAGCACTGGTCGTATTTCCTATTACTCCTCATATTTCTTTTGATACAGTGTGTGTTATTTTGCAAATATATAATAAATTGAAAAAGTGGAGGACATTTTGTAAGTAAAATTTGAAAACATTGTTTTTATTTTATTGTATTAAAATATTTATTTGTAAGCATTTGCAAAATGATACAATCTAAAAAAAGAAAAGTTGATTTGGAATGCAGAAATTTTAATGAAGCATGGACAGAAAAATACCTTTTTACGAACATTGGTAAGAAAGCAATTTGTTTAGTTTGCCATTAAACCATTGCTGTTTTCAAGGAATATAATTTAAAGAGGCATTTTACATCAAAACATCCAAAATATGCATCGTTTTCTTTAGAAGAACTTAAAAATGCTGCAGACAACTTAGCAAAAAACTTAAATAAACAACAAAATATTTTTAGCAAACAAAGTAACATCGAGAAATCTACCACACAAGCAAGTTATGTTATTGCACACAAAATTGCTAAGTTATGTAAACCTTTTTCTGAAGCAGAATTTGTTAAACAGTGCATGGTAGAAGTGTCGGAGATATGTTGTCCTGAAAAAAAACATATTTTTGAAAATTTAAGCCTGTCAAGGAGAACAATAGTACGACGGATCGAAAATATTTCAGGAAATTTACTCGACCAGCTAAAAACAATAATTGCTGATTTTACATATTGTTCTCTGGCGTTGGATGAGTCCTGCGATATTACTGACACAAGTCAATTATTAATATTTATTCGGGGCATTAACAAAAAATGTGAAATTCGCGAGGAACTTCTTAGTGTGCATCCAATGAAAAATACAACTACCGGTGAAGACTTCTTTAACGCTGTTGAAGAGTGTTTAGTTAAAGTAAATTTACCTTGGAACAAAATAGTAAGCATCACTACGGATGGCTGTCCTAGTTTAACAGGGAAAAATGTGGGCTTACTAAAACGAATCAGCGACAAAGTAAAACAGTTGCAGCCAGAACAAGACATATTATTTTTACACTGCATTATTCATCAAGAAGTGTTATGTAGAAAAGTTTTAAAATTGAATCACGTCGTTACTGTTGTGACAAAAGTTGTAAATTTTATCCGGGAACGTGCCTTAAATCATCGACAGTTTGTTGAATTTTTGAAAGAAATTGAAAGTGACTTTTACGAAATTCCTTACTACACTGAGGTGAGATGGCTTAGCATCGGTAAAGTTTTGGACAGATTTCAATATTTGCTTGATGAAATAGTATCCTTCTTGTCGATAAAAGAAAAACTACATGATTTTCCTGAATTGCAAAATGAGGCATGGCTAAACGATTTGTCGTTTTCTGTAGATATTGTAAAATATTTAAATGAACTTAATGTAAATTTACAAGGGAAAAACCAGTTCGCTTTCAATATGCACTCAAATGTCAAAGCATTTATGATAAAACTAAACTTATTTGCTGAGAACTTTAATAAAAAAATATTAAACCACTTCCCATCATTACAAACACGACGAGAATTATTGAAAAATTCTGATTTTCTTAAATATAGTTCAGTAACACAAGACCTGCATACTGAATTCCAAAGAAGATTTCAAGATTTCAAAGTTATTGAAAAACCTTTGTCATTAATTAGTCAACCTTTCAATTTCGATGTGCAAGAAGCTCCTGTTGAAATTCAGCTAGAATTAATTGACTTACAGGCAAATAATTTATTAAAAGAAAATGTTCAATCAAACGAATTGAGTGCTTTCTACGGTGCTTTGAATACAGAACATTTTAAACATTTTTTAAACTATGTTCAAAAATACCTAGTTTTATTTGGTTCGACATATATTTGTGAAAGAACTTTTTCGTTGATGGTTTCCACGAAAAATAAATATCGATCACAAATTACTGACGAAAATCTACACTCGGTATTAAGGATTGCTACAAGTGATTTGGATCCCAATTTTGAAGAAATAATATCACATGAACATTCGCGATTTCACGTTTCGCATTAACTATTATAGAAGTTATACTTATAATGAGTATTCTATTAATTTTAACGTTTAATGTTTGTCTTTTTTTTATAATTTTATTTAATATTAGGTATATTTACAAAATATGTATCAATATAAATTAATTTGTATCGTTAAAATATAAATAAATAAGGAAATAAAATCTTTCAATAACTGATTTATTTAATTACCATTAATTTATTATTATTCTTCTAACGCCGACTCCACTAATGCAGGTTGGCTAAAACACCATTGCAAATTCGTCTCTATTTTCTGCTTTTCTTGAAAGCGTCTGTGTGTTTAACCCGGTCCAGTCTCAAATGTTTTCAGTCAGAATATTTGTCGTCTACCAGGACCCCTTTTTCCTTCGAACAACTCGTACATATCATTTCTGAGCATGTGCCGTAAATATGCTGTCTGTCTCCTTTTAATGGAGGTCAAAAGTTCTCTGTCTCTTTCCATTTCGTGCAACATCATTTTGTTCGTATATGATCGGTCCATGGTATTTTCTAAATTCTCCCAAAAAGCCACATCTCAAAAGCTTCCGGCTTTCTCATTAAGTCAGCATTAACAATCCAAGCTTCGGCGCCATAAAAAAGAATAGAGTGGATATACAACATTTTATCAACTAATATCAGATTTGCAGATTGAGTCTTTGGTGACTCAGAAATGTCCTCATCTTCAAAAAGTCTACCCTCAATTGCTCTATTCTTGATCGAATTTATGATTTCGAATTTAAATCTTCCGTAATCCAGACTCCTAAGTAAGTATTTCATTTTGTCCACTTGCTCAATATCTTCATTTTTTATCTGGTTCTTTTTCTGGATCTTCTTATGATTTAATATAATGACCATTTTTTTTTCAATTACGTGACATATTTTAATGGGCACAAGTTTTTCGCATGTATTCCCAAGTAGGACAATTTATTATTACCATTTTCTAATTATTAACAGTCAAATTTCTTTGTCCAAATGCTTTAAAATAATACTTATAGTATTTATTTCTTGGGCAGGGAATAAGCTACACCAAAAAAATTCGCGTGGGCACAGCGTACATATCCGGTATAGTCCTCCGGCCCGAGAGACATTTTGAAACTTTCATTTTGGCCCGCGCTTAAAAGTAATTGCCCACCCCTGATCTAAGCGGTTTTTTAAAATTTATGGGTTTTGCAATATTTTACCGTCAGCGAACGGACTAATAGTAGAGGATCCGATATAAGGCCGATCTGCATCGATCTATTTAATGGATAACGTGTGCGTGAAGTAACAATGTATTTTAAACGGGATTTACTTTTTCGCACTGTTTTTGACACACTTTCATATAATCAAATATCCTTAACTTTCGCGTTGTCATGGTGATGACATAATGAGCAATAAATTACAAAAAAAAATTTGACAGTTTTGTGGTTTGAAAGAAATTAGAATGTTTAAATAAGTTCTAAAAATTGTAGAATAGGAATGAATTCCAGTGATGAAGAGTTACAGTTTTTTTATTTGTTTATCGTAGATAAAATATTGTATGAAACTGTGCGTGAAGTACTTTTTGCGAATTTAAGCGATGTATAGCACTCGCTCCGTTGTCGCTTGTGCTCTAAACATCACGTGCATTCGTAAAAAGCATACTTCACGAACTGTTTCATAAATAACTATTTTCATATATTAAAAAAAATGTTTCGACCCTGGTAGATATTATTCCAGATTTTCAGATTTCAGCACAGTGTTAGATGGTTGCGGCATATATGGAGAGCAGGTAGCGTAACAACTATAAACTCAATTTTACAATGGAAACCCGGAGTTAGAAGGAGACGCGGAGGAACTAGAATAAATGGTTACAGGAAGTAAAGGAAAATTTATATAGGGCAGGAATTAGAGACTAGCAGAAAAAGACAGAGGATAGAAAGAACTGGAGAAGCACAGTCAATAGTATCGAGTAGCAGACTGGGACTAATCTGCTCTAAAAAGATGGATCTAATTTAATTTAATTTTCTTATTACACATTATTATTGGTACATCAAAAATTAAAAGGACGGTGCCTGTAATAAAATCTAAAATTCAAAATTTAATCAAGAAAAATAATAAATATTAAAATTTCCTATAAGTTCAAATTTATTTATTAAAATTTTTGATATAATTTTCATAAATAAATTACTTACTAATAACACTTTTTTAATTAATTCCAAAAAATCCATTTTGCAGCAATAATAAAATATTAGTATTTGTAAAATAAATATCAATCATATCATAAATAATACAGGTTTACAAAAAAAAAACTAAATTTCGGACTATTTGACGAAACCATGTTACAAGGGGGTTTTTGGGGTGGCTGATCACGAATCCGGGGTCCGCTCACCTCTTTCACGCCAGGTAAAGGTCATTTCAAGGTCAAATCAAGATAAATCGACAGTCGCTCTGAGAAAGTATATTAGGGCGTTTTTGGTGTCGCTGATGACGAATCATTAGTCCGCTGACCTCTATCACGTCTAGTTCAAGGTCAAATCAACATAAATCGACACAATCGCTCTGAAAATATAGGGGTTTTGGAGTCACTGATCATGAAAACTGCGGTCCGTTGAGCTCTACCACGTAAGGTAATGGTCATTTCAAGGCCAAATCAGGACAAGTCCACAAAACTGATTTGACCTTGAAATGACCTTTACCTGTCGCGGTTGAGCTCAACGGACCCCAGTTTTGTGATCAGCGACCCCAAAAACCCCCTAATATACTTTTTCAGAGCGACTGTCGGTTTATCTTGATTTGACCTCGAAATGACCTTGAGCTAGACGTGATAGAGGTCAGCGGACACAAATTCGTCATCAGCGACCACAAAAACCCCCTAATATACTTTTTCAGAGCGACTGTCGGTTTATCTTGATTTGACCTTGAGATTACCATTACCTGACGTGATAGAGGTCAGCGGACCCCGGATTCGTGACCAGCGACCCCAAAAACCCCCTAGTCATATGGTTTCGTCAAATATTCCGAAATGTATTTTTTTTGTAAACCTGTTTAATCAAAAGAATATCAATCTTTTAATTTAAATAGACAACTTTAAAACATAGAACTGCATTCACAACTGTATTCACAGTAAAAGTTTCAAAAGATCACACATTACGCTTAAAGTAAGAGGTAAATCAGCAGACGAGTCGTTGTGACTTCCAAAATATGACAACACCGCTGGAAGTGACAACGCACCTTGAACTACCCTATATATGGAAGCCATAACGTATGCTGTACGCTTCGTTATATACGTATATATATACAAAATTTATTTTGGTAAATCCTTTCCCCTCAATAGGTAGACCCATTTTATAAGCCCCCCTTTTACCAAATACACAATTTTTAAAAAATAATTCCTAGTAGAAAAGGTGGAAGTCGGCCTCTTCTGTATACCGGAAGTCACAACTTAACGTGCATCAATATATATATATATATATATATATATATATATATATATATATATATATATATATATATATATATATATATATATATATATATATATATATATATATATATATATAGGATGAATGGGTAAGCAGCTGAAGTAACGGAGTCAAGAGTACTCTTTTTTCAATATCAAATATATTTCGGTATTGCCTTTAGACCATCATCAGTGATTGCTACAAATGTGTTATAAGTGAGTTGCTTTGTGAAATAATTAAAAAGGTTATTGAACTTACAAAGTTGAGATTGCGGCTCTATGGTTAAAAATTTTTGTAAAAAATCTTCCAGAAGGGGAAACATCAAACATATTAAAATTGTAAAAACACAAGAAAAAACAAAACATTTAAATGGAAAAAACTGTAATAATACACATTTAAAAAAATAATTTAGTAATAAAATCTTTTTGAATCTTAAGAACCAAAACATTAGGTAGGTACAACCAGTACTTTTTTGTACAAAAAAAAAACTTGAAATTAAAATGAATTAGCGTTTATACTAAATATTATGTTCTATGTTCTATGGTAGAAGCAAATGATAGTTGACAATGACATAATGAAATTTTGTTTTGTGGTTTTATTCACCCTAACCTAACCTTACTTTTTTCCCACTTAAAAAAAACATATATAATAAGTGTTATGATGTAGTTTGTTGTATTGAATTCTTTATCTAAGTGAAGTAAGAGTGAGTAAATCTCACTTAAGTGGCTGATGTGTGATTTTTGGTTTATAGTTAAATCAGTCTCAGAAATAAAAGCCATTTCAAGAAACAATCTTTTAAAATAATTGTTTTCCACTGCTAGAACTTTAGCATCTGTATAGTTCATTTGGTGATCATTTTCATGGACAAGCATGGATACATTACATCTGTTTGGATATCTCCTGCCATCACTTCTGTGCGACGTGATACGATCTTTCAATCGTCTCGAAGAATGGCCTATGTACTGCAGATTACAATTTGTGCATGATATACTATACACTATATTTGACATATTGTCTTTCAAAGTTTTGTCTTTAAGTTTTGAGAAGACTGATTTAATTATTACAGCTGTTTTTGTAGCAAACTTAAAGTCACCAACATAATTGAAGATTCGTGTCAGTTTTGGTGTTACATTATGTATGTAAGGTAGTGTATAATATTTGGTGGACATGGACGTTATAGCTACAGTATCAACTTCTTGATCAACAGCGGTACTGTTTACAGGAGAAAGGTTTTGTGTAGTGTTAAGTGTAACCGATGGTGTGCTAAACAAAATTTTCTTCAAAAGAGCTGGTGGATAGCCATTATCTAGGAACAACTGGTAAGATTTTTAGGTTTTTTGTTGTAGTGATATATCTGAGATTTGTATGACCCTACATTTCATTTGTTCAAATAAATTTAATTTTATGGAATGTTTATGGTAGGACATATAGTTTAAAAACCTACCTAAGGCCATAGATTTTCTGTACCAGTCTACTACTATTTTGTTATGATTTGAACGTATTAGCTTTGTATCTAAAAATGGGACAGAATGTAATTCATCTAGCACCTCAAAACAATTATTTTAAAAGGTTATTTCTTGAAATGGCTTTTATTGCTGAGACTGATTTAACTATAAACAAAAAACCGGACATCAGTCACTTAAGTGAGATTTACTCACACTTACTTCACTTAGATAAATAATTCAATACAAACAAACTGCATCGTAACACCATGGTTTCTGATGAATATGAATAAACCAAAAGCATATAAGCTGTATAGTGTAGGAAACAGAGGTTGAACCTTGCAAAATGGACACAAGTCCGGTTTTATTTTTTTTCTGGCATATCAAGGGGTGCTTATTATAAGACTAACTTTTTCTGAAAAAATTTCGCCCCGGAACCCCCCTTTTCACCCCTTTAAAGGGGGTAATTTATGGTTTTTGCAGAACGTAGCCCTTCCTGTAACTTTTACAGAAAATTTTTTTTATAGAAATATGAAGAGGACTATATTTTCTACGATTTATTTCCGACAGCATCTCTCTATCATCCACCGTTTAGCAAGGGTGGCGCCCCAAAGTTGACAAGTTTTTAAAAAAGATGTTTTTAAAAAATATATATTTTTCCCTAACTGTAACGGAAATTAAAAAGAAATGCTGCGGAAATTATTCACAAATAGATGATTGATTTTTTGGTATAGGTTTCACTTAAGGGTAATTGCCCTTTTTTTAATTACAGGGTGTTACATTTTAAAAAACCCCTTTTTATACCATCTGAACCGTTTATGCTAGAGTAAAAAGACTTTCAGCGATTACCCATGTACTGGTGTTATTGACAAATTTGTATAATGCACCCCCATTTTTTCCCCGGAACCACCCAAAAAAAAAGAAGAATTAATAAATAAAGTGATTTTCTTGGAATTCTTCACACACAATGCCCTTCATTAATATGCTTCATATATCATTTTGTGCAAGTTATTATTACCCATGCATGGACACTAAAAGCGATTTCCTAGTGCAACCCCTGTAGCCAAAAACAATAAATAAAATGGGGGGTTGAAATTTTTTTTTTGTTTTTTGCTTTTTGATCCATATGGGCATATGCTTCATCAATAGTGCTTTTCAAAAATATATATGGTTATTGCAACATCCCTGCGCAAACCACCCCTATCCTTGAAAATATACTGCAGAAACTACCCCTATACCTTATCCAGCATGTTTTTACGATTTTCTCATTACCTATTAATTTTTTTTAAACAAAACTTATACAAGGTTAAAGACTACTATTTACTCTAAAAATTAGGTCCTATTCATTTTTTTCGTTTAAGCAACCGTTACGGCACAGTGGCGCCGTAAACCTCATATATGCTTTGACGGGCTCCAGTTTTTGTTTATTTTTTCGTCATCTGTTTGTTTTATTGATAAAGTACTTATCTAAAATAAAACAACACAGTATAATCTACAAATCATGACCTATGCACATTTTACATTCTTTGCTCCTCAAAGCTACAGTGGTGGCCCAAAATAAATTTTTTCATATTTTCGCCACCTACACGCATTTTATTGCGGTAATGCTATCTTAATAGCACAATATTCACCCCTAAGTGGTCGCTAAGCAGTGGCGGATCCAGGGAGTGGTGATGGGGGCGATCACCCCCACCCCTCTCAAACCAAGTGATATTATATTTGAAGATTATAAAAATATTCATTTATTTTTACAGAAATACTTATATTATATTAATATTATTTTTATAAGAATTACTTTTTATGCTTTAGCGACAGTGGCGGATCCAGCATCGTTAAGAGGGGGGTGCCAATTGGTTAAATTTTTATAAAAATAAATGAATATTTTTATAATCTTTGAATATAATATCACTTGGTTTGAGAGGGGGGAGGTGATCACCCCCATCACCCCTCCCTGGATCCACCACTGCGTAGCGACCACGTAAGGGTAAATATTGTGCTGTTAAGGTAGCATTAATGCAATAAAATTCATGTAGGTGGCGAAAATTTGCAAAAATTTATTTTGGGCCACCACTGTGGCTTTGGGGAGCAAAGCATGTAAAATGTGCATAAGTCATAATTTGTAGGTTACACTGTGTTGTTTTATTTTGCATAAGTACTTTATCAATAAAACGAACAGATGACGAAAAAAAAAAACAAAAACGGGAGCCCGCCAAAGCATATATGAGGTTTACGGCGCCACTGTGCCGTAACGGTTGCTTATACGAAAAAATGAATACGACATAATTTTTAGAGTAAATAGTGGTCTTTAACCTTGTATAAGTTTTGTTTAAAAATAATACATAGGTAATGAGAAAATCGTAAAAACATGCTCGCCAAGGGATAGGGGTAGTTTCTGCAGTATATTTTCAAGGATACGGGTGGTTTTCGCAGAGATGTTGCAATAACCATATATATTTTTGAAAAGCACTATTGATGAAGCATATGGCCATATGGATCAAAAAGCAAAAAACAAAAAAAAATTTTCAACCCCCCATTTTATTTATTTTTTTTTGCTACAGGGGTTGCACTAGGAAATTGCTTTTGGTGTCCATGCATGGGTAATAATAACGTGCAGAAAATGATATATGAAGCATATTAATAAAGGGCATTGTGTGTGAAGGATTCCAAGAAAATCAATTTATTTATTAATTCTTCTTTTTTTTGGGGTGGTTCCGGGAAAAAAATGGGGGTGCATTATACAAATTTGTAAATAGCACCAGTACATGGGTAATCGCTGAAAGCCTTTTTACTCTAGCATAAACGGTTCAGATGGTATAAAAAGAGGTTTTTTAAAATGTAACACCCTGTAATTAAAAAAAGGGCAATTACCCTTAAGTGAAACCTATACCAAAAAATCAGTCAATTATTTGTGAATAATTGCCGCTGGATTTCTTCTTAATTTCCTTTACAGTTAGGGAAAAATATATAATTTTTAAAAACATCTTTTTTAAAAACTTGTCAACTTTAGGGCGCCACCCTCGCTAAACGGTGGATGAGAGAGAGATGGTGTCGGAAATAAATCGTAGAAAATATAGTCTTCTTCATATTTCTATAAAAGAAATTTTTTGTAAAAGTTACAGGAAGGGCTACGTTCCGCAAAAACCACAAATTACCCCCTTTAAAGGGGTGAAAAGGGAGGTTCCGGGGCGAAATTTTTTCAGAAAAAGTTAGTCTTATAATAAGCGCCCCTTGATATACTAGAAAAAAAATAAAACCGGACTTGTGTCCATTTTGCAAGGTTCAACCTTTGTTTCCTACACTAGTAGGTTATTTCGTATTTCTTTCCATCTCGAATATCTGCGTTCGAGAAATTGAGAATATGTTTTTTTTTAAGTGAGAAAAAAGTAAGGTTAGGTTAGGGTGAATAAAACCACAAAACAAAATTTCATTATGTCATTGTCAACTATCAATTTTGTTTCTACCATAGAACATAGAACATAACATTTAGTATTACCGCTAATTCATTTTAATTTCAAGTTGTACAATTTTTTTGTACAAAAAAGTACTGGTTGTACCTACCTTATGTTTTGGTTCTTAAGATTCAAAAAGATTCTATTACGTAATTTATTTTTTTAAATGTGTATTGTTACAGTTTTTTCCATTTAAATGTTTTGTTTTTTCTTGTGTTTTTACAATTTTAATATGTTTGATGTTTCCCCTTTTGGAAGATTTTTACAAAAATTTTTAACCATAGAGCCGCAATCTCAACTTTGTAAGTTCAATAACATTTTTAATTATTTCACAAAGCAACTCACTTATAACACATTTGTATCAATCACTGATGATGGTATAAAGGCAATACCGAAATATATTTGATATTGAAAAAAGAGTACTCTTGGCTCCGTTATTTCAGCTGCTTACCCATTAATCCTTTCCACTTGTGTTTAATATTGTTCAGCTGTGATCAATTGTCATAAATAAATAAAGGCAGAGAGAAAGAAAAAGAAAATCTAACCATTTAATTGTATAATAATTTGTACGCATAAATTTTGTCAATTTGTGTTACTTTAAAATAGTTTATTTTTAAAATATTTATTGTTTTCATTCACCCTGTAAAATAGGCACCGATTGAAATTCGCGGGTGAATGAGGTATACGAAAGACGTTTTTGTTTTCGGAGTTATGAAAAATATTTGGAAAAAGCCGGGATTAGCGATGTCCGAGAAAGTGGTAAAAGTAGTGACAACTGGGAAATTTGGAGGCGTTTGATATATGACGTAGTAAGGATATTTGTTTGGACCAATGGAACTGAAGTGATGTGTTTGATGGAAGGAGAATTTTGAACGAAAAGTTTTCTGGCAAGGAAAGAAGGAAGTAGTGTAATTCAGATAGCTGATAGAAGCAGTTTGTGTGGAAAAAGAAAAAAAAGTGTCGGTCTTCGTTAATCAAAGCCTTATAGGCAACCGTGAACACAAAGTACTTAGTAAAAGTTTTTTTAGTTTAACAGTAAATTCAGTGTCAAGTTACAGCAGCTGTACCAAGGTATTCAAACTTAGATATTTCTCTCCGTTAATATTCTCTGTTTGCCACGATTTCGGTTTTCTTTGGTTGCATCGACCTCTACGTTAAGACTCCAGTGAACTTGGATATAAACTTTTACATAAACCATTCCGTGATTTTTAAATTGACTTTTGTTTACCAGTTATAATTCAATTTGTATCTATACTGGGTAACGTTCTATTTCAAAAATAATTTGCGGTATTTTTCATATTCGTTTATATTAATTTGCATAATCATTTCATAGATTGTCTGTTTTTACAATTATTCAAATTTGTGTTTAATTCTTTGGTATAATCAATTTTTCTTTAATATACGGTTATATTTTATTTTTGATTTTTAATCTTTCAATGAGTTTTTTCTGAATATTGGCTATTGCATTTCTGCGATTGGATGACGTAAAACCCTGAGATAATTTTATTAATTAGATCTAGCCCAATCAAAGAGTTATTATATAATAATACACACACCGGCAAAATTAGCCGAACACCTTAAAAATGGGACATGTTTGATGTCTCAAATTTCCTAAACCTGTTGTTCGATTTGTGTGATCCTTTCAGTATGTTATAGCCTTATTATTTAAGAATATCGGTGTAATAATATTGTTGCTAGACAGGTAAATATCATTTTATACCGGGTGTATCAATCATACTGTGTTTTTTTCTTAAAGTTCGGAACAACCTGTGGAATATTCTAGCATATATAAAATATTAAAATTAAAAGTCAATTATAGACTTAGGCTTTCTTAATATTTTCTTTTTTGATTCATTTGCTTAAGTTGGAAAATAAAAAAGTTATGTGCTTTAACAACTAGCCATGTTTTTCATCAATAAATCCTCATAGTAGGGAGGAAAGTATGCTAAATTTGCAGTTACTCGAGCGTTATGGGGACCTATTGGATTGTGAAGAGATTGGTTCTTAATACAGGGGAGTTCGTTAAGGGGTGTCCGAAGAAAATCTATCATTAGAAAAATTCGAAATCATCAGATTAAAATAAAGTAAGTTAAGAATAGCCAAAATAGTGTATATTTCAAAAATCTGACGATTTGAGCGGGGCCTAAGAAAATGGGCGAGTCACAAAATTTCACAAAAAAAGCGAATATTTCGCGAAATGAACGTCAGATCGAAAAACTAAAAAATACGTGTTCAATATTTTTCAAAAGTCTATCGAATGATACCAAAAAAGAACCCCCACGGAAAGGGTTGAGGGGTAAATTAAAAATTTTAAATACCTACGAACCCTGCGATATTTCGCGAAATGAACATCAGATCGAAAAACTGCAAAATACACGTATTCAATATTTTTGAAAAATCTATCGAATGGCACCAAACACGAGCCCCCACAGAGGTGGGGTGGGGGATTTAATTTAAAATCTTAAATAGGAGCCCCCAATTTTTATTGCAGATTTGGGTTCTTTACGTAAAAATAAGCAACTTTTATTCGACACATTTTTTCGAATTATGGATAGATAGCGCTATAATCGGAAAAAAGCGATTGTTTCAAATGGAAAATTAAATTAAAAAATGAAAAGTCCCCCACTTTATGGAAAATTTAACTTAACCTTTTTCTGGTTTTATTACATACTCTTCACAATGCAATAGGTCCCCATAACGCTCGAGTAACTGCAAATTTAGCATACCTTCTTCCCCTACTATGAGGATTTATTGATGAAAATCATGGATAGTTCTTAACACACATAACTTTTTTAGTATCCCACATAAGTAAATGAATCAAAAAGGAAAATGTTAAGAACACCTAAGTCTACAATTGAGTGATAATTTTAATATTTTCCATATGCTAGAATATTCCACAGGGTGTCCCAAACTTTAAGAAAAAAACACAGTATGATTGGTACACCCGGTATAAAATGATATTTACCTGTCTAGGAATAATATTATTACAACGATATTCTTAAATAATAAGGCTATAACACACTAAAAGAATCATTTAAATCGGATCACTGGTTTCGGAAATTCGAGACATCAAACATGTCCCATTTTTAAGGTGTTCGGCTAATTTTGCCGGTGTGTGTAATTAAAAACAAAGGTAAGTGTAATTTTTAAATGCTTACATATTAGAGAAAATAAGTAGAATCAAAACAACTTGTCGCCCAAGCGTGTGAGGCTAAAGCAGAAACACCAATACCCAGACAAAGTGTACTGGAAAATATATATTTTCTTACAGGATTTTTCTAATTTTTTTTCTCTGCCAAATTTCGACAAATTATTCTTTTGATTTTATTATTCAAACCTTTTTCGCTTTGAATAATTATATTTTTTTTACATAACCAGATATTTTTATTTGATCAACATTCGTGGGGAGTAGGCAAAGATAATAGTTCGCTTGGTTTGTACTTTCACATTGTTAAATCCAGAAAAAGGAAAGAAAATGGAGGCAAGACTCAACAAAAAACAAAAGGAAACAGAAGAACGTTATAGCGAGGAAGAAATAGAAAATGTTGACAAAGAAAATAGTATTACAGAAACAACAATCAAGGAGAGTAGCACAGTAATGTCAACTATGGATAGGATATTACAAATGCTACAGATACAGACAGAAGAAATACATTAAAAATTAAATGATAGTCGTCAAAAACAGGAAGAAAACAGTAAAAGACAGGAAGAAAACAGTAAAAGACTGGAAGAAAACAGTAAAAAACAAGCTGAAAGAATAGAAAAACATATAGACGAAAACAGTAAACGACATGATCTAGGTTTTAAACAAATGGAGCAGAGCCTAGAACAGCATAAAGAGGAGGTACAAATGTATTTACAACAGATGAAACATGA
Organism: Diabrotica virgifera virgifera; assembly: GCF_917563875.1. Lineage (NCBI taxonomy): Eukaryota > Metazoa > Arthropoda > Insecta > Coleoptera > Chrysomelidae > Diabrotica > Diabrotica virgifera. Next base: position 117,625,519 of record NC_065448.1, read on the forward strand.
AGTAGAGAAGAAAACAAAGGAAATTAGCCAAAATTTAGAAAAATTTACCAAGAAACTACAGAGTTTGGAGAAACATGTAGAAGGTAGAGAAGAGGAAATAGAGGATAGATTGAGAAGATAGATAAGAAATTATTGGAGGTAAAAGCACAACATAATACGGGAGAAAAGAGACAAGTAATTATACACAGTGGAGCAGAAAATAAGGTCCAATTTGGCGGGGATATAAAGAAACATCACCCAATCCCGTTTATTAGGGTGCTTAAAAATAAAAAACAAGAATATGAAGAGTTTGACGAGGCTAAGGATATGATAAGGAATCATTTTAAGGATGGAGCAGCATTATGGTTCGAGAGTAAGCAAAATGAGTTGCAAGATTGGGAAGAATTTGAAAGGAAATTTTTGAGATATTAGAGAGTTATTGCCAACGTCTTTTAAGTCGACCTGTAATAAAAGATCCTTTATTTTGACATATAAGCATGCGCAGTATTGCGTCTTTTATTTTTGTCTTTTAATAAAATACAGGCCGCCTGTATTTAAGGAAAATTAGAGGACACCTTTATTTTAATAAAAGTTCCTTTATTTTGACATAACGTGTCAAAAATGTGAAGAAAGGTCTAACTTCACTTGTATTTTGAATTTATCTTGTCGCTTCTTTGGATTGATAATTTATGTATTGTGGGATTGATATTTGATTAAACTTTCATCATTAAAGTTGTATGTTGGGTTTTATTTATTAAAATCAACTCTAAGTAATATTCTGAGATATAGATTATTGATGTTTTGACCCAAACGAATATAGAAAAGAACATTTTATTGAAGCTTGTTATTACAAGAAGTTGTAAAAAGGAATATTATGTAAATAATTTTAAATTGTTACTAATTACAATGATCAGACTTAAAATATCAGTAACTCATTTATTAAACTCAATATATTTTACATTTTTCTATAGAAATAAATATTTATTGAAGATATAAGAGATTGAAGATATAAGATCAATAAATTTTAATGAAAGTTAGGATTTGTTAAAATTCTAGATTCAAAATAGAGTTCTATTCAACAGATATATAACAACAGGTTAACAAAATAAAACAAAGGTTCAAGTATTTATTTTTGAAAATTTAATCTTTTATAGATTAGAATCTATAAAGTTTTTAATCAAAAGTATTAATACACTTTCATTTTCATGCCATCTTCTTCTTTTGGTTCTTATCCGTTTCGAATGTTGGAAATCATATAGCAATCGTAACCTTGCTAGCTGCGATTCGAAACAGTTTCATTGATATTCTCCCTCTACCAGGTCTTCGATTACCTTTGACTGTACCTTGCAATATGTACTGCAGCAGGCAGTAACGGTGCTGATTTATCATAGGTGTCCCAGATACTGCAGTTTTATGCGTTTAACGGTAAACACAATCTCCAATTCCTTCTTCATTCCTCCTTGTTCGTGATCCATTTCATGCCATCAGTATTTGTTTATTTAAACATTGCCAAAAAAATTAATAAAAACCAGCATAAAGCCTAATTCTTCTATTATCTTTTTGTATATCGGGAAGTTTATCTGACAGATTAGAGGTCTTTTCATTTTCAGATAACTAATTATTGGGAAGTTTATATAACAGTATCCTTAGTATCTGTCTTTTCAGCTCCGGATAACTAGTTAACGGGAAGTTTTTCTCTGTCAGATATCTATTAGTATCTAATCTGTCAGATAAACTTCCTGATAACTAGTTATCCAGAGGTGAAAAGAAAGAAAGAGAGGGCCATAATGGATAAAAGATCAAACGCCAATAGCATGTATGTATATATTTATAAATTTATTATTTAAAACCTGCTAATGATCATAAAATACTTAAAATCAGTCACCAATATAATATTTATATTTATTTATAAATTTATTAACAAACTGCAGTCCAATAAAAATAAAATTAGTTTAAGCACTAGCTTTAAATGTCGAACAATAATTTTAAACAAACACACATACAATTTAGTGGCATTAGATTAGCTCCTGGTTGAAAATGTACTGCCACAGCTTCTATATCAATATCAACAGCACACTCATTTGCCAGTATTTCAACGTTTTCTCTATTATGTACTACTGCAATATGTAAAACTGAACAAGCTGATATTATTCTTTGAATAAAAGGTAACTTGCATCTCATTACATATGGTAAAATGGGAAATCTCTTCACAATACCAAATGTTATTTCAATAACAATTCTTGAAGGGATTTGTGATGGATTATAAAAACACAACTTCTGTCTGAAAATTCTGGAATGGTGTCATTCGGTAGTTGTAGTTGAGGAATGGATATCCACTATTCCCTAATAATATATTCTCCAGAAATTCCCCATTACATATACCCATAATGCAAAAGTATTTAAAAACTCCTAAAATAGTATTATTTCCAATTTATTGCACTTCCATTTTATTGAACGATGAGTATTATGGGATATATTATGTTGTTCTCTAAACATCTTTAAATGACAAAATAATTAAATTTAACGTTTTACTCTTCAATTATCTTATTTTAATTTATATCGACAAATGGAATTTTATAGATTATTTTTATATTTACAAAAATATTTCATGTCATTTGTCAAAATAAAAGATTCTTTAACTGCGTTTGCAATACCACTCTTTTAGACCCGTCCTGTATTTGTCCTTTATTAAAGTATCCTGTAATAAAGGATCCTTTATTTGCCGGTGGCAATAACTCTCTATTATTGGGGAAAAGAGAAACAGATGGTCGTTTATAGTGAACTACAAAATGGGAAGTATGATGAGAAACGAGGAATATCCGAAGAGAGATATGCGTTACAACTATACGCTAGTGGGCAATATTTAGATTATAATTATTCCGAAGAACAGCTAGTTGAATTGATAGCAAGACATTTTGACAATACAATGGAAGACTATGTCACCTTACAAGGATATAAAGACATGGACAGTTTATGCCAGTTCTTAGTTGTAAGAGAGGCACGAAGAAAAGAAATAAGGACACGTAGGCAAACGGAAAACAATGGGAACAACCAAACAAACCGCACACACAACTACAGACCGTCTCGTAATGAAAATACATACCGATACAATGAATATAGGGATAACGAGGGACAAAGATATACAAACAATTTTCATCAAAATAGATATAAGCAGAATAGAAATGGATATCAGCAAAATAGATTTCAAAACAATGGGAGAAATTATAAGATTCAACCATATCAGCCAAATCCAGGAAGGGAAAATTTTAACACAGGAAACCAATATAACAACCACAAAGGACAAGGAAGAGAACAAAACAGATAAATAAACAACTTAAGTTTAATTAGAGAAGGAGAAGATGAACAAGGACACCAAAAAATAGACAATGTGGAAGTAGAAAGCAATAGAGCAGGGCCGTCTTTTCGGGAGGGCACTCACTAAAAACAGGGATAAAATCAAATTCAGGAATATATACTTACCCTAGGGAATTTATCATTTTAGCGGGAAAAAAAGGTCGAATACGGACGCAATAATTTGGTTATGGTACAGGGGTATATTAAAAATAATAAAAAAGTTGATATACTTTTGGACAATGTTTCAGAGGTATCATTAGTTAATAAACAATTGATAAAGGATTTAGGGCTAAATTCTCAAAAGTATAATATTTCTCGAATAAGGTTAGTGAGTGCTAATTCAAAAAAGATTTCGACTACGAATGAGGCTATTGGTTTAACATTGAGATTTAAAAATGGAGAATATCAAATTTTGATAATTTGTTTTATAATTGAGGACATGGAATATGATATTGTCATTGGAATGGATGAATTGGATAATTATGGAACGAAAATTGGTTCTGCAAAGGGAGCGTTCAAGTATTACGTAACGCAGTTTGGGGGGTGGGGGGTTTTGTAAAACGTTACGGCGCGTTACATGGGGGGAGGGGGGTTCGAACAGCGCGTTACGTAACATTTTTTTTAACTTAAATAAAAAAACTACATAATTTCTTTTATGTTTTACATAGAACCCTGAATTGTTATATAAGAAAGGAGTCCCTGGTGAATATGTAAAGATTGTGAGGGATATGTATGAGGAAGTAATGACTAGTGTTAGGACAGGTGTGGGAGAGACTGATAAATTTCATGTGAAAGTAGGATTGCATCAAGGTTCTGTGCTTAGTCCGTATTTATTCTCATTAGTTTTGGACCAGATAACAGCGAAAATACAGGGTAACATTCCATGGTGCTTAATGTATGCTGATGATGTCGTGTTAGTAGGAAATAGTGAAAGAGATTTAGAACAAAAACTGGAACAGTGCAGACAAGCTCTGGAGGAAAAAGGTTTAAAACTTAGTAGGACAAAAACAGGGTATTTGGAATGTTCATTTAAAGATGGAGCTACTACAAATAAAATGGTATCTTTGGATGGTGAAATGATTGTAAAAAGCAATAGTTTTAAGTACCTAGGATCGGTATTACAGAGTATGGAGAAATAGATGGAGATGCATGCAGTAGAATTAGGGCTGGATGGATGAAGTGGAAAGAAGCGAGTGGTGTGTTGTGTGACAGAAAAATTCCAATGAAGCTGAAGGGAAAATTCTATAAAACAGCCATAAGACCAGCTATGATGTACGGAACTGAATGTTGGGCAGTGAGAAAGAAAGAGGAACAGCGAATGCACGTGGCGGAAATGAGAATGCTTAGATGGATGAGTGGAGTGACAAAGAAGGATAAAATTAGAAATGAGTATATTAGGGAAAGTCTAGGTGTGGCACCAATTGATGCCAAAATGAGAGAGCATAGGTTAAAATGGTTTGGTCATGTTCAACGTCGAGACGTTAACCACCCCATACGAAGAATAACTGAAGTGCAGATTCCTGGAAGGAGTAGGAGAGGAAGACCAAAGAAGACCTGGGTGGAGACGATAAGGCAGGACATGTTGGTAAAGGGGATTAACATTGATATGGCCCAAGATAGAATTGTGTGGAGAAATGCAATTAGGGAAGCCGACCCCGCATAGGGATAAGGCAAAGAGAATGATGATGATAGAACCCTGAATTGTATTATGATCTGTCTACTGATTTTTCAGTAGACGTACTGATATGAACTCCGATCTACTGAAAACTGTATAAAACCTACTGATTTGAACTCCAATCTACTTATCTACTGAAAACTGTATAAAATCAACCGAAAACTCTAAAAAAAAATCATTGCTCAAATGTAAACCATTTCTCATTTATATTATACAACCCAAAGCCCAACATCCAACAGCGCATAATCTTATTTCGTTTCACTTCACCTAAATTATATTTGATGGTAAAGTTAGCGACAAATGATTTTCAGGGTAAGAATGATGTCAAGTGCCTCAGTTAATAAGGGATTCTTTCGTTGAGGATTGTTTTGTTTTCAAAAGACCATGTGTCATATTATGTTTCCAATATCCGGAACTGTTCCCTCGGAGTTATTTATGGGTTTATCTGATGAATAGATAGGTAGGTACTTTATATTTTGGTAAAAATGAAATGGGTAATTTAAGTCCATAACATGCAGTATCGTTTTCAGCAGTAGGTAGGTATTCATTAATGTTTTAAATATGTACGCAAATTTTCAAATTATTTTAAAATGTCTTTAAATAAAAAGCATTAAATACAAAACCCACTATATTGATACTTAGTTTAGAAAAGTGATAGATATTTTAAAAAATAATACCCTTATTTAAAGTGTGATTCCCGAATTATTAATTTCAAAGTTTTTTGTGATTAATATCTTGACAAAAATTATACATAATTTCAAATTTTCACCTTGCATTATTCATAATAGGTTGTTAAGCAGCTTCTAAAAACAAGAATATAGAGGGTGTTTAATTAAAATTAAAGATAATGGACTACGCTAGGCTTGCATGAATCACCCTGTACCTACATTTAAATTTATGTTTAAAAAGCACACATTTTTATACAGCATGTCCCTGTAAGTTGTATCCATATGGAAAACTTTTTTATTATTAATTTTACGAAAAAACGTTATTCTTCATAAAAAGCTCTGCATGGTCCAAAACCTAAGATTCAACCATCAGATATAAAATTTTATGAATGTTATACGAGGTATGTCAAAAAATTTGAATTTCACTCAAGAGTAAAGTAACTTTATTTTTCACAATATTGAAAATTGCTATTATGAAAAGTTGTTTGGAATTAAAGACTATATTCTAATATGCATTTACATCCTTCTAATTGAAAAAAACAATTTTTTTGAAAAATTACATTATTTTTAGTTATTTCAATTCTGATAACTCTTTTATTATTAATTTTACGAAAAAAAGTGATCCTTAATAAAAAGTTCTGGATAGTCTAAAACCTATAATACAACCATCTTATATCAAATTTTATCAATTTTATACGAGGTATGTCAAAAAAGATAAATTTAGATCAAAATAAAGTACCTTTATAGTTCAGAATATTTCAATTAGAAGGATGTAATTACATACTGCAACATAGTTTTTAATTCTAAATAACTTTTCATAATAACAATTTTCGGTATTGTGAAAAATAAACGTATTTTACTCTTGAGCGAAATTCATATTTTTTTACATACCTCGTATAAAATTGATAAAATTTGACATATGATGGTTGTATTTTAGGGTTTAGACCATGCAGAACTTTTCATTAGGAGTACCTTTTTTCGTAAAATTAATAATAAAAGAGTTATCTGAATTGAAATAACTGAAAATAATGTTATGTTATCCATAATTTTTTAAAAAAATAATTTTTCAATTAGAAGGATGTAATTGCATACTAGAACATATTTTTTAATTCCAAACAACTTTTCATAATAGCAAATTTCAATATTGTGAGAAATAAAGCTACTTAACTCTTGAGTGAAATTCAAACTTTTTGACATACCTCGTATAATATTAAAAAAATTTGATATTTGATAGTTAAATATTAGGTTTTGGACCATGCAGAGCTTTTTATGAAGAATAACTTTTTTTCGTAAAACTAATAATAAAAAAGTTTTCCATATGGATACAACTTACAGGGACATACTGTATATAAAAATTTAAGGGTCCCAGCGTTTTTTAAAATTATTTAAAACAAGGACAGAAATAATTTTATTCCATAAGTGCCTTCTTATATATATATATATATATATATATATATATATATATATATATATATATATATATATATATATATATGAAATAAAACTCTATTTGTTCTAGGTCTCAATATTTCGTCACTATTTGGTGACTTCTTCAGGAGAAAACTGTAAATTTATTAAGATTAGATATGGACAAATAATATATTTATATATATATATATATATATATATATATATATATATATATATATATATATGTAATAATGAAAACCTGGTATGTAAAAGACTAAAGGATATTTATAAAGAAAGAGAAGAATAATAAATATTCTGACACTAAATTGACATAAATCTTGTTCCGTCAATTTTAAAATCTAATTTAATATTTTCTTACATATCTGTTAATTTTTATCGTTTAAGTTTGTTAATGTATTATTTATTTGTTATTGCTAATTTAAAGATTAGAATGTTAAAGACTTATAAAACCGATTTTCTTTAAGGTATGTAAATATTGTTTTTATAATTGTATACAAAACTAATAAATTTTGTTCTTTAAGGAGAAAAAACGGTGTTTAGTCTATGTCCCGAGTTTCCAGAGTTTCTACATTATAAATCGGTTTTTAGTCACCTTGAAAACAGGAAGATGTCAACAAAGAAGGTACGAATCCATTTGGAACTTGGTGAAGAAAATAGCTTAGAGGTAGTTAAATTAACAACAATTAGATTATTATCAGATGATATGACTTATTTTTTTCCAACAAATTTACAAAATTTAAAACATCATGAAGATTTATTTAACACAAGTAGTACTGTCAAAATGGCAAGTAAAGCTTTGACAAAAGTAGGTCAGTATAGGAACATCACGATTACATTAAATCCTGAGATTGTTACTTTGTATTTAGATGAAGATTGTAATTTTGTTTTTAAAAATTGTTATTTAGAGGAAATAGTAGAGAATAGTACGCTGATAAATACTCCGGTTTCATTAGAAGCAACAGATAAAACTAAAGTAGATTTAATAAGACTAATTGATAAATTAAGTAATAAACTCGAGACAAAAGTAAACAGGGGGCTGGATATCTCCCAAATTCAAAGTAAGTTTGTTTTAAATAAATTTTAAGGCAAAGAAAATGCTAGACAGTGGATGAGTAATTTTGAAAATGACTGCGAAAGACATGAAATAGTAATAGATGAAGCTAAAATACAAATATTACGTCTATTTCTGGAACATAATGCTATAGAATGGTATAGCTCAACTTTATGTAAATTAACAATGCATGGAGCATGGTTGAAATGGCAAAATTTTTTTTAGAAACTTACGGCGATAAAAGTTGGCGAACAGTATATCTAGCATATACTTATAAGTATATAAACGGTTCTTTTCTAGACTATGCGCTAAAAAAAGAAAGGATGTTGTTAGAGACTGAGCCATCTATGTCAGATCAATCGCGCATAAATCACATTGTGTTGGGTCTGCCATTGGACATTCAAGATCGCTTGGACAAAGAGACCATTAATACTACTGAACAGCTTATGAATCAGCTACGTAGCTACACATCAATATTTCCTAGATTCAAAAAAAGACAAGGAAGATTTTTAAGTGTTACTAATGAGACTGATATTCGTTTGAATGAAAGTAGAAATCAAAAATCGATAGAAAAACGACCATGCAGTAACTGCGAGGCTCGTGGGTACCCAGGACGTTTTCATCCAGTTGAAATTTGCAGATACAAAACCCGTAGCGCTGAGGCGAGAAGGGTAAATCTAGCGGATGTGGGTGAAGTTGCTGTTAATGCTCAAGAGGAAGAACAACAAAAAAACTAGATTATACACCACTAATTAAATTAACTGTTACAATAAACAATAATAAAGTTACTGGAGTTTATGACAGTGGATCTAATATAACACTGATAAATTCAAAGATTATTGAAGATGTTAAACATAATATGTTGGAAAATGAACAGACATTTAGAACAATTAGTGGTGTGGAAAAAAGTTATAATAAAATAAAGTTACCTATGAAAATCCATAAAATAGAACAAGAAATAGATGCTTTTGTGATTAAAAATGATAATTTTTCTTATGACGTATTGCTAGGATTAGATGCCATTAAACAGTTTCGTTTGCTGCAAGATGAAAATTTGAATATTCTCCAAAGAGTGGATGAAAATAAGATAGAAGATATTAAGATATTAGAGGAAAATTTAAGATATAGTAATAATAGTACAACCGAGACTTTAGATAACAATAAAGTTCAGGTAAGACATTTCGAAGAAAACTCCTATGACTATTTAGATAAAGTAAAACATCTAGACAACATTAAAATAAAACAAATTTCTAAAATTTTGGATGAAAACTTATCGATATTTGCAAAACACAAATACGATGTAGGAGAAGTAAAAAATCAGGAAGCTCACATTAAACTCTTAGAAAATAAATATATTTCAAAGAAACCTTATAGATGTTCCATTCCTGATGAACGTGAAATTGAAAGTCAGATAACCAAGTTACTTGAAGCAGGATTGATAGAGGAATCTGAATCTCCTTTTGCTGCACCAGTGACCTTGGCATATAAGAAAGATGAAGGAAGACGATCGAGACTCTGTGTTGATTTTCGTGAACTGAATAAAATTTTGGTACCGGAATCACAACCATTCCCACGAATCGAAGACATTATAGTAAAGGCTCGAAACTGCAAATGGTATACAGTTTTGGATATTAATTCAGCATTTTGGACAATACCAGTAAGGCAAAAAGATCGTTATAAGACGGCATTTGTTACACAGTCCGGTCATTATCAATGGAAGAAATTACCTTTTGGTTTAAAAATATCTCCAGCGATTTTTCAACGAATACTAGCCACTACTATTCGACGTAACGGACTTCAGGGCTTTTGCATAAATTATATTGATGATATTCTAATCTTTTCTTCTGATTTCGAAGAACACATACATCACATAGAACAATTACTTCGTGCACTTAGACAAGAAGGGTTCCTGCTGAAACTAACAAAATGTAAATTTGCTCAATTTTCTGTGAAGTATTTAGGCCATGTTCTCTCTTACAATTCTGTTAGACCACATAATGATAACTTAAAATCTATTAAGCACTTTCCCAGACCTCAAAATAAGAAAAATATTCGTCAGTTCCTAGGAAAAATAAATTTTTACCATAAATACATTCCAGATCATACTAGGTTTCTTGAGCCCATCCATAATCTTCTACGTAATAAAACAGAGTTTAAATGGACAGATGAATGCGAGGCAACATTTATTCGAATCAAAGAATATCTCTGCCAGAGTCCCATCTTGTCAATTTTTGACCCAGAGAAAAGAACTTTTTTATTTACAGATGCTAGTGCTTTAGGAGTTGGGGCAGTTTTGAAACAGTTACAAGACAATGGTGAGTTGCACCCAGTAGCATATTTTTCAAAGAAATTCACGCCATCACAAGCAAAGAAAAAAGCGGTCTATTTGGAGTGTCTCGCAATAAGAGAAGCGCTACGTTATTGGCAGCATTGGTTAATAGGGCTTAAGTTTCAGGTAATCACAGACCATAAACCATTAGAAAATCTTAAAATAAAAGCACGAACTGATGAAGAACTTGGAGACCTAGTGTACTATATGTCTCAATATGATTTTACCATTACATATTCTCCAGGCAAAACGAACCAAGAAGAAGATGCTCTTTCGAGAAACCCTGTTTTGGAATCATTTGAGAATACTGATGATATACTACAAGTGGTTAATTTGATAACCATCGAAGACCTAAAAGAAGATCAACAAAATAATAGCACTAAGCTATCTTTAGACAAACGTACAGTCAAAAAAGGCGAACTTCTTTATAAAAAACTAAGAAACAAAGAACGGATCTTTATATCTAAGAACTTTGGTTTACAGTTGGTAAAAAAAATTCATTCTCACTATGGCCACATTGGAACTGGTCATATGCTAGCAAAGATACGACCTTTTTATTATTTTAAACATATGGATGCAGTTATAGCAGAATTTTGTAACCAATGTGATATTTGCAACAAAAACAAGTCAAGAAGAAGCCGAGATATTGGTCGTTTATCACAGTTAGGGCCAGCCAAGGAACCATATGAAATCATGTCACTTGACACTATTGGTGGGTTTGCAGGCAACCATTCACCTAAACGTTATCTTCATCTTTTGGTAGATCATTTTAGTAGGTTTGCTTATACATGCCCTTCTAAAGGTGTAGAATACACGTAGAATACCGGTGGTGGTCGAAGTGTAATAAAATGCAATCGCCGTTCTTTCATATTATCACGGTTTCTCCGTTATTGAGGAATGCGTAGCGAATAACGTGGCTTTGTAGACAAATCTGTGATACAAAGAGGTATCTTTTGTCGTTTCATAGTCTTTTATCAAGACTTTGAATTCACATGGTCACGGCCGCTACGGAAAGGATTTCTTCTGTACACCAGAGAAATCCTTTCGTTTATTTCATATAGATGTCGTACCTAGTGTACTGAAGTCTGGTATTTTATTATTACCAGGAAGGCCTCATGCATTTTATTCCTCTTCGACCACTTCACCTAGGTGTTCCTGACGAGCGGTTGATATAACCTGCGAAACACGTCGTGTAGAATACCGGTGGTGGTCGAAGTGTAATAAAATGCAATCGCCGTTCTTTCATATTATCACGGTTTCTCCGTTATTGAGGAATGCGTAGCGAATAACGTGGCTTTGTAGACAAATCTGTGATACAAAGAGGTATCTTTTGTCGTTTCATAGTCTTTTATCAAGACTTTGAATTCACATGGTCACGGCCGCTACGGAAAGGATTTCTTCTGTACACCAGAGAAATCCTTTCGTTTATTTCATATAGATGTCGTACCGGAAAGATGGTGTAGATGAGGATGGGAGAAAAATAGGCGCAGCAAACTGGCAACGGTTGGCAATGGATAGGACTGACTGGCGTAATAGACTTGGGAAGGTCGAGGCTCTTTCATAGGGCTGTAGCACCATTGATGATGATGATATAATTTAGACCACAGATACTACACATATAAAGGTTCAAATTTAGATATGAGGCCATCTCAGATTTTGCCTTTTACGAAAATGGCGGGCATTCAAAATGGCGACTATAAATATGTGTTTAATAGTACCATAACTTTTGAAAGAAAGGTCCGATTTCAACCAAATTTGGTATATAGATTATTTTTTTGATTTACAAGATGGATGTGGTGAACCAGAAAAATCGGTTTACCAGAAATTGTGTTTTTACTAGTTGTTTATGTAAAAATATGTTTTTTTTTTCAATTTTTTCCCTCTGTATATATTAATTTTTCAAAAAGGTAATACCGCAATTGAAAAAAACGTAAAAATATTTTGTAGAAAATATTTTGAACTTTTTAGTTATAATAATTACCATTTAATAAGTGCATAACGTATCTTCACATGTACCCTATGTGTGGCCGATTCGTGGAAATATTATAAGAATTATTGTGCATTTAATGGTAGAAGCATATAATTCGGACCACATATACTACATACATCAATGTTCAAATTTAGATATAAGGCCATCTCAGATTTTACCTTTTACAAAACGGCGGGCATTCAAAATGGCGACTATACATATGTGACTAATAGCACGATAACTTTTGAACAAAAAGTCCGATTTCAACCAATTTTATTATATAGGTTCTTTTTTTTTATGTGTAAGACCAAGGTCTTGAACCGGAAGAATCGATTTACCAAAAGTTGTGTTTTTCCTGATTTTCATATAAAAACATGTTGTTTTTTACCGATTCTTTCACCCTGTATATATTAATTTTTAAAAAAATTTATAACGGCGATGAAAATAGCGTAAAAGAATTTTCTAGGAAATATTTTGAACTCTTTAGTTATGTTAATTACCATTCACATGTACCTATGAACCTATTCGTGCAAAGATTCGTGCAAATAATGTAAGAACTACTGTGCATTTAATGGTAAAAGCATATAATTTGGACCACAGACACTACACATACAAAGATTCAAATTTAGATATGAGGCCATCTCAGATTTTGTCTTTTACAAAAATAGCGGGCATTCAAAATGAATCTGCCGCACATAGGTACATGTGAAGATCACAGACCATACATACTTATAGACGTTTCACGTAAATTGTCAAGGTGAAGACAGCAAATTAGTTACCATTCCAATCAAGAGATGTCGCTGTCAGTCAATTCTCTTGTCATATTTAAAATTTGACAATTAATTTAAAATATTATTTTTTTATTTACTATTTACTTTACAATAGTTTAGTTTAAAAAACAATATTTTGCTCCATAGGTTTCCAAATCCTAAAAAGGACCTTCATCGATTTCAGTTGTGGTTGCAGAAAATAAATAATCTTGAACTTCATTTAATGGATCCTGAAAGAGTTTATTCGAATAGACGAGTGTGTCATCAGCATTTCGAGCGAATATATTTTTCGGAAGGTTTTAAAAGATTACACGCAAATGCAATTCCGACTTTAAAATTATTAGGTAAGGTATTTATCTAAAAAATCTTCCTACAAGTTATACTTTCAAAAATGTCCATTCAACTAAATAAACTTGCGTGCATAGAAATCCGCCCAGTTAAAAATTTGGTCTTTTTTGATGCCGCCGGTAATACAATGAAAATTAACCTGTTAAGCAACAATATTATTACAGCGGTATTGTTAAAGAATCAGGCTAATATATATTAAAAAAATAAATTAAATCATTTAATAAAAATAGCTTAATAACTGAAAACAAATTGGAATATTTGAAGTACATATTTTAGTCCCGATTACAATACTATACCTACTACCAAAATTTTCAAATAGGTATACAGTGTGTAACAAAAGGTCGGTCATAAATTAAATCACATATTCTAGGATCAAAAATACTTCGATTGAACCTAACTTACCTTAGTACAAAGGTGCAGATAAAAGAAGTTACAGCCCTTTGAAGTTACAAAACGAAAATCGATTTTTTCCAATATATCGAAAACTATTACAGATTCTATATTGGCAAAAGGACCTGCGGCATTACTATGGCAGGAATATCTTAAAAAAAATTAAAGTGAAATTTGTGCACCCCATAAAAATTTTATTCCTTTAAACCCCTCTAAATATTTGTGTATGTTTCAGTTAAATTATTATTGTAGTAAGCTAACTATATAGTTAACTATTAGTTGAACAATTGTAATTAGAATAACTATTAGTAATTAGTTAAGCAATTAGTATAACTATTAGTTAAACAAATTGTTTTTAAAAGTTTTTTCTATCTTAGTACTTTTTCGATAAGCCGGTTTTTATCGAGATATTTTGAAATTTGTAAAATCCAACACAATATTTTTACATGGAAGATTATAGAGACCTGGTCGTAACAAAAAAATATACTTATAATTTATATTTTTTTGAGGTATATTTGAAACATATTAAAACAGAAGCCGCATGTCGATAAAACTGGCTTATCGCAAAAATAGTAAGAGACAAGAAAATTTAAAAACATTGTGTTTAACTAATGATAACACAATAATAATTTGATTGGAACTTACACAAAAGTTTGGGATGGTTTAAGGGAACAAAACCCCCATAAATTTTTTATGGGGTGTACAAATTTCACTTATATTATTTTTTTAAAATGTTTCTGCCATAAGAATGCCGCATGCCCATTTTCAATAAAAAACCTCTAATAATTTTCGATATATTGGAAAAAGTCGATTTTCATTCTGTAATTAACTTCAAATGACAAATTTTTTATGTGTACCAATGTACAGGGTGTAACAAAAATACAGGTCATAAATGAACATATTCTGGGACCAAAAATATTTCGAATGAACCTAACTTACCTTAGTACAAATATGCAGATAAAAAAAGTTACAGCCCTTTGAAGTTACAAAATGAAAATCGATTTTTTTGAATATATCGAAAACTATTGGAGATTTTTTATTGAAAATGGACATGTGGCATTCTTATGGCAGGAACATCTTAAAGAAAAATTATAGTGAAATTTGTGCACCCCATAAAAAATGTATGGGGATTTTGTTCCCTTAAACCCCCCCAAACTTTTGAGTACGTCTTAGTTAAATTATTATTGTGGTACCATTAGTTAAATTCAATATTATTAAAACTTTTTTGCCTCTTAGTATTTTTTCGATAAGGCAGTTTTTATCGAGTTGAGGCTTATTTTTCAATATGTTTACATAACATTTTTATGGGGGTTTTGTTCTTTTAAACCACCCAAATGTTTGTGTACGTTCCAATTAAAATATTACTGCGGTACCATTAGTTAAACACAGTGTTTTTAAAACTTTTTTGCCTCTTTGTATTTTTTCGAAAAGGTACCTTTTATCGGGATGTGACTTATTTTTGAATATGGTTCAAAATAGCCCTAAAAATGTAAATCATAAATAAATGATGTTCATATATTATTACCAAGTCTCCATAATCGTACTTAACCATATACAAATATGTGGTGGATTTGACAAATATTCGAAATATCTCGATAAAAACTGATTTTAAAAAAAAGTAGTAAGAGGCAAAAAAGTTTTAAAAACATTGTTTTTAACTAATGGTACTACAATAATAATGTAATTGGAACGTACACAATAGTTTGGGGGGGGGGGGGTTTAAAGGAACAAAACCCCCATAAATTTTTTATGGTGTGTCCAAATTTCACTATAATTTTTTCTTAAGATGCTACTGCCATAAGAAGGCCATATGTCCATTTTTAATCAAAAATATTCAATAGTTTTCGATACATTCGAAAAAATCGATTTTCATTTTGTAACTTAAAAGGGCTGTAACTTTTTTTATGTGCACATTTGTACTAAGGTAAGTTAAGTTCAATCGATTTATTTTTGGTCACAGAATATGTGATTAAATTTATGACCTGTATTTTTGTTACACCCTGTATATTTGTACGTTAAGTGCAATCGAATTATTTTTGGTGCCAGAATGTGTTTTAATTTATGACCTGTCTTTTGTTACACCCTGTATACAGATTACAGTAACTTTCATATTTCAGGTAATAGAATCAATCTTATTTCAAACCATGTGATTAAACCTGGGGAAACTGAAAAAGAGGCCCAAAGTGGGTTTGGTGAGTATGACTCTACGAAGTATTGTATTACATCCATACTAAAAAACATTTCTCTTACAGCTATCTCTCAAGATCATTGTTATACTCAATCAACAAGATGTATGGAGTTAAATGACCATAACTATGTATCATGCTCCAAAGAATACAATTCTGAAGTAACTGTTAACACTACCCTTACAGCTATCTCTCAAGATCATTGTTATGCTCAATCAACAAGATGTATGGAGTTAAATGACCATAACTCTGTATCATGCTCCAAAGAATACAATTCTGAAGCAACTGTTGACACTACCCTTACAGCTATCTCTCAAGATCATTGTTATGCTCAATCAATAAGATGTATGAAGTTAAATGACCATAACTATGTATCATGCTCCAACGAATACAATTCTGAAGCAACTGTTGACACTCCCCTTCCGTTTAATGAAACTACAGGTGAGTAGTATGCAGTAAAGTGTATATATTATGTAAATATATTGTTGTGGCTTATTCTTAACATTCTCTCTAAAAATTCAGAATGCCATAAACAAAAGGCTATAGAAAAACACAACCTTAGTAAACACAATACACAGCCTACACTAAACACAGTAGTCGACATATCCAACAGAAATTTGAATTGAACGAAGAGCTTAGTACTGTCAAAAGGACTGAATTTTGCAATATCTCAACAAAGTATCGCAAAGTTGGATATAATAAGTTCAATCGAAAAGGCTGGCCAAGTTTTATCACCACATGAAAACGGAAGAGTACATAGTGGAAAGGAAGAGTAGGATATGGTTACCAATGCTAAAGAAAGAATCCCAAAGAAACACCCAACATCAAGTCCAAAACGTCCCACTGGAACTCTTAAGTTAGTCAATCAGTCAATCACAATACAATCAAATAAACTTTTCCTGAACAAAATTGTTCCAGGAAGCAGACCTCGAGTGTACAGATGTTTAATGTTATAAATGTACAACTATGTACAAAATCATTACTATTTTTAATTATCAAATTAAACTGTATCTTTAATACATTATTAAATGAGATATTTTATTTTCAGAACAAGGCCCTAAGAACATTTTAAGACAATGTGGAATTAGAAGAAATGATCTAACACCAAGGAAAAAGAAACTTTATACTGAAATAAGGCGATTGTATAAAAAGTATAATCATACCAAGATTTCAAAGCTATCTTTTAAAAAGCGACTAGCCGAATCAGAAAAATTTCAGAAAACATTTTTACTACAAGAAAATATTGACAAACTGAACTATATGTCATCATTATTAATCAAATGTCAATTTAGAGAAGCAGACAAATCTAAAAAGCAGCGTCGTTTCACTATAGATGAGAAAATAATGGCTTTAACCTTATACAAACAAAGTTCTAGATCTTACCGCTTCCTATGTAAAATATTTATTTTGTCTAGTAAAGCCACCTTACATAGATTACTAATTAAAATTCATTTTGAACCTGGCTTAAATAGCAACATTTTCCAGTCGTTGGAACAAAAAGTTGAAAAACTTGATGACACTGAAAAATTTGTGTCACTCATTTTTGATGAAATGAGTCTAATGCCAGGATTGAATTATAATGAAAGGCAGGGTTTTATTGAGGGTTTTGAGGATTTTGGAGATGGAAGAAGTACCTACATATGTGATCATGTTCTCTTTTTTATGATTAGAGGTATAAAATCAAATATAAAGCTCCAATAAGCTACTGCTTTTCTAGTAGAGGAGGAGCAAAATCCATCCAACTAAGAAACACCTTAACCAGTGTGTTGCAAAATGTTATAGCTATAGGTTTGAAGCCCATAACAGTAATATGTGACCAAGTTGGAGTGAATGTAAGTGTATTAAATTCTTTAATGAAGGACACAAAAAAGAAATATTTGGAACAAGGAAGAAGTGACAAATATGAATATGGTTTTTTTGAAGTAGGAGATTTCAAAATTTATCCAATACTGGATCCACCTCATTTGTTAAAAGGAATAAGGAGTAATCTTCTAAAAAAAAATTTACAATACACTTTCAAAAATACCCAAAAAACTGCAAAATGGCAACATATTAAATCATTATATGAAAATGATTGTGCTTCTGAGGATAATGAAGGCTTAAGGGCACTGCCGCACATCACAGATCTACACATTGAGGAGTCAAAAATGAAGAAAATGAAAGTCAAATTAGCTGCTCAAGTTTTTAGTCAACGATTTTCATCAACACTGATGTTGGCTAGTAGACTCGGTAAGTAAATGTGACAAACATTGTTGTTGCAGTATTAGTTAATTCTGTTGTTTTATTTCAGACAACAACAAGGTTCTTGGGGAAGGTGCAGCAGATACTGCCAGACTTCTACTCTTTTTTGATAGATTGTTTGATTCAGTGAATGGAGGACGAAAATCTGCAGAGCGAGGAAAAATTTTAAGATGTGGTATAAGTGATACTTCTGATCATATTAGATTTTGGACAAATGAGGCTTTGCCCATGTTGCAGTCAATGACATTTGAAAAAAAAGAGAGTACATGACCGAGCTCGTCCCCCAAGTCTCAAAAATTGGATATTTACTATAAAAAATTTAATTTCCATTTGGAAAGCCTTAAAAACATCTGGATTCAAATACGTGTTACCCAGGCGTTTGAACCAGGATCCTATCGAGAATATATTTGGTCAGGCTAGAGCTTTTGAGGCACTCTATACAAATCCCTCGCCATCAAGTTTTGCTGGTATTTTTAAAACAATGATGGTGAATTCAAGTTTCAAAATCCATCAATCATCATTTAATTGTGAAGATGATGGAAGCACAAATTTGTTTACTTCCACTAAAACATTTTTTTGTAATAACAGGGAAAATGTTATTTCTAATAATTATGTTTTACAAAACATACCAACTATTCCCACAAATATTGTAAATTTACGCGAAAAGTTGAGCAAGTTGGTAACCAATTATGTAGCGGGATTTATTTTGAAAAAAATTAAAAGTCTGTGTAAAAAATGTGACGTTTGTAAAAGTTCTTTATTTACAGGAAAAGATAATCCAGATAATGAATTAATTCGAGTCAGAGAATATAGAAATGGTTGGGGTTACAGGTTACGCTATCCAACGGAGGGATTTGTCAATTTTTTTCACATGCTATTACAGACAATAAATTATTTCTTAAAAACATCTCCTTCATCTAAAACCCTAGTAACTGATATAAAACAACAAGTTATTAGACAAAATTTGGATATTTTTTCTTGTAAGGAGTACAAACAACACAATAGATTTGATTATTACAGTAACTACACGGACTTTATTACATAATTGGTGCAAATGTATTAATAATATAATTCAAGGTAAAGATAGTAGACCTTATTCTGGTAATAATCCTGTTAAAAAAGAAGCTTCTCAAATATATTTGAAGAGGAGAAAGAACAAATTTCTAAAAAAAACCAAAAGATTCTATTTAACGGATTATGTAGAGCTTCCAGTAGGTAATCAGTGGTATAACTCGGTGGTACATGACCGACTTAAAAATTAATATAGTAGAATTACTTTGTTTGCCGATGATATAAGTGTAATCTGGAGTAGTTTAGATTTCTTCTTTTTAAGGTTCCATTTTCTGTCGACGGTTAGACATCAACATCGATCATCATCATCACGCAACGCTTCAACCCTGGGTGGGTCCTGGCTGACTGTACAACTTTTTTCCAATTTGTTCGATCTTCCATCAACCTAAGGTCAAATGGAATGTTCATTTTCCGGAGATCTGCTTGGATGTTATCTCTCCATCGCATTCTGGGACGCCCGAGTGGTCTTTTGCCTGTAGGAATCTCCTCCCATACCAGTCTTATATCTAAGTTTCTCGTTATGAAGTCTATGCACGTGGCATCCACTTGGCAATTATTATTTTACTTACAGCAGGTCTGAATAGTTGGTTAGATCTCAGACCAAACAATTCCCTTAGATTTCGTGACCAGAAGGTTCGTCTTCTTCCTAAATTTCTTTTACCTTTTATTTTGTCGTGTACAATAAAACACAGCAGACTACTATATAACGCTGACCTTTTACTATATGAACGAAATATTCAAGCTTGGCAAGCACGTTTAGATTTGCTAATTCTACAATTTACCATAAGCAGAGGGATCTCGTTCTCGTTACTATTAAGTCTTGCCCTAACTCGAATGGGCTCGAATCGTTTAGAGGAATTTTTTTTAGTCCCAATTTTTTAACAATAGTCTAATAAATACCGCAAGTTCGATTAAGTTTCTAGAACTTTTTATTGACGATACTCTAGATTTTACTTTAAGATATATAAAACTCTTATTCCTTCTGCTCTAATAATTTTAAAGTTCATTTGCTTAGTTCGCAAACAAATTAATACCTTAATAGAAGGTGCTATTCCCAACAAGTAATTGGACTTCGTAAGTCCTAGGTTTTCACCCAAAGTGATCGATAGTAGAACGGGAAGTCGATATTTGATCTTTTCGTGTAACTTAGCGTCGATTGATAGACGGTTTCATTAATTTTGAATAATTTTTACTAAACTTTCGGTCATAATTGTTTAAACAGAATCGACTTAAAAATCGGAAATAAAAATTTTTCAATCTCGACTTTTCAATGCGCTTTAGCTGATATGTCACATGTACTATATCTTCGACTATAATATAGCACTTCAGTTTAGAACTTTTTAACCGAAAGTGATAAACCAATCTGCCCTCATCTTGCTAAGGCATGTCAAATTATATATCGCTTATAATATTTCGGTGACTTTAAAACGGTACTTCCGGTTGAAACTCTAAATCAGGAAGTCAAATTTCTGATCTTTAATATCATCCTTGGGTTATAAGCTTTCATTCGACACCTCATTTTCATTTTGTAAAAAATTGTCGGTAGAAGTATATTTTTTTCTAATATGCACTCAAGAATGGCTTCCAATTTCACCTCTCAAGAAGAAATTAATATTGGTATCTTGGGCCAAACAATACAGCAAAATTGTAGAAAATAAAGTGAAACTAAATGAAATAAATGTGAGCCACAAAAATTTAAAAGAAATTTATCAAAGCCATTGATTGTAACAGGTAGTAAGATATTTTTATAAATATCTAATAGTTATGGTATGTATTAGTTTAAATTTTCAGAAAAAAATATATAAAAACGATAAAATTGCAACAACAAGATATCACAATGGGTTGCTGCAAAAACAGACATCAAATGCAATTATTGTGAGTAACCACATGTTGAATGCCTCAGATGGTGAATTGTTTTTGTCTTAATGCACACATTCCCACACCATATAATAACACTGACCACACATAATGGTTGAATAAAATGATTGGATGTACAATCAATTTAATAAATTAACAAAGTATTCATGCATAACATTTTCAAACTCTTTCAATCCTACGTTTAACAAACTGTACTTCTCATAATTCTCTAGACAACTAGATTTTCTACATTTTCCGCTAATGCCATTGCGACTTCCTCTTCTTCATGTAGTATGGGTAAAGGGTTATTAAAAAGCATTGCAATATTGTGTAACATTGATGTTCCAATTACAATTGCTTTTATGCATTCTAGCTTTACCCTTATCCCAAAGACCACGGTTTCTATATTCCAAATGTCCTTTATATTGAATTCCTGGTTCTAATTTATGCCCCATTGAATTAAATTTTCAACTGGTTGGTGACTGAGGATTGTCTAAGGGTGTTACCAGGTATTTCTTAACTCCAAAACCATTATCACTCTCCAAAAGATAGATACTCATCCAGTTCTTCACATTTTCTTTTCATAGATAACTGTTTATAGCTAATGTTGTTCTGAAGCTATTTCCTTGTGGCATTTTTATAATCAACTATTTTTAATGGGAATAAGCCACAATTTTACCAAAAAAATGATTTTATTAACGTTTCGAAGCCCAAATCGGGTTTCGTTGTCAAAATACAAAATACTGCTAAATAATAATGAAACTTTAATAAAATCATTTTTTTGGTAAAATTGTGGCTTATTTCTCTTAAAAATAGTTGTTTATAGCTATATCAAAATCACCCAAAATGTTAATATTTGTCATATTCTAGGGAAGTATGTAGATAGGGCATTACGATAATTTATAACGTAAATTAGTTTGTTTAATAATTAAATAAAGTGATATAAGTACATATTTTACAACATAAATTTTACTTTTATTGATAAATTATGTACATTAATTTAATAGATTAGCAAAATATTCATGAATAAGTCAAAGTCTTGTTATATTATTATCTACTTTCCTTGCTCCTTCCATTGCTTCCTCCTCATCTTCGTATTATAGTATGGGTAAAGAGTCATTAAAAAGAATTGCAATATTGTGCAACACTGATGTTGCAATTACAATTGAATGGGTCTACCGAATAACAAGTGTCATTTGATTCGTTTTTAAGAAATCGAACAAAAACTGCTAAAATTATAATAATGGTAAATTTATACATTTTAAGGGTTAGTACTACAGTACACCGTACACAAAGTTACAAACTGTATTAATAACTAACCCTTAAATTTACCATTATTATAATTTTAACAGTTTTTGTTTGATTTGACAAAGATTGTGTAAGGGTGTTATCAGGTTTTTCTCGACTCCCTAACCACTATCACCAACCAAAAGATACAACTTCACATTCTGTTCTCATAGATAACTGTTTACAGCTATGATTCTAAATTCACTCAAGAATGTTAATATTTGCATTATTCTAATGAAGTAGGTAGGCTATTTAAATAGTTTCAGAGCATTAGTTTGAAACCATTAGATATTAAATAAAGTGGTATGTACATAAGCATGGTACAAATATAATTTTAGATTTATTAACAAATTATGTACATTTAATTTAATAAATTAGCAAAATCATTTTCTACATTTGCTTCAAAATCACCCATAAGTTGCAAAAAGGAGCCTGTTGCTTAAAACCAGTGGGTCCATTTTACTACAGAAAACCTTAAGGCAGTAAAAACCATGTTCTTGGAAGATACATCTGGGTTCTTGAAATGTTATTAATATCAATTAATAACAAATTTGCCACTTGTTTTCGTTCTTACCTATCTGTTGGATTTTTTATTCTATAGGCCATAGTTTCATGCAAATAGTGAACAGCATCTTAAGATATCCAAAATCTTTCTAAATACACTGTTTCTGTATTCTCCTTCCTTCTACAATATTTTTATCATTTCCAGGAAATATTCTTTATTAGTTAAATTTTCATTAAGGTTCATTTTTAAGGTGAAAATATTATGATTTCACTTAACAATGTCAAAAATGTGAGGTTAAAAATCCTTGAACCAACGTTTTTATGTATTTTTTACGTAGATAGTACTTTTAAAATAAGTTTAAGTTACTGTATAATTATATCGACATTCATTTTCATTTAATTTATTGTATAATTATTGAATAAAACATTGATTTGCCTTTCTGTTATTTATCTGTACCTTTTAATTCAAAAATCACTCTAAAATTTATTGTTTAAAACTCCCGCGTAACTAAAATTTGTCAATTTAGTTATCATTCCAATCAAGAGATGGCGTTAATTCGATCCGAAAGATTAACATGGCCGTGAAACGTCTATAAGTATGTATGGTCTGTGGTGAAGATACGTTATGCATTTATTAAATGGTAATTAACATTAACATAAAAGTTCAAAATCTTTCCTTAAAAATATTTTTACACTCTTTTCAATGACGGTAATACTTTTTTTTGAAAAATTAATATATACAGGGCGAAAGAGTTGAAAACAAAAACAACATATTTTTACATAAAAAAAAAGAATGTGTGTGTACTTTGTACGCACGTAAGAAGTTATACTTCTATTATATGATTTAAACGAAATTAATATACTTTTTATTTATATTTTATTTAAATATTAAACTAATTTATACTTACTACTTCTCAAACATTTTTATTAAGACAGTGCCAAAAATTAAAATAATAAAAGAATAAAACACACACAAACACATTAAAAATGCCACAAATGATTTCTGAACATTAATTGTCGGAAATTTTTTTAACTAAATACGTATTTTCTGAAAATAAAATTATATAATAAATATACTTACAATCATAAAATGTATAAAAAAAAATAAAAAAATAAAAGTTTTTATTGGGATTCGAACCAGCTATCAGCGCGGTTGGTATATTGGGGTTCATTTGCCTTAAACTCTTCGCCACGGAGGCAATGTGTCATTATGTGCGAAGATCGACTAACTAAACGGATTAAGCTTTTGACATTTTTGAATTAAATTAAATTATTTTGATTTTGAATTGAAATGATTTAGAATTGAAAAATACAACAAAACATAGAGTAAGAAAACAATATATTAGGTGAACATTGATAGAAATTTTGATGGTAATCAAATTATGTAAATAAAAGTATTACATATTATGTCTTTTGGTAGGTTCAAATAGGTAGGTACCTATGATACATTTACAATTATTACGTACCTGTTGCTTTTAAAAACTATTTAAATATCACTACAATTATAAACTTTTTTGTTTCTGTCCTCACAACAATAAAACTAATATATTATACATTTGTTTACCTTCATATTGAACAATTATTTATTATTAACAGATCATTTCAACACCCAATCAGAGCCCGTATAATGACTAATACCATACTGTCGGTGTGCGCATGCGCGCAGATCAATATAAATTCACCCTAAATCTCAATCGCGCCTAAAGAAGTATAACTTCAAAAACAGTAAAACCACAACTTCTGGTAAACTGACCCTTCCGGTTCAAGACCTCGATTTTATTCATCAAAAAAAGAGCCTTAGTGCCAAATTTGGCTGAAATCTGACTTTTCGTTCAAAAATTATCGTGCTATTTGTCACTTATGTATAGTAGCCAATTTGAATGCTCGCCATTTTTGTAAAAGGCAAAATCTGAGATGGCCTCATATCTAAATTTAAACTTTTGTATGTGTAGTATATGTGGTCCAAATTATATGCTTCTACCATTAAACGCACAATAATTCTTATAATATTTGCAAGAATCTGCCACACATAGGGTACATGTGAAGATACGTGGTATAAAATAAAATATATAAAACATTTATTAAATGGTAATTAACATAACTAAAAAAAGTTCAAAATATTTCCTAAAACATATTCTTACGCCCTTTTCAATGGTGGTATTACCATTTTGAAAAATTAATATATACAGGGTGAAAAAATTGAAAATAAATTATTTACATAAAATAAAATAGTTTTACATAAAAAACCAGGAAAAACACAACTTCTGGTAAACCGATTCTTCCAGTTCACGACATCGACCTTTTAAATCACAAAAAGAACCTATGTACCAAATTTGGTTGAAATCGGACTTTTCATTCAAAAGATATCGTGCTATTAGTCACATATTATAGTCGCCAATTTTGAATGACCGCCATTTTTGTAAAAGGCAAAATCTGAGATGGCCTCATATCTAAATTTGAACCTTTCTATGTGCGGTATATATGGACCAAATTATATGCTTGTGTCATTAAATGTGCAATTCTTATAAATATTTGCACGAATCTGCCGCACTAATAAGGAAAAAGAAGACCATTAACGTGTTCTCATTTAAACCAATGCATTATATTTCGTACATAGTCATGTACATCATCAGATGCTAGGCTACAATATACAAATAGAGAAAAAACAATCCAAATGTTAAAAATTTTTATGACTTACTTTATAGAGAAAGGATTGATGTTGGATAGAATAACTTTTTCCACTTCATGGAAAATTTTGGATTTAAATTTTTCTGATGTTACTTACAATTTGAGATTAGGGCTGTAATGACAGCTGGTCAATGTTATAAAAATTTGTATAAGTTGTCTTACAAAAAACATGTAGTGTATATTTACTAAACTGGTACAAAAAACAACGAAAAAGGTGTTTTCTTTTTATGCATCGGACTGAAATAAGTCCTCTCTCGAGAGTTTCAGTCCGATGCATAAAAAGAAAACACCTTTTTCGTTATTTTTTGTACCAGTTTTGTAAATATACACTACATGTTTTTTGTAAGACAACTTATACAAGTTTTTATAACATTGACCAGCTTTCATTATGGCGCTAATCTCAAATTGTAAGTAACATCAGAAAAATAATAGACTGTCAATTCTTTATGTAAAACTATTTGTAGCTTATCCCTGATGATGTCGATGACTATCGACGAAATATTAGATGAATAAAGGAATAAAGATACACTTAAGAGCCTATTCTTTCAGCTGTTTTACCCAAAGAATCTCAAAGTTTGTTCTCTAACTTAATCAGCTGTGATCAACACTATTTTATATATATATATATATATATATATATATATATATATATATATATATATATATATATATATATATATATATATATATATATATATATGTATATATATATATATATATATATATATATATATATATATATATATAACCGCTAAACGCCGTAAAAATGAGTGGCGCATAAAATATTCCAGCTACAGAAGATCTGATATGAATGTGACGTGGCGCGAAAATGGATTTTCATTTGATGCAAAACAAAATTCTAGTTTTATTTTAAAAGATTTTTCCATAATATTTGCTAAATTTGAAGTAAACGCGCCACAAAAGAGTAACTTTGATACAGTTTGAATTTTGAAACTCTTTTGTGGCGCGTTTACTTCAAATTTAGCAAATATTATGGAAAAATCTTTTAAAATAAAACTAGAATTTTGTTTTGCATCAAATGAAAATCCATTTTCGCGCCACGTAACATTCATATCAGATCTTTTGTAGCTGGAATATTTTATGCGCCACTCATTTTTACGGCGTTTAGCGGTTTTTTATTCTTGTATCAGGAGTTTTTCAAAGTTATTTATAAATTAAATGTATAAAGTTGAATGCAATGTTCCTCTATTACACGTCAAGCTTTATAAATGGTCACCTTTGTTGCATTATCTCCCAAATCATCTAGTGTCCATCGAATGTACACTAGATTTTTTTCTATTTGAAATAGATTGAAAAAAAATATATTGAGATGGCCGGTAAATGAAGTCGGATTGCCCGTTGCCAGATCAAATTTAGCGTCGTAACCACTACAACTCATAAACCATTTGGGGAATAATCGTTAATTGGATTATACTTTTGTATCTTAATAACTTCTCTAAACGGCTTAACCGATTTTGATCAGTAAACATGAGTTTGAAACGTATTGACCAGTAGTATCTGATGGATCTAAGGTCAAGTATGATAACTGAAGCTATTAGGTACAGGAATTATTTAGCTTTCGAAACCGTTTTTCCCACAGAAAATAGATTTTATCATATTTATGAAGCCTATAACCTAAAAATTTGAATTTTCCCGGATATGAGGTATACATCGTTAGATTCGTCTTGAGTCCTTATACAAACGCTAAGTTATTGGCACAATTCGTACGTTGAAATCTTGAGTAATTGTCGAAAAACCAAAATTTTCAAAGTTTAGTTTTTCAGTTTTTCGGCTATACTGAGCCGTGTGTATGTCTGATCCTGACGGCTTGGACACCATTTGAAAGCTTAAGTCAACACTATTGATTTGATATATTTGCGGTTCTCATGCCTCTTCTTGATCCGAATATATATACCCCCAAAAAATATGCCGTTTTGTACCTACAAAGTCCTATAGCTGGCTTATGGGTGGTCAAAAGTCACAAACTACACCGGTTCTAAATCGTCCCTGACCCAATCTTTAAATACAGAGAAAAAATATCAAATCGGTTTAACTTTCAAACATACATACATACATATCCACAAACATTTTCCCTTTTTTAAATAAAAATTGAGTCACATTTATAAGCTCTAGAACTTTTGAATGGTATAACCGATTTTCAAAATTAGACATGCGTTGGAAAGGTAATGATCAGTTCTATTAGAAACCGCAAAGGTTGGACTTAAATTTTCGAAGTTTTTGGGAGTTTTGGGGACCAGAACGAAAAGCAGACCCTAAATAGGAAGAGCCGTAAAATCGACACCCTTGGACCAAAATGGATGGTTGACATATGAATGGGTGAGTCTTTTTCTGAACTTGAAGATGGGAGTTGGCACAATTTTCAATTCACTCAGATTTAGAAAATTGAAAATTTCGTGTATATAATAGTGTCGCGTGTAGGGGGTGTATTTCTGCGCCACTGGCGATAACTGCCGTTATCTGGTAATCTTTCCGATATAAAACTAACAGCTTCGATAACTAATAAATCGAAAACTATTAATTTTATCAAAAAAATGTATAATGAACATTTTTTGTTTATAATTAATATTTTTACCAGCATTTGCGGTCAAAATATAAAAAAAAATTTCCACCCTCGAGATGAGGTGGCAACTACCCCCTTGGTAAAAGCGTCTTTCGGCATCATATAGATTTTGATCCTTGGACAATCCACTACTTATTGTCAAATTTTTAAACAAATCTATCCATTCTGTAAAAATTGCGAAGTGAAAAATTTCAGTTCCTGGACTAATTATACTTTTGGAGCTCTATAATTTCTGAACGGCTTACCTGATGTTGATCACTGAACATGAATTTGAAACGTATTGACAAGTAGTATCTGATGCATCCAAGATCGAGTATGATAACTGAACGTATTACAGGAATTATTGAGCTTGAAAAACCGTTTTTCCCATAAGAAATAGATTTGATCATATTTATGAACCCTATAACTTAAAAATTCGAATTTTCCCAGATATAAGGTATACACCGTTAGACGCGTCCTGAGTCTTTCTACAAATGCTCAGTTATTGGCGCAATTCGTAGGTTGAAATTTTGAGTAATTGTCGAAAAACCAAAATTTTCAAAGTTTAATTTTTAATTTTTTTGGCTATGGTGAGCAGTGCGTATGTCTCAGCTTGATCGCTTAAGGGTCATTTGAAAGCTTAACTCATCCCTATTAATTTGGTGTATTTGCGGTTTTCCTGTCTTTTCTTGAACCTAAGATATATACGCCCAAAAAATATGCTATTTTGTATCTACTTAGTCCTCTAGCTAACTTAAGGGTAGTCAGAAGTCAAAAATTAGACCGGTTCTAAATCAGCCCACACACCCTCTTGAAACACAGAAAAAAAAATTCAGATCGGTTTAACTTTTCCACATACATACATACAAACATACATATCCACAAACATTTTTCATTTTTAAATAAAAATTGAGTCATATTTCTGAGCTCGATAACTTTTGGATGGTACAACCGATTTTCAAAATTAAACATGCGTTGGAAAGGTAATGATCTATGCTATCAGAAGCCGCAAAGGTCGGGCTTAAATTTTTGAAATGTTTGGGAGTTTTGGGGACGAGAACGAAAAACAGGCTTTAAATGGGAAGGGCCGTAAATTCCACACCCTTGGACCAAAATGGAGAAGTAACATATGGATTGACGAGTCTTTTCGTAAACTTTAAGATGGGATGTGGCCCAATTTTCCATTCAGTCAGGTTTAGAAAATCGAAAATTTCGTGTATATATAGTGTCGCTTGCAGGGGTGTTGTGCGCCACTGGTGACAACTGCCGTTCTCTGTGGATATATATATATATATATATATATATATATATATATATATATATATATATATATATATATATATATATATATATATATATATATATATATATATATATATACATCCCGCTATCATTATGTCATCTTTTCATGTTGCAGTCATTTGGCATCACCAAGAAATACTATCATTTTCGAATTTTAATTCGTGTATGTTTGTTGAGCGCATTTTTTAACGCCCTGTATCGTTCTCAGTTTTCTAAAATTTTAATTTTAAAAATTTAAATTATATACAAAAATGTTTACACTTCATAACCATTTTGACTTCCACCACATAAAAATGTGTATTTCCCATCATTTTGCCGCTTTTCGACGTTGCCACGAGTTAAAAATACCGATCTTTTGAGGACAGGTAGAAAAGGTCTATTGTAAACTTAGAGGATGGAATATTTTGGTAAAATATTCCATCCTCTCAGATTATAAACTACATAAAAGGTAGGTTCTTTACCTGTTCAGCTGGATTACCAAGCAAGGGTCTAAATATTTTACGAGTTGAATTGTGTTTATTTGATTTCATCTGTTAAATTACAATTTCTCATACCGACTTAAAATATTTGTTTGAAAAATTCATTTTATATTTTCGTTTAATTTACTTAGGGTTTTTGGTCAGAATTTTGAAGAAACGCTTGGTTTGACATAAAATTTGTGACACGTACCTATAGCTAATATGTTAAAGAAAAAAAGTGATATTGTGCCGATATGTGCTTTTGATCTGGAGGTGAGTTTCGTCGGTTATAGGGTATGAAAACAAATACGTTCAAATAAGTCCGGAATTGGATAAACTGACTAATTCTAAGCAACTTCTATTTTATAGCGTTTTTCACTAAGTCAATACTTTTAGAGATATTTGCGAGTGAATATGTTCATTTTTCAACAAAAAAAAAAACGTTTTTATACGGTTTTTCGCAAATAACTCAAAAAGTAGGTACTTTATTGAAAAAAAATTAGCAAATAGTAAATATAGCTTATAAAAAAGTGAAAAAATGGTATATGTGTCAGGTCTGTAGACCCAGTAGAAGCAGAGTTATTGCTAAGCTTTGTTTTAAAACCAAGAGGAGTAGGTAAACTAAATGGCAGATTCACACCCAAGAAAGTCACTAGAAATATCATCAGATAAATCTTCTTTTTTGGTTGATCATATCGGCCTTTGACGGTAATCTTGACTAAAAATCTAAAAATAAAAGGAAGAACGCAGAAAATACAAAAATTGCTGATAAAATAAATAAACTAACCTATGAAATGCCAATAGTGTCAAAATTTGATATGAGTAAAATTGCCTGAGGTTGTACCAATTACAAACAAGGTGTACGGTGCGGGAAATTTGAATGACTCCTCTTGTTTAAAAACAGACTATAGTGAAAAATAAGCTCTTATATCTCAAATTCCAAATCGAATATTTTAACGTGAAATAAAAAAAATGACACACTTTTCTGGGAAAACTTATTACAACTTTCTTAAAGTGTTTAAGAAAACGTTTATTTTTATTTTTTTTTAAGTTTCCAGCAGCAAGAGTAAGCAGGTTACGCTCAAAATACAGTTGTTCCTTTTTTTTTGGTTAAAAATATTCTAAAAACTCCCTCTAATTAACAGCCCAAATGGAATTAATCGTTACCACTTCACAAGTAACTTTATGTATTGTTTGTTTTTGTAAGTTTCATCAGTTCAAAGTGCTTATTTGTGGAAAAATTTGGTTTTAAAGTAAATTTTTTTAAATCTTTAATTTTGAAAAAAAGACTTTTGTCAAAATAACTTAAAAATTATTAGTGATACCAAATATCTTAAAGAGTAAAAAATGTAGGTGTTGCTTTTTTAAATATTTGGAATTTTTTGATTTTCTGGAAGACAAAAATTGGTTAAGATATGGCTGTTCAAAATTTGCATATACATACTCGTGACTAGTGATTCGTTCGAGGCCTTTCAACAAAACCCCTTTCAAAAATAAGCATTTTGAACCAATGCAACTTACAGATCATATACAGGGTTTCCCCGAAAATAGTGCGTTCCTTAAAGGTATAGATAGAAAGCACAATGTAGAGCAAAAAAGTCTTATAACATTTTATTCTAAATTCAGCCGTTTGACCAAAAAACGAAAATACATTTTGATATGCAAATTGATACTCAATTAGTAAATAAACAAGGGGTCCCATTAGATTAAATTTCACAGTCACAGGTTCTTCTACGCCATGTTGCCAGGTCATATAAATTTATGAAAATAAAAATTTACTCTTATGGAGAACAACGTAATTTTTGTTGAAACGGTTAACTTTAGGAAAAAAATGTTACAACACCTTTTTGTTCTAAATTGTTTATTATATCCACACCTTAAAGGAACGCACTATTTTCGGAGACACCCTGTATAAACAATACATTTATCTAAAGTCACGTGTGAAGCGGTAACAATTAATTTTCATGACTTTCTTTTGCCAAAAAAAAAGGGAACGATTTTATTTTCAGCGTAACTTGCTTACTTTTCACGCTAGAAACTGTTTTAAAAACACCAAAAAAAATTTTTTTAAACACTTTAAAAGCGTTATGATGAGTGTTTCCCGAAAAGTGCTTTATTTTTTTGGTTATTTTACGTTGAAATATTCGATTTGGTATTTGACGAATAAGAACCTATTTTTCATTAGCTGCAACCCTGCTTCTACTGGGTCTACAGACCTTATACTGACACCTCTTTTTCATAAGCTATATTATTGCTAGGAATATTTTCTTCGATAAAATATGTACATACTTACTTTTTGAGTTATTTGCAAAAATCCGTCCAAAACGTGTTTTTCTATGAAAAATAAACATATTCACTCGCACATACCTCGAAAAGTATTGACCTAAAACTTTTATAGAACAAAATTTGCTTAGAATTAGAATTAGTCAGTTTATCCACTTCCGGACTTATTTTGCACGTATGTTTTTTCACCTCCAAG
The DNA here is from genome assembly GCF_917563875.1 of Diabrotica virgifera virgifera. Taxonomy (NCBI): domain Eukaryota; kingdom Metazoa; phylum Arthropoda; class Insecta; order Coleoptera; family Chrysomelidae; genus Diabrotica; species Diabrotica virgifera. Next base: position 117,658,116 of record NC_065448.1, read on the forward strand.
AAGGGGTGAAAGTCACATCCAGGACAAGAGAACATATCGGCATAATCTCACTTTTTTCTTTGGCATTTTAGCTACGTGTGTGCCAAATTTTATGTCAATCCAAGCGGTTCTTTAAAATCTGGAGGTTTTGCGATATTTTATCGTGAGTGAATGGAATAATAATTATTACAACGGCAATTATTGCCGTTGTCACTTTTAGATAAGAAGTCATTATCACAATGATATAGTCAGGTTAACTGAATTGTATAATTATTGTTTTTATCATTAAATGTGAAAACCTAGAATTATCCATGTCTGTCCGTCAATAAACACAACTCGTCTATTAGTAGGACAGAAAGAATGACAAATAAGGTGTCAAATGAAAGCCTATAACCAAAATATGATATTACATGTGAGAAGTTTGACCTCGGACTGCCTGTTCCAGAGTTGCAACCGAAAGTACTGTTTTAAATTCGTCGAAATAGTACAAACTATTGGTCAAAACGACTAAGAAAGACCAGAACAAATACATACTTCCGGTTTCATGCCTGTCTGTTCGTCCATATCTGTAGGTGAACAAAATTCATCCGTCATATCAGCTGACAAAAAGTTACACGAAGGGTTCAAATATCGACTGCCGGTTCAACTTCCGGTCACTTTTTGTGAAAAATTAGAACTTACGATGTCCAATTGCTTGTTACAATTTTTTTTATAAGTGTTCTACTCTATCTATTCTGACTTTTCATTAACTTACTTAGATCACATATAATTTAATACAGTTTTGATGTCAGGGTCTTCAAAATTTATGTGGTGAGTTCCGGTATGTGATGAATGAAAAACGACTCCATAAGCAGAAGAAAAAAGTGTTCTCAAGACCTAAGACAATACATCGACTCACAAGAGCGTTGTGACAGTAGCAAAAATTCGAGTTGGGGTTCTAATTACTTTCTCATGCGGCTTACTTTCCTGACTTGGCCCCCTCCGATTATTAAGTGTTCCCAAATCTGAAGAAATGATGGGCGAGTCACAAAGTTTCACAAAAAAGCGAATATTTCGCGAAATGAACGTCAGATCGAAAAACTAAAAAATGCGTGTTCAATATTTTTCAAAAGTCTATCGAATGATACCAAAAACGAACCCCCACGGAAAGGGGTGAGGAGTAAATTAAAAATTTTAAATACGAACCCTGCGATATTTCGCGAAATGAACATCAGAGTGCCAGTGTGTGCTTTTTTTCTGGGGATGAGTACCACCCCCTTCTCGAGTGTGAAAAAATATAGGTCCAAATAAGTCCGTAAGTGGATAAACTAATTAAATTCCTTGTAACTTTTGTTTTTAGATGGTTTTTCGCAAATAAATCAAAAAGTAAGTATTTGATCGAAAAACTATTCCTAGCAAATATAAAGCTTATAAAACAGTAAAAAAAATGATGTATGTATGAAGTCTGGACACAAAATAAAAACAGAGTTGGAGCTAATCAAAAGTTGGTTCTTATTCGTCAAATTCCAAATCGACTAGTTCAACGTAAAATGTCCAAAAAATAACGCACTTTTCGGGGAAAACCCGCCACAAATTTTTTAAAGAGTTTAAAAAAAGTTTTATTTTTGTTATATAAAAAGTATCTATTCTATCACCATCAGCATCAAAAGTAGACCGGGCAGTATCGTCGCCCCCGCTAGCGAAATTATTCCGATTCGATTTTTTTGCACAAACTTACTCAAAAAGAGGTCCTTATAACATATCCAAAGGGTGCCGGGCGGTGCATTGGTCGAAAAATTGTTTAAAAAATTTTTTTGAAACAAATTCACAAAAACAATTTTTTCATTTCGAACAATTTTTTTTAGATAACTTGTGTCATTCTGGGCAAAAAAGGTGTCTTGCCATTTTTGTTTAAAATTGATTGTTGTCGAGTTATATGCGATTAAAAATTTGAAAAATGCGAAAATGGCCATTTTTAAGTCTTAATAACTCGATTAAAAGTTATTATTATGAAATTAAAAAGTGAGCAGATCAAGTTTCAAACCCTTGCTTCAAGGTCCTTAAGAGATTTTTGTCATTATTTTATTACAAAGCTGTTATTTTTAATTATTAATAATTAGCGCTATAGTCCCGGATTTATCGTCGCCCCTGTTAGTGAAATTATTCCGATTCGATTTTTTTGCACAAACTTACTCAAAAAGAGGTCCTTATAACATATTCACAAGGTGCCGTGGTCGAAAAATTGTTTAAACAATTTTTTAAACAAATCCACAAAAATAATTTTTTCACTTTGAACAATTTTTTTTTAGATAATTTTGGACATTCTGAACAAAAAAGGTCTCTTGTCAATTTTCTCTAAAATTGATTGTTGTCGAGTTATACGCGATTTAAAACCTGAAAAATGCGAAAATGGCCATATAACTCGACAAAAATCAATTTTAGAGAAAAATCTCAAGATACCTTTTTTGCTCAGAATAACCCAACTTATCTAAAAAATCGTTCGTAATGAAAAAATTATTTTTGTGAATTTGTTTAAAAAATTGTTTAAGGTGATACAGTAGCGATCAACAGGTAGCCAAAACGCGTTCCAAGATTGCGGCTGTAATTTTGAATATTTTTTCAAGATATTTGGCACACGTATCCGTAATATAATAAAGAATGGCGGTACAGAGCCCAATTTGAAAAATATATTAGGTAATATTTGAAAATTATTCTGTAATTAAATACAATATTAAAAAAACGAGCCTGTACCGCCATTAAGAAGAACAAAAAAATACACTTTCTTCAAATAAACTTTTTTATCCGATGCCTAGATTTTGTGTCATTTTGGAACTACTAAAATGTTTTATTTCATTAGTCCAAAACAAAATTTAAATTTTTTAATTCGACAAAATATTTCCACGCACAGGCTGTGGTCTGTATTAATTCGAGAACCAAGAGAGACAGCTCATTAACCGCCTTTCATTTTTTCTTAGAAAATAAACGATCTCTACACAAAGTACCTACTTATAGGATAATACGCCGCCGTTATGAAATGATTGTAGGATGTTAAAATGACGAAGGATGTTTTACCCGGAAATCCGAATTTTATATACTTTTGTTATATTTAATACCCTAATAGCACACGACGTCCTTTGGACGTCCAAAATAGGTCAATTTTTGGTCCTAACGTCCATGGACCATAAACGGACGTCCTTTGGACGTCCGACGCTGGACGTACTTCGGGTGTACTAAATATGTACGTCCTTTGGACGTCCGGCGTTGGACGTCCTTCAGGTGGACTAAATATGTACGTCCTTTGGACGTCCGGCGTTGGACGTCCTTCGGGTGGACTAAATATGTACGTCCTTCGGACGTTCGGTGTTGGACGTCCTTCGGGTGGAATAAATATGAACGTCCTTTGGACGTCCGTACTCGGACGAAATACGGACCTTTTCCAATCGTCCATATTGGACATATTCTACCAATAAGGGGATTAAACAGCAAAATTATTTAATAAAATATTAACTTAATTATGTTAATAAAATAGTTTAAATGGAAAAGATTATAAATCATATTTAATTCAAAACTGTATATGTAGTTTAATATCTAATACATGTTTTTGTTTTTATGTAAAGTGTGAAAATCTGATCGGTAAATTATTCGTTATGTCCACTCTACATCAACAATAAATTGAACAAGAAATTGACTAAGTTATTCAAGGCCAAATTTGACGAGTACAAAATGTATGATTTGTAAAAGAAAATGAAGGAATTTGATGAAATAGAACAATTGGATATGTTTTATTTTGTCAAATTTCTTTATTTTCTGTTTATTCACGGCAAAATTGGAAGTAGAATTGTGTTTTGTATAAGCCAAATTTGACCTTGAATAACTTGTCGTCAATTTCTTGTTCAATTATTGTTGATGTAAAGTGGACTTTATAATGTTTTATTATTCCCGTTACCAAGATGATAGAAGTTTGGTGGTTAATTCTAATAAGCAAAAATATAATTTTTATCAATGTATCCTTACTACAGATGAATATTGAGAGCATCTTTTTGAAGTTGAGCGTACGTGTGCCCAAAATAGGTCCAGTTTTAGTCCTAATGCGGATGGACTATAAATGAACGTCCTTCGGACGTCCGACGTTGGACGTACTTACGTGTTGAATAAATATGAACGTCCTTTGGACGTCCATTTGACGTCTGTGCTCGGACGTCCGTTGGACATTGACATCGATCCGTGAGCGTCATCTGCAAAGAAGAAAATCACAAGCCAGGACAACCAATCCAAATAGTGAGTGTTTCAAACTTTTGTGTTGTGTTGTCAAAAGTTTATTTAATTATTTATGTTTTTCCTTACATACTTACATATTTTTTCAAGCTTTTTGGTATATTTTTCATATTTTTTACTATATTTCGATAAAAAAATTCTTCGCAGTTTTATCCTAATCAACATCATCATCATTCTATCCAAAAAGGCAAATCGCCAAAATCGCAATTTTATCATAATATGATATGTATATTTGCATTTTACCACATTTTTTCGATGTTTTGAAACATTTTTGTATATCTTTTGTGTATCTATCTATATTTTGTATATCACCCCTCCTCGGGGTGAAACTCACCCCCCAAATTCACATACTAATTTGTAAGTACACATACTTTGTAAGTATGGAATAAAGGTTGCTTAATATTAATCAGTTTATCGAAGTCCGGACTTATTTTGAACGTTTTTCACCCCAGAGAAAGAGTGAAACTCACCCCAGGGCAATAGCACACATTGGCACAATATCACTTTTTTTCTTTGGCATGTTAGCTATGCGTATGCCAAATTTCATGTCAATCCTTTAAAATTTACAGCAAAAACCATCAAAGAATGTAGTAATACTTGTTTTCATGAAGTCGGTGATAGAGTTTGACAAATCTTTATGGTTGTTAAATATCTTCTAATTTGTGTATTCGATTTTTAAAGGTAGGTACTATATACGTCCATATGGCACAATAGAAAATAACCTTCGACCGGTACATATTGCTTGTATCGATGCTCGGTGCATTGTTCAGTCATAAATTTTACCTGTCCCTATAGCGTCGGCCGTCGGGTCCTATTGTAAATTATTATAATAATAGTCCGTCTCGGTATTTTATTATTTCTGTCATAAGTATCTCTGTGGAAATGCAAATGCTGCTTGTAACATCCCAAAAACCAGCTCTACTATTAATTGTACTCGTATAAATAAGTGTATAATATGTACTTACCTACTTATTTATTGTATTCATTTATAGACCTGGATCCCGCGTAATAAAAAAAGTTGATTAACAGCAAGCTGAAAATTTGTTAATAGCTTCACGGTGTCTAGTCGGACAAACTTTGATGTACGGGAATACTGGAACCGGGGAAGTTTTAATTGTGGAACAGGTTAAAAACTTGGAACATCAGACTACCGAAAACGTTCCATGTATTTTGTCGGACAGAACTTCCAATTGATTTGTTACCATTTCATTAAACTCTTATGCAAAAATCAGACTGCGTACCAGTCTACTTTTATTCTCTTAATATTTTTACTTAAAAAAAGTGTACTACAATCATCTCGCTAAACTTAATATAACTGTTTTCGAGATAAACCCATTTTAAATCTGCGATATAACATAATTTTTTGCATAATATTGTAGTTAAATCCGAAAAATCAACTTAAAACCATAATAATAATTGTGCCAATTCTCATTTATGTCATTTATATTTTTGGAGATTTTTATGGTTTATAAGTTATTTTTCGAGTTTAGCGAGACGAATGTAGTATATATTTTTTAAGTAATAATATTAAGAGAATAAAAGTTTTGATTCGAAAAGTATATGTAATGTAGAGTTCCCTCAGCGATGTGATATAATATTATTACAGTATAGCTCCCCGTGCATGACAAGCTTATGGAGGTAGCCCATATAGCCTAGGCTATAATATTATTAAAAAAATCACTTAGATGGGACAATGGCTTTAGGAAATTCGAGACATCAAAAATGGCCCATTTTTAAGGTGGTGCGTTAATTTCTTGGAGAAATGTAATTATAATTTAATGTAAATAATCTAATATCCAATAATTGTAAATTAATATAAGATGTAATATAAGTTCCTTAAAAAATATATTTTTTATTTCCCACAATACATTCTCCACAGGTATAAATATCGTCTCTAGACGTCCACCGAACGTCCTCCCAGGACGTTAGATGGATGATCGGCAGCAATACATTGGACCAAACTGGGACGTCCTATGAAGGCCCAATTGACGTCCACCGAACGTCCCTTCGGACGTTAGGTGGACCTCCATTGGGCTTTTGGCAACGTGGAATTTGGACCAAAATTGGACGTCCTGTTAAGGTCCAATTCACGTCCCCTAAGACGTCCGATTAAGATCCAATTTACTCCGATTAAGGTCCAATTTACGTCCAATTAAGGTCCCATTTACGTCCGATTAAGGTCCAATTTACGTCCGATTAAGGTCCAATTTACGTCCGATTAAAGTCCAATTTACGTCCGATTAAGGTTCAATTTACGTCCGATTAAGGTCCAATTTACGTCCGATTAAGGTTCAATTTACGTCCGATTAAGGTCCAATTTACATCCGATTAGGGTCCAATTTACGTCCCCTAGGACGTCCGATTAAGGTCCAATTTACGTCCGATTAAGATCCAATATATGTCCCCTCGGACATTAGATGGACGTCCAATGGACGTTCGGTAGCGCGACATTTGGACCAAAATAGGACGTATAAAGGACGTTCCTCGGACGAAAACGGACGTCCAATGGACGTCCCTAAAGTCCGTGAAGGACGTCCATTGGACGTCCTTGTGCTATTAGGGTAGGTACCTACCTATAATTCTGGTGATTTTTTAAATCCTCTATTGTTAAGAGAATTTACACCTTTAGCCAAAGTTTTACGATTTTCTAACGGAAATTAACAAGTTATTTTAAATACGCACCAATTATCGATGTTGAAAGGAGTTTTTCAAGTTATAAAAATATTTTGTCTGATCAAAGAATATGTTTCCTCGTAAAGAATTTGGAAAAACACATTGTAGTGAATTATAATCGAAGATATATTTATAGTGATATTGTTGTTTTATTTTAAATAGGTAACTATTGGTAGCAGTTTTTGTAAAAACTGTGAATAAATTGCATATATAAAAAATGATTTTATTTGAAAAATAATAAATAAGATTACTAAATAAGACAGAAAATTTGTGGTGTCCCGAAATGCGCATTTTTTGAATTTTTGTGCATATCTTGCGCATATTTCGTAATTTTTTACCGCATATATATGCGAATATTTCATCAAAATTGATCGCATATAAATCCGCTCCCTAGTCATTGTATTCTGTTGGCTGATTTCAATGATTTGAGCCGCCGTACGACACGTTGGGACCAATGGGAGTGAAGATACGTAACTAATACCTATCAAGAGGTTTACTCAAACTTCTTTTCTGTACTTATACCTACCACTCGGTATAAGTACAAAAAAGAAGTTTGTGTAAACCTTTGCACAACTGTGTAAATACTAAAGAAAAATCTAGAATATTAAAAAAAAATAGTGGAATCCGTTAATCTGTTCTCGAAAAAATTAGCTATGAAAATGAGCATAATTTTCTATATCCCTAACTTTTGACGAGCAGTTTAGCTTAAATGGGGAAAAGCGGTAAGCTTAGACCAAACACCAGTAGGAGGCATTCAATTAATTGAGGAAAAAAATTAAATGGATAACAATATTCATTTCAGTTATAGAAAAGGCATTGCCCCGCTAGAATGGTTGAAATCACAAGTAACAATTAATAGTCCTACAAAAAAGACAGGCGCTTGAAAGTGATAAGACCATTGAACAATAAGCCTGCGAACTGCCTTTTAAACACATTCTTAAAAATAATCCATAACACAATTAAAAAAAGGTTTGTTAAGAAATTCTTTTATAGACTTCAGAAATTCAACAACTTCTCCTGATTATGTTTAAAAAACGTACGGAATGCACTAAATGAAAAAAAGAAGAAAAAGATTTATCATACCGTTATACTCTAATATATTCTTACGTTGAATATTTGATGCTTCCCTGTAGAGTATAAAACGGACAGTTGTGTTTTTCCCGTGAGCTGCCTTGTTTAGTCTTCTTTGTCGTTCTATTCGTTAAATCCTATCCTCTCAAGTCACAGCGTCAGAAAGCAGTGGGTATATGCAGTGAACGGGAGGCCTATGTCGAGCAGTGAACGTTGGGGCCCTTTCGCGTTTATCATATGTAGAGAAGTCGCTTGTCAAAAACTGGACGTATGTAATCGTATTATATTTGTTAAATACTCTCACCTAATATGTCATACCATGTGTGTTAATCCATTTTATTTCTACAATTTTAAAGTGTTATTACATGCCGTCATTTTCATTTGTTTACACCATCTTATTCTGCCAGTTAAATCCCATCATTTCAGACGCTGTATGTCACGATTGAACCAATAGAACCGTAGATACAAGACTAAGGCCCTTTTGACATGATGCTGTAATTGATTTTCATACGTCATTGTATTATATTAGTCAAATCCAGTTATTTTAGGTGCTGTACGCCACGATTGGACCAATAGGAGCGAAGATACGTAAATAAGGCCCTTTTGACATATTGCTGTATTTGATTTTTCTGTGTCATTGTATTCTGTTCATTAAACCCTACCATTTGAGCTGCTGTACGTCACAATTGGACCAATAGGACTAGATATACATAACTAGGGCCCTTTTGACTTGTTGCTGTATTTGATTTTTCTGTGTCATTGTATTTTATTTGTCAAGTCCTATTATTTGAGATGCCGTACGTCACGATTGGTCTTATAGGACCGAAGATACGCGACTAAGGACCTTTTGACATGAGGTTGTATTTGATTTTTCTCTCATTGTATTCTGTTTGTCAAATCCTATCATTTGAGGTGCTATACATCACGATTGGACCAACAGGACCGAAGATACATAACTAAGGCCCTTTTGACATATTGCTTGTTTGATTTTTCTGTGTCATTGTCTTCTATGATGTCTAAGGCATATCTCTGATATGCCCTATTTTTAAATTGGACTTCGTAAGTCCTAGGTTTTCACCCACAAGCTTTTATTTGACACCTCATTTGTCATTCTACCCGGTATAATGGCGGAGGAGTTATATTGGCGGTCGTACGGACCGACAGAAAGAGTACCCAGCTCAAATATCTCACCTTTAGTACCATCCTTGGATTATAAGCTTTCATTTGACACCTCATTTATTATTATAGCTGGTATAATGATAGAGGAGTTACATTCGCGGTCGGACGGACCCACCGACAGACCGCCTAGGTCAAATATCTCACCTTTAGTACCATCCTTGTATTACCAGCTTACATTTGACACCTTATTTGTCATTCTACCTGGTATAATGACGGAGAAGTTATATTCGCGGTCGTACGGACCGACAGAAAGATTGTCTAGGCCAAATATCTCACTTTTAGTACCATCCTTGGATTATAAGCTTTCATTTGACACCTTATTTATCATTCTACTTGGTATAAAGACGCAGAAGTTATAGTCGCGGTCGTACGGACCGGCGGAAAGACAGCTTAGGTCAAATCGCTCACCTGTAGTACCATCATTGGATTATCAGCTTTCATTTGACACCTCATTTGTCATTCTACTTGGTATAAAGACGCAGAAGTTATAGTCGCGGTCGTACGGACCGGCGGAAAGACAGCCTAGGTCAAATCGCTCACCTGTAGTACTATCATTGGATTATCAGCTTTCATTTGACACCTCATTTGTCATTCTACCTGGTATAACGACGGAGGGGTTATATGCGCGGTCGTACGGACCGACGGAAAGACAGCCTGGGTCAAATATCTCACCTTTAGTACCATCCTTGGAATATAAGCTTTCATTTGACACCTCATTTGTCATTCTACCTGGTATAATGACGGAGAAGTTATATTCGCGGTCGTACGGACCGACAGAAAGATTGCCTAGGCCAAATATCTCACCTTTAGTACCATCCTTGGATTATAAGCTTTCATTTGTCACCTCATTTATCATTCTACCTGGTATAATGATTGAGGAGTTATACTCGCGGTCGGACGGACAGACCATGTAGGTCAAATATCTCACCTTTAGTACCATCCTTGGAATATCAGCCTTCATTTGACACCTCATTTCTCATTCTACATGGTATAATGACGGAGGAGTTATATTCCCGGTCGTACGGACCGTCGGAAAGACAGCCTAGGTCAAATATCTCACCTTTATTACCATCCTTGGAATATAAGCTTTCATTTGACACCTCATTTGTCATTCTACCTGGTATAATGATGGAGGAGTTATATTGGCGGTCGGAGGGACCGGCGCACAGATCGCCTAAGTTAAATATCTCACTTTTGGTACCATCCTTGTATTATAAGCTTTCTTTTGACACCTCATTTGTCATTCTACCTGGTATAATGACGGAGGAGTTATATTCGCGGTCGGAGGGACCGACGGAAAGACAGCCTAGGTCAAATATCTCACCTTTAGTACCATCCTAGGATTATCAGCTTTCATTTGACACCTCATTTGTCATTCTACCTGGTATAATGACGGATAAGTTATATTCGCGGTCGGAGGGACCGAGTCACAGACCGCCTAAGTCAAATATCTCACCTTTAGTACCATCCTTGTATTATAAGCTTTCTTTTGACACCTCATTTGTCATTCTACCTGGTATAATGACGGAGGAGTTATATTTGCGGTCGGAGGGACCGACGGAAAGACAGCCTAGGTCAAATATCTCACCGTTAGTACCATCCTTGGATTATATGCTTTCATTTGACACCTCATTTGTCATTCTACCTGGTATAATGATGGAGGAGTTATATTCGCGGTCGTAAAGACCGACGGACAGACCGCCAAGGTCAAATATCTCACCTTTAGTACCAGCCTTGGATTATCAGCTTTCATTTGATACCTCATTTGTCATTCTAGCTGGTATATTGACGGAGGAGTTGTGGTTACAGACAGACGGACAGACGGACGTGGATAATACAAAGTTTTCAGATTTTTTCAAAATTGGGTGAAAACAATAAAACATGATGCCAGACTGATTTCTTTATGAAAATAATATATACATTCTCAAATTGTCTATTTTTCGTTGTGAATAATATTGTATTCAACAGTGATGCCAAATTTCTGATGCCAAAATGATTGATAATGAAAGTGGGATATACGTTTTCATGTATATAACGGCAGCGACAAAACGGTAAAACACTGAACTAAATGTATATAATATTTTCACTGTACGATCATTTTGGACTCAAACATTTTATGGAATAAACTTATATAACTTAGTAAGAGGTAAACAAGGAAAGCTGATATATTAAAGTAACATCAAGGAATCAAATCTCTAACTACCGAGCTGATTAGACTTCTGGTAGCAAGTACAGGAATAAAGTTATTAAGGTAGTGTAAAGTGGCATCGATATACAGATGCCACTTTGCAAGACGATGCCAAATCGATGGTAAATGCATAATGTATCGATGCCAAATTGATAGTAGGATGTATATATACATATATATATATATATATATATATATATATATATATATATATATATATATATATATATATATATATATATATATATATATATATATATATATATATATATTGTCATGATTTTAAGATACCAAATTGATAGAATAAGTTAAATAATAAATAATTTAATGATTTTGCACTGCCAAAGCAGTTAAGTAAGTATTTTGATATAGGTTTTGTTCGAGAGACGTGATTGGTTTGGAGAGTTGAATAGAATGAGAGTACTAAAGGGAATTGAAGTTAAAGTTGCATTTTAATTGATTTAATAGTTATAGAATGAATTTATTTAGAGTTACACAGTTTAAGTAACAAGAAAGTTTGAAATAGACCGTACTATATAAAGGAAGCTACTTAAAAGGCATAGAATGTATGAATTTGTTGCTAAACATGCAATAGTTTGAAATTTAGTCTTACCAAAAGAATAACTTACAAATTTGTTCCATGATGACTTTGTTTCTGTTGAATAATCATAAAAATTTATTTTTTTCTAAAGATCATTTGGAGAAAATGTTCATTGATGTACTACGGTCTCCATGATTTGGTTAAGTTTGTAAATTTATGAAAGTATCTTAGAAGAGGCTCCAATCTAAAAATTTAAAATAATAGTTAGATCAATTTTAGATTTTATTAATGTTAATTTGACCAAAATATTGAAAATAGCTCATTAAAGTTGTAGGTTTGGGAAATGTCAGAATTCGATATCAATTTTAACAAAGAAAAATGATTTTCTGAGATATGGCTAATGCACTATCGATTGGTAATTTATTTCTGAATAATATGAAAGTTATTTCAGTACTTTATATGTATTAATAGTGAAAATATTTGGACTTTAATTTGTAGAGGTAGTGATTAAAGGTATAGAAAGTGTACGGACAGTGTTCGCTTAAAGTAGCTATAAAAACTTATTGGGAGTATCCTCAGATATGCAAAATATATGAAAAGAATCTATAAAGTTCAATGAATTCAATTCTTTAATTCAATTTTACTCAAATAAGAGAATAAAATCACCATTTAGGCATATATTTCCAAATTTTAGATAAAAAATACCCTTTTGACTAAATGTCATAATTTGTAAAATTATCTTATTGGTTCATTTAAATTTCCAAAGCATGAATTATTAATTTATTTAAATATGATTGGCTGTAAAAACGACGCCAAGCTTAAAAATTTGAATTTAGCAGAAAGTTCGAGATTTTCAGAGGGAACAGACGCTTTGTGAAGCTATTCCCAAAAGATTTGGATTTTAAAATATAAATTTTCGGAAAATGTAATCAAAAAGTAGTGAAAAACAAACATTAAGAGTTACTTTTCGTATGGAAAGTGTTTCCAAGCAGATTTGACTTTAGAAAGTTACTAAAAATAAGATTGTAAGCTGAATGGACCTGGGGAGATCCGGAATTTCAACGTATAGCAGCATCTGGGAGTGTTGAAACAGTTCGAACATCTTCGATGGACAATTATCAGGTGACATTACAAAACTTTAACATGATATCATGATTAACAAAAATTTAAAGAGAAAGCATGCATAATAAAAATAAAAATTTAATAAGTTTAGTATCATTTACCGCTTTGGTAAAATAAATTTAAGAGAGAAATATTCCTTACTTACATAAATTGGTTTATATTCCATAATCACACAAATTTTCAGAGTCATTGAACTTCCATTTTGTTTTCATATCCCTTCATGTGGCGAATTAAAAAGATATAAACCAGAGTATGTATCATATACATGTTATAATATTAAACATTTAACACTATTCTATGTATTTACCGAGATTGATGTTGCATTAAGCGTATTTTTCTTTCATTTAAATATATTTACGAAATTTTTCATCACAGTGTGGTCTTCAATTGTTTTTGGTTACATATTTTTACAGTTTTGTCCTTAATCCCTCTTATAGAATTAATTTCATCCCACACCTCTAAAGAAAAGAGTTTCCTGCAATATATGGATTCAGACATTGACTGAGCTGGTAGGTACAACAATTTCTCAATAGATGGCGCCCAATAGATTCGATACAAATCAATAAATAAAAATTTCAATAATGATATAACAAAATGTGTTTAATAATAATATAAAAAAAATTGTATAAATTAAATATAAAATAATTAAAATTATAAAATTAAATTAAATCTTTTAATAATTTTATTAAATCATTAAATAATAAAAACTAAATAAAAAAAAAAATTAATTATAATAATTATAGTTATTATGAGTCATCATCATTATTGTTATCATTACTAAATATATAATAATTGGCTCAACCAACGTGGAATAAATAAATAGTAAATAAATAAATTATTATTATAAATATATAATATATGGCTATCCCAACGTTGTGGCACGAATAAATATAGATAGGGCAAAATTGTAAGATAAATAAAAGTTAGAGTTTGATATAAAAAAATACAAAATGGCGGATGGACGTAGATCTGTTTCGAAGACGACACAGGAAGGAGAGGAACAGAAGCAAGAGAAATCTGAGCTTGAAAAATTCATGGAATTAATACTAACAAAAATGGAAGAAAATAATAAGAAAATGAGAAAGAAATTAGATGAAAATAGTCAAAAAGTAGAACAAAAATTAGAAGAAAATAATCAATCATTAGAACAAAGACTGGGGGAAAAATTAGAAATAACATTAGAGAAGATGGAAGACAAATTAGAAGAAAATAGTCAAAAAACAGAAAAAAATAATCAATCATTAGAACAAAGACTGGGGGAAAAATTAGAAATAACATTAGAGAAGATGGAAGAGAAATTAGAAGAAAATAGTCAAAAAGTAGAACAAAAATTAGAAGAGAATAATAGAAAAGCAGAAGAAAATAGTCAGAGGTTGCAGAAAAAACTTGAACAGACCTCCAAGAGATTAGAGGATCAAATTGAACAAAGAATAAACAAGAGTATTGGAGAAGTAAAAATGTTATATGAAGAAATGATGAATAAACATGAAACATTAGAAACAAAATTAACTTCTGAAAATCAAGAAATAGTAGTTCAAATACAACAGCATAAAGAAAGAATAAATATGGTAGAAGAAGAAATAGAAAAGGAAGCAGAATGGACGAATAAGAGATTTATGATGGTAGATGAAAATATAAGTGAAATAAAGAAAGAACAGAAAACATCTAAAGAAAAGGAGGATCAATTGGAAAATAAATGGAAGATTGAAGTAAAAGAAGTGAAACAAGAAATAGAAAAAATGGAGAAGAAAATAAGAAATACAACAAAAGGAACAATAATACACACAATTGAAACCTCAGATAACAGGATATATTTCAATGGGGATTATAAATCACAACATCCAGTACCATTCATAAAGATTCTCATGACCAAATATTTGCAGTATAATGAATTTGATGAATTTAGGGAAGTTATAAGAAACCAATTAAGAGGAGAAGCGTTAATTTGGTATACTAATGTGGAAAATGAATTAGAAAATTTTGAGCAATTTAAAACAAAATTTTTAGAATTTTTCTGGGGACTATCTCGACAACAAGTAGTAAGATCTGAATTGTTCGGAGGAAAATATAACTCTAACTCGCGAACAAGTATGCATTTATATGCTATGAGATTATTTAGTGCTGCCCAATATTTAGATGGCAAATTGACAGAGAAAGAATTGATTAGCCATATAATAGGTCATTTTGAAGATCAAATAGAAAATATTAGACTAAATTTTAATTTTACAGACTTTAACATGCTTTGTAATTTTTTAATAGAAAAAGAAAGAGCTTTGCAAAACTACAGGCAAAGAAATAATAATTACAATAATTCACAAAACTTTAATGATAGTAATTTTAATAATAATAACCAGAGAAGTCAAAATAACAATAGATCAAATAATAATAATAATGAACGTGGGGGTTTTAATAGTCAATATAATAATAGGGGAAATTATAACAACAATAGAAATTATATTTCTAATAACAATAGAGGGTACTATAATAATAACAATAATAGAGGTTATAATAATAATAGAAATAACAACTATAATAGATTTAATAATAACAATAACACAGATAACAATTCTTTTAATAATCAAAATAACCAAAATAACAATTATAATAATTCCAATAACAATGGTAATAACAAATTAAGACAAGATTACGACAACTCGAATTCTAATCAACCTCCAAATAGTCGTGGTAATAATGATAGGAGGGCACGGTTTGAAGTCAATAATGTAGTGATGGATGGTAATGATTCAGATCAACCATCAATGTCATCCGGACAGATGGAAACATTTGAACCGGGTTTTGTAGATCGCACCTGTTAGGCAATATTGCAACCAAACTGTATGAACATCATAGGGAATTTTTGGACATGGGAGCTCATGTAGTATCTAAAAAATTCAGGGGATTAATTTTTATTAGAATTCAATTTTGTGGTATATATTTTAAAGTTTTATTGGATACAGGATCAGAGATTTCCTTAATCAGTCAAGAAGTTATAAAAAGGTTAAATTTAGAAGATTCATGTTTTAAGATTCCTAAGTTAAGTTTAGTAGGTGCAAATAATAAAGTGATTACTCATGTTAATAAAAGTATTGTTAGTAATATTAAATTAATTAAAGAAGCTTATATAATACAACTGATTGTAATTTATAAGATGAAATATGATATTATGATTGGATCGGATATGCTAGATAAAATGGGTATGGTGATCAATTATGAGAAAGGATTGGTACAAGTAAAGGAGGAGTGTGTGAAATTTGAGGAAGAATTATGTACAGAAAAGGGCAAGGAGTTAATGAATATGAGGAGAATGTATATGGAAGATAATGAAATATTTAATGAATTATGTCCAGAAGAGGACAAGGAATTGATGTATATTAATAATGTATTATATGAAGATATTGAAGGTGATGTATGTAAAGGTAGTATGAATATAATGGAGGAGGAATTAATATGTAAGAAAGAGTGGATAGGAGAAGTGAAGAAAATATTATTAAAGTATGATGGACTCATAAATGAGGAAAACAGATTCGCTAAAGATTATGTTCACAACATAGAAGTTAGAAACATTCAAGATTTTAGACCAAAAACATATCCGATACCATATAGATACCGAAGTGAGGTGAATAGAGAAGTAGAAAAGATGTTAGAAAATGGAATAATAGAAAAATGTAATTCAAGAATAATAAATCCAATAGTTGTAGTTAAAAAGAGTAGTGGAGAATTAAGACTTTGTCTTGATGCAAGAAATTTAAATAATCATACCATACCACAATACGAAGCACCTGCTACAACAGAAACTATTTTCGGGAGAATAACGGGGGCAAAATATTTTAGCAAAGTAGATTTGAGACACAGTTTTTGGTTGATTCCTTTAGCCCTTGAATCCAGGGATTATACTGCTTTTATGATTGATGGTGTTCTTTACAGATTTTGTGTTGTGCCTTATGGTTTGCAGAGTTCCTGTAGTGCTTTAGTTAGTGCTCTCCATAATATTTTAAATAAGTATGATGATTTTATCCTTCACTACATTGATGATATTCTAATACTGTCAAAAGACGAACATTCACACCTAAAACATATTGAGATACTATTAAAAGAATTAGATTTAGCGGGTCTTAAAATCAATATAAAGAAATGTCAATTTTTCCAAGATAGTGTTACCTTTCTGGGGTATAAAATAGATAATTTAGGAGTTTCAATGGATGAGGAGAGAGTGGATAGAATAAAAGAATATCCTACCCCTAAAAATATTAAAAATTTGCGTGGTTTTCTTGGTTTAATCAATTATTTTAAAAGGCTTGTGCCTGATTTGAGCCAAAAGATAGTACCTTTAAATCATTTGCTCAAGAAAGGAGTAAAATGGTATTGGGGTATGGAACAACAATTTGCATTTGATAACATAAAAAATCAATTTTGTCAAAATTTAAAGATATACCATCCAGATTACAGCTTGCCATTTACTTTACGAACAGATGCATCTATGCATAAGTTGTCAGGAGTATTATTACAATATCAAAATGAATGTGAAGTACCTATTAATTTTGTATCTCGTTTGACTAGATCATACGAACAAGGTTATAGTGTAGGAGAGTTAGAATTTGCTAGTATAGTGTTTTGTGTTAATAAGTTACGTTTTTATTTATTAGGTGGTAAATTCTTTATAGAGACAGATCATTTATCATTAATTAATGTCATGAATAATCGCTTATTAAATAATCGCATACATAGGGGGGCGTTGTTACTTCAAGAGTATGATTTTGAAATAAAGTATATCTCAGGCAAATTGAATATAGTCGCAGATGCATTGTCAAGAGATTATGAAATTCGACATGAGGATGGAAACAGGATATACATTGGAATTAATGTGATGAATGAAATAGATGGATTATTTTCAATAGAGACAATTAGACAAGATCAACTGACTTTAACAGAACATGACAAAAGAAGGACATTGTTCATAAATAACTTTTACATAAAGAAAATAAAACAACAGGAATGTTATGTCATTTCACAAAACCTGGCACAGGAGATTTTATTAAATTTGCATGTAAATAATGGACATGCAGGTAGTAGGAAAATTTGGTTGATGTTTAGGGAGAATTACATTAGTAAACAGGACAAAATAATAATTAAAAATATTACTAAGCAATGTGACATATGTCAAAGAAATAAGCATCGAAATATCATTAATTTTAACAAACCTAAGAACATTTTGGCTACTGAACCATTAGAAATTGTTGCAATAGATTTTTTGACAGAGTTGATACCAACAGAAGCAGATGAGAAACATGTTTTTATTGTAGTTGATATTTTTTCAAAATTCATAAAATTATATCCAACCAACAGGACTAATGTTGAGGTAATAAAGTCAGCATTTTCAGATTATTTTCATAATGTAGGTAAACCCAGAACAGTAATAGCAGACAATGCTACGTATTTTCAAAGTGTAAGATTCAAACAATTTTGTCAACGGAATAACATCCAACTTAATTTTACAAGCATTAGACATCCTCAATCAAATCCATCAGAGAGATATATACAGGAGATTATAAAATTCTTAAGAATTTATGTACAAGAACATACAGATTGGACACAACATTTACCAGTTATAGAAAATAATATGAATTTTCTACCTAATACAGTCACTGAACAATCTCCATATTATTTAATGACGGGACAGCAACCAGACAGACCATGGATAGTACAAAATGACTTGACATATAGGCAAATAATGGAACAAGTCAATAGGAAAATACAACGGAGTGGAGAAAAATATTTGAATAGAATGGTTAAGAAGATGAAGGGCAGAAAAATCAATTTTGAAGCAGGAGATCTAGTTTTGTTAAGGGCACATAGAATATCTAACATTAGGGAAAATATGTGTGCAAAGCTTATGCCAATTTTCGAAGGTCCATATAGAGTAAAGAATAATAACGGACAAAATTCATATGAATAAGAATATATAGATGAAGGGAGATCTAGGGGCATTTTTAATATAAATGATTTGTATAAATATTACCATAGATAAGTTACAGATAATAAGATGTAGTATAATTTTTTTAAATATGATTAGTGAATAGTTTAAAATTTTAAATGAAAAATTTAAATTTGATTTAGAAAAATTGTAAATTTTTCATTTAGGGCAAGTTGTCATGATTTTAAGATAACAAATTGATAGAATAAGTTAAATAATAAATAATTTAATGATTTTGCACTGCCAAAGCAGTTAAGTAAGTATTTTGATATAGGTTTTGTTCGAGAGACGTGATTGGTTTGGAGAGTTGAATAGAATGAGAGTACTAAAGGGAATTGAAGTTAAAGTTGCATTTTAATTGATTTCATAGTTATAGAATGAATTTATTTAGAGTTATACAGTTTAAGTAACAAGAAAGTTTGAAATAGACCGTACTATATAAAGGAAGCTACTTAAAAGGCATAGAATGTATGAATTTGTTGCTAAACATGCAATAGTTTGAAATTTAGTCTTACCAAAAGAATAACTTACAAATTTGTTCCATGATGACTTTGTTTCTGTTGAATAATCATAAAAATTTATTTTTTTCTAAAGATCATTTGGAGAAAATGTTCATTGATGTACTACGGTCTCCATGATTTGGTTAAGTTTGTAAATTTATGAAAGTATCTTAGAAGAGGCTCCAATCTAAAAATTTAGAATAATAGTTAGATCAATTTTAGATTTTATTAATGTTAATTTGACCAAAATATTGAAAATAGCTCATTAAAGTTGTAGGTTTGGGAAATGTCAGAATTCGATATCAATTTTAACAAAGAAAAATGATTTTCTGAGATATGGCTAATGCACTATCGATTGGTAATTTATTTCTGAATAATATGAAAGTTATTTCAGTACTTTATATGTATTAATAGTGAAAATATTTGGACTTTAATTTGTAGAGGTAGTGATTAAAGGTATAGAAAGTGTACGGACAGTGTTCGCTTAAAGTAGCTATAAAAACTTATTGGGAGTATCCTCAGATATGCAAAATATATGAAAAGAATCTATAAAGTTCAATGAATTCAATTCTTTAATTCAATTTTACTCAAATAAGAGAATAAAATCACCATTTAGGCATATATTTCCAAATATTAGATAAAAAATACCCTTTTGACTAAATGTCATAATTTGTAAAATTATCTTATTGGTTCATTTAAATTTCCAAAGCATGAATTATTAATTTATTTAAATATGATTGGCTGTAAAAACGACGCCAAGCTTAAAAATTTGAATTTAGCAGAAGGTTCGAGATTTTCAGAGGGAACAGACGCTTTGTGAAGCTATTCCCAAAAGATTTGGATTTTAAAATATAAATTTTCGGAAAATGTAATCAAAAAGTAGTGAAAAACAAACATTAAGAGTTACTTTTCGTATGGAAAGTGTTTCCAAGCAGATTTGACTTTAGAAAGTTACTAAAAATAAGATTGTAAGCTGAATGGACCTGGGGAGATCCGGAATTTCAACGTATAGCAGCATCTGGGAGTGTTGAAACAGTTCGAACATCTTCGATGGACAATTATCAGGTGACATTACAAAACTTTAACATGATATCATGATTAACAAAAATTTAAAGAAAAAAGCATGCATAATAAAAATAAAAATTTAATAAGTTTAGTATCATTTACCGCTTTGGTAAAATAAATTTAAGAAAGAAATATTCCTTACTTACATAAATTGGTTTATATTCCATAATCACACAAATTTTCAGAGTCATTGAACTTCCATTTTGTTTTCATATCCCTTCATGTGGCGAATTAAAAAGATATAAACCAGAGTATGTATCATATACATGTTATAATATTAAACATTTAACACTATTCTATGTATTTACCGAGATTGATGTTGCATTAAGCGTATTTTTCTTTCATTTAAATATATTTACGAAATTTTTCATCACAGTGTGGTCTTCAACGCTACGGAAAGGGTTTCTTCTGTACACCAGAGAAATCCTTTCGTTTATTTCATATAGATGTCGTACCTAGTGTACTGAAGTCTGGTATTTTATTATTACCAGGAAGGCCCCATGCATTTTATTCCTCTTCGACCACTTCACCTAGGTGTTCCTGACGAGCGGTTGACATAACCTGCGAAACACGTCGTGTAGAATACCGGTGGTGGTCGAAGTGTAATAAAATGCAATCGCCGTTCTTTCATATATATATATATATATATATATATATATATATATATATATATATATATATATATATATATATATATATATATACAAGGTGTTTCAGAAAAAGGTAACACGATCTCTAGGATAGGTGAAAAATTAAAAAATAATTGGGGTTTGCTTACTAAATAATTTTGGTAACGGCATGCGTTTTCACGATACAGGGCGTTGAAGAACAAAAAGTTTTACACATTTTTTTCACTATTTTTCCGAAACTACTGGTAACATCGTATATTACTCGTTATATAAACATTTTTACTAAGCAAAATAAAATGTTGAAATTATAAATATGTTATTTTATTTTAAGCTTTTATTGAAGAAGATAAAATAGAAGAATGCATGAGAAGAACAATAAAGAATGTAACCAAAAATGTATCTAAGGATGGGGCCAAGTAGGGAAAATGTAAATGTAAAATTAATAATAAAAGATTATTATTAAAATAGAATAGAATAGAAATATTGCCACTGAAAATTTTTACAATTTTATGGACAAAGCTTACATACAGTCAAAAGAAAAACATAATATAAATAACAAATAACAACTACAATTTACTAAAATTAGATAAATCGTCAATAATGTACAGTATAAGATATAAAAGCCAAGACAAAAACAATTTATTGCAAAATATATATAAATTGCAAGTTGAACATACAACAAATAAAATAAAATAGGTACAACATAAGGAACTGACAAGTTTATGCTACTGCGCATGGAACCCAATTTTCTTAGTTATTCATTAAGAAATTCTTCTATTGAATAATATGGGCTTTTGGATAGATAGGCTTTTGTCATTTTTCGGAACTTAGGGAAAGATGTTGCAGATTTAAGTTGTAACGGAAGATGATTGTACAGTTTCTTTGCGGAATATAATATAGATTTCTTTACTAACTCAGTGGATGGAATCGGTAAATAAATATCAAAGATTGAATTTCTGGTGGAGTAAAGATTATTGGGCCTTTATGGAAAGACATGAAGGTGTTTACGAATTAAACAAACCGTTTCTAGAATATATAAAGGTGGAAGTGTTAAAATTTCGTGATCTCTGAAGTAACTTCTGCAATGTGTAGATCTTCTGAGGCCTAACAAATATCTTATTGCTCTTTTTTGCAATCTAAAAATGACATCAAATTGAGCAGCTGTACTAGAACCCCAAAAAGGAAGACCATATCGAAGATGAGACTCGAACAACGAAAAATATGTTATTTTAGAAGATGCTAAATTGAGTTCCCTTGAGACAGATCGTATTGCATAGCAAGCTGAGGCGAGTTTCTTACTTAGCGAATCGATATGAAGGGACCATTTGAGGTTGCTGTCTAAAAAAATACCAAGAAATTTTACAGAATCAACGGTACTGATCTGGCTGTTATGAAGTGGCAAAGGTTGAAGAGCTCCTTTATAGGATAAGGCTACTGTTTTATTTACGTTAAAAGAGAGTAAATTAGAGTCAGACCAGGTCTTTATCGTCAGTAGATCCGAAGTTATAGTTTCATGAAGAGAAGCAATAATTGAGTTGCTCCAAGTGATACTGGTATCATCAGCAAAAAGAAAAATTTTCCCATTGATTTTTAAATTAGTGATGTCATTTATAAAGATAAGGAACAGTATAGGACCCAATACTGAACCTTGTGGTACTCCACATACGATGTTTTTGAGACTAGAGTCAGTATCATTTGCTCTAACTAGTTGTTTCCGATTATTCAAGTAGGATTGGAAACAATTCAAAGAAATACCTCGAATTCCATAGAAATTTAGTTTTGTAATCAAGATGTCGTGATTTACACAATCAAAAGCTTTGGCATAGTCGCAGAAAACAGTGGCAGTATAAAGATTATTGTTTAGTGCTTGGTAAACCTCATGTAGTACAGAAAACATGGCATCAGTGGTACATTTATTTGTTAAAAAGCCGAACTGATTTTGTGATAAAATGTTGTTATCAACGATAAAGGACATAAGTCGAGTTTTAATGAGTCTCTCAAAAATTTTGGAGAGTACCGGTAGTAAGGCAATCGGTCTATAGTTGCAGGCATCAGATTTTTCGCCACCGTTATGAAGAGGAATAATAATGGCTGTCTTTAGGCACTCTGGAAATTTACCTTTTTCGAAGGAATCATTAATTAGTGAGAGGAGGATTTCCAACACATTTTCTGTGAGATTAGAGAAAATTTTTATAGATAGTCCATCAGTACTACAGGATGATTTGCTTTTGATACAATTGATTGTTTGGATAAGTTCAGAGTTATCGACTGGTCGTAAAAAGAATGAATTCGAGACCTGTCTTGAATTAGGAAGATAGGAAATAGGATCTTCTTGCGGCAAAATTGTTGATGGTATATTTTTACTCACATTAACGAAGTAGTCGTTTAGACTTTCAGGATTTGGAAGGGAAAATGATTGAGCTGTGTGAGTTTTATTTCGAAGATCGTTTATTATAGAACAAGTCTCTTTTGCAACACTTTTAGAGCTTCCCAGACGATTTTGATAATAGGCCTTTTTAGCTGACCTGACAAGTTTTAGATATGTTGTCCTGTACTTCATGATATATTCAGTGACAGCAACATTGGTAGTAAATTTCTTGATGTATAGTAGTGAACGCATATTCTTAGCTGATATGCGAATACCTTTCGTAACCCAAGGTTTCCGATGTTTTGGCTTAATAGGAATTAAAGGAAATGCCTTATTGAAGATGTGGAGAAGCTTATCTAGAAAAACACTGAAATTATAGTCCACGTCTATAGAAGGAAATTGCCACTCAGAAGTTAAGCATAAATTTTGGAATTTACGAAAATTCCGGGCGGAAAAAATCCTACCTAAACGTCGGGTTTTTGAGGAGGGTTTGCTGAAGATGTTAAACTTCGTATACACTTCTTCATGATCAGATAGTCCCGCATTAATAACTGTAGAGCAGACATCAAGGGGTGAGAAATCTGAGACAATATAATCGATTATGGTAGATGTAGTTTTTGTAATCCTTGTAGGAGAATCAACGTGCATTGAGAGACCATACGATTCAAATATGTTTGCCAGGGACACTTGGGTAGCACTAGCAGCAGCATAATTAATGTTAAAATCACCGCATAGAATTTTTCAGCTTTTATGAGGCAGGTCATCTAACAAATTTAGCAGGTTCTGAAAAAATAGTTCCACGGTAGAATCAGGTGATCTATAAATGCAAATAATGTAAAGATTAAGATTTTTATTATAAACTAAGGAAAACTCAAAGAAGGATTCACTTAACAAAAAGTCATATTTTGTTACCAGAGAAAAATCATTATTTCTAGTGAGAATCAGGGTTCATCCATGAGCCGAACTTGGACGATCATACCTGGAAATTGTGGTATATTTTTCTACAAAAAAAGGCTCGTTAACTTCAAGCCAGTGCTCTGTAACCGCAACTATCGGAGGAAATACTAATTCCTCCAGAAACACAAATAATTCACAAGGAAAGAAAAGTTTTCCTGTAGTTGGCTGTATACCATCAATCACAAAAATTGGAATAAATCCTTTGTAAAAGGTATCAAATTTATTAAAATCCCTAAAGGGCTACATCAGAACAAAACGTTTTCGATTTTATTACAAAATCATCATCAGTGTAAGACCTAAAAGTAAGTATAACCTATTTTATTAATGTAAAATTGATATTTAAATTCTGACTAAGGTTTAAAACAAGTGGTTATACTCACAGTCTGGATGCTAGCTGAGCCACCAAAGAAATATAGGGGTAATAACCCTTCAAATATAAAATGTAAGCTTTACAGATGCATATTTACTTAAAATGCCTTGTGATGGGCAAAAGGCAACAGGAATAATGCCCTAAGGTAAGGTATTTAAATTCCCAACATGTGGGATGCAAAAAAATTGAGTTTATATTTCGATGACTTTATGGCAACTGAACGAAAGTTGAGTGATGTTTCTGAAAGGTGTCAAAGATCAAACCGAACAATGTGACATAATGGTTACCATGTATTACCTCAGCCAACTGATTGTGATATGATATTTTTAAAAAAATTTCCAACAGTAATAACTAACATCAACAAAGGTGTGGCTATAATAAAGTTTACCCCAATTTTGTAGGTTGTATTAAATGATTTTTATAATGTGGATGGAGCAGTAGCCAGATTGTATGCAACCAACTATACATAATAATAATGAAAATAAATAAATTAGCGGAAATGGATCCAGTTATGTATAGGAACATCTGGGACCCAGTAATTAAGTGGGAAAATCTTTTTGCTGAAATGTTTTATTTATGTGTAAAGGTTGATGATTGTGGTTCGAATTTAAAATGGAATCGAGTCCAACTGTGTTGATGAAAGTTGAGTTTACTATGAATGAAAAATGGTTTAAATGTACTAATTGTAAGAGTAAATTAGATAGTCTATTGTGTGTGGAGGTCTGATATCACAGTAGTGTTGAAATTATGATAAGTAGTATAATTTACAAGAGGAGGCTGATATGATATAAAGATATGTAGGTTGGTTGGCTAAAGATAGGTGTGTGTATTAAATTGAAGTGAAAATAAGGTATCAATTGAACTCGTAACTTGGGTAGAAATGATAGGTCCTTTTATGTATCATAAACATCTAGGACTAAAAAAAAAAAAAATGTTTCAAGAATTAGGGTAAATTTTTAACAAGTTACTGAGTTAAATTGAAAAGGTTTAAAATTGGATGGATGTATGAGGGTGTTTTGGAATACAGCTGGCATTGTTGGTAAATATCAGCTAATAACTAATGAAAAATATATGGTTAGATATCAAAATTATTTACTGTAATGAGGTGTGATGAGAAAGGCTGGGAGACCCAGAGATCATACTTTAAACTCTAAGGGTAAAAGAGTGGAAGTATTATGATATGAACGAATTTTTTTTTTGTTTCGAAGTTTGGTTGGACCTAGGGCGAAAACTTGAATCGAATGATGATGTGAGAATGGGGGGGGGGAAGAAATCAAATAGTGTCAAAGTTGTGACTGGCAGATTTAACAAAACTGTGAGAAATAAAGTTGAAGTAGATTAATTTGGAAGACTAGTAGAAGATAAGGGGTAATGAGTTAATGTTTTAAATGTCAATGTGAGACAAGTAGATATGGAGGAAAATTAATATAAATGAAAAAAGGATTTATAAACAGCAAAGAAGTTCAGAGATTTAAGTTAAGAAAAAAGTTGACGATGTAAGGGATTGAAGTCACAATTGAAGGACACAAGGCGGTTGACACAATTAGGGCTTCTTTGCTTTTCTTTAATTATTTCCAAGTCCTCGTATAGATCCAGTTTTAAAAAATTCTTTTGTGGTATGTTGTGAATTAGAGATAAATTTTCCGGAATGTTAAGAGTGTGACTGTTTTGTTTTAAATGTTGAGAAAAGGTGGAAGTGTTCTCTCTTTTTGTGTGTTCAAGGGAACGAGATGCTAGTGACCTACAAGTTCTTCCTATATACGTAGCATCACAGTCAGAGCATTGAAGTTTGTAAACCCCACTACGATTCATGTAGTTAATAGGGTCTTTGGAGTTGGAAAGACATTGTCCTAAATTATTGGAAACTTTAAAAGAGATGTGTATGTTGTCAACTGATCTCTTGATAATATTACTGATATCACCGGAAAGGCTCTCTTGATGGCAAGGCAATGAAACATAAATGGGTCTGGTGGTAAGGTCCCTGGGAAACGCAAGAACCCTCAGTTGTCTCTTATGAAGGAGTTTGGTTATAAGGTTCGGTTCATAACCGTTATTGAAAGCAATTTGTTTCAGAGTGTTGAGTTCTTTTGTGTAGTTGGATTGAGATAGGGGGATGGTTTCTAGACGGTGTATGTAGCTGTGGAAGGCTGAGTACTTATGTGAGATTGGATGATTTGAAGAAAGGGGTATGACATGATCAGTCTGTGTTGGTTTCCTATAAACAATAAAATCGAAGTGGTCATTTAATCTGGTGATGGTGAGGTCGAGAAAGTTAATTGAATTGGATGATTCCAGGTCCATAGTGAACTTAATGTTGGGGTGGATTTGATTAATTTTAGAAAGCAATAAATCAGCTGATGTGGGAGGTCCTGTTAAGAAAACTAAACAATCATCTACATATCGAAACCAATGTAGAATTTCAGGAATTTCATAATGTGTGTGGATTCTAAATGATCCATAAATATATCAGCTAAGAGAGGAGATAGACAACTTCCCATAGCTAGGCCATCAGGTTGTCTATAATAGGTATTATTGAATACAAAGAAATCTTGAGCTAAGCAAAATTGTAATAATTGGATTATTGAGTTGGTAGTAGACATAGTAATGGAGCTGGCTCTAAGAAGAGAATGTACCAGATTAATAGTTTCTTGTTTGGGGACTGACGTAAAAAGGTTGCTAACATCGAATGAAAGCATAGTAATATTGGGATGAAGATTAATTTGTTGGAGTTTGTTGACTAGATGATTGGTGTTTTTGACTGAGAAGCGAGGGGAAAAATTCATCATAGTGTTGATGAGGTTAAGTATGAATTTAGAGAGGATTGACACAGGAGTGTTTATGAAACTAAAAACTGGACGAATAGGAATACCCTCTTTGTGTATCTTAGGTAAACCGTACAGTCTGGGTGTCAAAGGATTGCTGGGTAATTTGTAATAAGGTGCATCATGTTCTGAAAAAAATTCTGTAAAAAGCTTGAGGTTATCTTTAAGTTTGTTTATGAACTTTTTGGAAGGATCCTCATGAAGTAGAGTGAAGTTATTATCAGATAAAAAGGTAGTAACTTTTTCATGATACAGATTTTGGTCTAAAATCACTAAGCAATTCCCTTTGTCTGCTTTACTTATGATAAGATTGTTGGATTTGTCTTTGTTTTTAATAGATTTCAGGGTGTTGAGGTGGTCTAACCGTTTCTTATCTGAAAGTGAAGGAAAAGAAGAGGTGAAGTAAGTGTTTTGAGAAGTGGATGGTAGATAAAATGAGGATATATTATTGGGTGTATTAGATGAGACATTTGAATTAGATAAGTTGGAAGAAGTGACAGATGAGATATATTTATTTTTCAATTTATTAATAGTTTTGTAACAGGAGTTTCTAATAGACGTTTTTTGATTTAATGGGACAGAAAGATTTTGTATGATGATATCTAGCTCAATGGAAAGACTCTGAAGGTCCTTTTCAGAAACCTTTCTGGGAATGGAGTGTTTGAGTTCTAGATTAAGAAGTTCTAGTTCATTTTTGTTAAAGACAACAGATGAAAGGTTTTTTAATCTTGGGTGGAAGACAAAATCAGAAAATTTGTTATTTTTATTATTACTGTTGTTATTATGTAAATTAGATTTGTTATTGATGAGTTTACTAAGTTTAGAATTCACTCTATTGAATTTAACAGAAGTCACCTGGTCCAGTCTGTCCTGGACATCATTCAGAAAGCTATTTAAGTTATCAAAACCGATGGATTCTAAAAGTGAGTCATACGTTACCTTGAGCTTACAGTTAATGAAGTTTATCTTACTGTAATGGTTGCAAATCTCCTTTTTTAATATTTTAAGTTGGAAGGTGTTCTTTAGGTTGGTTGGAACATTTCTTGGAGTTTTCACTTTACAAAAAATCGGGAATACTTTGTTATTAATGCATTGAGAGATGAACCATATATCCAGTTTGAGTGTGCATCTTTTTGTGGCTAAGCGCATATACTGTTGAGCCAAGTTGACCATACCGTCAATTTACAAAATCCACAAGGAAAGAAAAGTTTTCCTGTAGTTGGCTGTATACCATCAATCACAAAAATTGGAATAAATCCTTTGTAAAAGGTATAAAATTTATTAAAATCCCTAAAGGGCTACATCAGAACAAAACGTTTTCGATTTTATTACAAAATCATCATCAGTGTAAGACCTAAAAGTAAGTATAACCTATTTTATTAATGTAAAATTGATATTTAAATTCTGACTAAGATTTAAAACAAGTGGTTATACTCACAGTCTGGATGCTAGCTGAGCCACCAAAGAAATATAGGGGTAATAACCCTTCAAATATAAAATGTATGCTTTACAGATGCATATTTACTTAAAATGCCTTGTGATGGGCAAAAGGCAACAGGAATAATGCCCTAAGGTAAGGTATTTAAATTCCCAACATGTGGGATGCAAAAAAATTGAGTTTACATTTCGATGACTTTATGGCAACTGAACGAAAGTTGAGTGATGTTTCTGAAAGGTGTCAAAGATCAAACCGAACAATGTGACATAATGGTTACCATGTATTACCTCAGCCAACTGATTGTGATATGATATTTTTAAAAATTTTTCCAACAGTAATAACTAACATCAACAAAGGTGTGGCTATAATAAAGTTTACCCCAATTTTGTAGGTTGTATTAAATGATTTTTATAATGTGGATGGAGCAGTAGCCAGATTGTATGCAACCAACTATACATAATAATAATGAAAATAAATAAATTAGCGGAAATGGATCCAGTTATGTATAGGAACATCTGGGACCCAGTAATTAAGTGGGAAAATCTTTTTGCTAAAATGTTTTATTTATGTGTAAAGGTTGATGATTGTGGTTCGAATTTAAAATGGAATCGAGTCCAACTGTGTTGATGAAAGTTGAGTTTACTATGAATGAAAAATGGTTTAAATGTACTAATTGTAAGAGTAAATTAGATAGTCTATTGTGTGTGGAGGTCTGATATCACAGTAGTGTTGAAATTATGATAAGTAGTATAATTTACAAGAGGAGGCTGATATGATATAAAGATATGTAGGTTGGTTGGCTAAAGATAGGTGTGTGTATTAAATTGAAGTGAAAACAAGGTATCAATTGAACTCGTAACTTGGGTAGAAATGATAGGTCCTTTTATGTAACATAAACATCTAGGACTAAAAAAAAAAAATGTTTAAAGAATTAGGGTATATTTTTAACAAGTTACTCAGTTAAATTGAAAAGGTTTAAAATTGGATGGATGTATGAGGGTGTTTTGGAATACAGCTGGCATTGTTGGTAAATATCAGTTAATAACTAATGAAAAATATATGGTTAGATATCAAAATTATTTACTGTAATGAGGTGTGATGAGAAAGCTATGGGAATCTGATGAGCTATGGGAAGTTATCTATCTCCTCTCTTAGCTGATATATTTATGGATCATTTAGAATCTACACACATTATGAAAAATCCTGAAATTCTACATTGGTTTCGATATGTAGATGATTGTTTAGTTGTCTTAACAGGACCTCCAACATCAGCTGATTTATTGCTTTCTAAAATTAATCAAATCCACCCCAACATTAAGTTCACTATGGAACTGGAATCATCCAATTCAATTAACTTTCTCGACCTCACCATCACCAGATTAAATGACCACTTCGATTTTAGTATTTATAGGAAACCAACACAGACTGATCATGTCATACCCCTTTCTTCAAACCATCCAATCTCACATAAGTACTCAGCCTTCCACAGCTACATACACCGTCTAGAAACCATCCCCCATCTCAATCCAACTACACAAAAGAACTCAACACTCTGAAACAAATTGCTTTCAATAACGGTTATGAACCGAACCTTATAACCAAACTCCTTCATAAGAGACAACTGAGGGTTCTGAGGGAGGCTGCGTTTTTCAGGGACCTTACCACCAGACCCATTTATGTTTCATTGCCTTACCATCAAGAGAGCCTTTCCGGTGATATCAGTAATATTATCAAGAGATCAGTTGACAACATACACATCTCTTTTAAAGTTTCCAATAATTTAGGACAATGTCTTTCCAACTCCAAAGACCCTATTAACTACATGCATCGTAGTGGGGTTTACAAACTTCAATGCTCTGACTGTGATGCTACGTATATAGGAAGAACTTGTAGGTCACTAGCATCTCGTTCCCTTGAACACACAAAAAGAGAGAACACTTCCACCTTTTCTCAACATTTAAAACAAGACAGTCACACTCTTAGCATTCCGGAAAATTTATCTCTAATTCACAACATACCACAAAAGAATTTTTTTAAACTGGATCTATACGAGGACTTGGAAATAATTAAAGAAAAGCAAAGAAGCCCTAATTGTGTCAACCGCCATGTGTCCTTCAATCGTGACTTGAATCCCTTACATCGTCAACTTTTTTCTTAACTTAAATCTCTGAACTTCTTTGCTGTTTATAAATCCTTTTTTCATTTATATTAATTTTCCTCCATATCTACTTGTCTCACATTGACATTTAAAACATTAACTCATTACCCCTTATCTTCTACTAGTCTTCCAAATTAATCTACTTCAACTTTATTTCTGACAGTTTTGTTAAATCTGCCAGTCACAACTTTGACACTATTTGATTTCTTCCCCCCCCCCCATTCTCACATCATCATTCGATTCAAGTTTTCGCCCTAGGTCCAACCAAATTTCGAAACAAAAAAAAATTTCGTTCATATCATAATACTTCCACTCTTTTACCCTTAGAGTTTAAAGTATGATCTCTGGGTCTCCCAGCCTTTCTCATCACACCTCATTACAGTAAATAATTTTGATATCTAACCATATATTTTTCATTAGTTATTAACTGATATTTACCAACAATGCCAGCTGTATTCCAAAACACCCTCATACATCCATCCAATTTTAAACCTTTTCAATTTAACTCAGTAACTTGTTAAAAATGTACCCTAATTCTTGAAACATTTTTTTTTTATTCCTAGATGTTTATGTTACATAAAAGGACCTATCATTTCTACCCAAGTTACGAGTTCAATTGATACCTTATTTTCACTTCAATTTAATACACACACCTATCTTTAGCCAACCAACCTACATATCTTTATATCATATCAGCCTCCTCTTGTAAATTATACTACTTATCATAATTTCAACACTACTGTGATATCAGACCTCCACACACAATAGACTATCTAATTTACTCTTACAATTAGTACATTTAAACCATTTTTCATTCATAGTAAACTCAACTTTCATCAACACAGTTGGACTCGATTCCATTTTAAATTCGAACCACAATCATCAACCTTTACACATAAATAAAACATTTTAGCAAAAAGATTTTCCCACTTAATTACTGGGTCCCAGATGTTCCTATACATAACTGGATCCATTTCCGCTAATTTATTTATTTTCATTATTATTATGTATAGTTGGTTGCATACAATCTGGCTACTGCTCCATCCACATTATAAAAATCATTTAATACAACCTACAAAATTGGGGTAAACTTTATTATAGCCCCACCTTTGTTGATGTTAGTTATTACTGTTGGAAAATTTTTTAAAAATATCATATCACAATCAGTTGGCTGAGGTAATATATGGTAACCATTATGTCACATTGTTCGGTTTGATCTTTGACACCTTTCAGAAACATCACTCAACTTTCGTTCAGTTGCCATAAAGTCATCGAAATGTAAACTCAATTTTTTTGCATCCCACATGTTGGGAATTTAAATATCTTACCTTAGGGCATTATTCCTGTTGCCTTTTGCCCATCACAAGGCATTTTAAGTAAATATGCATCTGTAAAGCATACATTTTATATTTGAAGGGTTATTACCCCTATATTTCTTTGGTGGCTCAGCTAGCATCCAGACTGTGAGTATAACCACTAGTTTTAAACCTTAGTCAGAATTTAAATATCAATTTTACATTAATAAAATAGGTTATACTTACTTTTAGGTCTTACACTGATGATGATTTTGTAATAAAATCGAAAACGTTTTGTTCTGATGTAGCCCTTTAGGGATTTTAATAAATTTTATACCTTTT
This sequence comes from Diabrotica virgifera virgifera, assembly GCF_917563875.1. NCBI lineage: Eukaryota > Metazoa > Arthropoda > Insecta > Coleoptera > Chrysomelidae > Diabrotica > Diabrotica virgifera. The sequence goes on from NC_065448.1 coordinate 117,691,038, forward strand.
ACAAAGGATTTATTCCAATTTTTTTTAAAATAATTCATCAGTTTTATTTCTTATAGAACGAATATTTATCAGAACCATGCCAAAGTTGTCATCACTAAAATAATTTGAGGTTTCTAGTCCCTCAGAACACGTCGTGTTGTTTAAAAATTTCGCTTTGGAGAGCCAGTGGAATAATAACTTCGGTGACATTCCCTTGACTTTTGTAGGTGTATAATTCGTTCCGAAGTTAGATAGGACCTATAAGCGGCAAGATCAGCTTCCACTTCAGCTGGACCAATTCCATAGGCATGGTTAAATTCTAGAAGAACTTTTCGTAGTTCTTCAGTCTTAGTAGGTAGTCCTTCGGAAGCCAAAAAGAGTTTCACGCTGGTGTTGGTATATCCGTCGTAAAATACAGAAGCAGGCTGATCGTGAAGAAAAGCAAGATGTAGTTTAATTGCCTTTAAGATGTCTGGTTCCCTTAATCTTGCAAGAAGATATCGACTGTTCGAGTTATTAGTTAGTCTAACCCTTGGTGGTGTTAAAGGATCCAAATTTATGGATGGTTCCAAAGTATCTTTCTTAACAAAATTGATATGGGAACGGAAAGGCTCTTGAGATTTGCAAATTGTGGTGGCCTGCTTGTCTGTAAATATATTGGTGTCTTCAACTCCATTTTTGTTGTTGCTTGGAATGGTAATTGGGTTTTCCAAGCTAACCTGGCTTCTGATGTACTTCGGATTCATATTTTCTTCAGATGAAGTCTTTGGTTCAGAGTGTGGTGATTCTATAGACCATTTAATGTTGACACCAGGTGGCCAAATTTCCTTATTAAATAATAAGTCGATAGATGGTTTGGATTTTATGCCTATTTTGAATGAGGAACCAGTTGCTGTGTTGGCGTCTTTAGGGAGAGCGTAACATCTAATATAATCCTTGATACCTAGCCTCTCTTTAATATAGTGTACTATTTGTATAGGGGTGTATGCTGCGGTTAAGTTACTGATAACAACAAAATGACACTTATCTTCTGAAACTTTTGACTTTCTTTCTGGACAGGTTTGGAAATGTTGAGGGCCTTCAGTTTGGGTGCTTGAAGTGACATACACTATCTTTTTTTTAGGTACCTCTTTTTCAGTTTGTATAGCAGGTAGTTTGCTGGAAAGATTACTTATCTGATTAGATATTTCGCTGATGTTTTCATATAGCCTTTGTAATCCCAATTTTATCTCGGATGAATTTGAGTCTTCAACTTGAACCTTAATAATATCATCGGAACAGCCGAAAAAAACTGACGATATATTGAAGATATCTTGTTGCATTTGCCGTACCGATTTTAAAAGATGTTCAGGATTCATCAGGCTATTTAATTTATGGATCTCGTCAATTTTTTTTTGCAATGTAATCCAATTTGCCATCTTTTTTTGTTAATAAATCGTATGTCTCTATAAAAACGGGCAAATTATCAGTCAATTTTTTAGTTAGTTGAATTAAGGCATTAAAGTTCTCATGAGGTATCTGATTTTTTGATAGATTTGTTATTTTTTCATTTAAATATCTGAGGCTAGGCGAATCACATAGTTTACAGAAAAATCTTAGATTTGAATTTTTTGGGTCCAGGAGAGTTTTGGTGATGGTCTTGTTGTATCCAGAACAGTGCATACAGAAATTTCGCTGACATTCCCCAAAACAACGAAGCTTATTATATTTGTCATTTTCGGGGAATTCATGTAAACAATTCTCACATTGGTAGTTTGCCATAGTTATGGTCAAGGTCAATTTGCAATATTTAACTGGTTCGTTGATAAACAAAACATAAAATAAATTAAACAAAGCTGGTGCAAAACTTACAGTTTCGTTCACTCCAATAACAATAACAAAATAACAATAACACACTCGTGTATGTCGACCGCTAAACAGAACAAAAACAAAACGTTTTAACACACCGACGATTCAAATACGAAATTTAAGTTTATTGTAAGTTTTGAACATATTTCATGTCATGGGACATGAAATTACGAGAGGCAGGGATAACCAGACACATGAACTGAATAGAAGAATCGTTCTTGGGTGGGCAGCATTTGGAAAACTAAGAGAAACTTTTAAAAGTGAGTTGCCCACATGCCTAAAGAGAAAGGTATTTGATCAACGCGTCCTCCCAGTCTTGACGTACGGATCAGAAACACTTACCTTAACTAAAGACTCGGCTACCAAACTAAGAGTAACGCAGAGAAGAATGGAGCGCTCAATGTTAGGAATAACTCTGCAAGACAAAATCAAAAACGAAGAAATCAGGAGAAGAACAAAGGTGACTGACGTCATCGAAAGGCTAGCCAGGTTGAAGTGGAGATGGGCAGGACACATTGCCAGAATGACAGACGGGAGATGGGCAAAAAGGTTATTGGAATGGAGGTCAAGCGAAGACAAGAGAAACGTCGGTCGACCGCCTACAAGATGGACTGACGACTTAAGAAAGCTAAATAAAAACTGGATGAGAGCGGCGCAGGATAGACGTGGTTGGAAACGAGGGGAGGAGGCCTATGTTCAGCAGTGGACAGTTAAGGCTGAATGATGATTGTAGGTTTTTATTATTACCTCAAATGCCATTAAAATAATAACAAAGTTCTTTTACCGAGTTTCCGGTACTTTTCGCAACCTCGTTTTCCATTTAGGTTCAAGTGGCCACTTGGGTGTTACGTAACGTTTAGGTAGGGGGTGGGAGGTACAGAAAAACGTTACGGTGCGTCACATGGGGGGGAGGGGGTTCAAAAATCCTCAAAAATTGCGTTACGTAATACTTGAACGCTCCCAAACAACTATGTGAAATTTGGAGAGGACATAATGACAGAAGCTTTAAAGGAAAAAGAAGATGAGCAGCAAGTTAGTACAGAGCCGAATCAGGTGTGTACATAAATGACTAACGATAAAGAGTTACAAGAAGAGGAGAAAGAAGAAGAGGACACAGGAAATGAAGTAAATGTTTTGACAACACATCTTGAATCTAATAAAATGAGAAGTGTGACGTCGCAAACGATGGATACCGATGAAAGAAAAGAGGGGAAGAAGAGGAGGAGAAGAAATAGGAAGAAAAGAAGTGTAAAGCCGATTCAGGTGGACACAATTGTAGGACCAGAAGAGAGAGAAGAGGAGGAAGAAAATTTAAATGTCAGTACTGCGCCGAAAAAGGTGGGTACAAGAATGGCAGAAAAAGAAGAAGAATTGGAAATACTAGAGGAGGCAGTTTTAAATGTCAGTACTGCGCCAAAAACGGTGTGTACAAATATGACGAAAAAAGAAGTTGAAATATTGGATGAGGAAAAAGAAGAAACTATAGTTTTTGGAGAAGAAGAATCGGAGGAGAATGAGAACGAAGTTTAGTTCAATATGTGTAAAAAAACAAGGAACTGCAAAAAGGAAGAAGAGACATTAATGGTCTGTGGAGAAGAAATGACGTATGACTTTAAAAAATTATTGGCATAACATAGGGGAGAAAACAAAATAGAAAATATAGTAGCGACAAAATACGAACACACAATCAAAAGGGAAAACTTATCTAATTTCCGTTCGAAGACATGTTATAATCTGTGTAAATAAAGAAAATATGTAGGTCAAGAAGTAGATAACAGGTTGAAGGAAAAAATAATCGAAAGACGTTATGCACAATACACATAAATCTAGTAGTCAATATTAAACAAAGTAATGGGGGCATAAGTATGTATCTAGGAGCGCGTAATTGGAATTTGTGTACAGTTTACTTGAGTAATTTGGGTCTGAAAAAAATTTTTGTTTTTTAAATCTCAATTTTTGTTCATACACAAGGTCGGGAAAGTTGTCATAAATAAATAAAGGCAGAGAGGAAGAAGAAAAAAAGCTAACTATTTAATTGTATAATAATTTGTATGCATAAATTTTGTCAATTTGCATTACGTTAAAATAGTTCATTTTTAAAATATTTATTTTTTTCATTCACCCTGTAAAATAGGCACCGATTGAAATTACCCAGTATTGTATTGTTAGATATAAGTTTCTCTTTTAATAATGGTAAAATAATTCTATGAATTTTGGACAAATGTTTATCATGTTACCAGTGCGTTTAAATTCAATAGAAAATGCTTCTAAGAACAATTCGCGGTTGAATGAGGTATACGAAAGACGTTTTTGTTTTCGGAGTTATGAGAAATATTTGGAAAAAGCCGGGATTAGCGATGTCCGAGAAAGTGGTAAAAGTAATGACAACTGGGAAATTTGGAGGCGTTTGATATATGACGTAGTAAGCAGTGGTGTCATAACAAAATTAGCAGTGCGAGAACGCACTGCTAATTTTTGTTTACAAAACCTAAATTCTCTATTATTTTTTTTTTCTTTTCTTAACCAGTGCGGGAACGGCGTTCCCACGCGTTCCCACACGATGACACCACTGGTAGTAAGGATATTTGTTTGGACCCATGGAACTGAAGGGATGTGTTTGATGGAAGGAGAATTTTAAACGAAGAGTTTTCTGGCAACAAAAGAAGGAAGTAGTGTATTTCAGATAGCTGTTAGAAGCAGTTTGTGTGGAAAAAGAAAAAAAAAGTGTGGATCTTCGTTAATCAAAGCCTTATAGGCAACCGTGAACACAAAGTACTTAGTAAAAGTTTTTTTAGTTTAACAGTAAATTCAGTGTCAAGTGACAGCAGCTGTACCAAGGTATTCAAACTTAGATATTTCTCTCCGTCAATATTCTCTGTTTGCCACGATTTCGGTTTTCTTTGGTTGCATCGACCTCTACGTTAAGACTCCAGTGAACTTGGACATAAACTTTTACATAAACCATTTCGTGATTTTTAAATTGACTTTTGGTTACCAATTATAATTCAATTTGTATCTATACTGGGTAACGTTCTATTTCAAAAATAATTTGCGGTATTTTTCATATTCGTTTATATTAATTTGCATAATCATTTCATAGATTGTCTGTTTTACAGTTATTCAAATTTGTGTTTAATTCTTTGGTATAATCAATTTTTCTTTAATATACGGTTATACTTTATTTTTGATTTTTAATCTTTCCATGAGTTTTTTCTGAATATTGGCTATTGCATTTCTGCGATTGGATGACGTAAAACCCTGAGATAATTTTATTAATTAGAGCTAGACCAATCAAAGAGTTGTTATAAAATAATAATTAAAAACAAAGGTAAGTGTAATTTTTAAATGCTTACATATTAGAGAAAATAATTAATTGATTGGTTGACTTACCTGTTAAGGAGGGACAATAATAATTGTCCTATCTTACATTTCGAACATTTGTACTTATGGTAGTGGTATTTTCGGGCCGCTGATCACAGTTTAAAGAAGCCGAAGAAGAAAAAGAAGATTATCAAGCTTCTTGACAAGTGACATCCGCGCATCACTGTTTTTTTTTATTTTAATTTTATCGCACAAGACATGGGTGGGTTCAAAAGAATTAATGGGGGGGGGGGGGGGGGAGCGTACAAATGTTCGAAATGTAAGATAGGACAATTATGATTGTCCCTCCTTAACAGGTAAGTCAACCAATCAATTAATTGTCCTTCACAATACATTTCGAACATTTGTACTTATGGTAGGCTGTTGAAAGATTAAACAATATTGTGCGATAAATAAACAAATGTACATTGCAATCCAAAAATGAATACTTAGCAATTTTTTTTAGGAACTTTACACAAAATATATATATACCTAACATATTGGAACAATTATTAATTAAGATTAATGTTTATACTTTAATTAGATGAGATGTGTACCTTTAACTAGGTACAAATAAAAATAATAAGAAAATTAATGTTTTTACTAATATTAGTAACCTAAACATGTAATATAATTACAAAATGCATAACAAAAATAAACCAACCAAGAAGCATACAATTACATGAACTCACCAGACAATACGGTTTTGCAAAGAGTCCGTAATCTTTTGCTAGAGGTTTATTATAAAAAATATTGAATACTTGAGAATTTTGTGTCCTTTTCGCCGTCTCTCTAATATTATCTTTTATAATCCAGTTCTAATGCCCGCTTCGAATTCTATACACTTTAAAAATATTAGTGCCTATATTTTTAATTTAAAAAAATCTTATATCCATCTACTCAACGCCTGGGTAGATGCTGCTTTATACGTCACTTTTTTTTTAGTTATAAACAAATTGTCTTCTGATTGAGGACGAATGTTTTAGAAATCTCTAAACAATCAACTATGTTTTTTTTTAAATAAGTTGATATTTGTTTATTTATTATTATTATCCAAATTTAGCCATACGGCCCGCACTCCCTCTAAGGGGAAAATTCACTCATCCCAGATACCTAGGGTATCAAAAGGATTGAGCTCTGGTGGGACTCTTTCCGTGTTATCGAGCCCTAGGTGACTTGGTACGCCGGAGTATCTCCCAAAAATTTTCGCACGCATCTGGAGGTCGAGAGTAGCACAGCTTTCTGCATATTCTTGTAAAGATGTTCATTTAGACCCAGCTTTTTGATGTTTTCTATGAGGTTCTTTGGAATGACTCCAGTAGTAGAAAGAATAATAGGTATTGTCTGGGTACTTTCCATTCTCCATTGTCTCCTTATTTGTATTTCGAGATCTCTATACTTGGCGATTTTTTCGTTGTGCTTAACACGCAGATCATTGTTGTTAGGTATCGCCACCTCTATTAATGTTGTTTGCCTAGTAAGTTTATTAACTAGTACGAGATCTGGTTTATTATGCGCCACTGTTTGGTCTGTGAGCACAGTGCGATCCCAGTATAGCTTGTAGTTGTCGTTTTCAAGCATTCTATCAGGGATATATTGATAATAAGGAAGTTGATCGGTTTGGAGAAGTCCAAGTTTGTTAGCTAGTTCTTGGTGGAGAATCTTTCCTACTGAGTCATGGCGTTTTTTATAATCAGTTCCGGCAAACGCCTGGCAGCCCCCGGTAAGATGTTGGATGGATTCTTGGGCTTAACATCCATATCGGCATTTGTCGTTTTGGACCTGAGGATCTTTTACAATGTACTTCAGGTAATTTCTAGTTGGAATAACCTGATCCTGAATGGCAAGTAGGAAATCTTCTGTCTCGGGAAACATATTTCCTGATACCAACCAATAGTTCGACGCTCTACTGTCGACATATTCCTGGTTGACCTCATTGAGATGCCGTCCATGCAGTGGTTTACCCATCCAGGTGCGCATTTTTTCGTCCTTTGATAGGTGGTTAATGCGCATTTCTTGTTCCCTCAGTTTAAGCGGCGTTGAGTCATCTACTGTGCAGATTGCACGATGTAAAATAGATGATTCAGCCTGTGCCTGAAAATAAGTTCTTAAGTTAGCCACTTGTTTATCCAATTGCTCACCTATGTCCATGAGTCCTCTTCCTCCTAGATACCGCGGTAGTGTTGTTCTGTCTACTGCAATGCGAGGCTGATGGTTGTGTGCCTTTGTGAGAAGTGTTCTTGCTTTCCGTTGAAGACTTTCTATATCGGTTTTTGACCACTTGATAATACCAAATGAGTAGCTAAGCGCGGAAAAGGCGTACGTATTTAATGCCTTAAACAAATTTTTACTATTGAGATATGACCGATTAAGCTGTCTTACCCTTCGTACAAATTCAGAAGTTAGTTCAGTTTTAATTTGTTTATGGTCAATTTTCCGCGCTTGCTTTACACCGAGATATTTATACATATCATTTTCGCCCATGGCTTCGATGTTCTGGCAATTTTGCATATCGAAACCACCGGGCTGAACCTGTCCTCTGACTATATTTAAGTTACGGCACTTGTCTAGACCGAAGTGCATACTAATATCATTAGAGAAGGTTTCTACAGTTTTTAGCATCTGATCTAGGTGTTTACGAGTTGAAGCCATTAATTTTAGATCATCCATATACAACAAATGATTAAGTTTCGCTACCACAGTATTGCTATTTTTGATGCTAAAGCCTAAGTCAGTGGAATTCAGTAGCTGAGATAGAGGGTTCATTGCTAGGCAGAACCAAAGTGGACTCAAGGAGTCCCCCTGGAAAAGCCCCCGGTTAATTGGGATATCTTCAGTTTCGATATTGTTTTCACCGGGTATTTGAAGGTGAATTTTTGTCTTCCATCCAGTCATTATATGCTTTAAAAAGGTCACTATATTACCATCGACTTTATATATTTTCAATATATCGATAAGCCATGCATGCGGCACTGAATCAAACGCTTTCTTGTAGTCAATGAAAGCAGTAAAGAGATTTCGTTTTTTGATAAATGCCTGGTTAGAAATGACTGAGTCGATAATAAGCTGTTCTTTACAGCCCATGGAACCCTTAGCGCATCCTTTCTGTTGAGGCTCTATGATATTATTTAGAGCACAGTGTTGGTACATACGCCGAGCTACACTTATTATTATTATTATCCAGATTTAGCCATACGGCTCACACTCCCTCTAAGGGAAAATTGATTCATCCCAGATACCTACGGTATCAAAAGGATTGAGCTCTGGTGGGACTCTTTCCGTGTTATCGAGCCCTAGGTGACTTGGTATGCAGGTGTATCTCCCAAAATTTTTCGTACGCATCTGGCCGTTGCGAGTAGTACTGCTTTCTGCATGGTCTTATAAAGATGTTCATTAAGACCTAGCTTTTTTATGCTTTCGAGGAGGGTCTTCGGAATGACTCCAGTAGTAGACATATTAATCGGTACCGTCTGGGTACTTTGCATTCTCCATTGTCTCCGTATTTGAATTTCCAGATCTCTGTGCTTGGCGATCTTTTCAGTAAATTTGGTACGTAGATTATTGTTGTTAGGAATCGCCACATCAATGAGGGTTGTTTGTCTCGTTAATTTATTGACTAATACGAGATCTGGTCTATTATGCGCCACTGTTTGGTCTGTGAGCACAGTTCGGTCCCAGTATAGCTTGTAGTTGCCATCCTCAAGCATACTCTCAGGGACGTATTGATAATATGGGAGATGGTCGGTTTGGAGAAGTCCCAGCTTGATAGCTATCTCCTGATGAAGGATTTTTCCCACTGCGTCATGCCGTTCCTTGTACTCAGTTGCAGCAAATGCCTGGCAGCCCCCTGTAAGATGTTGGATGGTTTCTTGGGCTTGACATCCATATCGGCATTTGTCGTTTTGAACATGAGGGTCTTTGATGGTATATTTCAGGTAATTTCTGGTTGGTATAACCTGATCCTGAATGGCTAGTAATGAGCCCTCCGTTTCAGGGAAAATCTTTCCTGATGTCAACCAATAGTTCGACGCTGTATTGTCGACATAGTCTTGGCTGACCTCATTGGGATGTCGCCCGTGCAGAGGTTTACCCATCCAGGTGCGCAGTTTTTCGTCCTTAGTAAGGTGGTTTATGCGCATTTCTGGTTCCCTCAGTTTGATCGGTGTTGTGTCATCTACTGCGCAAATTGCGCGGTGTAGAGTAGATGTCTCAGCCTGCATCTGAAAATAAGTTCTTAAATTAGCAATCTGTTTATCTAATTGCTCACCTATATCCATAAGTCCTCTTCCTCCTAAATACCGGGGTAATGTCGTTCGTTCTACTGCACTTTTAGGGTGGTGTTTTTGTGCCTTTGTGAGGTGTGTTCGTACTTTTCGCTGAAGATTTTCTATATCCGTTTTTGTCCAATTAACAATACCAAATGAATAGCTAAGCGCGGAACAAGCGTAGGTGTTTAGTGCCTTAAACAAATTTTTACTGTTAAGCTGTGAACGAAGCAGCTGTTTTACCCTTCTTATAAACTCAGTAGTTATCTCAGTTTTCATTTGCTTATGGTCAATTTTCCGCACCTGCTTTACTCCAAGATATTTGTACATATCGTTATCGCTCATGGCCTCAATGTTCTGGCCATTTTGCATATCGAATCCACCGGGCTGTACCTTTCCTCTGAATATATTCAAAACACGGCACTTGTCTAGACCGAACTGCATACTAATATCATTAGAGAATGTTTCTACAGTTTTTAACATCTCTTCTAGGTGTTCTCGATTGGAAGCCATTAATTTCAAATCATCCATATACAACAGATGATTGAGCTTCGCTACTACAGTATTATTGCTTTTAATGCTAAAACCTGAGTCAGTGGAGTTTAATAGCTGGGAAAGGGGGTTCAAAGCTAAACAGAACCACAGTGGACTCAACGAGTCTCCTTGAAACAGGCCCCGGTTGATTGCGAGATTTTCGGTTTCGATATTGTTTTCACCAGGTATTTGGAGGTGAATTTTAGTCTTCCAATCTCTCATTATATGCCTTAAAAAGGTCACTATGTTATCATCGACTTTGTATATTTTCAATATATCTATTAGCCATTCATGCGGTACTGAATCAAAGGCCTTTTTATAGTCAATAAAAGCAGTAAAAAGGTTCCTTTTTTTAGTGAATGCCTGGTTAGAAATGACTGAGTCGATGATAAGCTGTTCTTTGCAACCCATGGAACCCTTAGCGCATCCTTTCTGTTGAGGCTCTATGATATTGTTTAGAGCACAGTGTTGGTAGATACGCCGGGTTACACAGGGTGTGACCAATTTATACAAAGTTGGAAGACAAGTAATTGGGCGGTACTTGGATGGATCTTGGGTGTTATTTTGATCCTTGGGTATTAAATAAGTAGTTCCCTGAGTTAGAAATGATGGTAATTCCTGCGGATTAGAAATAACATGATTAATTAATGTTGATAAGCACTCATGAATACTCCAGAACTTTTTAAGCCAGAAGTTCTGAACTCCGTCTGGTCCAGGAGATTTCCAGTTATGAAGCTCTTTGATGACATTTGAGACTTCTTCCGTCGTGAATGGTTCGTAGTTAGCAGTGACGTAGTGGTGACAGTTGTGCGTCGTATCTTCTATCCAGCCAGCATTGTTGTTAAAAGCAGCTGGTGTGGAAAGTTGATTTCCCCAAAACTCATTATTATTATTATTATTATTTTCTTGATTTAGCCATACGGATCACACTCCCTCTGAGGGGAAAATTGACTCATCCCAGATACCTACGGTATCAAAAGGATTGAGCTCTGGTGGGACTCTTTCCGTGTTATCGAGCCCTAGGTGACTTGGAATGCAGGTGTATCTCCCAAAAATTTTCGTACACATCTGGCCGTCGCAAGTAGTACAGCTTTCTGCATGGTCTTATAAAGATGTTCATTGAGACCCAGCTTTTTTATGCTTTCGAGGAGGGTCTTCGGAATGACTCCAGTAGTAGACATAACAATAGGTATCGTCTGGGTACTTTGCATTCTCCATTGTCTCCGTATTTGAATTTCCAGATCTCTATACTTGGCGATCTTTTCGGTAAATTTACTACGTAGATTATTGATGTTAGGTATCGCCACATCAATTAGTGTTGTTTGTCTTGTTAATTTATTAACTAGTACGAGATCTGGTCTATTATGTGCCACTGTTTGGTCTGTGAGCACAGTGCGTCCCAGTATAGCTTGTAGTTGCCATCCTCAAGCATACTCTCAGGAACGTATTGATAATATGGGAGATGATCCGTTTGGAGAAGTCCCAGCTTGTTAGCTATCTCTTGATGAAGGATTTTCCCACTGCGTCATGCCGTTCCTTGTATTCAGTTGCAGCAAATGTCTGGCAGCCCCCTGTAATATGTTGGATGGTTTCTTGGGCTTGACATCCATATCGGCATCTGTCGTTTTGAACCTGAGGGTCTTTAACGATATATTTCAGGTAATTTCTGGTTGGTATAACCTGATCCTGAATGGCCAGTAATGAACCCTCCGTTTCAGGGAACATCTTTCCTGATGTCAACCAATAGTTCGACGCTGTATTGTCGACATAGTCTTGGCTGACCTCATTGGGATGTCGCCCGTGCAGAGGTTTACCCATCCAGGTGCGCAGTTTGTTATTATTATTATTATTATCCAGATTTAGCCATACGGCTCACACTCCCTCTGAGGGGAAAATTGACTCATCCCAGATACCTACGGTATCAGAAGGATTGAGCTCTGGTGGGACTCTTTCCGTGTTATCGAGCCCTAGGTGACTTGGAATGCAGGTGTATCTCCCAAAAATTTTTATTATTATTATTATTATTATTTTGGGAAGTCTTTATCATATCTTATATTAAAATCTCAATGTTATCTTGATCCATGAAAATATTCTGAATTTTTATTAGGTACAGGGTTTGCAACCTCTGAGATGAAGTAAGTGCAATCAACATTACAAGTTTGTAAGTAAGTTCTTTCAGGAAAAGGCTTGTGAGACGAAATAATGTTTCTAAATAAAGTAATACTGGTAGAGGGTCCCAAGTTAATTGATATTTGAGTAATTAAGGTTTGAGATTATATACATTTATAAAAAAAATTAAATTTTTTTAAAATTTTCTAGGATATCTTTTACCAACACCAATGCAGCTCTGTGAATGTTTATAGAGCTATAATTATAAAACTGTTCTACGATAGATTTAATAAAATTAAAATTTGATAATTCATAAGAAAAATGGTCATTATTTTTATACTATACCTCCACCATCTCTTGAAAATTGTATCATACAAATTTAGTGATTTTTTATAATAGATGGGATGGAATCCTCAGGAATGCCTTTTCTTAAAAAGCTTGGCTGACAAGAATATGGAAACCCAAAGAACGACCTGGATATAAAAGCCCAAAAAGAGTTCTAGATTAAATTTTTATCAGGTCCAAAATTATCTTTTTGGTTATGTAAGGCGTGGTGGTCAAAAGTTGTGTACCAAGGCTGAAAAGTGTAAAATTTAAATCAATGCCAATCTAGAGTGAAGGCATTGACTTTCTCTGATCCGGGGTCAGGGTTCCAAATTACATACCTTGCATATTTTTTTTAGGATATGTGGCAAACATATCGATTTCTGGAATAAGAAGCTGCTCAAAAATTATAGTAACACAATTATCACTTAAAAAATACCCACTCTGTTTCAATTTTTAAAGATCTTGATTCCGAGTCAGCAAAAGCATATTTTTTTTATTGATATAAGATGCAAATATTTTTAAATTCCTATTTTTACAGAGTTATTAAACTTATCTGCAAATGTTGAGTACTGTACACTCGTTAATACTTGTTAATGCAAGACACAGCTGTTGCGTTATTTATTCCTAAAAAAATGTTACAATTCCTATATTCTTTGAAAAAGGATTTTAAGCCATTATATGCTGCTAGTAACTCAAGTACATTTATATGTAGTTGTTGTTGTTCATGACTCCAAAAACCATGAGTTTTGTTATCAATACAGCATACCCGCCATGCTAAAAATATGCATCGCAAAATATTTCAAGTACATAATAATTGGATTATTTTATATTTTGCTCACTAATTGGTATGTTATTGAACCACCAATTGTAATCTTTTTTAAGTATTTAGGTATGGTGATTTTAGTGTTATACCTATCAGTTTTAGAAAGAGTACGCTACTTTTCTTTTTTGTTTTTGTTTTTGTTTTTAAGTATAATTTTCCATATTTAACTTCCATAAAAGAACGAATTGCTACAAACTGACCGATTAAGGCTGCAAATGATCTTATTTTACATGTACTTTAATTATTGATGGTCTGAATACTATTAGATATTTTTTTTTGTCAGCAGGTGCAAAATACATCAGGTTCGAATCAAACGTAAAACCAAGAAAAGTTATATTTTGTGTGGGTGAAAGTATACTTTTCTTTCTTTTTTTTTATTTATAGTAAATCCCAAGCGGAAAAAACACAGAAAATGTTTAAACAATATTTTCTTTACATTTTAAATATTATTTTGAAATTGGTAAAGGGTCATCTAAAAAATTGACAAAAGTATCGCCACCTGTTATTAGATTATTTAGGGCTGGTTTTAAAGTTTTTGTAAATATAAAAGCCGAGATATTATTCAAACCAAACGGTAAACAGTATAAATGATATAGAAAAGTTCTGTTCTCAAATTTTAAATATTTTTTAGAATTTTCATGAACAGGAATAGCAAAATAGACAACTTTTAAATCTATTTTTGCCATAAAACAACCCTTAGAAATGAGCTTGAGGACTGACCTATTATCGTCTTTCAGCTTAAAATATGTGGCTTCTATAAAGCAATTTATTTGTTTTAAATTCAAAACAAAATCTGTGATGTCCGTCCTTTTTGGTCACAAAAACTACAAAGAAAGAAATTGTCCTTCTGTGTGTGAAGAAGGAGAAAGAGTTCCCTTTTCAAGTAATTTTTTTTTATAAGTCATACTACTAAGTTTGGGTCGATGAGAACTTTTGGTGCTCTCTCTTCAGATGGCGTTGTTTTAAATAAAATATTAAAACTAGACCCAACTTAAAACTTTCTTGTCTAAAGTAATCTCTTTCCAGATTTTAATACAGTTAGCCATATTGCCCTATTAATTTTTTATTTACCTTTAGTACGACATCCTGGTTTTTTTCATTTGGTTTTGGTACTGCTGTCTGTTCGATTGTTTGTGCTCGATGCTAGTTGAGGGTGATTTGAGTTGAGGGTGATTGAGACCAAATCTTGGTCTGCTCAAAGTTGGATTGAAGTTTAAACGCTGCTGATTAAAGTTGCTACATTCTGAAGGAACCCTTGATGGATGCTGAGTGGAAACAGCAGCTTGGCTTTGTGGTACAGTCTTTGGATAAACAGTGGTTTTTTTGTGGCTTTGTAGTAGAGATGACTTAATAAAGCTGCTGATTTTGTATCTTTGTTTAATATTTTGACAAAACCAAACAAAATTTATTGTAACTACACTTACTAACTTTGTAATATCAAGGTGTTGTTCTGAAGCTATTTCCTTGTGGAATTTTTATAATTAAGTATTTTCGATGGGAAATAAGCCACAATTTTACCAAAAAAATGAATTTATTAACGTTTCGACGCCCAAGTAGGGTGTCGTTGTCAACATACAAAATAATACTAAATAAACAAAAATGTTGTTGCTTAGTAAAAAATTCTTCTAATAATTTATTTAATCAGACTCAGTTATATCGGCAATTTAGGCATGTATTATACATTTTAAAGTAGAAGACTTTAAAACGATATTAGATATATTTAAAATCAAGGTAGATGATAAAACACAAGGTAGAATGTGCAAAAAGTAGTTTAATATATTATATTCTATTCTAAATTTCTGGGCTACTCTAAGTAACTCTGCGAAATAGGAGCAGCTCAAAATAAAGATTTTCTGGGCTACTAAAAAGTACCCTATTCTATTTTATTGTTTGAGGACAAACCAAATAAAAATTTAGTGTAAGTTAACTTACTACCCTCGTAATATGAAATCAAGGCAAAATGTGCAAAAAATAGATAATAAATATATTCTATTGTATTCTAAACTTCTGGGCTACATTAAAGTACCTCGGAGAAATAGAAGCAGAGTAAATAATCATAAAGATTGTCTGGGCTACTAAAAATACCCTCTGCTGTAGTTTTATTGTTTGAAGTGTATTGAAATTCTATTGTATTCTAAACGTCTGGGCTACTGTAAAGTACCTCTAAGAAGTAGAAGCAGATCAAATAATCAGAAATATTGTGTGGACTACAAAAAGTACCTCTGCTCTAGTTTTATTGTTTGAAGACAAAACCAAACAAATAATTTAGTGCAAGTAAACTTGCTTGTAATACGACATCGAAGTAAAATTTACAAAAGCAGTTAAATTAATATATTTTGTTCTATTCCAAACTTCTGGACTACTGTAGAGTACCTCTGAAAAATAGAAGCAGGTCAAATAATCATAAAGATTATTTTTTGTACTACTAAAAACAGCCCCTGCTCTAATTTTATTGTTAAACCCTTTATTTTATTCTATTCTAAACTTTTGGGATGCTGTAGAGAACCTCTGAGAAATAAAAGCAGGTCAAATAATCATAAAGGTTTTTTGGGCCACTAAAAAATACCCCTGCTCTAATTTTATTGTTAAACCCCTAATAATTTAGTCTGTATTACTTTGGGCTACCTTAAGATACCCTTATTAACACAAACAATATAAATTTTTGCATAATATCATGTCTGTTGGACATTTTGCTACAAAATAAACATTAATAGGAAAACCAGTTCAGTGTGGCAACATAGCGCCTGTTACATCTCTGTGTGTTTTGAGTATTTCGTATAGGAAAGTTGGCGAGACGTAGTAACTATGACAACAGAGAAATATATTGATAACAACAAAAAAGGACTCAACGTGTGACTTTGATTAAAATTGTCATTTCGTAAATACTTAATATTTATAGTTCGATCTATTCACACATAATTTAAGTTATCTAACATAAAATAATTCAAAAATATCTTATAAATATCTTGGTATTTTTGGATAAACAACGATAAAACCCAAAAATATCATATAATAAATACCTTAACTTTACCAGTTTCTGTTGCAACTTTTCATATTTCCGTCTCTTTCGGGTTACATAATTCGACGCTGTCAAACCAAAACGGCATAAACGACATTTACTTGATTTTTCAAGAAACACAAAAAACTGATTATATATATATATTTTTACCAATTCTGCTTACCTGCATAGTGACTCAAAAAAATTGGTGATTTTTTTTTCAAATTTTAATATTATGTGAACATTAATGTGGCTGAAAATACTGTCTGAAATAAATTAAAAACTAGAAAATGGCGCTTATGTCCAATCAAGGTATAACATTGGTGAATATGCCAAACTTACCTCTGGCGTTTGTGTCGATCGCATCGTTGTAAGGTTAGCCAATATGGCGCTTAAAAGGGATATATGCCATTAATGAAAAAAAAAACGAAAATTAAAAATTGTCGTTTATGCCAACAAGAACAATTATGAAATTACAAAGATTTTTGATAGGCTTTATTTTTTTTTTAATCAAAAATACATTTTAAGTTAAAAACAAAACCCTAAATTATTTAAACATTTTTTTGCTGCTAGGATGAAATATTTAAAAGTAAATAATTCGCAAATAGAAGCAGATATCTAATAATAGCCGATTCTAATTCATAATCACTGTCAATATTTGGTTCAATATCAGTATTGATTTGATTGCTTGTATTTTCCTTATTTTGATCACTACTTATACCGGCACCCAACCCATTATCTGCTGCTTTGAAACATGATGTGAGATCGTGACTAATTTCTTCTTTTACTGCAACGTCTGGTGGTTCCTCAAAGATGATAATGTCATTGCTAAAAGCTTCTGCAATGTTGGTATTATAAATATCATAAACCTCTAAGGGGAATATAGGGGAATTATTGTCAATCTGTATATCATTTTGTACTGCTTCGGTACATGTTTTATTGTCATTTAGTAAGGCCATTATTTTTTGACTTCTGCTATTCATCTGCAACAAAAAAATGGCATAAACGCCAAAAATTGATTGCCATTTTTAGCTATATAAAATCGATTTGAACTATATGCTGTAATACATAATGAATTGTTCATCACACTAGTACAAAGTTACAATAGAAAATTTTAAAATAAACTTTTTATTTGCGCAATTTTTAAATAAGAAACCTCCATAAGAATACCATTGAGGAATGGCGCTTGTGTCAATTACGATGTAAATATTCGGTTTTGGCATAAACGCCTCATAGTTTTTAAAAAATTTCAGTGTGTTTACGCTTCAAAAATCAATACAAATTAAAAATATTGCAGAGGTAAGTAATATCATGTTACTTATCCATAGAAATTTTAAAAATACATACCTTTACTATTATTACTGGACCGAACTGTACACAATGATAATCTTACGGGCACTGGCGATTATGTCAATCGGTGTTCACGTCGGTGTTCAAGTGCGTGACTAGACTGGCGTTTATAAAATTTTTAAACCAATATTACACTTATTTCACTTTTTCTGGGGTTATGCCGCGTTGACTGTCTGGTGCGGAAATTAAAATCCTATTTTTTGGTGCAGCTAACTAAAAAGTGGTCATTTTGGCGTTTATGCCGTTTTGGCTTTTATGCCGTTTTGGCTTGGCAGCGTCGAATTATTCTCTGATGACTTTTTTGGTATTTTAAACACTTTCTAATAATTTTTATAAAACTATTTGGAAAACACTTGTGATCAGTACTGTACAAGAATTCATCTGTACTCATTAGATATCTTTTAAAAACACCCTTTAATTATCTACGCTAATTTCTTTCGGTTATTTAAATGTCATCATAAACAATTCCAACCTTCTTTCATTACATAAATATTGTTGACCTAGATCGTGAGGTGTAATTATACATACAGCCACTATAAACACTTTTCAGGGTCGACGCTGACTTTGCACTTTTAAATATATTTATACAACCAAAACATAATAAGGGAATCCTCATTACACATTCCACATTCGTCATTCTATTTTATTAGATGTAAGATTATTCACATAAAAAGATAGTGTCATCTACACTCCGCGAGACGACGTTACGTAGGTTGCTACCAGCTTGTACTCATGCGAGTATAATAAAACAATTTCAACAGTGAAACGACTATTAATCATTCCACCCCTCGGATAAGGGTTAACCACCCTTACCGGGAGAAGATAGCCCTAGTAATCCTGGACTATCATATGGCGATCCAGACCAGACGAGACCTGATGGATCAAGGATGGGAGGAAAGTCATCAAAAGACGAAGTCCAAGAAAATGGAGTGGTGAACAGCAATTTCATCGTCAAAAACAAAGACGTTAAGCTGGACACAGAGGTAAAGATACTTCTTTATATCATCACGACGGTTCTGATCATGAGACTGGCATGGTCACTATGGAAAGCCCACCGCAGGAGCCTCAAGAGAAACATTCATCGAGGATTGGCGAGATCTACAGCGAACATAGACGTTTAAAGTGGTGAGTCTATATTTTGTTCTTATGGTATTTCCACGACATTTCTTAACAAATGAATGATATAGCAGTAATGTAAGGTATATTTCTAGTATTTTTATCTATTTATTTTTAATTATCTTTATGGGTAATATTGGAATTTTTTTTAACACATATTAAAGTTATTCACATGGCATATTACCATTATTATTTGAGGTATATATTATTTATATTATTTATTACGAGGGTACATTTTTGCAATTTTTTTTATGATTTTAAT
This sequence comes from Diabrotica virgifera virgifera, assembly GCF_917563875.1. Taxonomy (NCBI): domain Eukaryota; kingdom Metazoa; phylum Arthropoda; class Insecta; order Coleoptera; family Chrysomelidae; genus Diabrotica; species Diabrotica virgifera. Next base: position 117,710,009 of record NC_065448.1, read on the forward strand.
ATTTGCTATCGTAAATATACACTATCAATATAAATATACGATATAAATATATAACAAATATACGCTATATGCATAATACATTTACATTATTATTCTAACTACTTATTTACAAGGGTTAATATAACGTTATTTATTTTGGAACTATTATTTATTATTATTGCAATTTTTTTTACATATTTTTACCATATATTGACGTATTATTTTATCTCGTTATTTTTTACTATATATCTATATACCACATATCTATATACACCGTAAGACTATCGAATTTATATTTTCGCTAAGAAGTGTAGGAACTGAGGATAGAAAATTATGTATAAATGAGTAGCAACAAAGTTACTTGGGAAGATTTTGTCAAAATAGTTGAGGAACTTGCACAAGAAGTAGGAAGACAGAGCAGAAGGGTCTTAAAGAAAAAAGTACCGAAATCTAAGGACATACAGGAAGAAGTAACGACACAGCTAATTAAATCCTATAACAAGTTCACGCACTTAACTAAGAAAAACTGGGAAGCACTTTCGGACAAACAGAGGGAAGCGTGCAACAAATATTTTGGAAAAATCAGAGACAAAGTTATACGCTCATTTCAAGCAGTAAATGTAAGAACAGTGGTTCCAAATTCAATACATCAACCAATCGACGAGGAAGTTGAAGAGGAACAAAGCGACGAGGAAGTAGAAGAAGGAAAAAGCGACGAGGAAGTAGAAGAAGAAATAATTAACGACGAAATAAAAGAGGAAAAAGTTGACATAAAACAAGATATAACAATATTAAACATGGCTCTGACAATCAATGAATTTTTGAATATCGCAAGCAAGATATTGCCCAACGAGTTCGATGGAAGCGCAGGGAAATTACAACCATTTTTGGACGCATTAGAACTACTTGGAAAATTGGCAGAAGGTCATGAAGACACAGCTGTAACGCTAATAAAAACACGACTTACCAATAAGGCTAGGAATTTAATAACCACGGAAGATACGATTCCACGGATAGCTGAAGCACTGAAGAAAGAACTAAGAGGTGATAATCCAAAGAATTTAATAGCCAAATTAGCCAAGAAAAGGCAAGGGCATAGAGATGCAGCAGTGTACGCATCTGAAGTGGAAGAGTTAGCAGAACAATTAAAAGTAGCATACATAGCGGAAGGAATGCCACTGGAGTTAGCGAAGAAATATACGACGGAAACAGTAGTAACAACAATGAAACGAAACGTTAATGCAGAGAAAGCTAAGCTAATACTGGAAGCAGGTAACTTTACATCACCGCAGGAAGTAGTATCTAAATTTTTATCGATCGATACGACTGAAGAAAATGCACAAGGAAGAGTCTTAAATTATAGGACAAACTACGAGAATAGGAGAGGACAGCAGCAATACAGAAGAGGATACCATAGCAAATATGACAGAGGAAGAAGAAATAACTTCGGACAACGGAACGAAGGAGAAGCAACGGACAATCAACGAAATTATTCGAACAGAAGATACAGATAATTTAACAATCAAACATACAGAGGAAACCAGAGAGGAGGACGTAACAGGAACGTAAGGTTACTAGAGATAGAGGACAGTCAAGAAGAACAAGAAAACCAGCAGTTGGGGTTTTGAATGAACAAGAAGTTGGAAGCACACAGGCAGAAATAAAATATAACATTTACAACTTCGACCTAAACCTAACGAACTTTGTACGAATGAAAACAGGAATCCTTGAAAACACAAGCACCTTTATCATAGACACAGGAGCTGATATTTCAATACTAAAATGTTCACAAGATTTTATGAAGATACAGGTGAAACCAAACACAAAGGCGAAAATAAAAGGAGTCACTAAAGGAGAGTTGCAAACAATGGGAGAAGTTGAGACAACACTAGAAGTAAAAGGAAGTCGATTCGAACACATCTTTCAATTGGTAGAACATAACTTTCCAATTCCAACAGACGGAATCATTGGGAGAGACTTTATTTCTAACTTTCAATGTATACTGGACTACGCAAACCTTAAAATGCACATTAAAGAGGACAACGATTGTTACATTAGTACGAAAATTCTGGATAATATAGATAATGACAACATAATAATACCACCCCGATGTGAAATTTACAGAATAGTCAAAATTTTTCAAACGCTAAGGAACGACAGGATAGTGGAGCAACAAGAAATACAACCAGGAATATTCATAGCAAGAGCAATTATTTCAAGTAATAATCCATACATCAAAATTTTGAACACAACATACGAAACAGTAAATGTAGAGGCAAGCACAATCAGGACGTTGGACATTAAACTATTCAATATATATATAGACTAGTCAACGACAGCAAGGATAGTAAAAAAGAATTACGAGAATCACTGAAATTAGACATGCCAGAATATATACGAGATAACTTAGTATCGTTATGCGAAGAATATGCAGACATATTCGCCCTAAGGCATGATATGTTAACCTGTAACAATTTCTACGAACAGAAACTAAGAGTTAAAGACCAAACTCCGGTATATATCAAGAATTATAGGACACCTCATGCGCAAACAGAGGAATTAAATCGACAAGGACAAAAACTAAGAGACCAAGGAATCATAGAACCATCTACATCCGAGTACAACAGCCCAGTAGTACTGGTACCGAAAAAAGCTATAGATGGAGGAAAAGCATGGAGATTATGCATAGATTTTAGACAATTGAACAAGAAGATAGTTACAGACAAATTCCCATTACCAAGAATAGATTCGATATTAGATCAACTAGGAAGAGCAAAATGGTTTTCAGTTATAGACTTAATGTCAGGTTTTCATCAAATACCATTAGAAAAGTCATCGAGAAAATACACATCGTTTAGCATGGAAAACGGAGCATTTCAATTTACCAGATTACCTTTTGGATTAAATGTAAGCCCGAATAGCTTTTCAAGAATGATGTCAATAGCATTTTCAGGATTAACACCAGACAAAGCATTTCTTTACATGGACGATATCGTAGTAATTGGAATATCCGAAAAACATCACCTAGACAACCTGAAAAAGACATTTGAGACATGTCGAAAATTCAATTTGAAACTTAACCCAGGAAAATGTCAATTTTTTAGAAGGGAAGTAACATATTTAGGACATGATCTTTCTCAAGAGGGGGTATCACCCGACAAAGCGAAGTATGCAGCAATTGAACAATATCCGACACCTAAGACCGCGGAAGAAACAAAGAGATTTGTAGCATTTTGCAACTATTATAGACGTTTTATTAAAAATTTTGCGGAAATATGCAGACCAGTCAACAGTTTATCGAGGAAAGGAGTAGAATTTTTTTGGTCTGAGGAGTGTGAAAAAGCATTCAAAAAGCTTAAAGCATCTCTGACGAAACCACCAATTTTAAAATATCCTGATTTCAACAAACAGTTTATCCTAACAACAGACGCATCCAATGAGAGTTGTTCAGCAATCCTAAGTCAAGATTACAACGGAATAGACCTACCTATAGCATGTGCATCAAGAAGTTTTAGTAAAGGAGAATGTAATAAACCTATAATCGTTAAGGAATTACTAGCGATTCATTGGGGAATTAATTATTTTAAATGTTATCTATATGGAGCACCAACATTCAAAGTAAAAACAGACCATAAACCTTTGACACACCTATTTGCAATGAAAGAACCAACCTCAAAACTCACGAGGATCAGATTAGACCTAGAAGAATATGACTTCGAAATAGAGTATATAACAGGGAAAAGTAACTACGCAGACAGACTTTCAAGAATAACATTGCATCAACTAAAGAACCTATACATAGACAACACCCATATACTAGCTATAACAAGAGCTCAAGCAAGAGAAAAGGAGAAGGAAGCAAGACAAACAAAGGCTGAAAGTGAACTCGCACTACAGCCAGAAGCCACCAAACAGACAGTAAGGAAGGTACTAAATAATTTAGAGGCGCATAGACTACCAATTTTGTCCTTTGGAGCAGAACTAATCTCACCAAGACTGAGCATTAGGGCCAAAAACAAAATAAAATGCAGCAAAAGCATAGCCACAGGATTGGATCATTTCGATTTAAACCAAGCGTTGGCACAGCTTGATAAGCTGGCGGTAGAGAATGCAGTACGTAAAGTAAAGATATACGTAAATGATATTATTTTTAAATTGTGCACAATTGATGAATTTATTAAAGAAGGAAATAAAAAATTGAAGAATATAGAAATATACATATGTGAAGTACCAGAAACAATAAAAGATGACAAAGAAAAACACAGATTAATAGAAGAATACCATAATCACCCGATGTTCGGAGGACACGTAGGGAATAATAGACTAATAAAGAAGCTAAAGGCAAGATTCCGATGGAAAAATTTGGAAAAAGACGTAAGAAAATACGTTAAACAATGCCACAAATGTCAAATTAACAAACCGAAAAGAACACATGTCGAAGAGTTCGTGATATCGGACACATCTTCCAAACCATGGGATATAGTATACATAGATACAATAGGTCCATTCACTAGAAGTAATGAAGGTAATAGATACTGTATCACAATGTTGTGTGAACTGACAAAATACGCGGTCAGCATACCAGTGTGCAATAAAGAAGCAGAGACAATAGCAAGAGGAATCTTTGATCATTTCATACCAACATACGGACTCATGAAGCAAATAAGAACAGACCAAGACACAGAGTATAAGAACGAAGTAATGCAGGAATTAACAAAGCTATTAAAAATAGAGCACAACTTTTCAACGGCATACCACCCACAGTCCATTGGAAGTTGCGAAAAACTACACAGAACGTTGAACGAGTACGTAAGAGCATTCATAGACGAAGAAGAGAAAATTGGGATGTGTGTTGCAGAATGTTCACATACTGCTACAATACAACCCCTAACGCGTATCATGGATACACACCGTTCGAACTGCTATATGGCAGGAAGGTTAACCTACCGGAAGACCTTACACAGGAGATTCAACCATGTTACAATATAGATGCCTACTACAATGAGTTACGATACAAACTACAAAGCGCACACGAGAGAGCCAGAACCTTCTTATTAAAACACAAAAAAGAGCGGCAAGAAAAGAATAAGCTCAAAGCAACACCTCAAAACTTTAAAATAGGAGACCTAGTCCTGGTAAAAAGGGAAGAGAATGGTAAGTTTGATAGTCTTTATGTAGGTCCTTTCACAATAACAGATGTAAATAACGTTAATTGTAAAATCAGAATAGAAAACAATAAAATCAAGGAAATACATAAGAATAGATTATATGCTTACAATCCGAAAACACAGTGAGTGACAAGTGTGATGAAACAATGTTGTTAAACGAACATTTTTATTTTTATTTATGTATTTACGTAGTTTTAGGAAGTTTGTATATAAAATAAATTTTTTGTATTGATTACAACACAGTATGGGTTGGTAGCACTACTTGCAAAATTTTCTGCCCGTAGTCAGAAAATTCTTAGGAGGGAAAGGTGTACAAGAATTCATCTGTACTCATTAGATATCTTTTAAAAACACCCTTTAATTATCTACGCTAATTTCTTTCGGTTATTTAAATGTCATCATAAACAATTCCAACCTTCTTTCGTTACATAAACATTGTTGACCTAGATCGTGAGGTGTAATTATACATACAGCCACTACAAACACTTTTCAGGGTCGACGCTGACTTTGCACTTTTAAATATATTTATACAACCAAAACATAATAAGGGAATCCTCATTACACATTCCACATTCGTCATTCTATTTTATTAGATGTAAGATTATTCACATAAAAAGATAGTGTCATCTACACTCCGCGAGACGACGTTACGTAGGTTGCTACCAGCTTGTACTCATGCGAGTATAATAAAACAACTTCAACAGTGAAACGACTATTAATCATTCCACCCCTCGGATAAGGGTTAACCACCCTTACCGGGAGAATATAGCCCTAGTAATCCTGGACTATCATAGTACGCGCACAGAAAAAAACAGTGATGCGCGGACGTCACTTGTCAAGAAGCTTGATAATTTTCTTTTTCTTCTTCTGCTTCTTTAAACTGTGATCAGCGGCCCGAAATACCACTACCATAAGTACAAATGTTCGAAATGTATTGTGAAGGACAAGTAGAATCAAAACAATATATAGTGGTTTGAAGTTTCAGCAATTCGGTCATGTGAAATAAAAGTCTATTTGTTATTTCTCAGTATTTCGTTACACTTTTGTGACTTCTTCAGGAGAAAACTGTAAACTCATTAAGATTAGAAATTAACAAAAGCTAAATATTTAATTACTTACAACTATAAGAGTATTAATTTAGATATTTTGAACATATCGTAAGGGACATTGACTTAATTTTGATTTTGACATTTATTATTTCGGAGTTATGGTAACTGCAATAAATTTTATTTTCATAGAATATTGTCTGATATTTAAATTTTTTTTGTGAATAGGTCAAAGTAAAAGTAAACCAAAGAAAGTATTAACGGAATTTTAAGGTGGAAAGGTATGATTAATAGTAGAAAATTTTTAGAAGGGACTAGAGTATATTAAATTGATCTATAAAATGTAAGTGATGGTACATAGTGAGTTAGTATAAAACTGATATATTTTAGAAATTAAATAAATATTAAGATTATTCTTAATTTTAATTTAATTTCTAAAAAATATCAGTCTTATACTAACTCACCATGTACCATCACTTACATTTTATAGATCAATTTAAGATACTCTAGTCCCTTTCTAAAAATGTTCTACTATTAATCATACCTTTCCACCTTAAAATTCCGTTAATACTTTCTTTGGTTTACTTTGACCTATTCACTAAAAAAAATTAAATATCAGACAATATTCTATGAAAATAAAATTTATTGCAGTTACCATAACTCCGAAATAATAAATGTCAAAATCAAAATTAAGTCAATGTCCCTTACGATATGTTCAAAAATGTAAATTAATACTCTTATAGTTGTAAGTAATTAAATATTTAGCTTTTGTTAATTTCTAATCTTAATAAATTTACAGTTTTTTTCCTGAAGAAGTCACAAAAGTGTGACGAAATATTGAGAAATAACAAATAGACTTTTATTTCACATGGCCGAATTGCTGAAACTTCAAACCACTATAACACAGTACGGTCGAAAATGTTCCTACAAAAAAAATATATATATAGTAAAGTTTTAAATATTGGGGAAATCAGCAACCAAAACTCAATGCGTATCAATTTTACGGCCTAACGTTTTCGTGAAGGACTATTCACTTCTTCAGGGCTGAAATAAAGAAAATGTTAATTAACCACATATATTCCATGTAAAATGTTACGTTCTTAAGTAATAAAAAAGAAGATATGCATAAAAACATATTCCTTTTTGTGAAGTAAAAAAAAACGAAAACACAACACTTCACTTAGGAAAACTATGGCTATATGGTTACAATCAATGAAGTATTTGCTCAAGGAACCAAATACACTAGCAAATTGTGTTTTCGTTTTTTACTTCACAAAAAGAGATATGTTTTTATGCATATCGTCTTTTTTATTGCTTTACAACGTAACTCTACAATTCTACATATTGGTAACGAAAACTTACATTTTACATGGAATATATGTGGCTAATTAACATTTTCTTTATTTCTGCCCTGAAGAAGTGAATAATCATTCACGAAAACGTTAGGCCGTATAATTGATACGCATTGAGTTTTGGTTGCAGATTTCCCCAATATTAAAACTTTACTGTTTAACTTAGCTGCAAAGATTAATCTTTCTTTATTTTATAGGAACATGGGGTCTTACAACACAATTAGGGTAGAGTATGATGAACAATCGGTGAGGCTTCTCAAGGATTACCAAAGAACCAATTTAAAACTGGCCAAGGAAAGGAATCGGAGACTTTTCTTGCTTTCATGTAGAAGTAAAGGTATCACACCTAATCATATTTGTCATGCCACTACATCTGTTCATAATTACATACACAGCAGTGACGATTTAAGGCATCATGGAGCTAAGCGGCCATACGAAGTAGGCTCCTTTATATCGACCATTTACTTAAAACAAATTTACAGATATTTATGTTGTTTTGGGAAGTAGTTACTCCAAAACTAAATTACGACAATGTAAAAAAGATCATTTTTCTTTTTTTTTACATTTTGCAACAACTTCTCATTAATATTCCATAGCTAATATGCCAAAGAAAAAAGAGATATTGTGTCGATATGTGATTTTGCTCTGGGTATGAGGGCCACCCCTTCGGGGTAAAAAAACATACATTCAAAATAATGGATAACTGATTAATTCTAAGTAACTTTTGTTCTATCAAGTTTTTTCACTAAATCAATATTTTTGAGTTATTCACGAGTGAATATGTTCATTTTTCAACAAAAAAAAACCAACTTTTTAGACGGTTTTTCACAAAGAACTCAAAAATTAAGTATTTTACCGAAAAAATATTCTTAGAAAAAATATAGCGTATACAAAATTAAAAAAAATAGTGTATGTATGAATTATGTTAGCAGAACTGGAGCTAATGAAAAGTAGATTCTTATTCGATAATTTCCAAATCAAATATTTCAACGTAAATTAGCAAAAAATCAAGCATTTTTCGGTGAAAACTCATCACAACTTTTTAATGTGCTAAAAAAGTTTTTTTGTTTTTTTTTTAACAAGTTTCAAGGATTAAAATTAAGCAAGTAAAGCTTAAAATTGTTGACTCCCTTTTTTGGCACAAAAATCTTGAAAATTTATGAAAATCTTTAAAAAATTTATAAGTATATTATTTATATGATCTGTAAGTTTCACCGGTCCACAGTGCTTATATTTCAAAAAATTGGAATTTAAAGTAAAAATTTTTTTTTTAATTTTGAAAAAAATGTCTTTTTTTAGGGGGGGGTATAGTGTTTTTGATTATTTTTTTCGATTTTTTTATTCGCTTATTTGATTATAAATATTTTTAAGAGTATACCATTAAAATTTCAAGTTAATCCGAGCAAAACTTACGGAGATATGGATATATACAAAAATTTTCTTAGTATTATATTAACAAAACTACATTTTTTTTAACGCGTTTTCTGAAAAACATGTTTTTTGAGGCGGTGTACATCATAACTCAAAAAGTAATGCACCGATCTTTCTGAAATTTTGCACACTTCTTTCTTAGATATTTTGCTAGGTAGTGACTTGAGTTTTTGCTTATTTTAATATTTTTTTTTGTTTATATTACCATTTTTCTCTTTCCGAACACACTTTTTTTTTGTTTTTTTTCGATTTTTTCACTTTAAAGTTAAACCATGAATTTAAAAATCAATATAATCATAAAAACTCGACGTCACTACCTCAAAAAACTCTTAAACTAAAACAATATTTTCGGTCTAAATGTTTCAAATGATTCTGTCCGAAGATATGGTGTACACCGCAAATCATCTTCTTTTTTGAATCATCTATTTAAAAATGACTCCACTGCTTAATTTTTTAATATTTTTCAATAAAAATTTAACTGAATAGTCTTCAAGTATTGTTCTTTAAGATATCCTTTTACCCATTTAATTTAACCTTACCACTTTCAAGAGAAAACGTTTTAAAATTATGCAAACAACGTAGAATTAACTATACCCCCCTTAAATAACTTAAAAAATATTAGTGGTACCAAAAATCTTAAAGAGTAAAAAATATAGGTTTTGATTTTCTGAATATTTCAGATTTTTGCTTTTCTGGAAGGTAAAAATTATTTAAGATATGACTATTCAAAATTGGCCATACCCTGGGTGGAGAATTTTTCATTTATTAAAAATTAATAAATGAAAACAGCTTCTATCCTTGTGGGATCGGTACTCACCGGAGGGACCGCAGACGTTCGGATACAGTTAGCGTCTCTTTGCGAAAACAATGACGACTTTGCTACGTAACCAGACATTTACTCAACACACACACACACTACCCACTTAACCAGGTACCTTGTTGGAAAAATCCACTGTACCATGCCATTGGCCATTAGTTGTCAAGGCATTAAGGCAAATAAAACAAATTGCATACACTCGTGATTAGTGACTTGTTCAAGCCCTTTCTACTATAGTCCTTTTATAAATAAGCACTTTATACCGATGAAACTTACAGAGCATATAAACAATACATAAGTATAAGGATTAATTTCATTGGGGATGCTAATTAGGGGGTTATTTTCACCAGTTTTTTTACCCAAAAAATGGGATCAACTTTATTATGAGTGTATCTGGCTTACTTTTTATGATAGAAATTTTTTTTTAAAACAAGATTAATGCTTTTTTAAAACATTTAAACAAGTTATGATGAGTTTTCCATGAAAAGTGCTTAATTTTTTTATTATTTCACGTTGGAATATTCGATTTGGAATTTGATGAATAAGAACCTACTTTTGATTAGCTACAACTCTGCTTCTATTGGGTCTACAGAATGCACACATACACCTTTTTTCAATTTTTTAAAAGCTATATTTTTGCAACGTTTTTGCTAAGAATATTTTTTCGATAAAATACTTACTTTTTGAGTTATTTGCGAAAAACCGTCTAAAAACTTGTTATATTTTGTTGAAAAATGAAGATATTCACTTGCAAATAACTCAAAATGTATTGACTTGATGAAAAAACTCTATAGAACAAAAGTTGCTTAGAATTAGTCAGTTTATACACTTCCGGACGTATTTTGACGGTATATTTTTTCACCCTCGAGAAGGGGTAGAGTAGAGCAAAAACACACATTGGCCCCATTATCACTTTTTTATTTGACATGTTAGCTATGCTTACACCAAATTTCATGTCAATCCAAGCTCTTGTTTCAAATCCAAAGGTTCTTTAAAATTCGGAGGTTTTGCAATATTTTACCGTGAGTGAATGAGCCCAGCGGTGGGTAGAAATTAAAAAAAAAACGTACCATACCAAAATAATTACCAGCTTTTATCAAAATTTGCTTGCAAAATTGATTACCAAATTGGGGAAATGATTATAACATGGAATATAGAAATGCCTTTGAAGAAAACTGCTTAATGTGTATTGAAGTCGGTTGTATTTTTCTGATATTTGACAAAAGACAAAGCAAAAAACTGAGTTTGATAAGAAATCATAAATTAACCATTTTCTTTTTTTTTGTCGCAGTTAGCCCTATTTGATTTTTTAATATTTAAATTTTTTTTATATAACTGCTTAATTAAATATTAATTAATGCATTTGTGTGGGATGCGGGCCCCATCAAGTGCCCGGGCCCTAGGCGGCCGCCTAATCCGCCTAATGGGTAATCCAGCACTGATACACAGAAATGAATTTTGGCAACTAGAAGGATGTCAACAACTAATTAGGTTAGACAGTAAACTTTTAAATGTTGAGATTGCAACCAATCACAAAAATCTTAAAAACTAGAGAATTTATTATCTTTATTGAAAAATAATATCATTCAATCTACTTCTGAAAAGGTTTGGTTACAATTCTCACATACACAATCTATTAATTATAATGAATTATTTTTTTCTATTAAATCTAACAACTTAAAGAAAATTTACACATTTTACCAGTCTTGTTGTAAAACTTTTCTAAAAACAGATCCTAAATGGATTAAGAATTTATCTACTTCAATTATCCCAAACGATATTTTGGGTTTTTGAGTAACAAATTTAGTATTGAACCTAAATTAGGAAAAGATCTTTAAATTAAATCTCTCCTTGCTGACTTAGAACAGATCATTAGTTCATTACCATCTGAATTAGAATAAAACTCAGTTCTTGCTACATCTACGAACATCATTACCAACCATATTCTGAACACTTCCAGATCATTTTATACCTTTTTTATCAACTTATACTTTAAAACCAGGCAATTCCTAAAATCTAATCCTAACCTGGTGGTTACCAAAGCAGACAAAGGAAACGTCACTGTCATTCTAGACAAAAACAGTATCTAGAGCTCTGTTCTTCTCTTATTGATAATGATGGATCATATAAACCTATTTCTTCTGATCCCACTCCCTCGTTACAAAAAAGATGTAATACACTAATTTCATCCCTAGCTGTTTCTAAACAAATCGATAACAACACAAAAAAGAAACTGACCACTTATAATGGCACAAGTGCAAAATTTTATGCATTGCCCAAAATCCATAAACCGATTCTATCAGTGCGTCCAATAGTAGCTTCAATTGTAACCCCTACTGAATACATCTCTGCCTTTGTCACAGACATTCTTACTAAAGCGTACGATTATGAAAATAGGTATTATGTAAAAGATTCATTTCAAATGGTGGAAAAATTTAATGGTTACAAATTACCAGATAACTATGTTCTAGTCAGCCTGGATGTCGTATCCTTATTTAGTAATGTTTACCTAAAAATAAGCTTAATGGTCATAGAATCTAATCCCCACCGTATTGTATAATGGTCCCACCGTATTGGAGGTTGTTGTTCCATTTCTTTTGACAACTTTATCAACATCGTTGAATTTTTGTTTACTAACACTTATTTCTCTTTTAACAATAAATTCTATCAACAAACTTTCGGTACTCCTATGGGAGCAAATATCTCTCCTATTATTGCTGCTTATGTTATGGATTATGTGTTAGACACTGTCATTCCTGTCTTATCCTTCAACATTCCCTTCATCAAAAAATATGTTGATGACATAATCTTGGCTGTGCCATCTGATAAAACTGATGAATTATTAAACACCTTCAACAGTTTCTTCCCCAATATCCAATTTACTATAGAGAAAGAGGATACTAAGTTTTCAGTACCCTTTCTAGACATCAGAATGATAAGGGATGCAAACAATATAATCAAAATTGATTGGTATCAGAAACCTACTCATTCAGGCAGGTATTTAAATTACCATTCATATCATAAACATTCCACCAAAGTTAATTTAGTAAAATTAATGAAAAGCAGAGTCATCAAATTATCAGATCCTTCCTTCCATAACAAAAGCCTGGAAATACTAAATAAATTATTCATCTCAAATTTTATCCAACCACACCAATAAATAAGATCTTGTTTAACACAGTCCATAATGAAGACTTAACACCTTCCCCCGCGACTAACAATGTTGATCCTGATGGCTTAGGCAATGACAAGGTGTCTAATACTCCAACTTTAAATAGATATTTTTCAATACCTTACATCAAAGATATTACTCCAGGGTTGACTAGGATATTTAATAATTTAGAAAGTAACAATAACAACAATGATAATAATTTTAAAATCAATGGGGCTTTCAGATCAGCTTTAACAATTAACAACCTTTTTTTTTAATTAAGGATAAAACAGAAATAGGTAAGCTCAGTAGTATTGTCTACAAAGTTCCCTGCTTTTCTTGTAACAAATCGTACATTGGTCAAACTTCTCAACTTCTGAAATTTAGGATTACCTTACACAAAAGTGATTTACGTCTTCAGCCCGACCGTTGTGCATTGGTTAAACACGTCCATACCACAGGTCATTCCATGGACTTGGAAAAGACCATCGTTCTTCATCAAGAGAACAATAAATTCAAAAGGGAATTTATCGAAATGTCCTATATCTTCCTTAATGATTCCTCTATCGATGTTAAAGGTGACATCAAAAATATGAGTGATATTTATCATCTTTTGACTGATAATACGTAGTTGTCAATATTAATATGTGTTAGAATAAAAAAATAATTTTTTTTTGCCAGTTAATCAACAATAATTTTAATTTTTAAAAACCTTTAAATAAACAGTATATCTAATTATGTAACATGACACTAATTTGCGGTATATTCTCTTGAAATATTTAGATAAATAAACCTTAATATTTTTGTTTACTAATACCTTTTGTCCGTACCGACGAGGTGTTTTGGTACTTTTATGCATAAGTCAAATGAACCTACATGTCTATTCATGAGTATGCGCTCAATATAGTTAACACCGAACGGGAAAGTTCAAAAAAAGGACATATTCAAACATTCATTGTTCATGAAAATTTACTTATAACATAAAATGTAGTTATTTGCTAGTGTAATTGGTTCCTTGATCAAATACTTCATTGATTGTAACCATATAGCCATAGTTTTCTTAAGTGAGGTGTGTTGGGTTTTCGTTTTTTTTTTTACTTCACAAAAAGAAATATGATTTTAGGCGTATCGTCTTTTTTATTACTTAACAACGTAATTCTACAAAACTCCGCCTGGAGTGGTGATGCTGGGTGAATCGAGTAGCTCAGAAGTCACCATCACTGCCGGTCCCAAGCCCGGGTAAAGGAGGAGGATTGAAGAGCAAGGCTAGCGACCTACCCTTCGTAAAAAAAAACAATGCTCAAAGAACTGGAACAGTAGCCTCGGATACTGGATGGAATAACGATGACGACCTAGCGAGAAAACGGAAAAAACGAATGTGGAAAAAAAACCTGAAGAGAAATATTCTACGATTCGCATGCTGGAACACTACATCGTGGAACGCTAAAGACCAAGAAATTATATTAGAAGTAGAAAAGCACAAAATAGACATATGTACAGTCTCAGAGACAAAGCAAAAGGGTAAAGGTAACACAGTGTATAGAAATCATATATTCTTCTACTGCGGAGTAGACAAGAACATCAGAGCACAAGCAGATGTTGGCATATTAGTAAACAGAAAATTTGAAAATAACATCGAAGAGGTTAATTACACCAACCAGCATATAATGGATATTTCAATGAAGTTAGCTAATGAAAAAATCCATATTGTTAGCATTTATGCACCAGATGTAAACAAACCAAAGAACGAGAGAGACGAATTTTTCGAAAAACTTCAAGAGACCCTAGATAGATTGCCACAAACAGAAAAAATATTCTTGTTAAGAGATTTCAACTCAAGAATAGGAAATACACCCATCCAAGGAATAATGCAAAAGTTCAACGAAGCACCAACAAATGATAACGGAGATTCACTAATAGAGATATGTGCACACAACGAGTTGCGTATCAACAATACATACTTTGAGCACAAAGAACAACATAAATATACATTCACTAACACAAGGGGCCACAGATCGATGATTGACTATGTGATAACCAACAGAAAAGTTCACCCACGGGAAGTACTTGACGTACGCACAATGACGTCTGCGAATGTGGGAACGCAACACGGAATGGTTATATGTAAGTACCGTCAAGCGTACATAATATAGAGAAAGAAACCACCTAACTACATCACCAAGTTCAACATAGAATCCCTACAAGACGAAAGTACTAAGGATCTCTACCAAAAAAGACTTGAGGAAAAGATCGATCTTAGCCCTATTGAAATCACAGACAATATAAACGAAGCATGGGAAAAAATAAAAAATCACATAACTAGTAGTGCAAAAGAAGCAATTGGAGAAAGAACAATTGACTTAAACCGCGGCAGAAACCAAAAACCATGGTTCACACAGGAAGTCAAAGATTTAGCAAAAGAGAAGAAACATGCATACGTAAGATATATTAACAATAGGACCCCAGAAGAGTATCAAAGATATAAATCAGAAAGAAATAGAACAACTAACAGAATCAAAGATCTAAAACAAATATATTGGGAAAAATTCTCGAATGACATGGAACATGATTTACGAGGAGGTCAAAGGAAGGTATGGAACATGTTGAGGAACAGGAAGAAGCCGGTTACCGAAGAATTACAAATTAACGCAATAAAGCCAGAAGAATGGGTAACTCATTTCGAGAATCTATACAAAGACGATAACGACGATAATAATGAAGTACAAAGAAATGACCTACAAAACATTCACCAAGAAGAAACAGGGAATGACAACATCACCCAAGAAGAAGTAAACGAAGCAATCAAAAGATCAAAAAATAGAAAATCACCAGGTCCGGATAATATACCAAATGAATTAATTAAATACGGAGGTACAAAAATAATAGAAGAGATAACAACATTATTCCAAAAAATTGTAAACAACATGACAGTACCAGAGGAATGGAGAGAGAGTATAACAATAACCATCTACAAGAAAGGCGTAAAGACAGATCCTACGAACTACCGAGGAATTACACTACTCAATTCTACATCAAAACTATTGACAAAAATTCTATCCCAAAAAATATATAAGAAAGCCGGTGTATCGGAAGAACAACAGGGTTTTCGCCCAAACAGATCTACAATAGACGCTATTTTCATAATGCGACAATTAGTTGAGAAATCAATAGAATTCGACAAGCCCATGTTCACATGCTTTGTAGATCTGAAACAAGCATTCGACAGAGTACGATTAAAAGACGTGCTCAGTGTCCTTGAAAAGAAAAACATAGGTCAGAGGTATAGAAACATAATCAAGGAGCTCAATAGATCCAACAAAACACGAATTAAAACCACACACGGGCTCACGGAAGAAATCAAAATCAATGCAGGCATTAGACAAGGGGACAGCCTCAGTCCATGCCTATTTATGAATCAGGGATACAAAATGGGTAACCGAACCATGAGAATACTTTGCTACGCAGATGATGCAATCTTAATAGCCGAAAACGAAGATGACTTACAACGCCTACTACAAAAATTTAAAATAACCGCCGAAAAGTATAACCTGACACTAACTATCCAAAGAGAAAACCCAATCGATGGTAATATCCAGGAACCCAATTAGATGTAAGTTAGTAGTGGACGACCATATAATCGAACAGGTAATGGATTGCAGATACTTAGGTGTGGAAATATTCAGCGACAGGCATCTGTGGCAAGAATCAAAACAGCAGGCAATGAAAGCAGCGAGAATATCTGGTTTCCTGAGGGATATAATCTGGCGGAATAAATATATGAGCACCGAAAGCAAAGTTCGCATTTATAAGACATGTGTTAGACCCTTACTGACATACGCAGCTGAGACAAGGGCCGAGACAACAAAGACCAAACAGATAATGAGAACAACAGAGATAAAAACCCTAAGATCCGTAAGAGGTATCACACTCAGAGATAGAGTACGAAACGAAGACACATTGAGAGAGCTAGGCGTTCAGGACGTAATGAGGTGGACAAGAGCGCGACGACGCATGTGGAGGGACCACGTAGATCGGATGGACCCTGAACGTATGGCGCATTGGGCGAAAACACAGAAGCCCAACACCAAACGACCCATAGGAAGACCCAAAAAAACGATGGTACGAGAGTTGGAGCTCCGGATCGCAGCAAAGACTGTAACAGAAGAAACAGGACATAGTCCTATTACAAGAAGAAGAAGAAGAAGAAGAAGAAGAAGAAGAAGAAATAATTCTACAATTCTACGTATTGGTAATGAAAACTAACATTTTACATGGAATATATGTGGCTAATTAACATTTTCTTTATTTCAGCCCTGGAGAAGTGAATAATCATCCACGAAAACGTTAGGCCGTACAATTGATACGCATTGAGTTTTTGTTGCAGATTTCCCCAATATTTAAAACTATACTATATACAGGGTGTAACAAAAATACAGGTCATAAATTAAATCACATATTCTGGGTCAAAAAATAGTTCGATTGAACCTAACTTACTTTAGTACAAATATGCATACAAAAAAAGTTATAGCCCTTTGAAGTTACAAAATGAAAATACAGTAGAACCCCGCAAATCCGAACTAATTGGGGGGACAGCCTGTTCGGATTCCGAAAAGTTCGGATTATCCGAAAGTTAGCCTTATATAGTAGTCCAAAGCTTTCTTTGTGATTTTGAGTAGCAAAACGTTCTCGCAAGAGTGTGGACAATATTTTTGGACTCAAGTTGACTACGAGAGAACCAAAGTAAGTTTGTGTTTAACCTTTATAAACACTTTATAAACCTATATATTAAAGTATAATACATATTTATTTTTAAGAAATTTTAAATGTCAAAGTCCCAGTAATCCTACATTGTCCAATTTTCTGGCTTTACTCTGTATAATAAACATGTTTTTAAGTATTTGTCTTGAATTTTTAAATTTTTTTCACTTTCCGTTAGTTCGGATTTGCCGAAAGTTCGGATTCGCGGGGTTCGGATTTACGGGGTTCTACTGTAGATTTTTTTCGATATATCGAAAACTATTACAGATTTTTTAATGAAAATGGACATGTGGTATTCTTATGGCAGGAACATCTTAAAAAGAAATTATAGTGAAATTTGTGAACCCCATAAAAATTTTATGGGGGTTTTGTTCCCTTGAACCCCCCCCCAAACTTTTGCGTACGGTCCAATTAAATTATTATTGTGGCACCATTAGCTAAACACAACAATATTTTTAAAACTTTTTTCCTCTTAGTACTTTTTCGAAAAGCTAGTTTTTATCGAGAAATTTTGAATATTTGTCAAATCCACCACATATTTGTATACTGACAAGAGACCTGGGGCGCTATTCTTGCCCACTCGTAAGTACAAATGTCATTCGCAAGATTGAACGATGTGAAAGAAATAGAGTTTTCCGTATTCTTGAGCACTCGCAACATTGCGAACGTTCCAAACTCGCTGCGAGTGCTTATAATCATTCGCATCGTCTTCGCAAATAAAGAATTTGGAAATTGTATAATATATTTAATTGTTGCTGTGACTTTTATGTAGAATAATAATTGGTTCGATAAGTTATTATATAATTTTATTCATTCATTAATATCTAATACATTTTTTAATTCACCAGGTAAAGTTAAAGTCATTTTTAAGAAGAAAAATTCTTTTGCGTAAAGGCATTTGAAAATTTTGCACTTAGCAAATTAGGATTTTTTTCATAAATTCCAGCAATATTATTTTTTTTTCGTCTGGCATTGGTTGTTTGTTTTGCTAATGGAATTTCCATTTTCAAAATACAAATATAAACAATATTAGACTGTGTAACGTCGTGTAACCATGTGTAACAAAAACGATAAATAAATAATCGAACCCTAATGAACCCTATTAACGTTCCCTATTCCGAATTCCTACAGCAGACAGCAGTGAATATAGACGTTTTAGATATTTACAGTGTTGCTAAATGTATTTAGACGTGAACAATGCGAACGGTCGCATGTTTCTGCGAACGGTGGTCAAGAATACCGTTTTTATAGGCCTTGGGCCCGCATATACAATTATTATTTATGACCACACCGTTGAAACTTTTTGTACTTGTTATTTGGGTGGAGTCGGACAAATTTTGAGCTTGGCGCATTATGGTAGTGGGGCGTTTGTCTGTCAAGCGGTGACGAAGTTGTCAATTTTATGCAAGAAAAAAATTTATTACCACATTGGTCATTCTATTTTAATCAATGGATTTTATCATATAAACAACGAAAACAATTTTGTCGGACAAAAATATTGGGGCATATGACGCGTCGGACACGCTAAATATGTCAAATTTATGAAAATAATAAATTTATTACCACATCGATAATTTTAACGGTATCTATCATAAAACCTTTTTACAATAATGTGGTAACCTTGTCGGACAACTTTCACGGGGCATATGCGCAGTCGGCCGCGCCGAATATGTCAATTTCCTGAAAATTTTTTATTTATTACCACAGATGTCATTTTTATTTTGTACTGTTCTTTTACATGTGTAACGCATATTGGATCACTTGTCGGACAAAAATAATGGGGCGTTTTGGTACAATTAAAAGAAAAAGTAAATTTTATGCATACAGGGTGTTTGGTAAAGAATGGGCCATAGCTTAACCTCAGGTTCCTGAGGTTAAAATAGGCCGATTTAAGCTAACTTACCTTAGTACAAAGTTTATAATAGCCGAGATACAGGGTGTCAAAATCAAACTTTTTTTTTATTTATTATTGAATATTTCCTGATAGGTATGAGATAACAACATGAAATTTTATATCTGGGGGTTTCTTGAGTCGAGAAATCTAAATTCCTTACCAAAAATTATGCATTGCCCAGAGGGCGCCACATATGCCTTTCAGCACTCATTAATTACGTTCAATTTTTTTTATCCCTCACTCTGTATAATTTTGACATTAAAATTTTTATTTTCCTATCAGTTTTACTTAAAAAAGGTATACTTCTTTCATCTTCCTAAACACAACCGTTTTCGAGATAAACGCATTTTAAATATGCGATACACCATCATTTTTAGCATAATATCATTGTAGTTACACCCAAAAAATAACTTAAAATTTATGAAAATAATAAATTTATTACCACATGGATAATTTTAACGGTATCTACCATAAAACCTTTTTACAATAATGTGGTAACCTTGTCGGACAATTTTCACGGGGCATATGCGCAGTCGGACGCGCCGAAGATGTCAATTTCCTGAAAATTTTTTATTTATTACCACAGATGTTATTTTTATTTTGTACTGTTTTTTTACATGTGTAATGCATATTGGACCCACTTGTCAGACAAAAATAATGGGGCGTTTTGGTACAATTTAAAAAAATTTAATTTTTATACATTTTTGACCTCATATTAAATTACGTATTTTTCGGCTCATATTACCCGTATGCGCGCCAATGGTGAATATTAAATTCTTAACTGTAGTTAAAAAATGTGCAATAACTACCTCTTAAAACCCACCAAATTTCATTTGCATATCTCAACTGGTTTTAAAGCAATAAATAAATCGTCAGTTTGTCAGAAAAACTTCAACACCCCCTATCTCGGAAACGATGCATTTGTGGACATACGTTTTTCTCGTAAAGCAAACTGACTTTATTTTGTCATGCACAATTACTCCTTATTGCCATACTTATTTAAAAACACACTTTGTCTATGAAAAACATGGCTAGTTTTTAAAGTCCTTAACTTTTTTATTATCCAACATAAACGAATGAATGAAAAAACTGAATATTGAGAAGGAATGAGGCTATAGTTCGGTTTTAATTTTAGTATTTTATAGATGCTAGAATATTCCACGGGGTGATGCGAACTTTGAGAAAAAACACAGTTTGATTCATACACTAGCTTTGCAATAAAAATTATGTGTGTACCGACAATATTACTACAGGGATATTGCTAAAGAATAAGGCGCTAATGTTACGAAAAAATCACTTAAATCGGACAAGAGGTTTATAAAATACAAACCATCAAAAATAACCCATTTTTAAGGTGGTTGATTAATTTTGGTCCAGAGTGTACATATACAGGGTGTTTGGTAAAGAATGGGTCATAGCTTAACCTTAGATTCCTGAGGTTAAAATAGGTCGATATAAGCTAACTTACCTTAGTACGAAAGTTGATAATAACCGAAATACAAGGTGATAAAGTTAAACTTTTATTTTATTTATTCTTGAATATTTCCTAACAGGCATGGGATAATAACACGAAATTCGGTAAGCAGGGGATTTTCGGGACAATAAATCTAAATTTGCCACCAAAAATGATATATTATCCAGAGGGCGCCACATACGCCTTTCAGCGCTCATTTAATAGGATCAATTGTTTTATTTCTCACTCTACATACCTTTTGAATCAACACTTTTATTCTCTTAACATTTATACTTAAAAAAGGTTACTATATTCATCTCGTTAAACTCAACCGTTTTCGAGATAAACGCATTTTAAGTCTGCGAGGCAATATAATTTTTTGCAAAATTGTGATCTGATATTTGCTTACATACATATTCCTTGAACAACGACAAACATCGTTCTGTAGTTTTTTTTCCAATTAAAAAAAATTTCCGACACAAGTATCAGGTTATAAGTAGTTATATTCTAAATCAAAAAATCTAAGTGTCCGACAAAAATATTGGGTCAAATCCAAAGTCGGACAAAAAATTTAATTTTTATTAATAAACTGTCTTTTAAACAATACTGGGTTCGTGCAACCCTTACCTTTAAAACCATTTATCCGACAACATTAGTAGATTATAAGTAATTATATTCTTAATCAAAAAATCAAAGTGTCGGACAAAAATATTGGGGCAACTCGACAGTCGGACAAAAAATTTAATTTTTATTAGTAAAGTATACTTTCAAATTATGCTGGGTTCGTGCATCCCTTATCTTTACAACCATTTTTCCGACAAATGTAGTAGGTTACAAGTAATTATATTCTTAAACAAAAAATGTAATTGTCTGACAAAAATGTTGGGGCAAACGAACAGAAAACTTAATTCTTTTAGGCTATCGACGAGGAGGTATTATCAAAAAAAAAATTTAAAACAGTGTTTCTCGGTTACTTTTGAATCGATTTAGCTGAAAATTGGTACACACGCTAAGTAAAGCATTTAAAAGGGTATGACGTAGATCGGAACCCAAAATTTTCTTAAAAAATTTTCCGACAAGAAGGAAAATTTTAGAAAAATTGTGATCTGATAATTTTTGTACATACTCCTTGAACAACGACAAACATCGTTCTGTATTTTTTTCTCGAATTAAAAAAAAAATTTTCAGCACATGTATCAGGTTATAAGTAGTTATATTCCAAATCAAAAAATGTAAGTGCCCGACCTAAATAGTGGGGCACATCCAAAGTCGGACAAAAAATTTAATGTTTATTAATAAACTATACTTTTAAATTATTCTGGGTTCGTGCATCCCTTATCTTTACAACCATTTTTCCGACAAAAGTAGTAGGATACAAGTAATTATACTCTTAAACAAAAAATTTAATTGTCTGACAAAAATGTTGGCAAACGAACAGGAAACTTAATTTTTTAGGCTATGGACGAGGAGGTATTATCCAAAAACATTTTAAAACAGTTTTTCTCGGTTATTTTTGAATCGATTTAGCTGAAAATTGGTACACACACTAAGTAAAACATTTAAAAGGGTATGACGTAGAGTTGTACCCAAAATTTTCCCAAAAAAATATCGGACAAGAGGGAAAATTTTAGAAAAATTGTGATCTGATATTTGCGTACATACTCCTTGAACAACGACAAATATCGTTCTGTAGTTTTTTTTTCTCGAAATAAAAAAAAATCCGACACAAGTATCAGGTTATAAGTAGTTATATTCCAAATCAAAAAATCTAAGTGTCCGACAAAAATATTGGGGCAAATCCAAAGTCGGACAAAAAATTTAATTTTTATTGATAAACCATACTTTTAAATTATGCTGGGTTCGTGTATCCCTTATCTTTACAACCATTTTTCCGACAAAGGTAGTAAGTTACAAGTAATTATATTCTTAAACAAAAAATGTAATTGTTTGACAAAAATCTTGGGGCAAACGAACAGAAAACTTAATTCTTTTAGGCTATCGACGAGAAAGTAATACCAAAAAATTTTAAAAGAGTTTTCTCGGTTATTTTTGAATCGATTTAGCTCAAAATTGGTACACACATTAAGTAAAACATTTAAAAGGGTATGACGTAGAGCTGTACCCAAAATTTTCTTAAAAAATTTTCCGACAAGAGGGAAAATTTTAGAAAAATTGTGATCTGATATTTGCTTGCATACTCCTTGAACAACGACAAACATCGTTGTGTAGTTTTTTTTTCTTGAAAAAAAAAATTTCCGACACAAGTATCAGGTTATAAGTAGTTATATTCCCAATCAAAAAATCTAAGTGTCCGACAAAAATATTGGGGCAAATCCAAAGTCGGATAAAAAATTTAATGTTTATTAATAAACTATAATAAATATTAATAACTATAATAAATGATTGTGAGTAAGTCTGTGTTTCATTACTAACTTTAATAAACTATACTTTTAAATCATGCTGGGTTCGTGCATCGCTTATATTTACAACCATTTTTCCGACAAAGTAGTAAGTTACAAAGTAGTAAGTTAGTAAGTTTTCTGTTCGTTTGCCCCAAGATTTTTGTCAACCAATTACATTTTTTGTTTAAGAATATAATTACTTGTAAGTTACTACCTTTGTCGGAAAAATGGTTGTAAAGATAAGGGATACACGAACCCAGCATAATTTAAAAGTATAGTTTATCAATAAAAATTAAATTTTTTGTCTGACTTTGGATTTGCCCCAATATTTTTATCGGACACTTAGATTTCTGGATTTGGAATATAACTACTTATAACCTGATACTTGTGTCGGAAATTTTTTTTTATTTCGAGAAAAAAAACTACATAACGATATTTGTCGTTGTTCAAGGAGTATGTACGCAAATATCAGATCACAATTTTTCTAAAATTTTCCCTCTTGTCCGAAATTTTTTTGGGAAAATTTTGGGTACAGGTCTACGGCATACCCTTTCAAATGTTTTACTTAGTGTGTGTACCAATTTTCAGCTAAATCGATTCAAAAATAACCAAGAAAAACTGTTTTAAAATATTTTTGGATAATACCTCCTCGTCCATAGCCTAAAAGAATTAAGTTTCCTGTTCGTTTGCCCCAACATTTTTGTCAGACAATTAAATTTTTTGTTTAAGAGTATAACTACTTGTATCCTACTAATTTTGTCGGAAAAATGGTTGTAAAGATAAGGGATGCACGAACTCAGAATAGTTTAAAAGTATAGTTTATTAATAAAAATTTAATTTTTTGTCCGACTTTGGATGTGCCCCACTATTTATGTCGGGCACTTAGATTTTTTAATTTGGAATAAAACTACTTATAACCTGATACATGTGCTGACATTTTTTTTTAATTCGAGAAAAAAATACAGAACGATGTTTGTCGTTGTTCAAGGAGTATGTACACAAATTATCAGATCACAATTTTTCTAAAATTTTCCCTCTTGTCGGAAAATTTTTTAAGAAAATTTTGGGTTCCGATCTACGTCATACCCTTTTAAATGCTTTACTTAGCGTGTGTACTAATTTTCAGCTAAATCGATTCAAAAGTAACCGAGAAACACTGTTTTAAATTTTTTTTTGATAATACCTCCTCGTCGATAGCCTAAAAGAAATAAGTTTTCTGTTCGTTTGCCCCAACATTTTTGTCAGACAATTACATTTTTTGTTTAAGAATATAATTACTTGTAACCTACTACTTTTGTCGGAAAAATGGTTGTAAAGATAAGGGATGCACGAACCCAGCATAATTTGAAAGTATACTTTACTAATAAAAATAAAATTTTTTGTCCGACTGTCGAGTTGCCCCAATATTTTTGTCCGACACTTTGATTTTTTGATTAAGAATATAATTACTTATAACCTACTAATGTTGTCGGAAAAATGGTTTTAAAGGTAAGGGTTGCACGAACCCAGTATTATTTAAAAGACAGTTTATTAATAAAAATTAAATTTTTTGTCCGACTTTGGATTTGACCCAATATTTTTGTCGGACACTTAGATTTTTTGATTTAGAATATAACTACTTATAACCTTGTCGGAAATTTTTTTTAATTGGAAAAAAAAACTACAGAACGATGTTTGTCGTTGTTCAAGGAGTAATTACGCAAATATCAGATCACAATTTTTCTAAAATTTTCCCTCTTGTCCGAAATTTTTTCGGAAAAATTTTGGGTACAGCTCTACGTCATACCCTTTTAAATGTTTTATTTAGTGTGTGTACCAATATTCAGCTAAATCGATTCAAAAATAACCGAGAAAAACTGTTTTAAAATATTTTTGGATAATACCTCCTCGTCCATAGCCTAAAAGAATTAAGTTTCCTGTTCGTTTGCCCCAACATTTTTGTCAGACAATTACATTTTTTGTTTAAGAGTATAATTACTTGTATCCTACTACTTTTGTCGGAAAAATGGTTGTAAAGATAAGGGATGCACGAACCCAGAATAATTTAAAAGTATAGTTTATTAATAAAAATTAAATTTTTTGTCCGACTTTGGATGTGCCCCACTATTTATGTCGGGCACTTAGATTTTTTGATTTGGAATATAACTACTTATAACCTGATACATGTGCTGAAAAATTTTTTTTAATTCGAGAAAAAATACAGAACGATGTTTGTCGTTGTTCAAGGAGTATATACACAAATTATCAGATCACAATTTTTCTAAAATTTTCCCTCTTGTCGGAAAATTTTTTAAGAAAATTTTGGGTTCCGATCTACGTCATACCCTTTTAAATGCTTTACTTAGTGTGTGTACCAATTTTCAGCTAAATCGATTCAAAAGTAACCGAGAAACACTGTTTTAAATTTTTTTTTTTTGATAATACCTCCTCGTCGATAGCCTAAAAGAATTAAGTTTTCTGTTCGTTTGCCCCAACATTTTTGTCAGACAATTACATTTTTTGTTTAAGAATATAATTACTTGTAACCTACTACTTTTGTCGGAAAAATGGTTGTAAAGATAAGGGATGCACGAACCCAGCATAATTTGAAAGTATACTTTACTAATAAAAATTAAATTTTTTGTCCGACTGTCGAGTTGCCCCAATATTTTTGTCCGACACTATGATTTTTTGATTAAGAATATAATTACTTATAACCTACTAATGTTGTCGGAAAAATGGTTTTAAAGGTAAGGGTTGCACGAACCCAGTATTGTTTAAAAGACAGTTTATTAATAAAAATTAAATTTTTTGTCCGACTTTGGATTTGACCCAATATTTTTGTCGGACACTTAGATTTTTTGATTTAGAATATAACTACTTATAACCTGATACTTGTGTCGGAAATTTTTTTTAATTGGAAAAAAAACTACAGAACGATGTTTGTCGTTGTTCAAGGAGTATTTACGCAAATATCAGATCACAATTTTTCTAAAATTTTCCCTCTTGTCCGAAATTTTTTTGGAAAAATTTTGGGTACAGCTCTACGTCATACCCTTTTAAATGTTTTACTTAGTGTGTGTACCAATATTCAGCTAAATCGATTCAAAAATAACCGAGAAAAACTGTTTTAAAATATTTTTGGATAATACCTCCTCGTCCATAGCCTAAAAGAATTAAGTTTCCTGTTCGTTTGCCCCAACATTTTTGTCAGACAATTACATTTTTTGTTTAAGAGTATAATTACTTGTATCCTACTACTTTTGTCGGAAAAATGGTTGTAAAGATAAGGGATGCACGAACCCAGAATAATTTAAAAGTATAGTTTATTAATAAAAATTAAATTTTTTGTCCGACTTTGGATGTGCCCCACTATTTATGTCGGGCACTTAGATTTTTGATTTGGAATATAACTACTTATAACCTGATACATGTGCTGAAAAATTTTTTTTTAATTCGAGAAAAAATACAGAACGATGTTTGTCGTTGTTCAAGGAGTATATACACAAATTATCAGATCACAATTTTTCTAAAATTTTCCCTCTTGTCGGAAAATTTTTTAAGAAAATTTTGGGTTCCGATCTACGTCATACCCTTTTAAATGCTTTACTTAGTGTGTGTACCAATTTTCAGCTAAATCGATTCAAAAGTAACCGAGAAACACTGTTTTAAATTTTTTTTTTTGATAATACCTCCTCGTCGATAGCCTAAAAGAATTAAGTTTTCTGTTCGTTTGCCCCAACATTTTTGTCAGACAATTACATTTTTTGTTTAAGAATATAATTACTTGTAACCTACTACTTTTGTCGGAAAAATGGTTGTAAAGATAAGGGATGCACGAACCCAGCATAATTTGAAAGTATACTTTACTAATAAAAATTAAATTTTTTGTCCGACTGTAGAGTTGCCCCAATATTTTTGTCCGACACTTTGATTTTTTGATTAAGAATATAATTACTTATAACCTACTAATGTTGTCGGAAAAATGGTTGTAAATAAAAAAATTTCAGGAAATTGACATCTTCGGCGCGTCCGACTGCGCATATGCCCCGTGAAAATTGTCCGACAAGGTTACCACATTATTGTAAAAATGTTTTATGGTAGATACCGTTAAAATTATCCATGTGGTAATAAATTTATTATTTTCATAAATTTGACATATTTAGCGTGTCCGACGCGTCATATGCCCCAATATTTTTGTCCGACAAAATTGTTTTCGTTGTTTATATGATAAAATCCATTGATTAAAGTAGAATGACCAATGTGGTAATAAATTTTTTTCTTGCATAAAATTGACAACTTCGTCACCGCTTGACAGACAAACGCCCCACTACTATAATGCGCCAAGCTCAAAATTTGTCCGACTCCACAAAAATAACAAGTACAAAAAGTTTCAACGGTGTGGTCATAAATAATAATTGTATATGCGGGCCCAAGGCCTACGCAAATCAATCCTTCGCAACTTACGTATACGCGCTAATTGCGAGTGATGTCGAGAATAGCGAGCCTGGTAGTAATATGAAAATTTATTTATAAATTACAGTTTGAGATATATTTTGAACTATATTAGAAAAGAAGCCATATCTCGATAAGAGGTGTCTTATCGAAAAAAGACTAAGAGGCAAAAAAGTTTTAAAAACATTGTGATTAACTAATGGTACCGCAATAATAGTTTAATTGGAACGTACACAAACATTTGGGGGACTTAAAGGCACAAAACCCCCATAAAATTTTTATGTAAATATATTAAAAAGAAGCCGCAACTCGATTAAAACTGGTTTATTAAAAAAATACAAAGAGGCAAAAATGTTTTAAAAACATTGTGTTTAACTAATGGTACCAGAACAATAATTTAATTGGAGCGTACATAAAAGTTTGGGGGGGGGGGTTAAGGGAACAAAACCCCCATAAATTTTTTATGGGGAGCACAAATTTTACTATAATTTCTTTTTAAGATGTTCCTGCCAAAAGAATGCCACATGGCCATTTTCGATAAAAATCTATAATAGTTTTCGATATACATATTGGAAAAAATCAATTTTCATTTTGTAACTTCAAAGGGCTATAACTTTTTTTGTAGGCATATTTGTACTAAGGTAAGTTAGGTTCAATCGAACTATTTTTGGTCCCAAAATATGTGGTTTAATTTATGACCTGTATTTTTGTTACACCCTATATAGGGTGTCCCAAAAGTAGCGAAACGGTCGAATATTTCGCGAACTAAACATCGGATCGAAAAACTGAAAAATACGTGTTTAATCATTTTTAAAAATCTATCCAATGACACCAAACACCAATCCCTACTACACCCCCTGGAGGTGGGGTGGGGAGGAACTTTAAAATCTCAAATGGAAACCCCCAGTTTTTCTTGCAAATTTGGATTCGTTACGTAAAAGTAGGCAACTTTTATTCAAGACATTTTTTCGAACTGTGAATAGATGGCGCTATAATTGGGAAAACGATTTATCCTGATACCATAGGTAAATTATAGAAACGGCCTAATATCTCACGAAATACACTTCCAAATGAGAAACTAAAAAACAGATTTTTAATCTTTTTCAAAAACCAAACGAATAACATCAAACATGACCCTCCATCCCAGCCCCTGGAGGTGGGGTGAGGGGTAACTTTAAAATCTTAAATAGCAACCCCCACTTTTTATTGCATATTCGGATTCGCCATAAAAAAATAAGCAACATTTATTTAAAACATTTTTTACAATTTCTCATAGATGGCGCTAATAAATCGTATTTTTCTAATTAAAGCGCCATCTATTAACAATCCTAAAAAATGTTTCGAAAAATGTTGCTTAATTTTTCATGACGGATCCTAATCTGTAATAAAAAGTGGGGGTTGCTATTTAAGATTTTAAAGTTGTCCCCTACCCCATCTCCAGGGGGTGGGTTGGAGCGTCACATCTGGTGTTATTCGAAAGGTTTTCGAAAAGGATTGTTATATATAACAATATATTTATTTGTTTATTGAAGACGTTTCGTTTACTACTCAGTAAACTTCATGAGTTCATCTACAAAATGAGTGTTATAAGAAACAACGTCCAAAAAGAGAAGTAAAAAAACACTAGTGTTACCTTAAAAAGACATGTAGCAAGAGATAAGATGTATAAGTAAAAAAAATATCTTATCCAATGAACCGTCAAAGTAATGTAAAAGATTATAAAACATTTAAGTGTATAGTTAACAATTAAAAGACTTTATTACAGCTAATGGCAACAGTGGAATGTGGTAACAGTGGCAATGTGGCAATGGAATGTGGTAACAGTCACATATAAAAAAAGTGGAAAAAATTAGCTTGTTTTTACTGTCAGAAAAAGAACCAAGAGGAATCCAGATTCACACTTCCAAAATTAACAATATTTAAGCATATTTCATTTTAACTTTAGGTAACATCATTATAAAATTAGAATACAATGCAATTTGAATATTTAAAATTTAATAGTTACCAACAGGTCGATCTATGCCCAGCAACCACACGAGACAAAATGAATGGAGTTTGATTTATCTGAACCAAGTCTAGCTGAAATCTACGCCAAGAGGTAGGTAACCTTGAAAATTTTAGAGTGACTGACAGCTGTAATAACAGCGCCGTAAAATTTAAAGTGGCGTAATAACACAGTTGTAAAAGTGTTTAAAAAGTGAAAAAAAAATTATTATGAAGAAAACAAGGGTTGTACCCTGTAACCTCAAGGATAAGAATCACAGTTTTAAACACGTGGGGACAGTGCACATAATTGTATGATAAAGTTCGTACGTTAGTACTGGTTATCTAGTTAACTAACAAATAGATAAAGTAATTTAAATTGTAACTTCCATATTATATCGCAGCTCATTGTGTGAAAGAAAAAATGCAATGATACAAAAAAATATAAATCAATTTCATTAAATGTAATTTATAATTTATACCAGGAGTGCAAAATTTTTTATCCTTATAGGAAAT
The DNA here is from genome assembly GCF_917563875.1 of Diabrotica virgifera virgifera. Taxonomy (NCBI): domain Eukaryota; kingdom Metazoa; phylum Arthropoda; class Insecta; order Coleoptera; family Chrysomelidae; genus Diabrotica; species Diabrotica virgifera. The sequence goes on from NC_065448.1 coordinate 117,740,393, forward strand.
TTTAAATTGTTAAATCTATTAAATAAACTGTTATTATTGAAAAAAGAATATTTTATATTACAATTTGAGTGTAATAATACCAGCTAATTCTGCAAAATCAATGCATGGTATATTTGACTCAAGTTACTGATGTCAGTTCTCTTATTGAGTGCATTAGCAGTTTTTAAAATATAACACATCTCCAAAAATTGCCTTTTCGAGAGGTTACGTTCATTGCAAAGGATCTTGGCTTCATCAAAGCCCACCCTATGTTTACTATCTATTGCGTGCTGGGCTAAGGCACAAGTTGGTTTTTTCAAATTGATATCACTACTGTGTTAAATTAGACGTGATTTTAAAGCTCGCTTGGTTTGCCCTACATAACATGCGTCACATTCAGCACAAGGTATGTGATAGATGATATTCACTTGTTCCAAAAGAGACAAGGACGTTTTAGTTTTAGAGAACAAATTTCTGACTGTTCTTGCATTCTTGATTTCAATCTTAACAGGTAGGGCAGAGGCACCACTTATGGCCACTTTAAGAACTTTCTTTATTATTTTTCTCTTGAGAAACATGAAGGATTCGAATAAAATATTTCCGCTCAATGCTATTTTTACTTTCGAATTAGCTCTACTAGGAAATCAAATGATCATAAGGATTCAATTTAGAATGAAAATATTATATCGTTTTATATTTTGAGCAACAAAAATCCCCACTTTTGGCCATGTGTTTCTACATTTGGCCATACAGTTTCCCCACTTTTGGCCACCCAAAAAATAGGTGAAAATAAAGATATAAGTTGATATTTATATGTTTAAACATTTATTGAACTACAAAAATAGGTAAAACAAAATAAATTTCTGTATAAAGTATTGAAAAATGTTGTGAATAGTGTTTATGATTTTATATTTGTTCATAAATGTTTAGTTTTCCTGGAAAAATAGTCTTAAATTTTCTTCCTTGTTCCTGGACAATGGGATTGGGTAGTTTTCCTAAAATATCGTTTTTATCTATACTGCAAACATTATTTTCTATAGGACAAAACACAGTTTTCTCTTCATTAGCACTTTTGAAACATTGTATCTCATACTCTTCTGATGAAAGGACATCTATAATTTTGGGCAACATATTTATATGTTGTCGTCGATCTTTTACCCAGTTGCTTAAATCTTGCAAGCACAAAGTCTCCCAATTTGAGATCATCGGTATCGAACATTTCAATATTTTCTTGTTCTGGTTCCACGAAGTCAACATCGTCTTCACTGCTACCAGTTTCCTCCCAGTCTTCATGTTCTTCCGAAGAAGAGTTTGAATATAGATCTTTAGAGACTCCTTTAAGTAGGGTACAAAAACGTTCGAAAAATACTCAAAAAACATTCTGCTGTCATCCAGCCTCTTTGACTTTTCCCTAAATGCCAACCTTTAGGAGCTGCTTTACACATAGTAGACGGGATCCGGTCATATTTAAAAATTGTTAAAGGTGGAGCGAATTTTCCTTCTGCATTAACTGTGAAAAGCGTAGTTACATTTTCCTTATCTGACGAAGTTCGTTCATTGTAGATGTGTTTTCCTCGCGGTCCAATTACAGTACCACTTTTTGGGGCTAAACAGAAATATGTATGTTTCATCCATATTATAAATCCTTTTTGGATAATCTAATACACTGGTAGCACTCATATCACTTAAATTCATACGAACCTCGTCGAACCATTTAGGTACCTATTTTCTCTTCAGTTACTGCACCGTGAATGTATTCTGCTTTCTTCTGGGAAAGTTGCTTGTGCCTGTTAAAGAAGCTGTAATACCATTTTCTTCCTGGTCTCTTATTGGCAAAAGGAGTTTTAATATTTGCCTCTCGAACAAGTTTTTGTACTGAACTCAATAACCAATCTTTGTCAATTCGAAACCCCATCTTCGCAGAAGTTAATGTCCATTCAACTAGGAGGTCTTCAGTCTATTTTCTCAAGTGAGAGTCGAATTCACAGTGCACTGAATCTCTTGGAGACTTTCCGGATATTTTATTACGCAAAGTAGTTCTCGGAACTTTAAATTCACGACTGGCTGTGGCCACAGGCATTCCTTCGGATATGCCATTTAATGCTAAAACTTTTGAAGGTGAGTACTGGAATTTAGGTATTTTTACCTTTTCTACTCTGCTCTTATTATTCTTCAGTGCGTTTGGCATTTTCACTAAAAGAAATAAAGTAGGTATACTTATGTAAACATGCTACATTAGTAGAAAGGTAAACTGGCCATAAGTGGATTTCGTTTACCTACTTGTGGCCAGCAGGTTGGCCATAAGTAGGTAAATGGTGATTTTTCGGTTTCCACTTATGGCCTCCGCCATTTTTTCAAATTTCATACTATTAATTATAATGAAAAATAAATAAATCAAATAAAAAGGGTCTATTTACCTTATCTAGCACTTCCAGTGCAGACAAAATATCATATAGTATTGTATTGAAAAGGATGATTTCAGATATGTTTCTTATGAAAATTCGTTAGTTAGCTTGGCACGTGCAACACACTACCACTCAAACATCAACAATAAAATAAACTGATCAGTTAGGTAGGTTTTTGTCACTGTTCCAACTTCCTATAGAATTATTTGACATTTTAGCAGCTTCAAGGTTATTGGTTGATGGACGACATGCTTATTATCTTACAAATCACAGCGATATGGCCATAGGCGGGGTAGTGGCCATAAGTGGTGCCTCTGCCCTATATTATTATTTTTATATAGTTTAATAAGTTTTTCAATATTCTGAGGGAAATAAGGAAGTGACGAAAAATGGGAAGCAGGAAGCCCAAGATTAGTAGTAGGCAGAATTGTGTTATTAATAATATTATTCGATATTGATCTAAGTTGGTCACCATTGGGTATGTCGTTCAGAGAAGAACCGTAACTTTGGGAAAAAGAAATTTGGTGATAAGAGAGGAAGGTTAGGAGTTATCAACCAATATACTTCTGAGTAACAGAAGGGATTCCTTTCGATTAACCGGATGTGTCAACCCATGTAGCCTATAGCTTAAAGCTTTAATAAGGTTTATTTTATATTTAAAAAGATGACAGGAATGGTAGTTGAGAAACCTATTAAAGGCCATTGGTTCCCTTTACCAACTTGTAGTGAGTGTGTTATCTCCACTTCTAATGACATGCATGTCTAAGAAGGGGATACTGTTGTTGGTGGGGTCCTTGAGTTTAAATGTGAATTGTAAATGAGGATCAAACCCATTTAAGATAGACAAGGTGGCCTGAGTCTTGTCTGGTGGTAAGGCTAGTAGTAGGTCATCCACATAACGTTTAATTCCTACCCGCTACCGCTACGATTTAATATCTTTATTTAACTGATTAAGTTTATTTTGAAATTCCACTACCCTATGTATGTACTCAATGGGATTCATACTAATACTGATCATGTTCTGTGTGAAATGTCTTATAAATATCAACTGTCACGTCATTCACGTCAAATGTCACGTGAATGTTACGTCATTCACGTGTCATTTCACGTCAAATGTCACGTCATGCGTCGAATGCCACGTCATTCAGGTGACATTTCACGTCAAATGTCACGTCATGGGTCGTATGCCACGCCTTTCACGTCAAATGTCACATCATGCATCGAATATCACGTTCTGCGTCGTTTCACGTCAAATGTCACGTCATGCGTCGAATGTCACGTCATTCACGTGACATTACCCTCTCCTCTATCCAACGAGTCCTCGTACGTCATGATTCGCTATGCCGTTTAGGTACTACAAGCTTCATGTCCTCTTGGCAATGCGCCGCCATGTTTTTTAGAGGTTTCCACGTTTTGACCTCAATTACCCCAGGCTGTGGGTGAAAAAACGTGATATAATTCAGGAATATTTGAAACGTATCAGGTGTTGTAAAGGACGATGCCAGGAATAACTTATACTAAAATGTGACCAAAAATATTGTGAGCTTTTTTTTATTGCGATTTTCATTTGTTAAATTTGCAATTTTTAAAGATTTTTAATTTTGCAGCTTAGGATATTGATTTTAGAGAAAAACTTTTTAAAATAAAGTTATAGTAAATTTAAAAACCTACAATTTGAGCTATGGTAAGTTTAATTTCGTTTATTGGTTATTGTAAAACAGCGTGCGAAACGTCCAAGATGACCGTTTTTTACAATTGCGTTATTTATTGTACAAATAATTTTTTTTATTTTTTAAAGCTTTAAAATGAAGATCTTTTAATTCCAAACTTAAAAAAATTGTAAGGCCGGATTAACGAATTTGTTGCTTAGATATTATAAATTGTTTTTCCCAAGAGGTCAAATGTCGAAGGCTATAACTTTTTGAAAAAAAAATCCTAGAGAGTTGGTGAAACATCCAATCTCCTTCTAAAGAGTTATATTTTCATATTCTGATGTAAATAAATGCGTAAAACATTTTTAAACCTCTAATTTTTGGGTTTGAAAATAAGGGGGCAAATTTCGTTATAAACATTTAGAGCTGAAGCGGCCCTGTACATCCTATGGGTTTTTAACTTACACATTATTGTTGCTGATGACGAAACGAAGATTTATAAATAAATAAAAAATTTCTACGACCAACTGAAGCCGAGCTAAATGTTGGGTATGAAAATAAGGGGGAAAATCTCATTATAAACATTTAGAGCTGAAGCGGCCCTGTACATCCTATGAGTTTTTCACTTACAGATTATTGTTGCTGAAGACGAAACGAAGATTTATAAAAAAATAAAAATTTTCTACAACCAACTGAAGCCGAGATAATTGTTTCTTTTTTCTTAAATCGTAGTGCCTTTATTTATAACAATTAAGAAATTATTTTACATTCATTGACTAAAGAAAGACTTATATTATCTTAAAATAAAAATTATTATAAAATACAGGGTGTCCCAGACTAATTTATCCACGCTATATCTCTTAAACGAATAGAGATTTTCGAATGGGACAAAAAGTGTTCTATTCTACTTGTAATAGACTTTAGTATGGCGTAGAAAAAAATCATCCCCTAAATATTCATCCCTTAGTTACAACCCCTAGCTTTAATTTTTTTAATAGCACCCTGTATATTTTTTTATAGTTTTGGATGTGGTCTTCTATCGTCTATTCAACACATTTTTTGAAAATAAAATCGGTTCGTAAATAACCAAGAAAATATCAGTTTAGTTTTGTTAATTATGTGTCCCAGACTAATTTATCAAGGCTATATTTCATAAACGAATAGAGATTTTCGAATGGGACAAAAACTGATCTATTACATTTGTAATACACTTTAATATGGCTTAGAAAAAAAATATCCCCTAAATATTCATCCCTTAGTTACAACCCCTAACTTTATTTTTTTAAATAGCACCCTGTAAGTTAGGGATGAATATTTAGGGGATGAATTTTTTCTACGCCATATGAAAGTGTATTACAAATGGAATAGATCAGTTTTTGTGCCATTCGAAAATCTCTATTCGTTTAAGAAATATAGCCTGGATAAATTAGTCTGGGACACACAATTTAACAAAAATAAACTGATAGTTTCTATGTTATTTACAAACCGATTTTATTTTCAAAAAATGTGTTAAATAGACGATAAAAGACCACATCCAAAACAATAAAAAAATATACAGGGTGCTATTAAACAAATTAAAGTTAGGGGTTGTAACCAAGGGATGATTATTTAGGGGATGATTTTTTTGTACGCCATATTAAAGTGTATTACAAGCAGAATATATCACCTTTTGTCCCATTCGAAAATCTCTATTCGTTTAAGAGATATAGCGTGGGTAAATTAGTCTGGGACACCCTGTATAGTTACATTTAATTATTAAAAATTATTTTTAAAATCGGTGCTTTTGCGAGCGGCTGAATTTTGCAAATTGCCCGGCTTGCTTCAAATCCGCGCGCTGGAAAAATTTTTACGTAACTCCGTAACTTGTATTAAATTTTATTAAATTTTGACCGAAAACAATTTAATAATATTACCACTATAATATACAGTATATTTACCACTGTATTTGTTTTTCTTGATAAACTTTTATATGTGAAATCTCATTTCTGAAGAATAATATTACAAAAATGATACATATATTGTTGTGATCTAATTTTTGAAATCTGATGCTGTTCTAAGATGTAATTTATTTTAATTAATTAATTAATAATTATCTCATTAATCAAACAAATCAAATACCAATATAGTGTCAATATCAGGGCTAAATTATAATATCAATTACTTACTTCCGTGGCTTCAAAATATTTCTCAGGGGATTCCTAATCGGGATAGATAAAAGAGAGTAAAATAATACACACATATTAATTTCAATTAGAAATTATAAAATCGTTTATTTTATCTAAATGGTACTCAATGCTTAATATTTCTTATATATTATCTTTCTATCTTTATTTAATACAAACTTACAAACATGGGAATCTTATTTCTTTTTGTCTCCAAAGTTATTTTATTTAAAATGAACTATTATGATTTACCAGTGATAAATTGATTTAGGTTTGATGAAAAAATTTTAATAATGATTGTGTGCCTCAGTTTTCCATGTGGTATTTAATACATAAACCATACATTCATGTCATAACAAAATAGACTGACCTTTACTGATGATTTGACAATGTCTTCACACAAAACACGTTTCCTCCTATCTTGGGTTGCGATCAAACGACTCGTACCAGCTTTCCAGCAGAGCCTCTGCTCCTTTCTGAAAACTACGCCTCGTACAGCCCTCGTTCCTGCCGTCTCCTGATTCCGTGTTCTACCTTTTTCAAACACTTCAAAAAAACCGGGATACTCTAGACTCAAGGAGTTATATACTATCTCGACTCGGCCTAACACTCGTTCCACGATATCTTACTTTTTTAATTTTTAAAAAAACAAACTAACTATACCGGCGTTTCACTTTTTTTTGTACACTCTTCTCGAAAACCCGCCTTCGCCTTTCGATCGCCAAAAACATTCTGCCCTCACATTTCTCATCCATTCTCCTGCTTCCAAATTACCCCTTCCAGCATTCAAAAATCAACCGATCCCAAGCAACTTCCAATTATCCGTATTTATCACACAACTTTCCTTTTTCTAAATATCTTAATGGATTTCAAGAAAAAATAATATTCCCCATTTCATTTTTACTTTCTACATTAATACAAATTTAATGACCTATTATCTTATTCACTAAAGTATTAGTTAGCGGTGGTTAATGACAAATCTTTCCGCGAACACTTTCTTTGTACACATCACTCTAATTGTTTATTTGAGTCGTATTGTTCCCGCGGTTCGTAAACACTTCTCCGAATCACTCTCTTAAAAGCTACCTATACATAATTTGTTTTATACAGGGTGTTCCAAATTTACATGCCCGTGGTTGACAAAAATGAAAACCTTTATTTTAATTTGACTTTAATTTATAATTATAAACTTTTATTTCTTATATCAATTAGGAATATAACAATATATGAAATATATAACCATATTTTTAATTTTTTCATTGTTATATAAATATAATAATAATAATGTTACTTCTTATTATACAATATAAAATTTTTCTTCTTGTAGTGACTATCCGTTTTGGATGTTGGCGACCATCATGGTAATTTGCAAACCCCATTTGGAACCAGGAAGGCGAAGGATTACCTTGCTAGAAAATTTACGTAAGTCGTTCAACACAACAACTACAAATCTTTTTATAACAGCAGTACTGATTTAGTGTGCAAGTACAGATTGCCATGATGGTCGCCAACATCCAAAACGGATAGTCACTACAAGAAGAAAAAGTTTTATATTGTATAATAAGAACTAACATTATTATTATTATATTTATATAAAAATGAAAAAATTAAAAATGTTATATATTTGTTATATGTATCATTTTTGTAATTTATTATTTCTTCAGAAATGAGATTTTACATATTATAAAAGTTTATCAAGAAAACAAATACAGTGGTAAATAGACTGTATATTATAATGGTAATATTATTAAATTGTTTTCGGTCAAAATTTAATACAAGTTACCAAAAATTTTTCCGTTTGCACGGATTTGAAGCGAGCCGGGCGATTTGCAAAATTCGACCGCTCGCAAAAGCACCGATTTTAAAAATAATTTTTAATAATTAAATGTAACTATATTTTAAAATAATTTTTATTTTAAGATAATATAAGTCTTTCTTTAGTCAATGACTGTAAAATAATTTCTTAATTGTCATAAATAAAGGCACTACGATTTAAGAAAAAAGAAACAATTATCTCGGCTTCAGTTGGTTGTAGAATTTTTTTATAAATCTTTGTTTTATTTTCAGCAACAATAATCTGTAAGTTAGAAACTCATAGGATGTACAGGGCCGCTTCAGCTCTAAATGTTTATGACGAAATTTGCCCCCTTATTTTCAAACCCAACATTTAGCTCGGCTTCAGTTGGTCGTAGAAATTTTTTTATTTTTTTATAAATCTCCGTTTCGTCTTCAGCAACAATAATCTGTAAGTTAAAAACTCATAGGATGTACAGGTCCGCTTCAGCTCTAAATGTTTATAACGAAATTTGCCCCCTTATTTTCAAACCCAAAAATTAGAGGTTTAAAAATGTTTTACGCATTTATTTACATCGAAATATGAAAATATAACTCTTTAGAAGGAGATTTAATGTTTCACCAACTCTCTACGATTTTTTTTTAGAAGTTATAGCCTTCGACATTTGACCTCTTGGGATAAACAATTTATAATATCTAAGTAACAAATTCGTTAATCCGGCCTTACAATTGTTTTAAATGTTTGGAATTGAAAGGTATTCATTTTAAAGCTTTAAAAAATAAAAATAAAATATTTGTACAATAAATAACGCAATTGTAAAAAACGGCCATTTTGGACATTTTGCAAGCTGTTTTGCAATAACCAATATACGAAATTAAACTTACCATAGCTCAAATTGTAGGTTTTTTAATTTACTAAAACTTTCTATTAAAAAGTCTTTCTCTAGAATTGATATCCTAAGCTGCAAAATAAAAAATCTTTAAAAATTGCAAATTTAACAAATGAAAATCGCAATAGAAAAAAAAGCTCATAATATTTTTGGTCACATTTTAGTAGAAGTTATTCCTGGCATCGTCTTTTACAACACCTGATAGGTTTTAAAAATTCCTGAATTATATCCTGAAATCGACCTTTTTTTCACCCACAGCCTGGAGTAAATATGCAGACTATCGAATTGTCTATTAATTTATTTTACATCATCATAAAATAAGATTTAATATCCTTATTTCACTGATTAAATTTACTTTGAAATTCCATAACCCTATGTATGTACTCGATGGGATTCATAAATGTCACGTTCTGCATCAAATGTCGGACGGAAGACTAACCAATGTAACATATTGCGTTCTACGTTAAATATCACATAAATGTTACGTTCTGCGTTGAGTAAGCGTTGAATGCCACGTCATTCACGTGACATTTCACGTCAAATGTCACGTCATTCGTCGAATGCCACGTTCTGCGTGGTTTTACGTCAAATGTCACGTCATGCGTCGAATGTGACGTAATTCACGTGACATTTCACGTCAAATGTCACGTCATGCATCGAATGTTACGTCATTTACGTGATATTTCACGTCAAATGTACGTCATGCGTTGAATATAAAAAGAATTGGCAGTTTACATTGGACGTTGACAGAAGAAATCATTGATATTTACAAAAGAAGAAGAATTAACAGTTAATATTGGAGACGTTGAAGACAGGTCCCCACCGCTTGACACCCCATACGTCACGATCGAACCAATAGAAACGGAGATACGATATAGTGCCGTTTTGGCAAGGTTGTTTTTTTGTCTCAAAAAAATTTCTCCTTCCCCGTTCCAACGAGTCCTCTTACATCACGATCAGACCAACGGAAACGGAGATACGATATATTGGCGTTTTGGCAATGCCGCCATCTTTATTTTTCTGTTGTCTCAACGTATTCTCCCTCCCCTTTCCATCGAGTACTCTTACGTCACGATCGGACTAATAGAAACGAAGATATGACGTAATGCCGTTTTGGCAATATGTTTGCGTCTGTTTTTTGTGCTATCGTATTCGTGCCCCTTCCCCTTTCCAACGAGCTGTCTTACGCGACGATCGGTCCAAGAACAACGGAGATATGCTCTAGTACCGTTTTGGCAATGTATTTGCGTTTGCGTTTTATGTTAGCTTAATCCTTAACCCCTCATCTTTCGTTTAATGTCTTACATGCAGTACTCGGATCAATAACAACGGAGATATACTCTAATGCCGTTTTGGCACTGTCTTTGCGTTTGTTTTTTGTGCTATCGAATTTCCCTTCCCCGTTCCAACGAGTCATTCGGATCAATAGACAAAAGACTTGACAGACGACGAAGAAGACTTGACAGATGACGAAAAGAAGAAGAATTGACAGATTGCTCGACGAAAAGAAGAAATCTCGACGAAAAATTGAGAGACGACGAAAAGAAGAAGACATGGATCGACGAAAAAAAGAAGAATTGCGACGAAAAGAAGAAGAAGCGTGGGCGTGGCTTGCGGTGCGTGAGGGGACGTGGTTTGCGGTGGGCGTGGCTTGCGGTGCGTGGGTTTGCAGTGTGTGGGCGGACGTGGTTTTCGGTCAGCGTGGCTTGCGGTGCGTGGGCGGGTGTGGTTTGCGGTGAGTAGGCGGGGCTTGCGGTGAGATAAAAAAATTTTCCCACGACCAAGATACTCTGCTATCCTGTATTTGTTGTACACAAGTGATCTTCCTACTACACCGATGGTTACAATAGCCAGATTTGCGGACGATACAGCCGCTCTCTCTTCATACGAAGACCCAAAGATGGCATCAAGACAACTTCAAATCTGCCTTAACAAGATACAAAAGTGGCTGTCGAAATGGCGCATGAAAGCAAATGAACTAAAATCTACTCATGTAACATTTACACACCGTAAAGAAATTTGCCCACCAGTACAACTTAACAACAACAATTTACCTCAAGCCGAAGATGTAAAATACTTGGGAATCCACCTAGACAGAAGACTAAGATGGCGAAAACATATTTTCACTAAACCCAAACAGTTAGGACTAAAGCTAAGCCGTCTATACTGCATTATCGGCAGAAACTCTAAGTTGTCTCTAGAAAACAAACTACTGGTCTACAAAGCCATTATAAAACTCATTTGAACCTACGGTATCCAGCTCTGGGGAGCAGCTTCTAATAGCAACATAAATATAATACAGAGGTTCCAAAACAAGACGATAAGGCTGATCCTTGATGCTCCGTACTACATACCCAACTACATGATCCAACGAGACTTAGCAATTCCAACAGTGCAAAAAGTGATAAGTTGATATAGTGCAACATAACGCGAAAGAGTGTCTGTACATCCTAACGAGTTAGCCAAGCGGTTGTTTGAAGACTTACATGAACATGAAGAAAGAAGATTAAAAAAATTCAAACCAAGAGACTTAATTAATAGGTTTAAGTAATTTGTAATATACATATTTTTGTAAATAGTAAAATATTGTAAATAGTAGAGGTAATATCACAAAGTTAACAATCGCTACATTATAAAACAGGGTGCTTAATGGAGCATCCTGTACATGTCATAATCATTTATCAACAAAGACGCTTATTGTCACATTACTAATAGATTGCAGAATAGTTAAAAAAAAATCATCATCACAGTCGTTCAATCCTAGTGGATTATGGCAATGTCGAGGTATATAGTACTCCTTTTCCAGGTGGATTATGCTTGTTTAGTTTATTTCTTAGGGATATATTATGTATCTTTGCAGCGTTGATTATATATATCCAATCTTGTATACTTCTGCATCTTATCTTTCAGTCTTTATTTTCATTATTTTTTCTTCCTCTATCTGGTTATACCATCTTATCTTAAGTCTTTCTCTTTTTCTTGGTCCCAGAGGTGTTCAGTTCGTGATTCTTTTTATCATTTCTTTTTATCATTTCTGTTCTCACCTCCCATTTGTTGTTGATTTTTTTGGTCTTCATTTTAGTTTCTCCGTCGCTTGTTCTGTTTTGTCCAAATATATATCTCATTATTTTTCTTTCTAGTATTCTTAGATCTTGTTCATATTTTTTTGTTAGCGTCGTGGTTTCCATTGCATACGTGATAACTAACTGATTTGATCAGCGTCTTATACATTCTGATTTTTGTTTGTCTGCTGATGTTTTTGGATCTAAGTAATTGCTTATTTCTTCCAAAAGCTTGATTACCCTTCTGGATTCTCTCCTGTATTCTATCTTTGCTGCTTTTCCCTATTATTACACCTGGGTAGTTGAACTTGGTTACTCCTTCAAATTTATATTTTCCTATTAAAATTAGTAACCTTTTAGCTTCCCCGTTCAATTTCATGTATTTGATTTTGTTTTCATTAATTACTAATCCCACCTGTTTTGCTTCTACATCCAGCTTGTTTGTGGCTTTTATTCTAAGTCTTCCCTTTTCTCTGTTACAACTGTTAAATCATCCGCATAAGTGATAATTTGTGTTCCATTCAGTATTATATCTTTTCCGTTTAGTTTTGCTTTTCTCCAGACATACACCAAAACTAAGTTAAAAAGGGTGGGAGAGCTTCGGTCTCCTTGCTTCACACCACTAATGATATTAACTTCTTTTGATGTTGTTCCCCAAAGTTTAACTTTTGATTTGCAGTTCTACAAGCACATCTGCTGTAGTTTTATGTTTGTTTGGGATTTCTATCTTCTGTAATGCGCTTCCCATTTTGGTTCTATTTATGGAGCCAAAGGCACTTCTGAAGTCAATAAAAGTTATATGTAGGTTCTTATTATATTCCCTGTATTTCTGTATTACTTTTTATACTGTGTGTATTGCGTTTACGATTGACCTTCCTGGACGGAAACCGTTCTGATAATCTCCTATTAAATTCTCTGCCTGTGCTTTTAGTTGATCGTTTACTAGATTGGCTATGATCTTGTAGGGTATATTAAAGACTGTAATAGTCCTCTATTTGGAACATTTCTCTTTGTCCCCTTTTCGTGTATTGGCGTGCCCCGTGTCGTTCATTGTCCCGGAATCTCTTTCTTGTCCCATATTTGTTTCACTAGTTCCTGTAATAATTGTTCATGCAGCTGCTCACCATCATACTCTATTTAATCTGCTACTATTTTCTCCAGCTGCTTTACCATTTCTCTTCTCTATTTATTGCTCTTTGAATTTCTTTCCCGTTTGATCATCTTATGCTTCCCTCAGACTCCCCTTGCCCTTCCGCTACATTTTCCACCTTGCTTTCTTCATTTGTTTCGTTGTTTATGTTTTCCTAATTCAGTGTTGTGTTGAAATATTCTTGCCACATTTTACCTATTTTTATGGAGTCATGCTCAATTATTTCTTCATTATCTCTCATCCCTGCAATTTTAAGTGTCCCTTGAGTGTTAAATAATTTTATTTTTTATAGAACTGCTTTAATTTTTTGTTGCACCCGTCATGTTCTATTTCTTCTAGTTTTTTGGTTAGCCAGTAGCTCCTTTTCCTTATATGTAGCGTTAGCATTATTCCTTGCCGTTTTATATTTTTCCCTGTCTCTTTCGGACTGCAATAGATAAGCAATTTTATAATACACACCATAAAAGTTTTCCGTATCTGTTATATAAAATAGACACATAATTTTGGCATTTTTTATTACTTAAAAATTTTCAGGTAAGCTATTACAATTGCTTTAAAATAAGTGCTTGTAACAAGAAGCGAATAGTATCTAGTTGAACATGAAGAGTATTTAGAAAATATTCAATTCAATTTAGCTATATCCTTGTTTCAGTAACACAAGACGATGATAGGTTGAAGCGATAAAACTCTCTCAGAAAGTGGAATTAGTTTTTGATGAATTATAGACTGAGAACGATCTACTAACAGAAAGCAAGAACGCAAGGAAATAATTAGAACCCTACGGGCAATCATTTCCGGCCTCTTCTGCTTATTAAACTACGACGCCTATTACCAACATCCTTATATATTCAGTTATAAATTTCATTTTAGGTGAGGTACCTAGTTCGGGTTAACTCGGATTTTCCATTACCTCGGGAATTGATGCAAAGGAAAGTTAAACAGATTGCAGCAGTAGTCTGTACCTAACGTGAGAAATTATAAGAATACGTAATCTCAATCCCAATTACTTATTTAGTCAAACTTTTCAATTAACACGTTTGTATTTTGTACAATATAATGATAAGGTTATAGTAGGGGAGCAAGGTATGCTAAATGTGCAGTCACTCGAGCGTTATGGGGACATATTGGGTTGTGAAGAGTAGGTCCTAAAACCAAAAAAAGTTAAGTAAAGTTTTCCATTTTAGTGAGCGCTTGCCATTTTTTAATTTAATTTTCCATTTCCAACAATCGTTTTTTCCGATTATAACGCCATCTATCCATAATTCGAAAAAATGTTTCGAATAAAAGTTACTTAAAGTAAGGAATCCAAATCTGCAATAAAAAATGAGTACTTCTATTTAAGATTTTAAAGTAGGCCCCAACCCAACCTCGGTGTGGGGTCGTTTTTGGTACCATTCGATAGATTTTTCAAAAATATTGAATAAGTGTATTTTACAGTTTTTTGATCTGATGTTCATTTCGCGAAATATCGCGGGATTCGTATTTAAAATATATTAAATTTGCCCCCCATCCCTCTCCGTGGGAAGTCGTTTCTTTTTTCTTGTGAAACTTTGGGACCCACCCATTTCCTTACGCCCTGCTCAAATCGTCAGATTTTTGAAATATACACTCTTTTACATGTACTTAACTTACCTTATCTTAATCTGACAATTTCGAATTGTTTTAAGGATAGATTTTTTTTCGGGCCCCCTTAACGAACACTCCTGTGTTAAGAGCCAATATATGGTAGAGCTACATCTTCAGGCTACCAGGTTTCTCCCCCTATGCTTATCTGATGCGCTCGAGTAACTGCAAAAATTACCGCTCGGGCTCCCCTACCATTAATACTATTTTTGTTTGTAAGAAAATACTGTATAATAGTGGCAATTTTAAAGTGACAAGTTACTAACTAAGAAACTAATATTTAAATTACCCGCACAATACAATACTTTAGAATATATTTTTCTACAATCACTTGATAAAGAAGATTTTTTGCTTGTCAATGGCAACGAAAAGTTGACGTTTACTGAGTACCGTCACTTTATCGCTCTAGCGCGTTAAAGTTTGATAAACGCGCGTTGTCCGTAGCAACCATACAATCATACAATAGAAACAACTTGAACATTAAAACTCATAAACGCGCGTCGTCCGTGGCAACCGTACAACTACACACACTCAAACTTATATGGAATCACCATGTATTTCAAAGTAATATTTATTTCTTTTGAAAAAACTTGTTATTGTTGCGAAGATTAAAGGTTTTTATTGAAAATAAACAAATATACAAGACAATCGGATAGTACAGCCCGGTACGGTAGAGATTATTTTCTTAAGTTGCAAGTTGAACGAAAATAAATAAACTAAGTTTTGCGTCCAAAAACGAAAATATGCCTCATGTGGGGTTATAGAACTTACAACGAGGAAAGATTATTGGTCTTGTGGAGAAAGTAATGTTCTCAGATGGACATAGCTGCAGAGCTAGGCGTAATACAGGGCGTTCTGTCCAAAACATATGCTAGGTAACAGGAACTAGGAAAGCTCAAAAATAAAGCAAGGGAAAGTCGCCAAAAGTAATAACGGCTCTCCATGATCGTTTAATTGTCCAATCAGCTGGAAGACACCCAACCATTTCTCACCTGCAGCTCCAAAGGCAGATTTTGGAAGCTACATGTGTAACTGTTTCAGTTGAAAGGATAAGAAGAAGAGTTCGTACCAAGAAGTATACAGCAGGTGACAATTATGGGTTCCCGACTTATCCAGGCAGCACAAGATTGATCGCCAAAATTGGTGTCTTCACCACCAAAACTTGAACAATGGGAATTAACAAAATGTGCTATTTTCAAAAACAGTCAGAATTTAATATATTCAGATGGAAAATCAGATGACCCACGAAATCGTGTACTTAGAGGTCGAGGAAGATAAGCAAGAGCGAAAACTGTCAGATCTGTTCACAAATGTACAAGGGGAAGTGTAATGTTCTGGAGAGGAATTGTGATCCGTAAAAAAACTCCTTTAATTTTCATCCAATCAACTTTAACTGCTCACAGGTATGTTGATAACCTGTAGTCAGGCTCTGGAGAGGCGCAACAGGAGAAAATTTAATTTTATTTCATGATAATGGACCTCTACATACCATTAGAGTGACTAGAGACATCATTGAAGCAAAAGGTATCCCTTGTTTGGAGTGGGCTGCTTGCTCACCCGTGCTTAATCCTATAGAGTATTTGTGGGATATGCTTAAAAGAAAAATTAGAGCTCGCCGGGATAATCCACAAAACACCGCACGGCTAGTACAAGCTGCTTTTAAAGGATGGAGCACCACAATAAATGATAATTTGATTAGGAACGTGCCCACGCAAACTGAAGCTTGCATAAGGACTAGAGGTGATAACACTGACTACCACAAAATGCCACATCCGGCATGTTAATATTCGATTTTTCGTAATTTGCTTAATTTTATACAAATATTGTATTTTTAAGGATAAGAATATTGGAAGATGGCTCGTTTTGTGATATTTTTTCGGCCAAATATAATGAGTGTAGAGCATTACAAGTTATATAGAGTAGTGCGTCGATAATCCGAACCCTGGTAATCCGAACGTTCGCTAATCCGAACGCAAAAAAATATAAAATTAAAAAATATGATCGCGGACAGAATTTTTGTATTTAATATGACAATATGGCAAAATATGACCGCGGATTTTTGTTCTGTTTATGCAGAAATACATACAATATATTTGTTTATTATGCAGGTGTTTTATTCCTTGTAACTAAAACGTATGTACATATGTACATATTACTATATTTATGAGCTTTTTATGTGTTTTGAACATATGTTCAATAATCCGAACAATTTGATAATTCGAACTACCCCTGTACCAATTAGTTCGGATTATCGACGCTCTACTGTACATGAAAAAGATCTTTCTACATACAAATAAATGATGTTATGAATAAGGTCTCTTTGTTTTTTTTTTTGCAAGTCAGGTTGGCCGAGTGGTCAAAGGCGTCGGATTTAAGCTCCGATTACCGAAATACGGTGCGAGGGTTCGAATCCCTCAACTAACACATCTTTATAGATGACCAGACACGTCACATTGAGTCTCATAGCAACAAAGATATGCTATAATGCCGTTTTATCACTGCCGCCATCTTTGTTTTTGTCTCATCGTACTCGTTACCTCCCTCCCCGTTCCAACGAGTCCTCTTACGCCCCGATCGAGCCAATAGACACAAAGATATGACGTAATACCCTTTTGACATGGGCCGCCATGTTTTTTTCTGTGTATATGTATTCGTCGGCTCCTCCTCTTTCCAACCGACTGTCGTACGTCACGATACGTCGAACCGTTTCGGCAGTACAAGCTTCATGTCCTTTTGACAATGTGCCGCCATGTTTTTTTCTGTGTCTACGTATTCTTTGGATCCTCCTTTTTCCAACGGACCGTCGTACGTCACGATTCGCTATGTCGTTTAGGCACTATGTGCTTGACGTCACCACGAAATAGTCACCACTATGTGCTTGACCTCACGATGAGCGGGAACCGGTATGCCGATTCGGACTCACGATGAGCGGGAACCGGTATGCCGATTCTGGCTCACGACGAGCGGGAACCGGTATACCGATTCTGGCTCACGATGTTACTTCTCCACCACGAAGTTAGCGGGAATCGGTGTTATTTACCTTGTAAGCAATATGATATCTCCTTGTAACAATACTGCTCCTAACGCGTAACCACTGGCATCAGTACGAATGATGTACGGCTAGTTTTCATCTGCTTGCCGTAAAATTGAAGCGGTAATCAGTAACTTCTAAGTGTTTCGAATGAGTACTCTTCAACTTCCGTCCATTTCCATGGCTTATTTTTCCTGGTTAAATCACTCAAGGGTCTGGATATGTCCGCAAAATTATTTATAAACCGGCGGAACCAACTAGCGGCCTGAAGAAAAGAGTGCACTTTCTTAACGGTTCTTGGCGGTAACCGTTCTTATTATATTCCCTGTATTTCTGTATTACTTTTTATACTGTGTGTATTGCGTTTACGATTGACCTTCCTGGACGGAAACCGTTCTGATAATCTCCTATTAAATTCTCTGCCTGTGCTTTTAGTTGATCGTTTACTAGATTGGCTATGATCTTGTAGGGTATATTAAAGACTGTAATAGTCCTCTATTTGGAACATTTCTCTTTGTCCCCTTTTCGTGTATTGGCGTGCCCCGTGTCGTTCATTGTCCCGGAATCTCTTTCTTGTCCCATATTTGTTTCACTAGTTCCTGTAATAATTGTTCATGCAGCTGCTCACCATCATACTCTATTTAATCTGCTACTATTTTCTCCAGCTGCTTTACCATTTCTCTTCTCTATTTATTGCTCTTTGAATTTCTTTCCCGTTTGATCATCTTATGCTTCCCTCAGACTCCCCTTGCCCTTCCGCTACATTTTCCACCTTGCTTTCTTCATTTGTTTCGTTGTTTATGTTTTCCTAATTCAGTGTTATGTTGAAATATTCTTGCCACATTTTACCTATTTTTATGGAGTCATGCTCAATTATTTCTTCATTATCTCTCATCCCTGCAATTTTAAGTGTCCCTTGAGTGTTAAATAATTTTATTTTTTATAGAACTGCTTTAATTTTTTGTTGCACCCGTCATGTTCTATTTCTTCTAGTTTTTTGGTTAGCCAGTAGCTCCTTTTCCTTATATGTAGCGTTAGCATTATTCCTTGCCGTTTTATATTTTTCCCTGTCTCTTTCGGACTGCAATAGATAAGCAATTTTATAATACACACCATAAAAGTTTTCCGTATCTGTTATATAAAATAGACACATAATTTTGGCATTTTTTATTACTTAAAAATTTTCAGGTAAGCTATTACAATTGCTTTAAAATAAGTGCTTGTAACAAGAAGCGAATAGTATCTAGTTGAACATGAAGAGTATTTAGAAAATATTCAATTCAATTTAGCTATATCCTTGTTTCAGTAACACAAGACGATGATAGGTTGAAGCGATAAAACTCTCTCAGAAAGTGGAATTAGTTTTTGATGAATTATAGACTGAGAACGATCTACTAACAGAAAGCAAGAACGCAAGGAAATAATTAGAACCCTACGGGCAATCATTTCCGGCCTCTTCTGCTTATTAAACTACGACGCCTATTACCAACATCCTTATATATTCAGTTATAAATTTCATTTTAGGTGAGGTACCTAGTTCGGGTTAACTCGGATTTTCCATTACCTCGGGAATTGATGCAAAGGAAAGTTAAACAGATTGCAGCAGTAGTCTGTACCTAACGTGAGAAATTATAAGAATACGTAATCTCAATCCCAATTACTTATTTAGTCAAACTTTTCAATTAACACGTTTGTATTTTGTACAATATAATGATAAGGTTATAGTAGGGGAGCAAGGTATGCTAAATGTGCAGTCACTCGAGCGTTATGGGGACATATTGGGTTGTGAAGAGTAGGTCCTAAAACCAAAAAAAGTTAAGTAAAGTTTTCCATTTTAGTGAGCGCTTGCCATTTTTTAATTTAATTTTCCATTTCCAACAATCGTTTTTTCCGATTATAACGCCATCTATCCATAATTCGAAAAAATGTTTCGAATAAAAGTTACTTAAAGTAAGGAATCCAAATCTGCAATAAAAAATGAGTACTTCTATTTAAGATTTTAAAGTAGGCCCCAACCCAACCTCGGTGTGGGGTCGTTTTTGGTACCATTCGATAGATTTTTCAAAAATATTGAATAAGTGTATTTTACAGTTTTTTGATCTGATGTTCATTTCGCGAAATATCGCGGGATTCGTATTTAAAATATATTAAATTTGCCCCCCATCCCTCTCCGTGGGAAGTCGTTTCTTTTTTCTTGTGAAACTTTGGGACCCACCCATTTCCTTACGCCCTGCTCAAATCGTCAGATTTTTGAAATATACACTCTTTTACATGTACTTAACTTACCTTATCTTAATCTGACAATTTCGAATTGTTTTAAGGATAGATTTTTTTTCGGGCCCCCTTAACGAACACTCCTGTGTTAAGAGCCAATATATGGTAGAGCTACATCTTCAGGCTACCAGGTTTCTCCCCCTATGCTTATCTGATGCGCTCGAGTAACTGCAAAAATTACCGCTCGGGCTCCCCTACCATTAATACTATTTTTGTTTGTAAGAAAATACTGTATAATAGTGGCAATTTTAAAGTGACAAGTTACTAACTAAGAAACTAATATTTAAATTACCCGCACAATACAATACTTTAGAATATATTTTTCTACAATCACTTGATAAAGAAGATTTTTTGCTTGTCAATGGCAACGAAAAGTTGACGTTTACTGAGTACCGTCACTTTATCGCTCTAGCGCGTTAAAGTTTGATAAACGCGCGTTGTCCGTAGCAACCATACAATCATACAATAGAAACAACTTGAACATTAAAACTCATAAACGCGCGTCGTCCGTGGCAACCGTACAACTACACACACTCAAACTTATATGGAATCACCATGTATTTCAAAGTAATATTTATTTCTTTTGAAAAAACTTGTTATTGTTGCGAAGATTAAAGGTTTTTATTGAAAATAAACAAATATACAAGACAATCGGATAGTACAGCCCGGTACGGTAGAGATTATTTTCTTAAGTTGCAAGTTGAACGAAAATAAATAAACTAAGTTTTGCGTCCAAAAACGAAAATATGCCTCATGTGGGGTTATAGAACTTACAACGAGGAAAGATTATTGGTCTTGTGGAGAAAGTAATGTTCTCAGATGGACATAGCTGCAGAGCTAGGCGTAATACAGGGCGTTCTGTCCAAAACATATGCTAGGTAACAGGAACTAGGAAAGCTCAAAAATAAAGCAAGGGAAAGTCGCCAAAAGTAATAACGGCTCTCCATGATCGTTTAATTGTCCAATCAGCTGGAAGACACCCAACCATTTCTCACCTGCAGCTCCAAAGGCAGATTTTGGAAGCTACATGTGTAACTGTTTCAGTTGAAAGGATAAGAAGAAGAGTTCGTACCAAGAAGTATACAGCAGGTGACAATTATGGGTTCCCGACTTATCCAGGCAGCACAAGATTGATCGCCAAAATTGGTGTCTTCACCACCAAAACTTGAACAATGGGAATTAACAAAATGTGCTATTTTCAAAAACAGTCAGAATTTAATATATTCAGATGGAAAATCAGATGACCCACGAAATCGTGTACTTAGAGGTCGAGGAAGATAAGCAAGAGCGAAAACTGTCAGATCTGTTCACAAATGTACAAGGGGAAGTGTAATGTTCTGGAGAGGAATTGTGATCCGTAAAAAAACTCCTTTAATTTTCATCCAATCAACTTTAACTGCTCACAGGTATGTTGATAACCTGTAGTCAGGCTCTGGAGAGGCGCAACAGGAGAAAATTTAATTTTATTTCATGATAATGGACCTCTACATACCATTAGAGTGACTAGAGACATCATTGAAGCAAAAGGTATCCCTTGTTTGGAGTGGGCTGCTTGCTCACCCGTGCTTAATCCTATAGAGTATTTGTGGGATATGCTTAAAAGAAAAATTAGAGCTCGCCGGGATAATCCACAAAACACCGCACGGCTAGTACAAGCTGCTTTTAAAGGATGGAGCACCACAATAAATGATAATTTGATTAGGAACGTGCCCACGCAAACTGAAGCTTGCATAAGGACTAGAGGTGATAACACTGACTACCACAAAATGCCACATCCGGCATGTTAATATTCGATTTTTCGTAATTTGCTTAATTTTATACAAATATTGTATTTTTAAGGATAAGAATATTGGAAGATGGCTCGTTTTGTGATATTTTTTCGGCCAAATATAATGAGTGTAGAGCATTACAAGTTATATAGAGTAGTGCGTCGATAATCCGAACCCTGGTAATCCGAACGTTCGCTAATCCGAACGCAAAAAAATATAAAATTAAAAAATATGATCGCGGACAGAATTTTTGTATTTAATATGACAATATGGCAAAATATGACCGCGGATTTTTGTTCTGTTTATGCAGAAATACATACAATATATTTGTTTATTATGCAGGTGTTTTATTCCTTGTAACTAAAACGTATGTACATATGTACATATTACTATATTTATGAGCTTTTTATGTGTTTTGAACATATGTTCAATAATCCGAACAATTTGATAATTCGAACTACCCCTGTACCAATTAGTTCGGATTATCGACGCTCTACTGTACATGAAAAAGATCTTTCTACATACAAATAAATGATGTTATGAATAAGGTCTCTTTGTTTTTTTTTTTTGCAAGTCAGGTTGGCCGAGTGGTCAAAGGCGTCGGATTTAAGCTCCGATTACCGAAATACGGTGCGAGGGTTCGAATCCCTCAACTAACACATCTTTATAGATGACCAGACACGTCACATTGAGTCTCATAGCAACAAAGATATGCTATAATGCCGTTTTATCACTGCCGCCATCTTTGTTTTTGTCTCATCGTACTCGTTACCTCCCTCCCCGTTCCAACGAGTCCTCTTACGCCCCGATCGAGCCAATAGACACAAAGATATGACGTAATACCCTTTTGACATGGGCCGCCATGTTTTTTTCTGTGTATATGTATTCGTCGGCTCCTCCTCTTTCCAACCGACTGTCGTACGTCACGATACGTCGAACCGTTTCGGCAGTACAAGCTTCATGTCCTTTTGACAATGTGCCGCCATGTTTTTTTCTGTGTCTACGTATTCTTTGGATCCTCCTTTTTCCAACGGACCGTCGTACGTCACGATTCGCTATGTCGTTTAGGCACTATGTGCTTGACGTCACCACGAAATAGTCACCACTATGTGCTTGACCTCACGATGAGCGGGAACCGGTATGCCGATTCGGACTCACGATGAGCGGGAACCGGTATGCCGATTCTGGCTCACGACGAGCGGGAACCGGTATACCGATTCTGGCTCACGATGTTACTTCTCCACCACGAAGTTAGCGGGAATCGGTGTTATTTACCTTGTAAGCAATATGATATCTCCTTGTAACAATACTGCTCCTAACGCGTAACCACTGGCATCAGTACGAATGATGTACGGCTAGTTTTCATCTGCTTGCCGTAAAATTGAAGCGGTAATCAGTAACTTCTAAGTGTTTCGAATGAGTACTCTTCAACTTCCGTCCATTTCCATGGCTTATTTTTCCTGGTTAAATCACTCAAGGGTCTGGATATGTCCGCAAAATTATTTATAAACCGGCGGAACCAACTAGCGGCCTGAAGAAAAGAGTGCACTTTCTTAACGGTTCTTGGCGGTAACCGTTCCGATATAGCAGCGGTTTGCTGAATGATCAAATGTCCCAAGTATTTTACTTTTTCGGGATCAAACACGCCCTTTTTTCGATTTGCCCGAAGATTAAATTGATCTAGTCTATCGAACACTAACTTTAGATCGTTTAAATATTCATCAAAAGTACTAAATGCTACGATGAGATCATCTAGATAACTTAAAACCACTACGTTACTAAGACCACGACGAAAACGTTCCTTGTCGGAAACGACGGAAAAAGTCTTTGGAAAGTCATTGAGGCTTCTTTTGAGACCAAAAGGCATCCGTAAGTACCGAAAAGTCCCGAACGGTGACACAAATGCAGTCTTATCACGTTCAGCTTCCGCGACGTTAACTTGATGATACCCCGATCGTAAGTCTATCGTAGACATGTAAAATATTCGTTTCGCGGCGTGTAATAAATCATCCATACGCGGTAACGGATACGAGTCACTAGTAGTTACGGCGTTTAAACGTTGATAGTCCAAGCAAAGTCTCGTACCGCCTCCTTTTTTCGGTACTAATATAACCAGCGCGGCCCACGCACTTTCGCATTATTCGATGATGCCTTCCTCCAGGAGTTTATCTACCTAGGTTTTCAATACCTCTCTCTAGGTGACATCCGATATGGTGGCAGTGCGATTGGTGCATTATTTCCTGTGTTAATGCGATGCTCTGCGTAGGCTGTAGGCTCTCCCCCCATCCTGAAGGTATTCTTCCTACCTTCTGGAAAATTCATCCCGTCGAGCTCGTTCATAATCCGCTAGCATCGTTCCTTCACTTTGTCTCAAATTTTCACAACAATGAATTTCATTACGTTCTGTACCTGTGTCTTCAAATAGCAAATGCTGTCGTGTGTGTTCATTTGCAAAATACTATTCCTTATTGTGAAAATCTAGAGCTATTTGTGCATTTATCAAAAAATCGATACCTAGCAGAGTTTTATTAGATGCATCAGGAAAAATTATAAACTTTGTAGGCACCGTTTTATCTCTTATGTGTACATCAACTAAAGTTGTCAACACGAGTTCTGTTCTACCAACACCATCAGCGAACTTTACAGCTTGGGCTTAAAAGCTTGTCCTTTGTTTTCTAAAAGCAGGTTTTGTTTTCTAAAAGGTTGTACAACGTTGTATCAGCTATACTTTGTTTAGCACCTGTATCTATTAACCCTTGACCTTCATGACCTAATATATTAATATGTAGAATAGGTCTGGGTTGAGGTGAAATAAAAGTGTCTACGGAAGAGAAATCTAGCGAAGATGTTTCTGTATGACTAAAAACTGGACAGTTGGCTCTAATAAATCCCGGTTTTCCAGAACCGTAACAAGTTAACGAGTTGTTTAGACTATTGCCCGACGAATTCGAAGTAGATGCTCCGACGCTAGCACTAACCGTACGCGAAGAACTTGCGGTTTCTTTCTGAGTTGTCGGTTTATCTTTGGAGTGTTGATCACGTAACTTTCGACATTTATTCTTAGAATGACCGGAAACACGACAATAGCTACATCGCAGGAGTTTTTCGTACGTTTGTCGATTTTGGGGGGCTTTGTTATCGTTAGAAAAAGGTTTCTCAAATATATCTTCAACTTTTCGTGCTGCTGTAAACAGCTCTGTAAAAGTGGTAACGGAATCTCTAGAAATATTTTCTCTAATCCCTTTATATAGTAAACCATACACCATATCTAACTGGAACTTTTCTTTAAGGCTGCCTGGTTCTACTTGCGCGAGGACAGCCCTGCAGCGGCAAACAAAGACGTTCACTGTCATTTTTCCGTCTTGGTCCTGGCGAATAACTCGCGGTACACACGATATGCCGGTTTTTTCGGAACAAACGTAATTCTCAGCAAACTATTAAATTCCTTTTATGTCGAAATAGTATCTTTGACGCCTTGGTACTATTTTACCGCGAAATCATCGAAAAGCATCGCGATTCCCCAAAAAGCATTTTCGTCAGACACTAATGCGCAATCTTTAAAGATTTCTACAGCGCTAATGAAGGCATTTACGTCGGTTTTCTTGTGTCCATCAAAGCGCAAATGACATTTCGACACTTTGCCACTTTGGGGCGAAGGCGAAACGGGAGCACTTTGTACCGAAAATCTCGACAACAGCTCTTTAAATTGTTCATTGGTCAACACCACGTTTTGAGCCATGTCTCTAATGTTTATAGCCACAGATCTATTTGAAAAAAACAAAGTCCGACTCGGAATTATTTTTATCGCACTCAAAAGTTCAAGGTTTTGCGTGGAACGCAAATTGTATAAATGATTTTTGTCATGCAAAAATTGAAAAGTACTGGCCAGTAAATAGCTGTATCCACGCTTGGATAAAGAATACCTCCAGCACTTTTCTGCACACAACCTGTACGATCCTTGGAACAACTAGCACTAAATCACTTCCGAATTCGACAAGGACAAAACAGAATGTTTCCACACGTAACCGAGGCAGTCAATTGTCTAATAAATAATAAAAATAGACAAAAGCGTTTAAATAACTAGAACGAATCACTTTGTTACTTTTTAACAAACAGTAGGTCCACTTAATTTTGTAATCAGCGAAGCACTTAATAATTTTAACTTGAGATAGCGAGCTTATAGTGAAAATAGTCAGATCAAGCTACCGAAACTCACTTTTCACGCGAACGCCGACGGAAGAGGGTCCAACACTAAGTAATTTAATAACTATTATGTTGAAACACGCTTTTTCTGAGGCGATTTTTCATTTAAACTACCGAAACATACGATTTATCCCGTAATATTTAAATCACTAGTCGTGCGCCAATATAAAGGTAAACTCAGGAAATTAATCTCAGTTTTTGGGGTTGTTTACAATGAAAATTGCGATAAATGATCAAGTTGTGTATTTTCGCCTTTATCATAAAAAGGTTGAACGCTAACTAACTAAGAACAGATGCTAAATAACATTGGCTGTGTCTTTTTTTCATCTGCTCAATTATTAAAAATATAAACACAGCACTCCAACGATACATACACTCGGGTGCAAAAAATCGATCCACTAAAAATTTGGTCATATTTCATGTCTCGAATCTAAACCTATTGTCCGATTTAAGTGACTTTTTTACCATGGTATAGCCTTATTCATTAACAATATCGCTATAATAACATTGTTGCTAGACAGATAAACTGTCATTGTATACCGGGTGTACGAATCAAACTGTGTTTTTTCTCAAAGTTCGCATCACCCTGTGGACTATTCTAGCGTTTATAAAATACTGAAATTAAAAACCAACTATAGCCTCAGGTTTTCTTAACATTTTGTTTTTAGATTAATTTGCTTATGTTGGATGTGTGTGTGTGTGTCATCGAATTTCCTGACTGTGGACTTAATCCATTAGCCGAACTTATTTTTGCTCTACAGATATTTATCTCACATATTACTATTAAAATAAGATTTTGTATTTTAAAGATATACCTAGATTCTATAACAATAAATGGATAATTTAATCTTTAGCTACAATCATACAATATTACACATTTATATACGTATATCTATATCATAAATATATTCTAGTATTATTCAATATTATTCTTTATTATGTTTTTTTTTTATTATTATTTTTTTTTTTTTTTTTTTTTTTTTATTTATTTTTATATATATTTTTTTTCTTTCTTTTTTTTTCTTTCTTTTTTTTTTTTTCTTTCTTTTTTTTTTTCTTTTTTTTTATTATTACTATTTTTTTTTGTTTTTTTTTTTTAATTGTATTATAAGGAATGTCAACAAGGAGTACTTCTGCTCAGGGGTCTTTCAGAGCAATGCACACACACAAGACTAGACCACGGAAAGGTAGGTAGACAAATGGGATAAACACAGGTATTATAGTTTACAATTTTAATTTTATACTAAGTATGTGTTTAATTAGGATCTCATATACACGTTCGTCTAAACTAGATAATATTGTTATTAGATTAAAAGGTCTTGTAATATTGGTTTCTCTATATACTTGATTCATGAAATGATTTATTGCGATTATCTTTAGTCTACAGTTTAGTATCATGTGTTCTGCAGATCCTAACTCACCACATTCACAAAGATTACTATCACTAAGACCTATTTTAAATTTGTGTTCTGGAATTAGACAGTGTCCAAATCTAAGTCTGCATATATATGAAACAACGATTTTTTCGCCGTGATAATGATTAAACCAGGATTTAGCTGGAATATTTAATTGTATGTTTTTATAGAATAGCCCTTTTGTTGAGTTGTTATACCATTGTTGCCAGGTTTTGGTTTTATTGCTAGTAATATTAGCGTAAATAACATTTAATGTTAATTTATATTCACTTTCAATTTCTTGTTCGGTAGCCTTCTTAGCTAAAGTATCTACTATTTCATTGTGTTTAAGGTTAGAGTGGGCTTTTACCCAACAAAATGATATTTGTTTGCCCTTATCCTTAAGTGCGATATATGCCTTAATAATATCAATATATATGTAGTTTGATATGTCCTTCAAACTTTCCAGTTTAAGTAAAGCACTTTTGCTGTCTGTAAGGATTAGGAATTTCTCTTCATTATTGTTTATACTGCTTATATACTGCAATGCTCTCAGTATTGCAATAAGTTCTGCTGAAAATGTTGTAAAATTTTCATTAAGTCGTATACCCTCTTTATACCTTGTCCTAGGGTCCCACACGGCAGCGGCCACCCTCGAATTCATTTTTGAGGCATCGGTATAAATTTGGTAATGTCCCGGAAATAAAGTTTCTATATCCACATTAAACATGGCATTCCTTAAGTACACTGGAAATTTCGAGTAATCTCTCATGTAGGTTGGTTGTATGTTTGGTATATTGTTTAGATTTATCTGAAACATAGATGGCAGAGTTGATGTATGTAGTTTATTTTTAAATTGTCTTAATCTATTGTAACTTTCAGCAAGTAGTAATGTTGTCTTTTTCCTCCAGTATTCTGTGGTTAGGTCATTTATACAAAGTTTGTGGCAGTTGTTACATATTATGCTTTCTTTAGTTATCATTTTAGTTATAAATTTTTCACACAGAATTTTCCTTCTTAACCATAACGGTGGTTCATTACATTCTACGCTTAGGTTTGATATTGGAGTACTCATCAAAGCTCCTATACATAATCTGAGACATTTATTTGAAAGGATGTCTATTTTTTGAAGATGGGTTTTGGCGGCTTGATTGTAAAAGTAACATCCGTAATCTAATATTGACCTTATATAATATGACCTATACATTAGTAATGCTATGTTGGGATCTGCTCCCCAGGTTGTATAGTTTACTGCTCGTAACGCATTGTACCCTTTGTCAGCTCTTGCTACGATATACTCAATATGATCTTTCCAAATCATTTTCCTATCCAGTATAATACCCAAATATTTAACTTTAGGTTGAACTTTAAACGAGACATTTTGCAACTCCACTACTTCTGGAATGTTTCGTTTTCGGGAGAATATACAAGCTTGTGTTTTTTTTGTTGATATGTTTAATGCTATTTGATCTAGGTCTTCTTGTAGATGTTTAAATACTGTATTTATTTTTCTACTGCCTTGTTCTATTTCCAATTGGTCTACATATATGCATATATCATCTGCGAATTGTAATATTTTACCTTGTTTGCTAGTAATTATGCTTTGACCTATATGCGCTGTATAAATAGTGTATAATATTGGACTTAAGATGCTCCCTTGGGGTAACCCGATGTTTGAAACTCTGGGTCCTATTAGTTTGTTATTGATTTGAAGATAAAGAGTTCTATTGATGTAAAGTTGATGAAGTTTCCAGCAGAGTGTATCTGGCAGTCCTATTTCCTTCATTTTGTGGTATAGAAGTTGTAGGTTCACATTGTCATATGCGTTTTCTATGTCTATGAATGTAGCAAATACCGACTTGTTGGCGGAAAATGAGTTATATATATCCAGTATTAAGTGCGTTAAATTTTCCATCGTAGAACATGATTTTCTAAAGCCGAATTGTGTTGCAGGTATTTTAGAATTTTTTTCTAACCATAATTCTAGTCTACATTTAATCATTCTTTCCATTGTTTTTAACACACATGATGATAGTGAAATGCCTCTATACGAATCCGGACAGTTTGGTGATTTGTGTGGCTTAAGAATTGGAACTATGATGTACTCTTTCCATGCACGTGGTATATCCATACTCATCCAGATATTGTTTATTACGTTTAGTAGTTGAACTTTCTTATGTATGGGTAAATTATACAACATACTATAGTGTATACCATCTAATCCTGGAGCTGAATTATTATGTCTTTTTAGGCAGTTCTTTATTTCTTCCAGACTAAATGCTTCAGTGAGAAACATGTTGTCTTCGTTTGCTTCGTCATTGTCATGTCTATTATCCGTTGGGTTCCTGTGATTAATTTCTCCTTCTATAACCCAAGGTCTAGCAATTTTATTAAAAAATATATCTGTCCACTCATTTTCAACTATCGGATTATTGGGAGGATTATAAACGTTTTTTAATTTTCTGATTTCATTCCATATTTTGCTAATAGGTGTATTTTTATTTAAACTACTACAAAAGTTTTTCCAAGAAGCTCTTTTGCTGCCTAAAATAATTCTTTTTTTATAAGCTTCTGCTTGTTGATATTTTAAGTAATTATCGTAATTAGATAGTCTTTTAAACTGCAAAAAAGCTTCTTTTTGTTGTCTTATAGCGTCCCTACAATCATCATTCCACCATGGTTTATTAAATTTTGCATTGGGCCCTCTCTTCCTCTCTGGAATAGAGCTTTTACTAGCTAAATTGATTGAGTCACAAAATGTGGAATATTCTTGCTCTGAACCATCTGATATATTATTATTCTTTTCATTGTTTAAGAGATAGGTAAAGAAAGCCCAGTCTGCCTTTTTAATATCCCATGTAATTATAGATCTAGATATATCATTAGTGTCAATGACAGCATTACTATTAGTAACGTTACTATCAGTATTATGGTTAAATTCTATTACTATTGGGTAGTGATCAGAACCCAGACTCAAAGTTTCTGTGTGCCAATCAAATTTGTAATAAATATCCCTAGAGCAAATTGTTAAGTCTATAGCAGATCTATTTAAATGCATAGGTTTACGAATTAATGTTTCTGACCCATCATTTAGGAAATTAAGTCCACATTGCTCCATAGCCTCAAAAAGATAAATACCTTCTTGATCGGTGACATCACACCCCCACATTTTATTATGGCAGTTGAAATCTCCCCCTATTAAAAAAGGTTTGTGTAAACTACTGAAAAATTTAACCCATTCGTTTTTTGACACACATAATTTGGGTTTTGCATAAATGGAATATAAGTTTAAGTTTTTATTATTTATCTTAATCTGTACTGCAACGCACACGACATTATTTATTTTATAAAAATTTAAATTGTTCTGAAAATTGATATTTTTTCTTAATAATATCGCTACTCCTGCATAACCATCTGATCTATCTTCACGGAAGATGTTATATTGGGAAAAGCTTATCTTTGAATTTGGTTTTAACCAAGTTTCACTTAAAAGAATAGCTAATAATTTATTTTCGAAAATGTACTTTTCAAAATGGCCTTTATTGTTCACTATTGATCGTGAATTCCATTGTAAAATCTTATTATTTACTAGGGCCATTTAAAACTTTTTCTATATTACTTTTAATGTCGTCTAAAATTTGTTTGTTTGCTATTGGAATTAAGTTTTTGTCTAAGAAATTTTTAAATATTGTTACTATATTATCAGTAATTTGTTTACTAGTTAGTGAGTTTTGTTGGACTATTTTTGTTTGATTTTGATATAATGGGTTGTTTATAACTGGTAGCGACGGGTAAGCAGAAGCGCTTGCAGTGTCCAGTATATTTTCGTGTTCTTTTGAATAAGGATAAACTGATTTATTTTGAGCTCCTTCGCTCCATTTTCTTTTGGTTGTCACTGTGTACCTATTTCCTGTGTTTGTTGAATTTAGGACTGTTCTATAGCTACTGCTGTATTTTAATTTTGCTTCTTCAAAAGGTAAATTTTCATTTGCCATTATATATTTAATACTCTTTTGTTTTTCAAACTCAGCGCATTTGTTTCGATCTAATGCTGAATGGTTTCCAAAACATAATATACAAGTGGGATCTGTTAAATCACATACATCTGAATCATGTTCCTGTCCGCACTTGCTGCATCTTTTCTTACCACGACATTGTGACGTAACGTGCCCGTACCTAATGCAATTAAGGCATTGTATTACTCTTGGAACATAAGGTTCCACTTGGTATATCATTCGCTCAATGATTACTTGTTTTGGAATCATTTGGCCTCTGAAAGACACCACTATCGTACCCGTCTCCACCAGTTGATCATTTTCTTTTCGCTTTATTCTTTTAACGTTTATTACTTTAAAATTGCCGTATCTTGGAACAATAATACCTTTTAATTCGTTTTCTGAAATATTTTTGTCTACCCCTTTAATTACCCCACTCTTTTGAGTAAAAAAATTTGGAATATATAAATCGTAATTTCTTTCTATTAACTTTTTACATTCCACTAAAATATTAGCGCTTTTATATGTGTTACATTCAATTTTAATTTTATTTTTTCCTATAATATTAATATTAACAATATTATCTTTAATTGCAGGTACTGCACCTAAAATTAACCGAGCTGTCGCGATACGATGCAATCGGCCGATGTTCCCTTCCTTATTCTGCATAAAAACAAAATAAGGACCTTGGTCACCTTGACTGTATTTATTTTTCACCTCTGACATTATGGACTGGCCTATATTATTATTTGTTTTATTGCTTACCTGATAATCTGGTAAAAAGTTTTTTGGATTTGTTATCGGTACCTGTTTTGATTGTGTATTAATATTAATATTTATAATTTCCTCAGACTGTTTTTGTTTTTCATTAACTTCATAATCCATATTACTAGCAACATCGTCAATCCTTCCTCTGTCAGGTGGATTTCCTCTGCCATCTGAATTTAATTCCATTTTTTGGTAAAAACAACAACAACTCTAATAATTAGCACTTCGATCACACAGAGAACTATTCGCTTCCGCTGCTACAATCGAACTCGCTTATGTTGGATAATAAAAAAGTTAGGTACTTTAACAACTAGCCATGTTCGTCATCAGTACAGGGTGTTTCGAAATAAGTGTGGCAAATTTTAAGGGGTAATTTTACACATGAAAATATTGACAGTTTGCTTTATGATCATATGTCGGCAAACGTTACGGGATGTTCATTTTTTTGACAAACTGGCGATTTATTTATTGCTTTAAAACCAGTTGAGATATGCAAATCAAATTTGGTGGGTTTTAAGACGTAGTTATTTCACATATTTTGACATACAATTAAGAATTTGATATTCACTGTTAGCGCGCAAAGGGGTATTATGACCGATCATATTACCCGTATTATAAAGCAAACTGTCATTATTTTCTCATGTAAAATTACCCCTTAAAGTTTGTCGCACTTATTTAGAAACACCCTGTACTGATGACGAACATAGCCAGTTGTTAAAGTACCTAAATTTTTATTATCCAACATAAGCAAATGAATCTAAAAACAGAATGTTAAGAAAACCAGAGGCTATAGTTGGGTTTTAATTTCAGTATTTTATAAATGCTAGAATACTGCACATGGTGATGCGAACTTTGAGAAAAAAACAGAGTTTGATTGGTACACCCGGTATACAATGACAGTTTAATTGTCTAGCAACAATATTATTACAGAGATATTGTTAAAGAATAAGGCTATAACATGGTAAAAAAATCACTTAAATCGGTCAACAGGTTTAGGAAATTCGAGACATCAAAAATGACCTTTCAGTGGATCGATTTTTTTGCACCTGAGTGTATTAGGGCATTAGGGCCACTCAAGTATCGGTTCTCGGAAGGGCATGTGTCGCCGGTGGCCCGACGTATTCTGTTCATAGACCGTGTACAAGGTCTTTTTTTTTTTTCGTCTTTAAAGAGGGGGGGTCTGGAATCTTCAAAAGACACCTCAGTCCAGAACGCCGCCTGACTGACCTTAGTGCAGGATTCATTCTTCGTAGTACCAGCGATAGTTCCCGAGGTGCTTTAAAACGCTCTCTCGTCGCCGAGGCTACGCCGAATGCCTACCTGCTAAACCAGACCCTCCTCTGTCATCCAGCGCTCCGAAAACGGAATGGCCGCTGCAAGGTCGACATCGCTTCCGAAGCACTTTACCTTCATTTATCCACAGACTGTAAGCAAGGGGGCCCTTCATTTTCCCCGTTCCCCCTTTTTTTGGTCCCAAGATTGGGTTTTTTTTTGAGCTTCTTTCCCACAGTCTGCCTCATACAATATATCTCACTTATTCGCCTCTCGTCAAAACTTATTCCCTCTGCCTTCTACTCGCCATATATTTCACCCCTATCGTTGGTACAGCTGTTTTTCCTCCTCTTCTTTCTTCTTGATCACTACACAGATATAGTTGTGTATGCTAGTCCAACCAGTTTTATTTTCAATCATTCTCTCAATCATTTCTCGCACTGTCAAAAAATTCACACCTGTCTCTCTTTCCATTCTATTTCTTTCTACTATCCATCTGTTGCACTCTAGCATGGTATGTGTAACAGTGTCCGGGTGTTTGCAGTATAGACATTCGTCAGTGTCAGCCTTTCCAAACCTAGAGAGGTAGGCTCTAAAACACCCGTGTCCTGTGAGCACCTGCGTCAGGAAATAGTCCAGTCGCCTGTGACCACAGTCCATCCAATCCTTTAAGTTAGGAAGCAGCATCTTTTTCCACTGTGCCACATGCTCCATGTTGTTCCATTCTTGCTGCCATCTTTCAATTGACCTTTCTCTTTCCTGTCTTCTCTCGGCCATAGTAAGCTCAAGGTCTCTTCTCTCATACAGTTCTTTTCTTTCTACTACCAACACATGCAGCGGAACACATCCAGTGATGGCTCACAAGGCTGCGGCAGACACAGTCCTGTAGGCGCATGCCACTCGCAGCAGACTTGTTCTGTCCACTCGTGTAATGACCCCCCTGTAGGCCCGTATCCCTACCGCCTCACTCCAGACTGGGGCTGCATAGAGGACGATCGACTGAACAACACCGTGCAAGGCCCTCCTCCTTTCGGATTTGGGTCCGCAATGTTGGGCATCACCCTCCCCAACGCAGCCGCACTGTTTGCAGCCTTCCGGGTCACCACCTGCACGTGCTCCCCCCATTTTCCATTCTGGTGCATCGTCACTCCTAGGTACTTTACGTGTTTCTTGGGTGTTAGACACGCTCCTGCACATTGTAGCTCCACACTTTGCCTGTTCCCTTTCCCCTTCAGAATGATGGCCTCGGTCTTCTCTGCCGCGAGTTTCAGTCCATGCTGTGTCATCCATTTCTTCACGACGCCGCCTGCTTTCCGTACCCGGTATTTAAGATCTGGCTCGTCCCGCGCCACTACCAGCACAGCGAGATCGTCTGCAAATGCGAAGGGAGACGTACCCTCTCCATATTCACAGTTCAGAATCCCGTCATATGCTAGATTCCATAGCGTCGGGCCCAAGACAGATCCCTGGGGAACACCTGCCGTCACATCCACGATCGTGCCTTTCTCCACCATAATTCTTCTTTCAGACAGATATTCCGCTACCACGTTCATCAGGTATCCAGGACACTCTCTCTTCTCCATTGCCTTCATTACCTCGTTCCACTGCAGCGTATTGAATGCATTCCTAACATCGAACAACAACAGGGCCGCCCAACGGTGTTTATCCCCTCTATTGCGCAATGCGTCGAATACACTCACGATTGCATCAATCGTGCTTCTCCCTTTACAGAAACCAAACTGCCTCGGGGACAAGCCTCCCGACCTCTCAATCATGCTATCGATACGTCCCCGCAGCATTCTTTCATACAGCTTACCGACGCACGGAAGAAGGCAGATGGGTCGATACTTTTCCCCAGCTTTGGGAAGCAGTACCAACTTCGATGTCCTCCAAGGCTCAGGAAAGGTCTGTGCTTCCAGCAGTGCATTCATGTGCTCCAGAAGCCACGCGGGCTCCGCCCGTCCTAGACACCTCACCGCCTCAGGTGATATCTGATCCAAACCGGGGGACCTGCGCGTCTTAAGTGCGCCCAATGCCTCGACAAGTTCATCCATGGTAAAGGGTACAGCCCGCTCAGCTTCCTCGTCTCTCCGTACACCATGCCACCTGCCCGCGGGAAAGAGCTCTCGTGTTACCTCGAGCTTCTTATCCATAGGCATTTCATACGAGGGGTACGCATGGAACTTTTTCATGGCGATCCTGTATCCTTGACCCCAGACGTCCTCATCCAGTTTTTCACACAGTTCTCTCCAGTGCCTTCTCTTTTCTGCACGAATTTTCCTGTAGAGTTCCCTCTTCCGTAGGCGGTACTCCTCCTCGATCTCCTCGATGACATCAGGATCGACTCCTGCTCTGCCCCTTGCTCTCGTTAGCCTTCTTCTCGTGACTATACATTCATTTCTTTGTGTCTCGATGTCCGCGTTCCACCAGTAGGGCATCTTGTTTATATCTCGGCGACCCCTCCTGCTTCCCTCCATCGCTTCTTTAATTACCCTCTCCAGGTTTTCGACTGTCGGTGATTGACCCTGCATCATGCTAACTCTCCATTTGATCAGCTCCTCGTATACTTTCCAGTCATTTCCATCGCCGCATCCGCCTCCCGACGTACCAGACGCGCGGACTGCGTTAGTAGTTCCCGCCCCGACTATCGAGAATCCGATGTACTGATGCTCCGTTCCGGTGTAGTCTGGTAAAACCTTCCAGCCTCTTGCTTTCGCCGCTATTCCTTGTGTCGCCATAGTCACGTCGATGTACGTACCTGTACCTCTCCTAACAAACGTAGGCGCCAGACCTGTGTTCAGTACTACTAGATCCAGAGTACCCACCCAGTCGGTTAGTATCCTGCCGCGAGTGTCGGTGATAGGAGATCCCCACTCCGCTGCTTTTGCATTAAAGTCTCCCAGCACTACGCATTCTCCTCCTGTATTCCCCACTTCCTGCATGATCTCGTCCATCTTCCTCTCATACTCACCCACTGTTATGTTCGGAGAAACATAACAGCAGACCAGCTGCATCTTCTCCATCCGGACGATCACGTATCCTTCCTTCGGTTTAATTTCATACACTCGCAGCTTTCTATTGTAGATTCGTACAGCGGCCCTTCCAGTCGTATCCACAAACCATCCTCTTTTCTTAGCCGCTGTTGGGTTTGGCTCCGCCGTCACCAGCACGTCGATATTCTTTTCTACGGCGGCAGCCTCGGCGAGATCATGTGCTAATCTCGCCGTTCCCACGTTCGTTTGTAGTACTCTCAGCTCTCGGATCTTATTTCCTGTGTTCGCCATTTCTTAGACTTGGACTCCTTTCACGCTCTCTTTCATACTGTTTCCACTCGCGCGCTCTTCCTGGGACTAGTCCTTAGTGGTCCCTACTTTGGACATTTGGACATCTGGACATTTGGAACTTTGGACATCTTCTTGAATTCGCCACATGCCCGGTCACATCGCAGTTGAGACATCTGATTGTTTCTGTCTTGCATTCCGACGCTATGTGACCCTCTTTGCCGCATCGGAAGCAACATCCTCTTCTGTTCTGCCCTTTACAGTTCCATTGCTTGTGTCCAAAGGCTAGGCATCTCAAGCATCTTGGTATTTCTGTCCTTGCTTCTATGACCCGACAGGAGGTATACTCTACCCTAATTCTTCTCATTATTAGGATCTTTTCGGCCGCGTCTTCGTCGACATCCATCACTGCACTCATCATCCCTCTTTCTCCACCCCGTGTCTCGGTCCAGGTTTTTACTATGTCACATGCCCGCTCTTTACCTGCTGCTTCCTCTGTGGCCTTTTGGATCACATCCTCCGTTGTGTTGGGTGGGATTTCTTGCATCAAGATTCTTCTCTTTACGACGCCCCCTTTTGCCACTGCTCTCGACACACATGTGCTACCAGAGAGGAGTTTCTTCACTTCCTCCGCCATTTCCCTTCCTCCTCCCAGTTCCAGTGATATTCCTTGATTTCTGGTCTGTCTGATCCTTTTTATGTCGATGGATTTTCTTCCTGTGAGGTTACTTTTCACTTCTGTCATAAGGTCCGCAAATGATTTTTCCTTGTTTTTGCTGATAAGTACTACTCCACATTGTTCTCTGGGCTTGGTGTTAATGTTTGCCCACCCTCTTCTGGATTTTTTGCCTAGGAGCGTGATCGTCACACCCCTTCCTCTTGCTGCCCACTCCAGGATTCTCCTCGATGTCTCAACTCCTAGTGATGTTGGCGTGTGGATTCCCACTCTTTTTCTTCCTAGCTCCTCCATCTTCTGTACCAGTTTCCTGCATGTCTTGAGGAACTTCACCGACTCGAGTTCTTCCTTCTTGTTTGGGAGAAGTTTGAATCCATATTTCTCCTTGTCAATCCACGTTCCATCTACATGAGCAGACATCGTGACTCTCACAGTTCCCAGGCCTCCATCCTCATCTACCTCCGCTGGAACACCTGGTAGGTCAGGAAACATACCTTTCACCGTTTCCATGGCTTTTTTGTCCTTGTCGTTGTTGGTAACAAATACTGCCACGTCTGCTGCTATATCAGAGATGTCCCCCTCTTTCACTTCAGTTCTTTGGAAGACTTCCTCCGGCCAGTCCTCATTTAAGAACTCTGTTATTTCCTCGTACTCGCATATTGCCATTTTTCCCGTGATGGCGTCCACCCTCCTTTTAATGGCTTCTGGGTTCTCTAGGTCCACTTGAACACCCATTGTCGCCATTTTCTTGACTTTCAAGGGCTCTATGTTCGTCTGCACACCTCTGGATGTCGTGCAAACAGACTTGCTTGGAACCTCTTCTTTCTTCTTGCTTTCCTCCAGTTCCTCGGTATAATCGAACAACCGGTTTCTCAGGTTGTCGACCTCCTGCTTTATGGCAACCCTTGTATTTGGCACCTCAACCATGAGTTTTTCAAGGGCCGCTACACTATCCTGGAGGCGTTCCAACTTTGTTCTTGCATTACAGTTGGGTGTTTGCTCCTCTTCCTCCGATTCAGAGCTGCTCGATTCCCCTTCTTCCCTTGCGTTTTCTTTCCTTTGACTCTTCGCTTTATTTTTTTCGTCCTTCTGTCTGTTCTCTTCTCCCTCTTTTTCTCTTCCTATTCTCTTTCTTTCTTCTTCTCTCTTGGTTTGCAGTTCCCCTCTTACTTCCCTTGTTTCCCTCTTACCTTCT
This sequence comes from Diabrotica virgifera virgifera, assembly GCF_917563875.1. Taxonomy (NCBI): domain Eukaryota; kingdom Metazoa; phylum Arthropoda; class Insecta; order Coleoptera; family Chrysomelidae; genus Diabrotica; species Diabrotica virgifera. Next base: position 117,778,968 of record NC_065448.1, read on the forward strand.
CTTTCTTTTCCCTTGCTTCTGTTTGCGCTGGTTATAGATCCGGGGTCTTCCTTTTCTTCCACTTCTCTTCTCCATCTTTTCTCCCCTTGATTCTCGTCCCTTTCTTTTTCCCCGCCTCTTCTGTTTTCTTTTTCGCCCCCGCTGCTCTCTCTTCCGCCTTTTTTGTTTTTCTTTTTTTTGTCCCATCTTCCTTCCCACGAGTTGGGTCGTGTTGATCTGTCCAGTGGGGCAGTGCGCCCTTGCCCCGCCAAGGCTGTTTTCCCCTCGGGTTCGCCATCTCCCTTAGGCATCGCTTGTAACCCCTGGGCCATGCACCCCTTCGGCACGATGGTGTTACACCTTGAGGTTGGGGTGGCGGTATACTAGGATGGTGCATAGCCGCAATCCCTATGCATATCCGTTTGTTTTCAGTGGTTTCCTCCACTGGTTTTTAAATTCGTGGAGGTTTTCTCCTCGGGTATAGGTTTGGGTATCAGGACGTGTTTGATGGTAGGGGTGGGTGTCATATGATAGTTGGGGGGTAATAACTATCACACAGGGACAGGTTAGGAGCTGGGTTGAAGGACAGCGGTCAGCTTGTCCAATTTGTCGCCTTTTACGATGAGCAGGAGAAGCTGTGGAGGTATTCTACTTGAGAGGCCCGCCTCCACACGGGGAGTGTACAAGGTCTGGTTTGTTACAATATATTAGATTAGATTGGTACATTCCAGGTCAAATCACTCAGACAAAAACTTTTGAATCTCCGATTTGTAAGTTTCTCCTTAACATAAAAATAAGACTTTTAAGCTCAAAATGTCTTCTTCTTCTTCTTTTTTCTTAATATCATTTCAAGCGATTTTATATAGATTTGGTATATATTCAAACAAATTTTTATCGTAAAATATTGATGGAAAAAATAATGTTTTAATAGTAGGGACTCAAAAATGTCATTATAATGCATTATAATAAGTTCTTTTGATTAATAACAAGTTTTTAATCAAATTTTAGTGTAGAAAACTTTAAAATACCGTTTTTTACATTTTCCTCTATTTCCAAAATACATGTCCTTCGATTTGACTAAAAATTTGAACACAAATAGCTAAAACACAGACTTTAAGTGGATAAAAAGATTTGTATAGTTTTAATCGTTTTACTACAATAAAAAAAAATACGTGGAATACTATCAGAATCAAAAATATAGGCGTCTACTCTAAGTACAATTAACTCGGAAAATATTGAGTGTACGAAAAAAAAACGGTTAGAATATTTTAATAATTAATGTAGACACGATTTATTTAGAACAATTTTAGTTCGTACCATTTGTGTCAAAAAGTTGAAACTGGCGGATATATTTAACAAAAACCACTGCTCTCAAACCAATCAGGTACTATACTCGTGCATTTACCGTATAAGTACTACATGAAATTTTGATTTTAGCAAAAAATTAAATAGAGAAAAATTGTATTTTTGTTCTAAAACTAATAATAAACGAGATAGTTCAATATTTATGTTCTAACTGTCACTATCCCCCCCCCCACAAACAAATTTATAAGAAAAGAAATTATAGGAAATCATATTTTCAACAATTTCAGTCACCAAACTTTTTGTCGCAAAGTTAAAATTGGCGGAGGTATTGAGCAAAAGCAGTTCTCCTTTAAAATCAAGATTCCGACTAATGCAACGGGGAAATTCATTCACGATTTTAAATTTACACTACACATGACATGCTAAAGGTTAGAAAAATAGAATCTTGCTTGGGTAGCTCGGCATACAAGATCAAATGCTAACCCGACTGTATTATTGTATGTAACTTTTCTGTTATTGTAAAACTATACAAATTCTTTTAACCACTTTTAACCGCTATGTCTTGGTTATCTGTGGGCAAATTTTCAGTCAAATAGAAGTATGTATTTTGGGAGTGGAGGAAAATATAAAAGACAGTATTTTAATGTTTTCCACACTGGAATTTGATCAAACACTTATTTTAAATAAAAAAACTTGTTATAGTGCCTAATAATCACATTTTTGAGTCCCTTCTATTAAAACATTATTTTTTTCCATTCATATTTTACGATAAGAAATGCAAATTTGTTTAAATAAATTCCAAAGCACTGTAAAATCGGTGAAAAACAATAGAAGAAGAAAACGACGGTTTGACCTTCACTGTCTTATTTTTACCCCCTCCCCCCACCCTCCTAATGGTTTTTATTGAAAGTCCCCTCCCGCCCCAAGGCAAATTTCTAGATCCGCCACTGAGAAAAAGTATAGGGGTGGCACCAGTTAATATGGGAGCATAGGCTAATATGGTTAGTTCATGGTCAATATCGAAATACTATAGTTTATTTTTTAACCAGGAGGAGTAAACTAAAAAGACAGATTCACGCCCAAGAAAGTCACTAGAATAATAACCAAATACATCTTCTTTTTTGTTTGATCTAGTCGGCTCTCAACGGTAATCCATAAATATTATATTAAATTAATACGTCGCTAAAGAGTTCCAAAAACAACTGCTTTTTATATAAAAGCAGACTGAAAATCTAAAAATTAAAGGAATAACACAGAAAACAAAAAAACCGCCGATATAACTTAATTAACCTATGAAATGTCACTAGTGTCAAAATTTGATAAATGTCATTAGTGTCAAAATATACTAACAGTGGAGTAAACTTGCCTGCGGTTGGACCAATTACAAACAAGCAATACAGCGCGGTAAATTTAAATCACTCCTCTTGGTTAAATAACAAACCATAGTCACCCAATAAAAAGCATTGCTGATTTGCCGATTTCTGGAACGAGTAAGAGAGAAAGATCAAAGAAGGACTGGCAGAAGAAGCTTAGACAGGGCAGAAAGCTTAGGTACAAAGAAAGATAAAGGGGGAAAATAATGTAAATTATCTTGAATAAAAATTTTCGACGTAAAATAAAATATAATGTGCGATAAAAATAATAAATAAATAAATTTTTGACAACACCAATATTCGTTTTAGTGCATATAAATTCTCATAAAAAGGATTTATTCTAACGATATAAGCCTATTTTAAAATAAATAAAAAGTTAATTTTTCTTCAACGCCCAATATCGTGTTTTGCAGCTAAACAAAAATTAATATGAAATCTCCTATAAAACCTTATTTCCATTTGAAAAGCATGCTATCACTGCTTGGGATGTGGGTATGAAAGGAAAGCCGAGGTGACAGAACCAAGATTGAGTATATTAGGATCAAAAGATTTTATAAAAATGAGACTTATACCAACAGTTTGTTTAAAAAGTCAACAAGGAGGTCATATTAAGTACTTTTAGAATTCGATAAGAAATATAGGTAGTTTATTAAATTCTAAAACTCTTACGTATTTATTGGTTTTTATTCCGTTAATTTATTTTTAAAGAGTTTCAATCTAACGAACCAACAAAAAATTCGTTTAAATGAAAAAAATTAATGAAATAAATTGGAATTTTATCTAATCATCCAATTTAATTAGATTGCTCATATTATGTCAAGATTGTTGGTTTCTCTGTAATCTTAGATATCCACTCTGATATTAAATTAAACTAATATATTATGGTTTGTACATAATAAATCCCGATGCACGTCACTATCTACGTCAGGTAGTCCTGTCGCCAGGGGGACTACAACGGCCTGCTTTATTATAATATTGTTTTTAATTTTCTCCCAGCTCACGTTTATATCTTCGATGTCGTCTATTTGTTTCAGCTGTATCTTCTGTGCTAGCCTCCTTTGGTACACTTATTTTGTAGAATCGTTCCACAGTGATTCTACATTGAGTTTTTCCTCGGCGATTTCATGTAGAAAATGTTTTGGTGTTAGTTTCATTCTTATTTTTGCTAGGACTAGTTTGTGTTCACTCCCTGCGTCTGCTGAGTTTAAAGTTCGAATATCTAGAATCTGCTTTGGGTGGATTTTTCTATTAGTGACTATAAAGTCAATCATAGATTTGTGCTCCCTGGAGTTTTCAAACGTATATTTTTACTGAATTATGGCCGAAAAATGTATTATTGATTCTCAGTTCGTTATAAGCACAGATATTAGCCATGCATTCTCCATGTGCGTTGACATGGTTTTCATTGAATCTTTGTTTTACTTCTGGAACTATTTCATTTCCGATTCGTGCATTAAAATCATATATAGGGATTAAGTGATCTTCATGAGGTTTGTCATCCAGGATGATTTGCAACTATTCGTAGAATGCCGCTCGTTCCTCCTTAGGTTTGCAGTCCTCGGGGCTATAGATAGACATACCATATAATTTTTGGTAGTCCATTGTGATATCCATTATTCTTTTGGAGATATAACGGCAGTTACTTATGTTGTGTTTAATTTTTTTATGGACAAGTATACCTACGCCTGTTCGTGCTCTTTCTTCTTTCTTCACTTCACTAATGTGCTAAAATATATTAGTTATAGTCTCTTTGGCCTTTACCTTTCTTCTTGGTTTCTTGGATTGCACAAATGTCTATGTTTTTGTTTATCAGATATTCTATTATCTCTTGGTTTTTGTTGTTGAACGAAGTGGTGTTCCATGTTGCTAAACTGATTGTGGGCTTCTTTTTCCTTCTCGTTTTCCTTTTCTTTGCTCGGTTCCTCATCTTAGGTTCCGTCGGGTTCCGAGGCTTTATATCGGTTCTTTGAGCCTTGTTTCCTTTTACAATGGGTAGGATGCTAACCTGGCCCATGAACCCTCCTCTTTTATCCGGGTTTGGGACCGGCTGTGAGTGTAAACGCAGCTTCTGAGCTACTCAATCCACTTAGTCTTCGCGCTCATAACCCCCAGGCAAAGTGAGATATTAAAGACGATGAACTCAAATACAACTTGAAGCCATGGCCAATAGTTAAAGGGAGTGTAAATCCTGCTCATGTTAAGATGCCAAATTTCGACGAAAAGTCGTCATGGAACAGTAATAAGAAACAGTTTGAAACAGTTGCAAAAACAGTTGCGAAATCTGGTTATTGCTATCCGATGAGAAGCTTTGGATGTACTCCAGACCATAGCTGTAGAGGAGACGAATAATTTTGAATAACTTATGAAGAGACTAAATATGCGATATGGGCACAAACATTTGGAGTTTGTCTATCAGGCGCGGCTTAAAAACCGAAGACAAAAGAGAGATGAAGCTCTTCAAGAATATGAGCTAGATATTGCCAGACTAGTACGATTTGCTTATCCAACAGCTCCCGAAGACATGATGGAAATGTTGTCTGTTCAAACATGTATTAATGGTCTTCGTGATTTTAAAATGCAGAGAACACTGGCTCGTCACAAGACGCTGGTCGATGTATTGTCCGCGGCCCTCGAGTTCGAATCAGCTACGCAGGCTTTTGGCCAGTACAGTAAAGTTCGAACTGCGAAAGAAGAAGAGGATGAAGACAAACTTGACCAACTGGTTAATATGGTGAAAGGAATTATATCAAGGCAAACAAAGATTATGAATTGCTGCAGTTGTGGCGAAAAGGGGCACGCACGGCGTTTAAGTAAGAATGCAAATCAAGAAACTCACCAGCAGGAAATAAGACAACGGACAGACCCTAGGGGGACAGCCTCGACTCAAAACTTCACTAAAGACCATATAATACTAATAGCTTCTTTGAAATGTCGTGAAGATAGTGTATATGTAGATGGAGAAATAAATGGTAAAAAGTATACATTGTTGGTGGATACCGGAGCGACCAGGACCATTATTTGACCGTCAGTTATAAACAACCGTAAGAAACTCTTACTAACGAGGTTGCGACTGAGGACTGCCCCAGGTAAAAATGCCAACACCCACGGGGAAATCCATATACAGTTAGGAATTGGAGCAGAAAAGTTCGTCCATACTGCCATAGTTGCTGATATCGAGAAGATGTTATATTAGGAATGGACCTAATGAATTTTCATGCAGCAAATTGCAATTGTGCAAGCAGCCATTAAAGAAGGTACAGTTATGCCTGCAAGAAGTGAAACGATCATCGTAGCGCGGCTACAGGGAATTGTAGATGAAGGAATACCTGTGATGATAGAGCCATGGTACGACGACGATGAGGTTGACCGAGGAATCATAATTGGAAAGGAATTAGTTATGTCTGCGAAAAAAATTCCCGTAAGATTGATTAATGTTTATGACTACCCGGTGACTATCAAGAAGTAGAAAAAAGTAGGAACTTGTGTACCCGTGACGTCCATAATCCGTCTGACGACAACATCAGATAATGCCAACGACAAGTTTGACCAAATGGTTGCAGTTGCAGGACAGTCTCTGAATCAAGTGGGGAAAAGAAAATTAACGGAATGTCTTCGGCAATATCGTGACATATTCGTACCTAAATGAGAAAAACAGGAAGAACGACCGTTGTCAAACATAAAATTGACCCTGGTAATGCTAGGAAAATGCTTATGGAAAACGTGCCTGGTGTATTTAGACGATATAATCGTTTTGGGGGAGACTTTTGAAGACCATCTGAAGAATCTAGAAGACGTTTTTAATCGAATTAAAGCTGCCCAGTTGAAGTTAAACCCCAATAAGTGCCAGCTACTTAAAAGTAAAGTCAATTATTTAAAATATATGTAGTCAGTAAAGAAGGAATAGTCGTGGATAAAGGAAAAATCGATTCCATTAAGGAATGGCCTGAACCAACTGACAAACATTAAGTGAAAAGTTTTCTATGACTATATACTTACTACCGGAGGTTCATTAAGAAGGTTGCACATATCGCTAAACCATTAACGCGACTTACAGAGGAAGCAAGGGATTATTTCTGGAATGGAAACTGCCAAACGGCCTTTGAAACTTTAAAGAGGCATTTAATTACAATGCCAATACTAGGGTATCCACTGCCAGAAGTAGAGTTCATCTTAGATGCTGATGCGAGTGATATGGGAAATGGAGGAGTGCTATCGCATATTCAAGGAGGACAGAAACGAGTTCTGGGATATTTTATTAAAGTGCTTTCAAAACCTGAACGAATTTACTGCGTCATGAGAAGAAAACTTCTAGCAGTAGTAAAATCAGTGAAGCACTTCTATCAATACCTGTACGGAAGGAAATTTTTAATCCGAAACGACCATGCCGCTCTTAAATGGTTAATGCAGTTTAAGAATCCAGAGGGTCAGATAGCCAAATAGATTGAACGACTTCAACAATACGATTTCAAGATCGAGCATCGGGTCGGAGTTAACCACAGGAATGCTGATTCCCTTTCTAAAAGGCCATGCCCACCGGAGTGTTCCCATTGCAACAAAATATAATCAAAGGAGGCAGCAGTACTAAGAACAACGGTTAGTTTCAACGAAGAGTGGACGCCTACTAAGATCAAGGAAGAACAAGAGAAAGATCCGGTTGTACAGAATATTCGAAAATGGAAAGAGGAAAATTGTCGGCCATCTTGGCAAGAAATATCAAGCCTAGGATCAGTAGTTAAGACGTATTGGGCCCAGTGGAACCCATTTATCTTGGAAGACAGCTTGTTCAAACCAGTACTGGAAAATGATGATGATTCAGCGAGGAGAGACAGTTGGTGATTCCAAAGAGCAGAATAGCCGAAGTACTTCGTCAGTTACACGACAGTTCATCAGAAGGGAATTTTGGTGTAAATAAAACCCTTCAGAGAATTCGGGAACGGTTTTATTGGATGCATAGTTCCGACGATGTAAAGGACTGGTGTAAGAAATCAACATGATTCCTGTCATTTGACGTGTTCTTAGTGTTCCACTCATCAAAATGACCAGTTGCTGATAAACACCAGTCTGATTTTTGCATGAGAGTTTAATGAAAGGGCAACAAATCAATTGGAAGTTCTGTATGACAAAATACATCTGACGTTTTCGTAGTCTGACGTTCCAAATTTTTAACCTTAGTACGTTCTTTCACGGTTTGTGCTGTAAATTTTAAAGAACTGCTCGTATTGACATACAATGTAGCACACACATAGATAATAAGTCAAAGAAAAAACGTGATATTGCAAGGATGTGTGCTTTTGCCCTAGGGGTGGATTTAACCCCCTCTGGGGGTGAAAAAATATACGTCCAAAATAAGTCTGGAAATCGATAAACTGACTAATTTATAACAACTTTTGTTCTATAGAGTTTTTTCATTAAGTCAATACTTTTCGAGTTTTTTGCGAGTGAGTATGTTCATTTTTCAACAAAATAACCACGTTTTTAGACGGTATTTCGCAAGTAACTCAAAAAGTAATTATTTTGTCGAAAAAACATTCTTAGCAAAAATATAGCCAATAAAAAAAGTGAACAAGCTGGTGTATATATTAGGTCTCTAGACCGAGAAGATGCGTAGTTATAGCTAATGAAAAATGGGTTCATATTAGTCAAATTCCATATCGAATATTTTAACCTGAAATTATCAAACAATGATGAACTTTTTGGGGAAAACTCATTACAACTTTTTTAAACTGTTTTAAAAAAGCTTTATTTTTGTTTTATGAAAAAAATTTCTTGCATCAAAAACAAACAAGTTACGCTCAAAATAAGGTTGGTCCCTTTCTTTTGGTAAAAAATTTGGGAAAATCACCTCCTAATTAGCATCTCAAATGAACTTAATCGTTACCACTTCACAAGTCGCTTTACTCGTGTATGTCTTGTTTATATAATTTCTAAGTTTCTTCGGTTCAAAGTCCTTATTTTTGAAAGGGCGGTGGTTGAAAGGGCTTAAACGAATCACTAATCATCAATGTGTGCACATTTTGAACAGTCATATCTTAACCAATTATTGTCTTACAAAAAAACAAAAAAATAACGAATATTCAGAAAAGCACATCCGACGTTTTTTTCAGTTTGAGATTTTTGGTATTTCGAATAATCTTTAAGTTATTTTGAAAAAAAGCTTTTTTTTCAAAATTAAAAATTTTATATTTGACACCAAATTTTTCCAAAAATAAGTACTACTAGTCGAGGAAATGAAGCTGAAAAAACGGCAAAACCTCGCAATTTCTTCGTCCAGCATAGATTTGTACAAAAATTTGGGATTAGGCTCATTAGACCCTCTAGTTAATTTTCTATATTGAGCCTTTGTACGCTTTTAGTTTTTAAAGGGTGAAAACTACCCCTAATTGTATAAAATTATAGAATAACATTTTAAACTTTAATATTGTCAATATTTCGTTCTTATTATTTACATAATGATTGTGTTATGCTTTAAAATATACTACCATATTATTTCAATCCTTAAAACCACCCTTGTTGGAGCTATATATAACAAATTTACTCATCCTAAAAGAATAATTTCGGCTTGCATCGATTTACATAAAAATTTGGAATTAGGATCATCTCACCCTGTACTTCATATTCTATATCGTACTCAAGGGCGTTGATTATTTTTAGGGGTGTAAACTACCCCTTCTTGTCAAACATTATATAAAAACATTGTAAACTTTAATACGAGTAAAATTTGGATTTGATTGGTTAAATAATGATTGTTTTATACATTAAGATAAAATATCATAATATTTCAACCCTTACAAAATCCACCCTTAATAACATTACAGTTTTAATAAGTAGATATTTTAATAGATCTATACAGAAAAAAAAGTAGAATTAAAGAAGTACAAAAACATTTATTTACACAAAAATACGAATTTACAAATATGTACAAATACAAATACAAATACAAATAGTTTTTTAGTCATCTTCCAGTATACGAACCGGTTCTGTGGTATTATACATACATTGAAAATTATCCATAAGCGGACTATCCGAATTTTTCGAAAAAAAAATTGTTTTATAAATATAGCTCCTTCATTTTTGGCGACAAAAAGTTTTTTCAAAAATGACTTTGTAGGATTTTTAAAGGGTTATAAGACTGGGTAAACTAAATTCCGTAAGATGCCTTAGTTTTTAATTAGGGTGGGTTTAAAGTGCTCGAATAAGGGAGTGTTTGCTCGTAAATACAGGATTTAAACAGCTATATCTCGCTAAATGTTTACTGTAATGAAAATCTATTAACAAGAAAATTTTAGTTATTAAAACAGCTACAATTTAGTAATTTACCATTTGTTTCGAATCTCCAGTATTTTCGGAGATATTTTAAGTAAAAGTAAAAAATAGGAAACTTCAAAAAATTAATTTTTTTTAAACTCCAATTTTTATAAAATTATGCCTTTTAAATAGATCAAACTTTTTGGGTGTATTGGTAATACAAACATAAAAGGAATTACAGAAAGGTAATGAGCTATTTTTAATTAGGAGAGTAGTTAGGGGGTTGTTTTCACTGATTTTTTCGTAGAAAAAGCAGATACCGACAATTTTTTTGATCATAAGTCGCTTAATTTTCAGGCTAGAAACTTTTTATTATTACTATTTTAATGGCCTAACTGTAGGCTTGAAAAAAGATTATTTAAGTTTTCCTCGAAAAATGGAAAGTTTTTCCGTTATTTTACTTTGAATATTTCAAATTATGCATTTGACGGAAAAAGCTAACTTTTAACATGCCGTATCTCGGTTTGTATTGGTATTAGAGATATTACAGAAAAATAATTTGGTTTGTGTTACTAAAAGATACAATTTTGATATGTACAGTTTTTTTGATGAAATGCATATTTTTCGAGGTATTCTCAAAAAACCTTTTAAAAAAGTCGATTTTTTCATCGAAAAACTGTCATTCTTCAAGCGCGAATAACTCGAAAAATATTAGTTTTATGTACGAAGAAAATGTAAAAAACATTTTTTTCTTAGAATAACTTTTTACATCGATTTGCATGGTTAAAATGTAATAAAAAATTCCCGCCCCCGAGATGGGGTGGCAACCACCCCCAAGGTTTTAGCGTACAGCGGCATGATATAGAAAATGATCCTTGGAGTATTCCCTACCTTCTGCGAAAATTTCAAGTAAATCCATGCTGGACGAAAAAATTGCTAGCCAAAATGCTTCATTTTCTCGACTATACTAATCGATGAAACTTACAGATCATATAAACACAATAATAGTAAAGCAACTTGTGAAGCGGTAACGATTAATTTCATTTATGTTGGTAATTGCGGGGTCATTTTCCCGATTTTTTTTGCTAAAACAAAAGGGGCCAACCTTATATTGAGCGTAATTTGCTTATATTTAATGCTAGAAACTTTTTTTATAAAAACAGAAACAAAGCTTTTTTATACACTTTAAAAAAATTTTAATGAGTTTTCCCAATAAGTTCTTCATTTTTTGGATATTTCAGGTTAAAATATTCGATATGGAATTTGACTAATACTACTCGCTTCTACTCGGTCTAGAGACCAAATGTGATCACAATTTTTTTTACTATTTTATAGGCTATACTTTTACTAAGAATGTTTTTTTCGTATATAATATCACAAGAGAGAAAATTTTGCCGGCAATATTTTCGACTGGTATGAAAGTTTGTTACCTGGCAATTTTCGCGAATTAAATTTTGACTTAAATCACGAGACGTCAGTCGAGTGATTTTGTCAAAATTTCATAAGCGAAAATTACCAAAAGGCAACGAACTTAAATGAAACCAGGAGAAAATGTTGCCGGTAAATAATTTCCTCTCGAGTGATATTCGACAAGACTATTTCACGAGACAATTAATGCACCATATCAACGAAATATAATCTTTATTTATTTGTTATTACCAGACACTTTCGTGACGGATCTGTCATAATTTTCTCGCTGAGAAATCACGTCCCTAAGAAGTTTTGTCAGGAGGAAACGATGCGTTGCTATGAAGTTTTATCAGTAAAAAACAGTCGAGTGAAATAGTCGACAAAATAATTACTTTTTGAGTTATTTGCGAAATACCGTCTAAAAACGTGGATATTTTGTTGAAAAATGAACATATTCACTCGTAAATAACTCGAAAACCATTGACTTGATGAAAAAAACTATATAGAACAAAAGTTGCTTAAAATTAGTCAGTTTATCGATTTCCAGACTTACTTTGGACGTATATTTTTTCACCTCCAAGATGAGGTTAAATCCACCCCCAGAGCAAAAGTACACATCGTCGCAATATCACTTTTTTTCTTTGAATTGTCATCTATGTGAATTTAACGGACAAGCGGACGGACAGATGGGCGTGGATAATTCACAGTTTTCACAATTCTTCTTCTTCTTCAAGTGCCATCTTCGTTTCGAAGGTTGGCGATCATCAGAGCTATACGTATTTTCGAAACTGCTGACCGAAACAATTCGTTGTTGCTACAGCTATACCATTCCCGTAGATTCTTTAGCCAGGAGTTTCGTCTTCTTCCGATGGACCTTTTTCCTGCTATCTTCCCTTGCATAATTATTCGAAGCAGTTCATATCTTTTGCCTCGTGTAATGTGTCCCAAGTATTGCAGTTTTCGTTTTTTGATCGTAAATATGATTTCCTTTTCTTTATTCATTCTCCTCAAGACCTCGACGTTTGTGACTCTCTGTGTCCATGATATTCTCAAGATTCTGCGATACATCCACAGCTCAAATGCCTCCAATTTTTTGGTATCAATCTTTTTCAGCGTCCATGACTCCATTCCGTAGAACAGCACAGAAAGTACGTAACATCTCATCAGGCGAAGTTTCATTTCAAGGCTCAAATCTCTTCCACAGAACACTCTCTTCATTTTAGTGAATATGGATCTGGCTTTTTCTATTCTTATTTTGATTTCTGCTGAGCTATCGTTGTCTTCATTTACATCAAAAGTGCCTAAATATTTGTATTTGCTAACTCGATAGATAATTTCATTGTGTAAATATAAATTTTGGACATTTCGTGTTGATTTCGATATTACCATAAATTTAGTTTTCTTTATGTTCAAAGATAGTCCATATTCTTCGCTGCAGTCTGCTATCTTATTCACCAATGTGTGTAGCTCTTCAAGTGTTTCTGCGATCAGAACGGTGTCGTCGGCAAATCTCAGATTGTTTAATCTAACACCATTTATTTTAATACCTATGGATTGCTCAGAGTGTTCTATTCATTACGTCTTCGGAATAGAGATTAAACAGGGTTGGTGACAGTATACACTCTCGTCTCACACCTCGCTTTATTTCAATTTCTTCAGTGGTATTATTCTCTACTATCACTACCGCTTTCTGATTGTAGTACATATTTGCTATTATTCGGATGTCTCGGTTATCTAAATTCTTTTCTGCCAGGAGTCTGACTAGATGATCATGCCGCACTTTATCAAAGGCCTTGTTATAATCTATAAAACACATGAATACATCTTGATTTATGTCAAGACATCTCTGAGACATAACGTTCAGTGCAAACAACGCCTCTCTTGCTCCGAGTCCATTTCGGAATCCAAACTGGGTATCATTGATATCCATTTCCAGTTTTCTGTGTACTCTAGTGTGTATAATTTTCAGGAATATTTTCAGTACATGGCTCATCAAACTGATCGTACGGTAATCACTACATTGTTTGGCATTCATCTTTTTTGGTATAATAACAAAGGTGGATAAAAGCCATTCTTGTGGTATTTTTCCTGATGTATAAATGCTATTGAAAAGTTCAACTAAAATGTGGATCGAGTCTTCTTTTATCAGTTTAAGGATTTCCGTTGGTATTTCATCTGGACCTGGGGCTTTACCGTTTTTCATTCTTTTTAGTGCGTACATTACTTCCTCTTCCGTTATTTCTGGACCTTCGTCTCCTTGTATGTTACTTAGTTCAGATTGTTGTCTATCATCTGCAAAGAGTTCTTCAACATAGTTTTTCCATGTCTTCAACTGTTCTCTTAGTTCTGTTATTATGTTTCCCTTGACATTATACTGGATTTTTGGCTGCTTACGTTTTTCGTTTTTGTGTACCTGCAAGTTCTTTCACTTTTTCATGTACATTAAAAATATCATGTTTTGCCTACAATTGCTCTATTTCTTCACATTTTCTTTTATAAAAATCTTCCTTTGTTATTCCGATTTCACAATTAGTGAAAACGATATTATAATATCTGGTATAGAGTTTAAAATATCAAATATTAAAACGTTGCCAAACTTCAGGGCTTCTTTTAATCGGTAGCTCAATATGGGCTTCCTAATGCTGCTGAACTTCTACAGAGTATATACTTTTTTTCGCAGCGCAAACTGGTGGTAGATACCATGAACTACGAGTGTATGTTTTGATAATAATTCCAGGCATAAGAAGCCCGGGCTTCGTATTGTTAGTCATGATTTCAGAGCTAACTATGGTACATTTCTAAAAAATTTCCGAATATGTACAAAGCCCAAGAGTATTTACATGTTCTGAGCTTGGTTAAAATATCGAGAGATGGTGTAAAGTACGTTTTTTGGGGAAAAAACATTGAAAAATTACGAAGCCCGTTTATAAATCGCCGTTTCCTTTCATATATATATATATATATATATATATATATATATATATATATATAATGAACCAAAAGTATTTGCTGACAACGTAAGGAAGTAAACGTTCAATATTGGGTTTGCAGCAATAAAAAGTGAATTGTGTACTCTTGTAAATTTTTTATTCCAAGTTTTCGGACATGGTTATGTCCTTCATCAGGGAGCTACAAATGTGATGAATAGTTTGTTAACGTTGGTATAATTAATTAAAAAATTCGCTACTTACAAACTTATTGAGATTGTATCATCAATGATGTTATATTATAATGTTGATAAAATTTATCACAGTCTGTCATCTTTGTTAAGTCTAAAACTTACTCCTATATTTAAAATCAAAAATTGCTTTACATTCACAACATTTAATTATTATAAAACCATGCCATGACATTGTTATTCTTAATTTTATTATATCGCCATTAGTTTTTGTCACGACAATCAAGTAGTTTTTATTATTGGCTTTTCGGAACTTTCCGTGTGTAAATTTAAAAATATTCGAATTGACAGATGAAAACTCCACACCCACAATATCAAGCAACTGGTAGTACAGCAAATTATAGGCCTATCATTGGGTGTATTGTGGCAATATAAATTATTTTATATTTAATATTAGAAAGGAGTGAAGCTTTAACCTGTCAATTCTTCAATACAAAGCTTTTCAAACTAACATAAAAAAATTATTCAGGTCATAATTCTAACAACGTTACAATTGATTGAGTTTTTATTTTGTATGACTCCAGTATCTGTGTGTATAAAAAAATTACTAAATTTTTAAACAAACTTCAATGAAAAAAAAAAATTATCTTTTGAAAAAATCCTTCAAAAACTTTCTTTCCCTTAAATGTCCATTGATAAATTATTGGTTTTGTTATTGTTGCATTTATCTAGTAGTAACAGATAGGAGAACATTTCATTTAGATGACCAATATCCGTTCTATGATTCATTGCATTAATATCTTGGCAAATGTAGGCCATTTCAAGAAAAAGTCTTTTGGTGATGTTACTATCCTGTTCTACTACTTTGATGTTATTATAATCTATCCGATGCCCATTTTTAAATGCATGTTCACCCAATGCACTTATTTCAGGATGTAGTCTATTATCAGACTTGTGGGATGTCATTCGGTCTTTAAGGCATCTTGATGTTTGACCATAGTATACTTGTTCACATGATCCGCACGGTATACAATAAACAACATCCGTTAAGGACAAGAGTGAGGATTGGTCTTTGAGTTTAGAAAAAACTTTGTTCACTGTTAGTACTGTTTTAAGTGCAATTTTGATATTCTCAATAGATGAAAAAATTCTACTAAGTTTAAGGCAAATATCCTTAATGTATGGAAGCGATACATATCTAATTGCGGTTTGTTTTGGTAAAGGATCTACAGGTCCTATCATATCTTCTGATAAAGATATATTTTCCTCGTTTCTTAAAAGACTACTTGAATTTTGTGGAGTGTTAAACAAGATTTTCTGTAGTAGTGTACTTGGGTATGAGTTTTCAATGAATAGGGTATAAAGGATTTTTAGATTTTTTGTATGGAAAGTGGTATCGCTGATTTTAAGGACACGATTTTTCATTTCTTTAACTAAATTAAGTTTCATTGAATATTTATGGTATGACCAAAAATTGAGATATCTACCCGAACTGATAGGTTTTCTATACCAATCAACCAGCAAATGGGTACCTTTTCGTATCAATTTGGTATCCAAAAAAGGTACTGAACCTGTAGCATCTTCACGTTCTAATGTGAATTGAATGTAGGGGTTGTAACTATTAAAATACCAAAGTATATCGTTTATGCCCGTGCTTGGTAATGCTAGTATTATGTCATCAACATATTTTTTTATAAAATGAAATTTATAAGGTAGAACAAGGATGATGGTGTCAAGTATGTGGTCCATTACATAACAGGAAATTATTGGTGATATAGGGTTCCCCATAGGTGTACCAAAAGTTTGTTTGTAAACTTTGTTGTTAAATGAAAAATAATTATTTTCGAACAGAAAAGTTAACAGTTTGAAAAAAGTGTCTTTAT
Source organism: Diabrotica virgifera virgifera (assembly GCF_917563875.1). NCBI lineage: Eukaryota > Metazoa > Arthropoda > Insecta > Coleoptera > Chrysomelidae > Diabrotica > Diabrotica virgifera. The sequence continues at coordinate 117,795,281 of NC_065448.1, forward strand.
TAATGTTACAATGTTGAGAAATAATCTCCCATCTATTACTAATGGCAAGTATACATATATCTAGATAAACATTGCTAAATAAGGACACTACATCTAGGCTCGCAATAACGTAGCCTTCTGGTAATTGTATGTTGTTAAATAATTTATTCACTTGAAATGAGTCTTTAATATAGTATTCATTCTCACAGTTATATGCATTCGTTAAAATATCTGTTAAGTAGTTAGCAATGTTTTCTGTAGGTGTGCCAATAGAGGCTAAAATGGGTCTAACAGATAATGGGGTTTTGTGTAACTTTGGTAGACAATAAAACTTTCCAGATATACCTTTATAGTTAGATAATTTCTTTTTTGTGGCCTCATCTATTTTTTGATTGTCAAACAACGATTTTACTACTTTATTACATTTTTGTTTAATCGATGAGGTTGGATCATTATGTAATGTGGTATATGATGTATCATTTTCAATTATAGCAACAGAAAGATCTAAATACTTTTGTTTTTCCAAAATAACAGTGATGTTACCTTTATCTGATCTTGTGACTATCAAATTGGGATTTTCTTTTAAGAATTTTTTAGTTTTTATTAACAAACGATTAAATATTGAGTTATTTAGTTTGGAATTGTTGACTGAATTCGTTAAAATATTAACTGATCTTGCTGTAAGGATAGTTTTAGTGTCTTTATCAGATACATTTATAAGAATGTTGTCAATGTCTGCTAAAATTCTTTTTATAGAAATATCTTTACCAATTTGTGGTTGGATACTAAACTTAGGACCAAGAGACAGAAATTTCAAAATATCATTTGGTACTTTTCATGAGACGAAAGAAAAAAATCTTAAAAAATTTAATAAATTATTAAATAAAGAACTAGATTCTAAACTCAAAACTAATCCTAGATGGATTAAAAATCTTTCTGATGTTAATGTACCAAATGATATTTTGAAATTTCTGTCTCTTGGTCCTAAGTTTAGTATCCAACCACAAATTGGTAAAGATATTTCTATAAAAAGAATTTTAGCAGACATTGACAACATTCTTATAAATGTATCTGATATAGACACTAAAACTATCCTTACAGCAAGATCAGTTAATATTTTAACGAATTCAGTCAACAATTCCAAACTAAATAACTCAATATTTAATCGTTTGTTAATAAAAACTAAAAAATTCTTAAAAGAAAATCCCAATTTGATAGTCACAAGATCAGATAAAGGTAACATCACTGTTATTTTGGAAAAACAAAAGTATTTAGATCTTTCTGTTGCTATAATTGAAAATGATACATCATATACCACATTACATAATGATCCAACCTCATCGATTAAACAAAAATGTAATAAAGTAGTAAAATCGTTGTTTGACAATCAAAAAATAGATGAGGCCACAAAAAAGAAATTATCTAACTATAAAGGTATATCTGGAAAGTTTTATTGTCTACCAAAGTTACACAAAACCCCATTATCTGTTAGACCCATTTTAGCCTCTATTGGCACACCTACAGAAAACATTGCTAACTACTTAACAGATATTTTAACGAATGCATATAACTGTGAGAATGAATACTATATTAAAGACTCATTTCAAGTGAATAAATTATTTAACAACATACAATTACCAGAAGGCTACGTTATTGCGAGCCTAGATGTAGTGTCCTTATTTAGCAATGTTTATCTAGATATATGTATACTTGCCATTAGTAATAGATGGGAGATTATTTCTCAACATTGTAACATTAATAAAGACACTTTTTTCAAACTGTTAACTTTTCTGTTCGAAAATAATTATTTTTCATTTAACAACAAAGTTTACAAACAAACTTTTGGTACACCTATGGGGAACCCTATATCACCAATAATTTCCTGTTATGTAATGGACCACATACTTGACACCATCATCCTTGTTCTACCTTATAAATTTCATTTTATAAAAAAATATGTTGATGACATAATACTAGCATTACCAAGCACGGGCATAAACGATATACTTTGGTATTTTAATAGTTACAACCCCTACATTCAATTCACATTAGAACGTGAAGATGCTACAGGTTCAGTACCTTTTTTGGATACCAAATTGATACGAAAAGGTACCCATTTGCTGGTTGATTGGTATAGAAAACCTATCAGTTCGGGTAGATATCTCAATTTTTGGTCATACCATAAATATTCAATGAAACTTAATTTAGTTAAAGAAATGAAAAATCGTGTCCTTAAAATCAGCGATACCACTTTCCATACAAAAAATCTAAAAATCCTTTATACCCTATTCATTGAAAACTCATACCCAAGTACACTACTACAGAAAATCTTGTTTAACACTCCACAAAATTCAAGTAGTCTTTTAAGAAACGAGGAAAATATATCTTTATCAGAAGATATGATAGGACCTGTAGATCCTTTACCAAAACAAACCGCAATTAGATATGTATCGCTTCCATACATTAAGGATATTTGCCTTAAACTTAGTAGAATTTTTTCATCTATTGAGAATATCAAAATTGCATTTAAAACAGTACTAACAGTGAACAAAGTTTTTTCTAAACTCAAAGACCAATCCTCACTCTTGTCCTTAACGGATGTTGTTTATTGTATACCGTGCGGATCATGTGAACAAGTATACTATGGTCAAACATCAAGATGCCTTAAAGACCGAATGACATCCCACAAGTCTGATAATAGACTACATCCTGAAAGAAGTGCATTGGGTGAACATGCATTTAAAAATGGGCATCGGATAGATTATAATAACATCAAAGTAGTAGAACAGGAAAGTAACATCACCAAAAGACTTTTTCTTGAAATGGCCTACATTTGCCAAGATATTAATGCAATGAATCATAGAACGGATATTGGTCATCTAAATGAAATGTTCTCCTATCTGTTACTACTAGATAAATGCAACAATAACAAAACCAATAATTTATCAATGGACATTTAAGGGAAAGAAAGTTTTTGAAGGATTTTTTCAAAAGATAATTTTTTTTTTCATTGAAGTTTGTTTAAAAATTTAGTAATTTTTTTATACACACAGATACTGGGGTCATACAAAATAAAAACTCAATCAATTGTAACGTTGTTAGAATTATGACCTGAATAATTTTTTTATGTTAGTTTGAAAAGCTTTGTATTGAATAATTGACAGGTTAAAGCTTCACTCCTTTCTAATATTAACAAATATAAAATAATTTATATTGCCACAATACACCCAATGATAGGCCTATAATTTGCTGTACTACCAGTTGCTTGATATTGTGGGTGTGGAGTTTTCATCTGTCAATTCGAATATTTTTAAATTTACACACGGAAAGTTCCGAAAAGCCAATAATAAAAACTACTTGATTGTCGTGACAAAAACTAATGGCGATATAATAAAATTAAGAATAACAATGTCATGGCATAGTTTTATAATAATTAAGTGTTGTGAATGTAAAGCAATTTTTGATTTTAAATATAGGAGTAAGTTTTAGACTTAACAAAGATGACAGACTGTGATAAATTTTATCAACATTATAATATAACATCATTGATGATACAATCTCAATAAGTTTGTAAGTAGCGAATTTTTTAATTAATTATACCAACGTTAACAAACTATTCATCACATTTGTAGCTCCCTGATGAAGGACATAACCATGTCCGAAAGCTTGGAATAAAAAATTTACAATAGTACACAATTCACTTTTTATTGCTGCAAACCCAATATTGAACGTTTACTTATATATATATATATATATATATATATATATATATATAAAATGATGTTGTTTAATCGAGTACAAATATAAAAATAAATAAGCAATCATTGGCTAATACTCGTAAAGTGAATGTGAATTTAGTTGGAAATATATAAAATGATGAAGGGTCATCATTCCATACATTTCTGTGCAACTATATACACCGGTGTTTCGGCCTATTTGGGCTTCGTCAGTATAGTGTAGCAAGTTAAAAAAGTTGTTTGTTAACTTGTAAAAGGATTATATATATATATATATATATATATATATATATATATATATATATATATATATATATATATATATATATATATTTACTGCATCCTCAAGAATTACTGCTTGATATTTAAATATACAGTCAAGAATACCATAATCTTATATATATATATATATATATATATATATATATATATATATATATATATATATATATATATATATATATCAAACAGATGAAATAGAGAATGTGGAAAAATCCCCTTACGAACAATTCACACATCCACCATTTCGGGTTGGGAAAAATTTTTCGAATAGAATCAAAGATCCAAACACCAGTTCTTAGAAATGTGTTTCGCCCTCTTCAACCTCTCTGGGCTTATCAATAAAGATGAGAGGTTGAATATCTTTAGACACATTCCAATCAAAAAACAACATTCGAGACCTAGACATAGAAGGTGCGTAAATCTACGGCAAGTCCGACAATGACAGTCTCAAGTTTTAATTCCCTAATTATTTAAAGTAAGTAAAATCTATGTTTAAAAACATGAGATGTAGATCCTTGAAACACACTCAGTGATCAAAGGATCCAAGGTTAATGGTTTGACGACCACTCGTACGAAATCAAACAGATGAAATAGAGAATGTGGAAAAATCCCCTTACGAACAATTCACACATCCACCATTTCGGGTTGGGAAAAATTTTTCGAATAGAATCAAAGATCCAAACACCAGTTCTTAGAAATGTGTTTCGCCCTCTTTTCTAAGAACTGGTGTTTGGATCTTTGATTCTATTCGAAAAAAAAAAAAATTTTTCCCAACCCGAAATGGTGGATGTGTGAATTGTTCGTAAGGGGATTTTTCCACATTCTCTATTTCATCTGTTTGATTTCGTACGAGTGGTCGTCAAACCATTAACCTTGGATCCTTTGATCACTGAGTGTGTTTCAAGGATCTACATCTCATGTTTTTAAACATAGATTTTACTTACTTTAAGTAATTAGGGAATTAAAACTTGAGACTGTCATTGTCGGACTTGCCGTAGATTTACGCACCTTCTATGTCTAGGTCTCGAATGTTGTTTTTTGATTGGAATGTGTCTAAAGATATTCAACCTCTCATCTTTATTGATAAGCCCAGAGAGGTTGAAGAGGGCGAAACACATTTCTAAGAACTGGTGTTTGGATCTTTGATTCTATTCGAAAAATTTTTCCCAACCCGAAATGGTGGATGTGTGAATTGTTCGTAAGGGGATTTTTCCACATTCTCTATTTCATCTGTTTGATTTCGTACGAGTGGTCGTCAAACCATTAACCTTGGATCCTTTGATCACTGAGTGTGTTTCAAGGATCTACATCTCATGTTTTTAAATATATATATATATATATATATATATATATATATATATATATATATGTTATATTATATATATATATATATATATATATATATATATATATATATATATATATATATATATATATATATATGTTACACTTGAAGTTTCCGCGGGAGCTATATGTGCTTTCTGTTGTTTTCCGGGTTTGACTCCGCGTTGAACAGTTTTTTTTTAAAACAAAATATCACAGAATATATATACTATGGCAGATCGGATTACACAAGTAAATAAGAGGCAGGAAATATTATAATGATTTATCATAAAAAATCGGTTTTTAAGCTATTCAGCCATGGTCTTCTTATTAATAAGTATTGAGCCAACTCCAGTATGATTTGATTAAAAGTTATAATGTTGTAATCAAAGTCACTTGAGATTGATAATAAGTTATTATTATTAAAATATAGTTTTTTTTTATTTTTAAGTATATTAATATAATATTAAAATATTAGTATTAAGTGGTCAATCTCAATGTAAAGGAGACAAGGATACTACAATTTGTTAATTTCAAGGTGGTTTATCTTTAGATAGTAAATTGGAATAAATGACACTAAGGTGTTGGATATCAGTTCTTTTGTTTTTACAAAAAGGAGTTAGGGCAATGTATGTCATTTCTAGAAACTTTCTTTTTGTAGAATTACATTCACTAGACAAAATTTTGGTTGATTCCCAATCCATATTATGCTGTTTTTTTGTGACATGAGTGGCAAGTTCACACCTCTCTGGATGTAACCTACAATTATTTGTTATTTACTTGTGTAATCCGATCTGTCATAGTATATATATTCTGTGATATTTTGTTTTTTAACCCGGCACCTGCCACGTGTCTTTGCAAGGCGCCAACTGCCACGTGGGGTGCTCACAGCACCCCTTAAAAATTTGCTGTGATCTACTTGTTTAAAAAACAAAATAATGTGTTGAGTAACACAAGAATATAAATAAACATGTTTTATTAACTTATTAGCCACTAATATGTTATAAAAGTTAAAAAATAAAATGAAAAAGGTGTTATAAGCAAATTAGCAAGTACCAAGCCATAATAAATGAAGTCAAGTAAATTATCTAAAAAAAATTAAGATTTAGTGAGTATATAGTCTATATTCTATATTAATAATTTAAATCAGTTAATTCAATAAAAAATATAAATTTGACCTATTTATCAAAAATACAAAAAAAAATTAAAACTTAAAGTGCCAGATGATGACACTTCAATTCGACTTTAGAGCTATAAGTTCAGAATGACACTAAATAACCACTTCAAACACTAACACATATATGCTATATAATATTATAGAAAGCTACTATGACGCACAGCTCGGTTACCAAACTTGAAATACCTAATATTTGATAAAAATATGTGATGGGGTGCTGGTAGCACCCCACGTGGCAGGTGCCGGGTTAAAAAAACTGTTTACAATTTAAAAAAAAACAATTGTAGTTATCAATGTAAAAAAATATTTTAACCATCACTTTTTCAACTTCAAGAGACATTTTATGAATTTAATTAACTTTTTTACAACACCTTTTTGTTAACAACCACAATTTACTGTGAGTATATTGATTTATAAGGTCCTATACCAAAAAAAAACTACCATCGTTTTTTATTACAGTCTACCCTGATGATGTAAACGATTCATTAAAGTTTACGAAAGCTTGGATCAAGTAAAAAGTGTTTTTTAGACCAAGAATACAACCTTGTTATATAACATTGTCAGCAAAAACTTCCCTTCTGGTCTCATTTATATATATATATATATATATATATATATTGATAAGGGGTACCCTGTCGCCTCAGAAACGGTGAATCGGTAGACGTTGTCGCCTCATATATGACGTTGTCGCCTCACTTTGGTGAGGCGACAACGTTTTGGGCTGAAAATTTCAGGACAGCTTCCCAACCACCTTATGAGTCGATGTGCAAAAAATAGTTTTGAGGTGACAACGTACCCCTTTTCACTATTTTTTGGTTCGTTAGTTCGGCAGTATATCACTGGCGCTAGTATCGGCATTGCAGCAGTGACTGGCTGTATGTTATCGCCTCAGCATATAAATTCTACTTTTTGGTTAACAACCGGTACCTTGTCGCCTCAGATTTTGGCAACGTCGCTTTCAGTTTGCATTGGGTATTATGTCGTGAAATATAAAAATATGCGCCGTCGGTACCGTAACAAGGCAGCTAAAAAGTTTATGATATAAGTTGCAGCTTACGATTTAAAATTGTTGCCTTATACAGGGTGTCCAGAAACTCTACCGACAAACGAAAAAAGGAGATTCCTCAGATAATTTTAAGATAATTTAACCCAATTCACTTAGTCCGAAAATGCTTCCTAAGGGAGCTGGAGCTCTTTGAAGATGGCGTCTTGTAATTAGTTTTTCTTAAATACCGCCAGAACGCTTCTATTTAGAAAAACGAAAATTATTACTCATATTTATCATCCAGATATAAATCGATTCCATTCATTGTGAATTCCCAGTACCGGTCATAGCCGCCAGTTTTGGGTACGGCAACGGTTATTTGTTATTTTATCCCATATCTTTTTTATATTTAATTTTTAAGCATTTTTGACTATGGATTATTAAATTGTGAATTATTCTAGTACTAAAAGGTACCCTTGCTTTAAGTCCATAGAATATACCATTTTCTAGAAAAATCGATTTGAAAATTATTCGTTTCTTGAATTAAAAAAGAATTAAAAAAAAAACTATATAGAAAACAAAAACTGGTACGTTTGTTTTTATTCCAGAGTTAAATCGGTTTCATTAATTGCAAATTTTTAGTACCGGTCATATGCGTCCGTTTTGGGTAGGTCAACGGTTATTTTATCGCATAACTTTTTGTCTTTAATTCTTAAGCATTTTTGACGCTAGATTATTAAATTATGAGGTATTCTGGTACTAAAAGTTACTCTTGCTTCAAGTTGGTAAAATACACCGTTTTTTTAAATTCTTTTCAAATTCAAAAAACGAAAAGTTTTCAAATAAATTTTTCTAGAAATCGATGTGTATTACCGACTTAAAGCAAGAGTACCTTTTAATTCTAGAATACCTCACAATTTAAAAATCCAGAGTCAAAAATACTTAAACGCTAAAGACAGAAAAGTTATGCTATAAAATAACCGTTGCCCTACCCAAAATAGACGCCTATGACCGGTACTTAAAATTCACAATGGATGGAATCGATTTATCCCTGGAAGATGAATAGGCTTACCAAATTTCGTTTTTCTGAATAGAAGCGTTCTGGAGGTATTTAAGAAAAACTAATTACTAGATGCCACCTTCCAAGAGCTCTAGCTCCCTTAGGAAGCATTTTCGGACTAGGTGAATTGGGTTAAATTGTCTTAGGAAAATATCTGAGAAATCGCCTGTCTTCGTTTGTAGGTAGAGTTTCTGGACACCCTATATAAACAAATTCTATAAGAGAGAGAGAGCATGCCGGAATAAAAATATTTTAGCTGGTCGCATAGGAATTAATAAAAATTACAAACAGAATATTAGTAATCATGGAGCGTATGTAATACTTAAGTAGTTATTATAATATGGAACTGAACAAGTCTATGCCCAAAGGATCATGAAGACGGATGAAGGGATAGGAAAATTCTAACCAATTATTAATTTAATCCTAAAAATAAAAAAATCATTATATTATGTGACTTTATTACAAAAGTAAGAACATAAATGATTTTTCTGTAACCGCAGTAGGAAAAAAAATAACAGTTATGACAGAGGATAAACACTGATATACTATCGAAATTACAGAAAGTTGAAAAACACAAAAATGAACCTGAAAGGCTTAACTCAAATAAAAATAAACTAAAACCAAAATAAATATCTTTATGTGAGTGACATGCAAAGTGCATGGGAGTGAACAGTTTCAAAAATATCAAAAATGAAACAACAAAAGACTATCCAACATCAGAAGTTTACTACTTCTGCTCTGAAAGAAAAACCCGTATTCTGACATTAAAATGTTTGAATAGAAATGACAACAGTAATATTTCAAGCAAAAAAATATAGGACGATAAAATGAGAAACTAACAAAAAAAATTGACAAGACATCCAAAAAAACGTTGTCCCCAAATTAAATGTTAAGCGGCGTCCTCATTGAGTCGACGTTGTAGATCGACTGTGTTTATCGACACTCTCGACTGAGTGTGTACGCGGCAATCGACTTTGTCGATCGACAAAAGATGTCGATCGACGTGTCGACTGATTTTCCATGCTCTGTCGGTAAAATCAAAGGGTAGTCGAGTCGAATCCGAAGTGTGGACGTACATTCAACCTGCGACATTTAAAAATACAGTAAAAATAATTCAGCGTGCGGCGTAGTCTGCCTCATCTAAAGTCTCGTGTTTTGTACTTGTCGGCAAAATGGAATGGGAAAAGAAAAAGTGATTGCATTTATTGAAGCTTACAAATTAAAAACAAATGTGTACACTAGAAGCAAATATTATATGGACCGAAACATGAGACACGATGCTTTGATGGAAATTGCCAGTGAATTTAATATAGAAAAGCAGGTGATAGAATCTTCTTTTACGCGATGATTTACGTTTTTAGTTGTGATAATAACAAATGCGGCACAAACAATAATGGCGTCATCTTCGTCACACATTTTCGTTTCGACTGTCGACAAATATTCTGCCTACCTGGTGTGAACATCGAAGCTTTTTCGATTTGTCGGTCGACAGTGTCGATAGACAGAGTCGATTGACAATGTCAACTCAATGAGGACGCCGCTTTAAGGAACAAGAGTCTTCGACAAAACGAAAGATGTATAGCATTTACCTTTACGTTAATTTTGGTAATTCTTACTTAAAAAACCATAACAGAGAGGGTATAAACTATGCATGTAGTGGAAGAATGCGAACCCTCTCTATATTTCTTATTAAGTATAGAACGATGGTAAATAATAATACGATTGCTTTAAAGCATATTTTAAGACCCAAAAATTTTGACGATCTCAAGTGTTCCAAGAGTTTTATATGTCAAAAATGAATAACCATTTTCAATTTCGTTGCAACGCGAAACTACAGGCGCATCATATTCTAGTCCAATCAGAGAGCGCTGCAAGCGCCTCTACAGGTTTCGAAACTTATTAGTCTCTCATCAGGAGGCGGATATACTGCTCTCTCTGACCCAACTAGGACAAACCCCGGCGTGCAGTCACGAATTGCAACGAACGAAATGGCAGGGATGCTCTAGCGGCAACTGCTAGCAAAAGACTAAGTTTTCAACCTAATAGCACATAAAACAACACCAAAAATGTTGCTCCACATCCTACCAGATTGAAAACAATGGGAACCTTCTCTGGTTACGCCTTTGAGGCTTCTAAAATTTCCAAGCCGTAACGGATGCTGAGACTAAGGAAGATGAGGGAATTTTATAATTCAGTCTCATCTGCTCAGCGCGGTAAAGTTCCAACGAGAATGGTTTCCTTCGTACTCCAATCAGAGTAAACATGTAAATCAAAAATGAATAACCATTTTCAATTTCGTTGCAACACGAAACTACTTAGTCTTTAGTTTTACATGTATATAATAGTTTTAAAAAGACCTTCAGTTCTCCTACTCGTATTATCGCGTTGCACTTGGGTACGTATCTAAAACTATGTTGCTATGAACACCTCCATTTAATACTAAAAGGATCAGCTGATTTTACGTGTTCAACAGAAAGACAAATACAGGAATTGCCCAAGGGCTATAAATACATAATTTGAAAACGTTGCTGACAAATCGTTGGAGTTTGGAAATTGCTTCTCTCGCTAACAAAGATATTCAAGAACAAAAATTGCCAAAGCTAGTACCACTTGTACGTGATATTAAAATATTCTGAGAAAAAAGTATTAAAATTGGTGTCAGGTGTCAGAAGACGTTTGAGAGCAATATTAATAATTTTGAAACATAAAAATTTAGTTAACTATGCTCTAGCATTAGCCATTATTTTTAACAGAAGACGAATAGGTAATGTTAAGTATTTAAAAATTCAGCACTAGTAACGAAAGATAAACGGACTTCAGTGATTTTGAAAATGTTTTAACTGAAGGAGAAAAGGCACTTACGAGAGGACAAAAAACTCCAGTGTGTTCTGGTAAAGGTTCTTGAGCTGTTGTTATTTTACTTCCAAAAATGTTGCAAGGTTTCATAGAAACTTTAATAAAACATAGACATAAATACATGTCTGACGTCGTCCGACGTTAATAACTATATGTTTGCAGTTCCAGGTAGTAAGCTAAAATGGGACAAAGGGGATGTTTCGATCCGTAAATTGACAAGCAAAATGAATTTAACAAACCCTGAAGCTATATCAAGCAACAAATTACGCAAAAATATTGCAACAGTAGCACAAATTTTAAGTATGTCCAAAAATTAAACTGAAGAATTTGTCAAGTTTATGGGGCATGACGAAAAAATGCATGATGAATGACATGAATTACATGCTGACATTTATCAAACCGTAAAATTGTCAAAATTTTTAATAGTAATGGAAAGGGATTCTCTTCCTTTAGAATATAAAGGAAAATCGCTTGAAGAACTAGATTTTCACCACGATTTAGAAATGCGGAAGAAAATAAAAAAAGCAATCTTCAAAATACGAATATTAATTTTCCAAATATTGAAGGTATGCAAGAAGTTAAAAAAGTAAAGCGTTGGTTGCAAAAGATAACGTTCTGGCTCAAACAAGTAAATAATTTAAAACGGACAGTGACGATAAGTACTATGCAAATAAAAAACTACTCAAAGCATCAAAAAACTAAGCAAGGGGACATTCCGAATGAGATTCATATGAGATTCATATGTGCCTTATTCATGTGTGTCAACACTTTTCAAATTATATTCAATATGGCGTATATCCATCTAGATAAAAAGGTGAATTCCAATATTATAAAATCAAAAATTCAACATCTTATAAAAATAAATTATTTATATCATATGTAAGTTTTTTATATGATGCTTAAGTGAAAATATAGAAATATTTTATTTTACTTTTTGTTGCTATTTTTATAATTTTTTTTTTATTCTTAGATATAATAAATATCTAACCAACGCCTCAATTAAAGGGTTTGACATTTAAGCAAAACATAATGAAATCATTTTTGTAGAAGAAAAAAATTAAATAGGTACCTAAAAACCTACCTTTGAGTTTTTCTCAAAATTTTTTGAGATTAGGATAAAAAGACCACTACACAAATTGTAGATTTTTTTATCGCCCACAGCTTTTGCGTTGAATTTTTTAAACGATGCAATGTTTAGCCAGAAATTTCAGAAAACCATTTTCGCCCTTAAAACCACCCCACCTTCACCACCTTATGGATTATTTTCGTGCACTTTGCTGTAAGAATACGTTTTGTTGGAACATTTTTACAGCTATGTACACTAGTTCACTGGTTTTTAATTAAAATTTTTAAATAAACCGTTGATACTTTTTTCTGTGAGATAGGTAATAATATGTTTACTGCAAATAATAAATTATATCGTAAAGAGTCTTTATAATTTTACTGTATAAGAGCAATAATTCACACAAAATAATTTGGCTTAGCTTAATTTATTGCAAAATACTAGCTTTGGAATATCTACTAATAAAAAATTTTTAAACATATAATCCAAACAAGCCATGTTCATATCTTAAGCTTATTTAACCTTCCGATGACCAACCTTTTTCTGTTACACGGATGACCAAGGGGGGGGGGGGAAATGACCCCAGGTCAAAAATGACAATTAACAAAAAAATAAAGTTTTTTTTTCTTTAGTTTTTTTTGGCATGGACTTTATGTCTTTCAGCCAGTCACAACATGAGTATTAGTGTCATGTGTAGTGTGTATGTTGAGTAAGTGTCTTGTTACTTTGCAAAGTCGACGTCACTAGCGTAAAACTACTTGTAATTACACATAATAGACGCCATTTTACTAAACATCAACTTCAGAATATATTTTTTATTCGTAAAATATAGGGAATTTTTTTTATTTCAAAATATGAGGATATCTAGAATGATATTAAAGTCAAATAAAAAAATAATGAGTTAAAAATTGAAAATACTTTTGAATTTATTAAAGAAAAACATACGCTGGGGTCATAATTTCCCCCGCTTGGTCATCCGAATGTTAAAATATCAAAAATAACCATCCTTTATTTTTAATGTAAACAACAATGGAACATGTGAACAAATTCCCACTATTTCTTTACCTATATCCGTAATAAATACCTATACTACCTCTCGCTGTGCACCAAAGTTCGACCCACTCAATCCTTTATTCATTTTCGAATATTTGGCAACGCCGTCTGAGGCAACAACGAACCGGCTTTCATTCTTATGCTGGCCACTCACTTACGGATATCGAAGAGGCCATGGCATGCAGGCCAGAACTGAAGGCCGTTATTTGAGTAGTTAAGTTAATGAATTGCAGTTGAGACGCCACACACATCCAGTTTTGTGATCGAGCGTGCCAACGCCTTTACGAAAACTGCGTGTATGTGGTGATTTTGGCTTCAATTAACTGCCTGTCAGTCACCCGGCCTCTTCGATATCCATAAGTGAGTGGCCAGCATTAGTCATATATAGTTGTGAGGCGACAGCGCATTGGATTTAATCGTAAATTTATATATAAAAAAAACATTTAAAATCGTTTCCCCTCTTTAGAGATTCTTAATTAGAAAGTTCCCCTCATTGTATATATGCATATATTTTTTGAAAAATAGAACTACAAAAGGGTGAGGCGAGGTCGTCATAGATTTCACCTCGAGGCGACAACGTACCTTTTATCGATATATATATATATGTATATATATATATATATATATATATATATATATATATATATATATACATCCCGCTATCATTATGTCATCTTTTCATGTTGCAGTCATTTGGCATCACCAAGAAATACTATCATTTTCGAATTTTAATTCGTGTATGTTTGTTGAGCGCATTTTTTAACGCCCTGTATCGTTCTCAGTTTTCTAAAATTTTAATTTTAAAAATTTAAATTATATACAAAAATTTTTACACTTCATAACCATTTTGACTTCCACCACATAAAAATGTGTATTTCCCATCATTTTGCCGCTTTTCGACGTTGCCACGAGTTAAAAATACCGATCTTTTGAGGACAGGTAGAAAAGGTCTATTGTAAACTTAGAGGATGGAATATTTTGGTAAAATATTCCATCCTCTCAGATTATAAACTACATAAAAGGTAGGTTCTTTACCTGTTCAGCTGGATTACCAAGCAAGGGTCTAAATATTTTACGAGTTGAATTGTGTTTATTTGATTTCATCTGTTAAATTAAAATTTCTCATACCGACTTAAAATATTTGTTTGAAAAATTCATTTTATATTTTCGTTTAATTTACTTAGGGTTTTTGGTCAGAATTTTGAAGAAACGCTTGGTTTGACATAAAATTTGGGACACGTACCTATAGCTAATATGTTAAAGAAAAAAAGTGATATTGTGCCGATATGTGCTTTTGATCTGGAGGTGAGTTTCGTCGGTTATAGGGTATGAAAACAAATACGTTCAAATAAGTCCGGAATTGGATAAACTGACTAATTCTAAGCAACTTCTATTTTATAGCGTTTTTCACTAAGTCAATACTTTTAGAGATATTTGCGAGTGAATATGTTCATTTTTCAACAAAAAAAAAACGTTTTTATACGGTTTTTCGCAAATAACTCAAAAAGTAGGTACTTTATTGAAAAAAAATTAGCAAATAGTAAATATAGCTTATAAAAAAGTGAAAAAATGGTATATGTGTCAGGTCTGTAGACCCAGTAGAAGCAGAGTTATTGCTAAGCTTTATTTTAAAACCAAGAGGAGTAGGTAAACTAAATGGCAGATTCACACCCAAGAAAGTCACTAGAAATATCATCAGATAAATCTTCTTTTTTGGTTGATCATATCGGCCTTTGACGGTAATCTTGACTAAAAATCTAAAAATAAAAGGAAGAACGCAGAAAATACAAAAATTGCTGATAAAATAAATAAACTAACCTATGAAATGCCAATAGTGTCAAAATTTGATATGAGTAAAATTGCCTGAGGTTGTACCAATTACAAACAAGGTGTACGGCGCGGGAAATTTGAATGACTCCTCTTGTTTAAAAACAGACTATAGTGAAAAATAAGCTCTTATATCTCAAATTCCAAATCGAATATTTTAACGTGAAATAAAAAAAATGAAACACTTTTCTGGGAAAACTTATTACAACTTTCTTAAAGTGTTTAAGAAAACGTTTATTTTTATTTTTTTTTAAAGTTTCCAGCAGCAAGAGTAAGCAGGTTACGCTCAAAATACAGTTGTTCCTTTTTTTTTTGGTTAAAAATATTCTAAAAACTCCCTCTAATTAACAGCCCAAATGGAATTAATCGTTACCACTTCACAAGTAACTTTATGTATTGTTTGTGTTTGTAAGTTTCATCAGTTCAAAGTGCTTATTTGTGGAAAAATTTGGTTTTAAAGTAAATTTTTTTAAATCTTTAATTTTGAAAAAAAGACTTTTGTCAAAATAACTTAAAAATTATTAGTGATACCAAATATCTTAAAGAGTAAAAAATGTAGGTGTTGCTTTTTTAAATATTTGGAATTTTTTGATTTTCTGGAAGACAAAAATTGGTTAAGATATGGCTGTTCAAAATTTGCATATACATACTCGTGACTAGTGATTCGTTCGAGGCCTTTCAACAAAACCCCTTTCAAAAATAAGCATTTTGAACCAATGCAACTTACAGATCATATACAGGGTTTCCCCGCAAATAGTGCGTTCCTTAAAGGTATAGATAGAAAGCACAATGTAGAGCAAAAAAGTCTTATAACATTTTATTCTAAATTCAGCCGTTTGACCAAAAAACGAAAATACATTTTGATATGCAAATTGATACTCAATTAGTAAATAAACAAGGGGTCCCATTAGATTAAATTTCACAGTCACAGGTTCTTCTACGCCGTGTTGCCAGGTCATATAAATTTATGAAAATAAAAATTTACTCTTATGGAGAACAACGTAATTTTTGTTGAAACGGTTAACTTTAGGAAAAAATGTTACAACACCTTTTTGTTCTAAATTGTGTATTATATCCACACCTTAAAGGAACGCACTATTTTCGGAGACACCCTGTATAAACAATACATTTATCTAAAGTAACGTGTGAAGCGGTAACAATTAATTTTCATGACTTTCTTTTGCCAAAAAAAAGGGAACGATTTTATTTTCAGCGTAACTTGCTTACTTTTCACGCTAGAAACTGTTTTAAAAACACCAAAAAAAATTTTTTTTAAACACTTTAAAAGAGTTATGATGAGTGTTTCCCGAAAGGTGCTTTATTTTTTTGGTTATTTTACGTTGAAATATTCGACTTGGTATTTGACGAATAAGAACCTATTTTTCATTAGCTGCAACCCTGTTTCTACTGGGTCTACAGACCTTATACTGACACCTCTTTTTCATAAGCTATATTATTGCTAGGAATATTTTCTTCGATAAAATATGTACATACTTACTTTTTGAGTTATTTGCGAAAATCCGTCCAAAACGTGTTTTTCTATGAAAAATAAACATATTCACTCGCACATACCTCGAAAAGTATTGACCTAAAACTTTTATAGAACAAAATTTGCTTTGAATTAGAATTAGTCAGTTTATCCACTTCCGGACTTATTTTGCACGTATGTTTTTTCACCTCCAAGAAGGGGTGAAAGTCACATCCAGGACAAGAGAACATATCGGCATAATCTCACTTTTTTCTTTGGCATTTTAGCTACGTGTGTGCCAAATTTTATGTCAATCCAAGCGGTTCTTTAAAATCTGGAGGTTTTGCGATATTTTATCGTGAGTGAATGGAATAATAATTATTACAACGGCAAATATTGCCGTTGTCACTTTTAGATAAGAAGTCATTATCACAATGATATAGTCAGGTTAACTGAATTGTATAATTATTGTTTTTATCATTAAATGTGAAAACCTAGAATTATCCATGTCTGTCCGTCAATAAACACAACTCGTCTATTAGTAGGACAGAAAGAATGACAAATAAGGTGTCAAATGAAAGCCTATAACCAAAATATGATATTACATGTGAGAAGTTTGACCTCGGACTGCCTGTTCCAGAGTTGCAACCGAAAGTACTGTTTTAAATGCGTCGAAATAGTACAAACTATTGGTCAACACGACTAAGAAAGACCAGAACAAATACATACTTCCGGTTTCATGCCTGTCTGTTCGTCCATATCTGTAGGTGAACAAAATTCATCCGTCATATCAGCTGACAAAAAGTTACACGAAGGGTTCAAATATCGACTGCCGGTTCAACTTCCGGTCACTTTTTGTGAAAAATTAGAACTTACGATGTCCAATTGCTTGTTACAATTTTTTTTATAAGTGTTCTACTCTATCTATTCTGACTTTTCATTAACTTACTTAGATCACATATAATTTAATACAGTTTTGATGTCAGGGTCTTCAAAATTTATGTGGTGAGTTCCGGTATGTGATGAATGAAAAACGACTCCATAAGCAGAAGAAAAAAGTGTTCTCAAGACCTAAGACAATACATCGACTCACAAGAGCGTTGTGACAGTAGCAAAAATTCGAGTTGGGGTTCTAATTACTTTCTCATGCGGCTTACTCTCCTGACTTGGCCCCCTCCGGTTATTAAGTGTTCCCAAATCTGAAGAAATGATGGGCGAGTCACAAAGTTTCACAAAAAAGCGAATATTTCGCGAAATGAACGTCAGATCGAAAAACTAAAAGATGCGTGTTCAATATTTTTCAAAAGTCTATCGAATGATACCAAAAACGAACCCCCACGGAAAGGGGTGAGGAGTAAATTAAAAATTTTAAATACGAACCCTGCGATATTTCGCGAAATGAACATCAGAGTGCCAGTGTGTGCTTTTTTTCTGGGGATGAGTACCACCCCCTTCTCGAGTGTGAAAAAATATAGGTCCAAATAAGTCCGTAAGTGGATAAACTAATTAAATTCCTTGTAACTTTTGTTTTTAGATGGTTTTTCGCAAATAAATCAAAAAGTAAGTATTTGATCGAAAAACTATTCCTAGCAAATATAAAGATTATAAAACAGTAAAAAAAAATGATGTATGTATGAAGTCTGGACACACAATAAAAACAGAGTTGGAGCTAATCAAAAGTTGGTTCTTATTCGTCAAATTTCAAATCGACTAGTTCAACGTAAAATATCCAAAATATAACGCACTTTTCGGGGAAAACCCGCCACAAATTTTTTAAAGAGTTTAAAAAAAGTTTTATTTTTGTTATATAAAAAGTATCTATTCTATCACCATCAGCATCAAAAGTAGACCGGGCAGTATCGTCGCCCCCGCTAGCGAAATTATTCCGATTCGATTTTTTTGCACAAACTTACTCAAAAAGAGGTCCTTATAACATATCCAAAGGGTGCCGGGCGGTGCATTGGTCGAAAAATTGTTTAAAAAATTTTTTTGAAACAAATTCACAAAAACAATTTTTTCATTTCGAACAATTTTTTTAGATAACTTGTGTCATTCTGGGCAAAAAAGGTGTCTTGCCATTTTTGTTTAAAATTGATTGTTGTCGAGTTATATGCGATTAAAAATTTGAAAAATGCGAAAATGGCCATTTTTAAGTCTTAATAACTCGATTAAAAGTTATTATTATGAAATTAAAAAGTGAGCAGATCAAGTTTCAAACCCTTGCTTCAAGGTCCTTAAGAGATTTTTGTCATTATTTTATTACAAAGCTGTTATTTTTAATTATTAATAATTAGCGCTATAGTCCCGGATTTATCGTCGCCCCTGTTAGTGAAATTATTCCGATTCGATTTTTTTGCACAAACTTACTCAAAAAGAGGTCCTTATAACATATTCACAAGGTGCCGTGGTCGAAAAATTGTTTAAACAATTTTTTAAACAAATCCACAAAAATAATTTTTTCACTTTGAACAATTTTTTTTAGATAATTTTGGACATTCTGAACAAAAAAGGTCTCTTGTCAATTTTCTCTAAAATTGATTGTTGTCGAGTTATACGCGATTTAAAACCTGAAAAATGCGAAAATGGCCATATAACTCGACAAAAATCAATTTTAGAGAAAAATCTCAAGATACCTTTTTTGCTCAGAATAACCCAACTTATCTAAAAAATCGTTCGTAATGAAAAAATTATTTTTGTGAATTTGTTTAAAAAATTGTTTAAGGTGATACAGTAGCGATCAACAGGTAGCCAAAACGCGTTCCAAGATTGCGGCTGTAATTTTGAATATTTTTTCAAGATATTTGGCACACGTATCCGTAATATAATAAAGAATGGCGGTACAGAGCCCAATTTGAAAAATATATTAGGTAATATTTGAAAATTATTCTGTAATTAAATACAACATTAAAAAAACGAGCCTGTACCGCCATTAAGAAGAACAAAAAAATACACTTTCTTCAAATAAACTTTTTTATCCGATGCCTAGATTTTGTGTCATTTTGGAACTACTAAAATGTTTTATTTCATTAGTCCAAAATAAAATTTAAATTTTTTAATTCGACAAAATATTTCCACGCACAGGCTGTGGTCTGTATTAATTCGAGAACCAAGAGAGACAGCTCATTAACCGCCTTTCATTTTTTCTTAGAAAATAAACGATCTCTACACAAAGTACTTATAGGATAATACGCCGCCGTTATGAAATGATTGTAGGATGTTAAAATGACGAAGGATGTTTTACCCGGAAATCCGAATTTTATATACTTTTGTTATATTTAATACCCTAATAGCACACGACGTCCTTTGGACGTCCAAAATAGGTCAATTTTTGGTCCTAACGTCCATGGACCATAAACGGACGTCCTTTGGACGTCCGACGCTGGACGTACTTCGGGTGTACTAAATATGTACGTCCTTTGGACGTCCGGCGTTGGACGTCCTTCAGGTGGACTAAATATGTACGTCCTTTGGACGTCCGGCGTTGGACGTCCTTCGGGTGGACTAAATATGTACGTCCTTCGGACGTCCGGTGTTGGACGTCCTTCGGGTGGAATAAATATGAACGTCCTTTGGACGTCCGTACTCGGACGAAATACGGACCTTTTCCAATCGTCCATATTGGACATATTCTACCAATAAGGGGATTAAACAGCAAAATTATTTAATAAAATATTAACTTAATTATGTTAATAAAATAGTTTAAATGGAAAAGATTATAAGTCATATTTAATTCAAAACTGTATATGTAGTTTAATATCTAATACATGTTTTTGTTTTTATGTAAAGTGTGAAAATCTGATCGGTAAATTATTCGTTATGTCCACTCTACATCAACAATAAATTGAACAAGAAATTGACTAAGTTATTCAAGGCCAAATTTGACGAGTACAAAATGTATGATTTGTAAAAGAAAATGAAGGAATTTGATGAAATAGAACAATTGGATATGTTTTATTTTGTCAAATTTCTTTATTTTCTGTTTATTCACGGCAAAATGGGAAGTAGAATTGTGTTTTGTATAAGCCAAATTTGACCTTGAATAACTTGTCGTCAATTTCTTGTTCAATTATTGTTGATGTAAAGTGGACTTTATAATGTTTTATTATTCCCGTTACCAAGATGATAGAAGTTTGGTGGTTAATTCTAATAAGCAAAAATATAATTTTTATCAATGTATCCTTACTACAGATGAATATTGAGAGCATCTTTTTGAAGTTGAGCGTACGTGTGCCCAAAATAGGTCCAGTTTTAGTCCTAATGCGGATGGACTATAAATGAACGTCCTTCGGACGTCCGACGTTGGACGTACTTACGTGTTGAATAAATATGAACGTCCTTTGGACGTCCATTGGATGTCCGTGCTCGGACGTCCGTTGGACATTGACATCGATCCGTGAGCGTCATCTGCAAAGAAGAAAATCACAAGCCAGGACAACCAATCCAAATAGTGAGTGTTTCAAACTTTTGTGTTGTGTTGTCAAAAGTTTATTTAATTATTTTTGTTTTTCCTTACATACTTACATATTTTTTCAAGCTTTTTGGTATATTTTTCATATTTTTTACTATATTTCGATAAAAAAATTCTTCGCAATTTTATCCTAATCAACATCATCATCATTCTATCCAAAAAGGCAAATCGCCAAAATCGCAATTTTATCATAATATGATATGTATATTTGCATTTTACCACATTTTGTCGATGTTTTGAAACATTTTTGTATATCTTTTGTGTATCTATCTATATTTTGTATATCACCCCTCCTCGGGGTGAAACTCACCCCCCAAATTCACATACTAATTTGTAAGTACACATACTTTGTAAGTATGGAATAAAGGTTGCTTAATATTAATCAGTTTATCGAAGTCCGGACTTATTTTGAACGTTTTTCACCCCAGAGAAAGAGTGAAACTCACCCCAGGGCAATAGCACACATTGGCACAATATCACTTTTTTCTTTGGCATGTTAGCTATGCGTATGCCAAATTTCATGTCAATCCTTTAAAATTTACAGCAAAAACCATCAAAGAATGTAGTAATACTTGTTTTCATGAAGTCGGTGATAGAGTTTGACAAATCTTTATGGTTGTTAAATATCTTTTAATTTGTGTATTCGATTTTTAAAGGTAGGTACTATATACGTCCATTTGGCACAATAAAAAATAACCTTCGACCGGTACATATTGCTTGTATCGATGCTCGGTGCATTGTTCAGTCATAAATTTTACCTGTCCCTATAGCGTCGGCCGTCGGGTCCTATTGTAAATTATTATAATAATAGTCCGTCTCGGTATTTTATTATTTCTGTCATAAGTATCTCTGTGGAAATGCAAATGCTGCTTGTAACATCCCAAAAACCAGCTCTACTATTAATTGTACTCGTATAAATAAGTGTATAATATGTACCTACCTACTTATTTATTGTATTCATTTATAGACCTGGATCCCGCGTAATAAAAAAAGTTGATTAACAGCAAGCTGAAAATTTGTTAATAGCTTCACGGTGTCTAGTCGGACCAACTTTGATGTACGGGAATACTGGAACCGGGGAAGTTTTAATTGTGGAACAGGTTAAAAACTTGGAACATCAGACTACCGAAAACGTTCCATGTATTTTATCGGACAGAACTTCCAATTGATTTGTTACCATTTCATTAAACTCTTATGCAAAAATCAGACTGCGTACCAGTCTACTTTTATTCTCTTAATATTTTTACTTAAAAAAAGTGTACTACAATCATCTCGCTATACTTAATATAACTGTTTTCGAGATAAACCCATTTTAAATCTGCGATATAACATAATTTTTTGCATAATATTGTAGTTAAATCCGAAAAATCAACTTAAAACCATAATAATAATTGTGCCAATTCTCATTTATGTCATTTATATTTTTGGAGATTTTTATGGTTTATAAGTTATTTTTCGAGTTTAGCGAGACGAATGTAGTATATATTTTTTAAGTAATAATATTAAGAGAATAAAAGTTTTGATTCGAAAAGTATATGTAATGTAGAGTTCCCTCAGCGATGTGATATAATATTATTACAGTATAGCCCCCGTGCATGACAAGCTTATGGAGGTAGCTCATATAGCCTAGGCTATAATATTATTAAAAAAATCACTTAGATGGGACAATGGCTTTAGGAAATTCGAGACATCAAAAATGGCCCATTTTTAAGGTGGTGCGTTAATTTCTTGGAGAAATGTAATTATAATTTAATGTAAATAATCTAATATCCAATAATTGTAAATTAATATAAGATGTAATATAAGTTCCTTAAAAATATATTTTTTATTTCCCACAATACATTCTCCACAGGTATAAATATCGTCTCTAGACGTCCACCGAACGTCCTCCCAGGACGTTAGATGGATGATCAGCAGCAATACATTGGACCAAACTGGGACGTCCTATGAAGGCCCAATTGACGTCCACCGAACGTCCCTTCGGACGTTAGGTGGACCTCCATTGGGCGTTTGGCAACGTGGAATTTGGACCAAAATTGGACGTCCTGTTAAGGTCCAATTCACGTCGCCTAAGACGTCCGATTAAGATCCAATTTACTCCGATTAAGGTCCAATTTACGTCCAATTAAGGTCCCATTTACGTCCGATTAAGGTCCAATTTACGTCCGATTAAAGTCCAATTTACGTCCGATTAAGGTTCAATTTACGTCCGATTAAGGTCCAATTTACGTCCGATTAAGGTTCAATTTACGTCCGATTAAGGTCCAATTTACGTCCGATTAGGGTCCAATTTACGTCCCCTAGGACGTCCGATTAAGGTCCAATTT
This sequence comes from Diabrotica virgifera virgifera, assembly GCF_917563875.1. Classification (NCBI taxonomy): domain Eukaryota; kingdom Metazoa; phylum Arthropoda; class Insecta; order Coleoptera; family Chrysomelidae; genus Diabrotica; species Diabrotica virgifera. The sequence continues at coordinate 117,818,886 of NC_065448.1, forward strand.
ACGTCCGATTAAGATCCAATATATGTCCCCTCGGACATTAGATGGACGTCCAATGGACGTTCGGTAGCGCGACATTTGGACCAAAATAGGACGTATAAAGGACGTTCCTCAGACGAAAACGGACGTCCAATGGACGTCCCTAAAGTCCGTGAAGGACGTCCATTGGACGTCCTTGTGCTATTAGGGTAGGTACCTACCTATAATTCTGGTGATTTTTTAAATCCTCTATTGTTAAGATAATTTACACCTTTAGCCAAAGTTTTACGATTTTCTAACGGAAATTAACAAGTTATTTTAAATACGCACCAATTATCGATGTTGAAAGGAGTTTTTCAAGTTATAAAAATATTTTATCTGATCAAAGAATATGTTTCCTCGTAAAGAATTTGGAAAAACACATTGTAGTGAATTATAATCGAAGATATATTTATAGTGATATTGTTGTTTTATTTTAAATAGGTAACTATTGGTAGCAGTTTTTGTAAAAACTGTAAATAAATTGCATATATAAAAAATGATTTTATTTGAAAAATAATAAATAAGATTACTAAATAAGACAGAAAATTTGTGGTTTCCCGAAATGCGCATTTTTTGAATTTTTGTGCATATCTTGCGCATATTTCGTAATTTTTTACCGTATATATATGCGAATATTTCATCAAAATTGATCGCATATAAATCCGCTCCCTAGTCATTGTATTCTGTTGGCTGATTCCAATGATTTGAGCCGCCGTACGACACGTTGGGACCAATGGGAGTGAAGATACGTAACTAATACCTATCAAGAGGTTTACTCAAACTTCTTTTCTGTACTTATACCTACCACTCGGTATAAGTACAAAAAAGAAGTTTGTGTAAACCTTTGCACAACTGTGTAAATACTAAAGAAAAATCTAAAATATTAAAAAAAAATAGTGGAATCCGTTAATCTGTTCTCGAAAAAATTAGCTATGAAAATGAGCATAATTTTCTATATCCCTAACTTTTGACGAGCAGTTTAGCTTAAATGGGGAAAAGCGGTAAGCTTAGACCAAACACCAGTAGGAGGCATTCAATTAATTGAGGAAAAAAATTAAATGGATAACAATATTCATTTCAGTTATAGAAAAGGCATTGCCCCACTAGAATGGTTGAAATCACAAGTAACAATTAATAGTCCTACAAAAAAGACAGGCGCTTGAAAGTGATAAGACCATTGAACAATAAGCCTGCGAACTGCCTTTTAAACACATTCTTAAAAATAATCCATAACACAATTAAAAAAAGGTTTGTTAAGAAATTCTTTTATAGACTTCAGAAATTCAACAACTTCTCCTGATTATGTTTAAAAAACGTACGGAATGCACTAAATGAAAAGAAGAAGAAAAAGATTTACTATACCGTTATACTCTAATATATTCTTACGTTGAATATTTGATGCTTCCCTGTAGAGTATAAAACGGACAGTTGTGTTTTTCCCGTGAGCTGCCTTGTTTAGTCTTCTTTGTCGTTCTATTCGTTAAATCCTATCCTCTCAAGTCACAGCGTCAGAAAGCAGTGGGTATATGCAGTGAACGGGAGGCCTATGTCGAGCAGTGAACGTTGGGGCCCTTTCGCGTTTATCATATGTAGAGAAGTCGCTTGTCAAAAACTGGACGTATGTAATCGTATTCTATTTGTTAAATACTCTCACCTAATATGTCATACCATGTGTGTTAATCCATTTTATTTCTACAATTTTAAAGTGTTATTACATGCCGTCATTTTCATTTGTCTACACCATCTTATTCTGCCAGTTAAATCCCATCATTTCAGACGCTGTACGTCACGATTGAACCAATAGAACCGTAGATACAAGACTAAGGCCCTTTTGACATGATGCTGTAATTGATTTTCATACGTCATTGTATTATATTAGTCAAATCCAGTTATTTTAGGTGCTGTACGCCACGATTGGACCAATAGGAGCGAAGATACGTAAATAAGGCCCTTTTGACATATTGCTGTATTTGATTTTTCTGTGTCATTGTATTTTATTTGTCAAGTCCTATTATTTGAGATGCCGTACGTCACGATTGGTCTTATAGGACCGAAGATACGCGACTAAGGCCCTTTTGACATGAGGTTCTATTTGATTTTTCTCTCATTGTATTCTGTTTGTCAAATCCTATCATTTGAGGTGCTATACATCACGATTGGACCAACAGGACCGAAGATACATAACTAAGGCCCTTTTGACATATTGCTTGTTTGATTTTTCTGTGTCATTGTCTTCTATGATGTCTAGGCATATCTCTGATATGCCCTATTTTTAAATTGGACTTCGTAAGTCCTAGGTTTTCACCCACAAGCTTTTATTTGACACCTCATTTGTCATTCTACCCGGTATAATGGTGGAGGAGTTATATTGGCGCTCGTACGGACCGACAGAAAGAGTACCCAGCTCAAATATCTCACCTTTAGTACCATCCTTGGATTATAAGCTTTCATTTGACACCTCATTTATTATTATAGCTGGTATAATGATAGAGGAGTTACATTCGCGGTCGGACGGACCCACCGACAGACCGCCTAGGTCAAATATCTCACCTTTAGTACCATCCTTGTATTACCAGCTTACATTTGACACCTTATTTGTCATTCTACCTGGTATAATGACGGAGAAGTTATATTCGCGGTCCTACGGACCGACAGAAAGATTGTCTAGGCCAAATATCTCACTTTTAGTACCATCCTTGGATTATAAGCTTTCATTTGACACCTTATTTATCATTCTACTTGGTATAAAGACGCAGAAGTTATAGTCGCGGTCGTACGGACCGGCGGAAAGACAGCTTAGGTCAAATTTCTCACCTGTAGTACCATCATTGGATTATCAGCTTTCATTTGACACCTCATTTGTCATTCTACTTGGTATAAAGACGCAGAAGTTATAGTCGCGGTCGTACGGACCGGCGGAAAGACAGCCTAGGTCAAATCGCTCACCTGTAGTACTATCATTGGATTATCAGCTTTCATTTGACACCTCATTTGTCATTCTACCTGGTATAACGACGGAGGGGTTATATGCGCGGTCGTACGGACCGACGGAAAGACAGCCTGGGTCAAATATCTCACCTTTAGTACCATCCTTGGAATATAAGCTTTCATTTGACACCTCATTTGTCATTCTACCTGGTATAATGACGGAGTAGTTATATTCGCGGTCGTACGGACCGACAGAAAGATTGCCTAGGCCAAATATCTCACCTTTAGTACCATCCTTGGATTATAAGCTTTCATTTGACACCTCATTTATCATTCTACCTGGTATAATGATTGAGGAGTTATACTCGCCGTCGGACGGACCGACGGACAGACCATGTAGGTCAAATATCTCACCTTTAGTACCATCCTTGGAATATCAGCCTTCATTTGACACCTCATTTCTCATTCTACATGGTATAATGACGGAGGAGTTATATTCCCGGTCGTACGGACCGTCGGAAAGACAGCCTAGGTCAAATATCTCACCTTTAGTACCATCCTTGTATTATAAGCTTTCTTTTGACACCTCATTTGTCATTCTACCTGGTATAATGACGGAGGAGTTATATTCGCGGTCGGAGGGACCGACGGAAAGACAGCCTAGGTCAAATATCTCACCTTTAGTACCATCCTAGGATTATCAGCTTTCATTTGACACCTCATTTGTCATTCTACCTGGTATAATGACGGATAAGTTATATTCGCGGTCGGAGGGACCGAGTCACAGACCGCCTAAGTCAAATATCTCACCTTTAGTACCATCCTTGTATTATAAGCTTTCTTTTGACACCTCATTTGTCATTCTACCTGGTATAATGACGGAGGTGTTATATTTGCGGTCGGAGGGACCGACGGAAAGACAGCCTAGGTCAAATATCTCACCGTTAGTACCATCCTTGGATTATATGCTTTCATTTGACACCTCATTTGTCATTCTACCTGGTATAATGATGGAGGAGTTATATTCGCGGTCGTAAAGACCGACGGACAGACCGCCAAGGTCAAATATCTCACCTTTAGTACCATCCTTGGATTATCAGCTTTCATTTGATACCTCATTTGTCATTCTAGCTGGTATATTGACGGAGGAGTTGTGGTTACAGACAGACGGACAGACGGACGTGGATAATACAAAGTTTTCACATTTTTTCAAAATTGGGTGAAAACAATAAAACATGATGCCAGACTGATTTCTTTATGAAAATAATATATACATTCTCAAATTGTCTATTTTTCGTTGTGAATAATATTGTATTCAACAGTGATGCCAAATTTCTGATGCCAAAATGATTGATAATGAAAGTGGGATATACGTTTTCATGTATATAACGGCAGCGACAAAACGGTAAAACACTGAACTAAATGTATATAATATTTTCACTGTACGATCATTTTGGACTCAAACATTTTATGGAATAAACTTATATAACTTAGTAAGAGGTAAACAAGGAAAGCTGATATATTAAAGTAACATCAAGGAATCAAATCTCTAACTACCGAGCTGATTAGACTTCTGGTAGCAAGTACAGGAATAAAGTTATTAAGGTAGTGTAAAGTGGCATCGATATACAGATGCCACTTTGCAAGACGATGCCAAATCGATGGTAAATGCATAATGTATCGATGCCAAATTGATAGTAAGATGTATATATATATATATATATATACATATATATATATATATATATATATATATATATATATATATATATATATATATATATATATATATATATATATATATATATATATATATATATATATATATATATATATATATAGAAAAGAAAAATCATTGGCAAAAAACTCGCAATGTGAATGTGAATACAAAATCAACAATATAAAAAAGATGGAATGCAACTGCAGACACGTGTTTCTGACTCATTAGTCGTCATCAGTACGGTACAGCCAAGTTAGAAGATGAAGCAGTTTAACTTGGGAAAGGATCACTACAGGAGCAATGTTACCATTTGTAACAACAATGTCAGACGAGCCTGCCTTTCAGGGCGACGACCAACATAGTCACGGAGGTAAAGCTACCTGAGGAAAGAAAAGCCAAAACCGTATGAAATAAAGGATGTTAATTAAGCGAGTACAACTATAAATATAGAAAAGAAAAATCATTGGCAAAAAACTCGCAATGTGAATGTGAATACAAAATTAATAATATAAAAAAGATGGAATCCAACTGCAGACACGTGTTTCTGATTCATTAGTCGTCATCAGTACAGTATAGCCAAGTTAGAAGATGAAGCAGTTTAATTTGGGAAAGGATCACTACAGGAGCAATGTTACCATTTGTAACAACAATGTCAGAAGACCCTGCCTTTCAGGGCGACGAACAACACAGTTACGGAGGTAAAGCTACCTGAGGAAAGAAAAGCCAAAACCGTATGGAATAGAGGATATTAAGTAAGCGAGTACAACTACAAATATAGAACAGAAAAATCATTGGCAAAAAACTCGCAATGTGAATGTGAATACAAAATCAACAATATAAAAAATATGGAATGCAACTGCAGACACGTGTTTCTGACTCATTAGTCGTCATCAGTACAGTATAGCCAAGTTAGAAGATGAAGCAGTTTAACTTCGGAAAGGATCACTACAGGAGCAATGTTACCATTTGTAACAACAATGTCAGAAGACCCTGCCTTTCAGGGCGACAACCAACATAGTCACGGAGGTAAAGCTACCTGAGGAAAGAAAAGCCAAAACCGAATGAAATAAAGGATGCTAAGTAAGCGAGTACAACTATAAATATAGAAAAGAAAAATCATTGGCAAAAAACTCGCAATGTGAATGTGAATACAAAATCAACAATATAAAAAAAAAGATGGAATGCAACTGCAGACACGTGTTTCTGACTCATTAGTCGTCATCAGTACAGTATAGCCAAGTTAGAAGATGAAGTAGCTTAACTCGGGAAAGGATCAATACAGGAGCAATGTTACCATTTGTAACAACAATGTCAGAAGACCCTGCCTTTCAGGGCGACTACCAACATAGTCACGGAAATAAAGCTACCTGAGGAAAGAAAAGCCAAAACCGTATGCAATAAAGGATGTTAAGTAAGCGAGTACAACTATAAATATAGAAAAGAAAAATCATTGGCAAAAAACTCGCAATGTGAATGTGAATACAGAATCAACAATATAAAAAAGATGGAATGCAACTGCAGACACCTGTTTCTGACTCATTAGTCTTCATCAGTACAGTGTAGCCAAGTTAGAAGATGAAGCAGTTTAACTTCGGAAAGGATCACTACAGGCGCAAAGTTACCATTTGTAACAAGAATGTCAGAAGACACTGCCTTTCAGGGCGACGACCAACATAATCACGGAGGTAAAGCTACCGAAGGAAAGAAATGCCAAAACCGTATGTAATAAAGGATGTTAAGTAAGCGAGTACAACTACAAATATAGAAGAGAAAAATCATTGGCAAAAAACTCGCAATGTGAATGCGAATACAGAATCAACAATATAAAAAAGATGGAATGCAACTGCAGACACGTGTTTCTGACTCATTAGAAGTCATCAGTACAGTATAGCCAAGTTAGAAGATGAAGTAGCTTAACTCGGGAAAGGATCAATACAGGAGCAATGTTACCATTTGTAACAACAATGTCAGAAGACCCTGCCTTTCAGGGCGACTACCAACATAGTCACGGAAATAAAGCTACCTGAGGAAAGAAAAGCCAAAACCGTATTCAATAAAGGATGTTAAGTAAGCGAGTACAACTATAAATATAGAAAAGAAAAATCATTGGCAAAAAACTCGCAATGTGAATGTGAATACAGAATCAACAATATAAAAAAGATGGAGTGCAACTGCAGACACCTGTTTCTGACTCATTAGTCGTCATCAGTACAGTATAGCCAAGTTAGAAGATGAAGCAGTTTAACTTGGGAACGGATCACTACAGGAGCAATGTTAACATTTCTAACAACAATGTCAGAAGACCCTGTCTTTCAGGGCGACGACCAACATAGTCACGGAGGTAAAGCTACCTGAGGAAAGAAAAGCCAAAACCGTATGTAATAAAAGATGTTAAGTAAGCGAGTACAACTATAAATATAGAACAGAAAAATCATTGGCAAAAAACTCTGACTCATTAGTCGTCATCAGTACAGTATAGCCAAGTTAGAAGATGAAGCAGTTTAACTTCGGAAAGGATCACTACAGGAGCAATGTTACCATTTGTAACAACAATGTCAGAAAGGATCACTACAGGAGCAATGTTACCATTTGTAACAACAATGTCAGAAGACCCTGCCTTTCAGGGCGACTACCAACATAGTCACGGAAATAAAGCTACCTGAGGAAAGAAAAGCCAAAACCGTATGCAATAAAGGATGTTAAGTAAGCGAGTACAATTATAAATATAGAAAAGAAAAATCATTGGCAAAAAACTCGCAATGTGAATGTGAATACAGAATCAACAATATAAAAAAGATGGAATGCAACTGCAGACACCTGTTTCTGACTCATTAGTCTTCATCAGTACAGTGTAGCCAAGTTAGAAGATGTAGCAGTTTAACTTCGGAAAGGATCACTACAGGCGCAAAGTCACCATTTGTAACAAGAATGTCAGAAGACACTGCCTTTCAGGGCGACGACCAACATAATCACGGAGGTAAAGCTACCGAAGGAAAGAAATGCCAAAACCGTATGTAATAAAGGATGTTAAGTAAGCGAGTACAACTACAAATATAGAACAGAAAAATCATTGGCAAAAAACTCGCAATGTGAATGTGAATACAGAATCAACAATATATAAAAGATGGAATGCAACTGCAGACACCTGTTTCTGACTCATTAGTCGTCATCAGTACAGTGTAGCCAAGTTAGAAGATGAGGCAGTTTAACTTCAGAAAGGATCACTACAGGAGCAATGTTACCATTTGTAACAACAATGTCAGAAGACCCTGCCTTTCAGGGCGACTACCAACATAGTCACGGAAATAAAGCTACCTGAGGAAAGAAAAGCCAAAACCGTATTCAATAAAGGATGTTGAGTAAGCGAGTACAATTATAAATATAGAAAAGAAAAATCATTGGCAAAAAACTCGCAATGTGAATGTGAATACAGAATCAACAATATATAAAAGATGGAATGCAACTGCAGACACCTGTTTCTGACTCATTAGTCGTCATCAGTACAGTGTAGCCAAGTTAGAAGATGAGGCAGTTTAACTTGGGAACGGATCACTACAGGAGCATTGTTACCATTTCTACCAACAATGTCAGAAGACCCTGTCTTTCAGGGCGACGACCAACATAGTAACGGAGGTAAAGCTACCTGAGGAAAGAAAAGTCAAAACCTTATGAAATAAAGGATGTTAAGTAAGCGAGTACAACTATAAATATAGAAACGAAAAATCATTGGCCAAAAACTCGCAATGTGGATATGAATACAAAATCAACATTATAAAAAAGGTGGAATGCAACTGCAGACACGTGTTTCTGACTCATTAGTCGTCATCACTACAGTATAGCCAAGTTAGAAGATGAAGTAGCTCAACTTGGGAAAGGATCACTACAGGAGCAATGTTACCATTTGTACCAACAATGTCAGAAGACCCTGCCTTTCAGGGCGACTACCAACATAATCACGGAGATAAAGCTACATGAGGAAAGAAAAACCAAAGCCGTATGCAATAAAGGATGTTAAATAAGCGAGTACAACTCTAAATATAGAAAAGGAAAATCATTGGCAAAAAACTCGCAATGTGAATGTGAATACAAAATCAACAATATAAAAAAGATGGAATGCAACTTCAGACACGTGTTTCTGACTCATCAGTCGTCATCAGTACAGCATAGCCAAGTTAGAAGATGAAGCAGTTTAACTTGGGAAAGGATCACTACAGGAACAATGTTACCATTTCTAACAACAATGTCATTAGACCCTGCCTTTCAGGGCGACGACCAACATAGTAACAGAGGTAAAGCTACCTGAGGAAAGAAAAGTCAAAACCGTATGCAATAAAGGATGTTAAGTAAGCGAGTACAACTATAAATATAGAAAAGAAAAATCATTGGCAAAAAACTCGCAATGTGGATATGAATACAAAATCAACAATATAAAAAAGATGGAATGCAACTTCAGACACGTGTTTCTGACTCATCAGTCGTCATCAGTACAGCATAGCCAAGTTAGAAGATGAAGCAGTTTAACTTGGGAAAGGATCACTACAGGAGCAAAGTTACCATTTGTAACAAGAATGTCAGAAGACCCTGCCTTTCAGAGCGACGACCAACATAATCACGGAGGTAAAGCTACCTAAGGAAAGTAAAGCCAAAACCGTATGAAATAAAGGATGTTAAATAAGCGAGTACAACTATAAATATAGAAAAGAAAAATCATTGGCAAAAAACTCGCAATGTGAATGTGAATACAGAATCAACAATATAAAAAAGATGGAATGCAACTGCAGACACCTGTTTCTGACACATTAGTCGTCATCAGTACAGTATAGTCAAGTTAGAAGAAGAAGCAGTTTAACTTGGGAAAGGATCACTACAGGAACAATGTTACCATTTCTAACAACAATGTCATTAGACCCTGCCTTTCAGGGCGACGACCAACATAGTAACAGAGGTAAAGCTACCTGAGGAAAGAAAAGTCAAAACCTTATAAAATAAAGGATGTTAAGTAAGCGAGTACAACTATAAATATAGAAAAGAAAAATCATCGGCCAAAATCTCGCAATTTGAATGTGAATACAAAATCAACAATATAAAAAAATGGAATGCATCTGCAGACACGTGTTTCTGACTCATTAGTCGTCATCAGTACTGTATAGCATTGTTTGAAGATGAAGCAGTTTAACTTGGGAAAGGATCACTACAGGAGCAATGTTACCATTTGTAACAACGATGTCAGAAGAACCTGCCTTTCCGGGCTACGACCAACATAGTCACGGAGGTAAAGCTACCTGAGGAAAGAAAAGCCAAAACCGTGTGAAATAAAGGATGTTAAGTAAGCGAGTACAACTATAAATATAGAAAAGAAAAATCATTGGCAAAAAACACGCAATGTGAATGTAAATACAAAATCAACAATATAAAAAAAAGATGGAATGCATCTGCAGACACGTGTTTCTGACTCATTAGTCGTCATCAGTACAGTATAGCTAAGTTAGAAGATGAAGTAGCTTAACTTGGGAAAGGATCACTACAGGAGCAATGTTACCATTTGTAACAACAATATCAGAAGACCCTGCCTTTCAGGGCGACTACCAACATAGTCACGGAAATAAAGCTACCTGAGGAAAGAAAAGCCAAAACCGTATGCAATAAAGGATGTTAAGTAAGCGAGTACAACTATAAATATAGAAAAGAAAAATCATTGGCAAAAAACTCGCAATGTGAATGTGAATACAGAATCAACAATATAAAAAAGATGGAATGCAACTGCAGACACCTGTTTCTGACTCATTAGTCGTCTTCAGCACAGTATAGCCGAGTTAGAAGATGAAGCAGTTTAACTTGGGAACGGATCACTACAGGAGCGATGTTACCATTTCTAACAACAATGTCAGAAGACCTTGCCTTTCAGGGCGACGACCAACATAGTAGCGGAGTTAAAGCTACCTTAGGAAAGAAAAGTCAAAGCCTTATGAAATAAAGGATGCTAAGTAAGCGAGTACAACTATAAATATAGAAAAGAAAAATCGTTGGCCAAAAACTCGCAATGTGAATGTGAATACAAAATCAACAATATCAAAAAGATGGACTGCAACTGCAGACACGTGTTTCTGACTCATTAGTCGTCATCAGTACAGTATAGCCATGTTAGCAGATGAAGCAGTTTAACTTGGGAAAGGATCACTACAGGAGCAATGTTACCATTTGTAACAACAATGTCAGAAGACCCTGCCTCTCAGGGCGACGACCAACATAGTCACGGAGGTAAAGCCACCTGAGGAAAGAAAAGCCAAAACCGTATGTAATAAAGGATGTTAAGTAAGCGAGTACAACTATAAATATAGAACAGAAAAATCATTGGCAAAAAACTCGCAATGTGAATGTGAATACAAAATCAACAATATAAAAAAGATGGAATGCAACTGCAGACACGTGTTTCTGACTCATTAGTCGTCATCAGTACAGTGTAGCGAAGTTATAAGATGAGGCAGTTTAACTTGGGAACGGATCACTACAGTAGCAATGTTACCATTTCTAACAACAATGTCAGAAGACCCTGCCTTTCGGGGCGACGACGAACATAGTAACGGAGCTAAAGCTACCTGAGGAAAGAAAATTCAAAACCTTATGAAATAAAGGATGTTAAGTAAGCGAGTACAACTATAAATATAGGAAAGAAAAATCATTGGCCAAAAACTCACAATGTGGATGTGAATACAAAATCAACAATATAAAAAAAAATATGGAATGCAACTGCAGACACGTGTTTCTGACTTATTAGTCGTCATCAGTACAGTATAGCCATGTTAGAAGATGAAGTAGCTTAACTTGGAAAAGGATCACTACAGGAGCAATGTTCCCATTTGTAACAACAATGTCAGAAGACCCTGCCTTTCAGGGCGACTAACAACATAGTCACGGAGATAAAGCTACCTGAGGAAATAAAAGCCAAAACCGTATGAAATAAAGGCTGCTAAGTAAGCGAATACAACTATAAATATAGAAAAGAAAAATCAGTGGCAAAAAACTCGCAATGTGAATGTGAATACAAAATCAACAATATAAAAAAAAAGATGGAATGCCACTGCAGACACGTGTTTCTGACTCACTAGTCGTCATCAGTACAGTATACCCAAGTTAGAAGATGAAGCAGTTTAACTTGGGAAAGGATCACTACAGGAGCAAAGTTACCGTTTGTAACAAGAATGTCAGAAGACCCTGACTTTCAGGGCGACGACCAACATAGTCACGGAGATAAAGCTTCCTGAGAAAAGAAAAGCCAAAACCGTATGAAATAAAGGATGTTAAGTAAGCGAGTACAACTATAAATATAGTAAAGAAAAATCATTGGCAAAAAAGTCGCAATGTGAATGTGAATACAAAATCAACAATACAAAAAAAAAGATGGAATGCAACTGCAGACACGTGTTTCTGACTCATTAGTCGTCATCAGTACAGTATAGCCAAGTTAGAAGATGAAGTAGCTTAACTTGGGAAAGGATCACTACAGGAGCAATGTTATCATTTGTAACAACAATGTCAGAAGACCCTGCCTTTCAGGGCGACGACCAACATAATCACGGAAGTAAAGCTACCTGAGGAAATAAAAGCCAAAACCGTATGCAATAAAGGATGTTAAGTAAGCGAGTACAACTATAAATATAGAAAAGAAAAATCATTGGCAAAAAACTCGCAATGTGAATGTGAATACAAAATCAACAATATAATAAAGATGGAATGCAACTGCAGACACGTGTTTCTGACTCATTAGTCGTCATCAGTACAGTATAGCCAAGTTAGAAGATGAAGCAGTTTAACTTGGGAAAGGATCACTACAGGAGCAATGTTACCATTTGTAACAAGAATGTCAGAAGACCCTGCCTTTCAGGGCGACGACCAACATAATCACGGAAGTAAAGCTACCTGAGGAAAGAAAAGCCAAAACCGTATGAAATAAAGGATGTTAAGTAAGCGAGTACAACTATAAATATAGAAAAGAAAAATCATTGGCAAAAAACTCGCAATGTGAATGTGAATACAAAATCAACAATATAAAAAAAGATGGAATGCAACTGCAGACACGTGTTTCTGACTCATTAGTCGTCATCAGAACAGTATAGCCAAGTTAGAAGATGAAGTAGCTTAACTTGGGAAACGATCACTACAGGAGCAATGTTATCATTTGTAACAACAATGCCAGAAGACCCTGCCTTTCAGGGCGACTACCAACATAGTCACGGAGATAAAGCTACCTGAGGAAATAAAAGCCAAAACCGTATGCAATAAAGGATGTTAAGTAAGCGAGTACAACTATAAATATAGAAAAGAAAAATCATTGGCAAAAAACTCGCAATGTGAATGTGAATACAAAATCAACAATATAAAAAAGATGGAATGCAACTGCAGACACGTGTTTCTGACTCATTAGTCGTCATCAATACAGTATAGCCAAGTTAGAAGATGAAGCAGTTTAACTTGGGAAAGGATCATTACAGGAGCAATGTTACCATTTGTAACAAGAATGTCAGAAGACCCTGCCTTTCAGGGCGACGACCAACATAGTAACGGGGGTAAAGCTACCTGAGGAAAGAAAAGTCAAAACCTTATGAAATAAAGGATGTTAAGTAAGCGAGTACAAATATAAATATAGAAAAGAAAAATCATTGGCCAAAAACTCGCAATGTGAATACAAAATCAACAATATAAAAAAGATGGAATGCAACTGCAGACACGTGTTTCTGACTCATTAGTCGTCATCAGTACAGTATAGCCAAGTTAGAAGATGAAGCAGTTTAACTTGGGAAAGGATCATTACAGGAGCAATGTTACCATTTGTAACAAGAATGTCAGAAGACCCTGCCTTTCAGGGCGACGACCTACATAGTCACGGAAGTAAAGCTACCTGAGGAAAGAAAAGCCAAAACCGTATGAAATAAAGGATGTTAAGTAAGCGAGTACAACTATAAATATAGAAAAGAAAAATCATTGGCAAAAAACTCGCAATGTGAATGTGAATACAAAATCAACAATATAAAAAAGATGGAATGCAACTTCAGACACGTGTTTCTGACTCATCAGTCGTCATCAGTACAGCATAGCCAAGTTAGAAGATGAAGCAGTTTAACTTGGGAAAGGATCACTACAGGAGCAAAGTTACCATTTGTAACAAGAATGTCAGAAGACCCTGCCTTTCAGAGCGACGACCAACATAATCACGGAAGTAAAGCTACCTAAGGAAAGTAAAGCCAAAACCGTATGAAATAAAGGATGTTAAATAAGCGAGTACAACTATAAATATAGAAAAGAAAAATTATTGGCAAAAAACTCGCAATGTGAATGTGAATACAGAATCAACAATATAAAAAAGATGGAATGCAACTGCAGACACCTGTTTCTGACACATTAGTCGTCATCAGTACAGTATAGCCAAGTTAGAAGATGAAGCAGTTTAACTTGGGAAAGGATCACTACAGGAACAATGTTACCATTTCTAACAACAATGTCATTAGACCCTGCCTTTCAGGGCGACGACCAACATAGTAACAGAGGTAAAGCTACCTGAGGAAAGAAAATTCAAAACCTTATAAAATAAAGGATGCTAAGTAAGCGAGTACAACTATAAATATAGAAAAGAAAAATCATCGGCCAAAATCTCGCAATTTGAATGTGAATACAAAATCAACAATATAAAAAAATGGAATGCAACTGCAGACACGTGTTTCTGACTCATTAGTCGTCATCAGTACTGTATAGCCATGTTTGAAGATGAAGCAGTTTAACTTGGGAAAGGATCACTACAGGAGCAATGTTACCATTTGTAACAACGATGTCAGAAGAACCTGCCTTTCCGGGTTACGACCAACATAGTCACGGAGGTAAAGCTACCTGAGGAAAGAAAAGCCAAAACCGTATGCAATAAAGGATGTTAAGTAAGCGAGTACAACTATAAATATAGAAAAGAAAAATCATTGGCAAAAAACTCGCAATGTGAATGTGAATACAGAATCAACAATATAAAAAAGATGGAATGCAATTGCAGACACCTGTTTCTGACTCACTAGTCGTCTTCAGCACAGTATAGCCGAGTTAGAAGATGAAGCAGTTTAACTTGGGAACGGATCACTACAGGAGCGATGTTACCATTTCTAACAACAATGTCAGAAGACCTTGCCTTTCAGGGCGACAACCAACATAGTAACGGAGTTAAAGCTACCTTAGGAAAAAAAGTCAAAGCCTTATGAAATAAAGGATGCTAAGTAAGCGAGTACAACTACAAATATAGAAAAGAAAAATCGTTGGCCAAAAACTCGCAATGTGAATGTGAATACAAAATCAACAATATCAAAAAGATGGACTGCAACTGCAGACACGTGTTTCTGACTCATTAGTCGTCATCAGTACATTATAGCCATGTTAGCAGATGAAGCAGTTTAACTTGGGAAAGGATCACTACAGGAGCAATGTTACCATTTGTAACAACAATGTCAGAAGACCCTGCCTTTCAGGGCGACGACCAACATAGTCACGGAGGTAAAGCTACCTGAGGAAAGAAAAGCCAAAACCGTATGTAATAAAGGATGTTAAGTAAGCCAGTACAACTATAAATATAGAACAGAAAAATCATTAGCAAAAAACTCGCAATGTGAATGTGAATACAAAATCAACAATATAAAAAAGATGGAATGCAACTCCAGACACGTGTTTCTGACTCATTAGTCGTCATCAGTACAGTGTAGCCAAGTTATAAGATGAAGCAGTTTAACTTGGGAACGGATCACTACAGGAGCAATGTTACCATTTCTAACAACAATGTCAGAAGACCCTGCCTTTCAGGGCGACGACGAACATAGTAACGGAGGTAAAGCTACCTGAGGAAAGAAAATTTAAAACCTTATGAAATAAAGGATGTTAAGTAAGCGAGTACAACTATAAATATAGAAAAGAAAAATCATTGGCCAAAAACTCGCAATGTGGATGTGAATACAAAATCAACAATATAAAAAAAATATGGAATGCAACTGCAGACACGCGTTTCTGACTTATTAGTCGTCATCAGAACAGTATAGCCAAGTTAGAAGATGAAGTAGCTTAACTTGGGAAACGATCACTACAGGAGCAATGTTATCATTTGTAACAACAATGTCAGAAGACCCTGCCTTTCAGGGCGACTACCAACATAGTCACGGAGATAAAGCTACCTGAGGAAATAAAAGCCAAAACCGTATGCAATAAAGGATGTTAAGTAAGCGAGTACAACTATAAATATAGAAAAGAAAACTCATTGGCAAAAAACTCGCAATGTGAATGTGAATACAAAATCAACAATATAAAAAAGATGGAATGCAACTGCAGACACGTGTTTCTGACTCATTAGTCGTCATCAGAACAGTATAGCCAAGTTAGAAGATGAAGCAGTTTAACTTGGGAAAGGATCATTACAGGAGCAATGTTACCATTTGTAACAAGAATGTCAGAAGACCCTGCCTTTCAGGGCGACGAACAACATAGTAACGGAGGTAAAGCTACCTGAGGAAAGAAAAGTCAAAACCTTATGAAATAAAGGATGTTAAGTAAGCGAGTACAACTATAAATATAGAAAAGAAAAATCATTGGCCAAAAACTCGCAATGTGAATACAAAATCAACAATATAAAAAAGATGGAATGCAACTGCAGACACGTGTTTCTGACTCATTAGTCGTCATCAGTACAGTATAGCCAAGTTAGAAGATGAAGCAGTTTAACTTGGGAAAGGATCATTACAGGAGCAATGTTACCATTTGTAACAAGAATGTCAGAAGACCTTGCCTTTCAGGGCGACGACCTACATAGTCACGGAAGTAAAGCTACCTGAGGAAAGAAAAGCCAAAACCGTATGAAATAAAGGATGTTAAGTAAGCGAGTACAACTATAAATATAGAAAAGAAAAATCATTGGCAAAAAACTCGCAATGTGAATGTGAATACAAAATCAACAATATAAAAAAGATGGAATGCAACTTCAGACACGTGTTTCTGACTCATCAGTCGTCATCAGTACACCATAGTCAAGTTAGAAGATGAAGCAGTTTAACTTGGGAAAGGATCACTACAGGAGCAAAGTTACCATTTGTAACAAGAATGTCAGAAGACCCTGCCTTTCAGAGCGACGGCCAACATAATCACGGAAGTAAAGCTACCTAAGGAAAGTAAAGCCAAAACCGTATGAAATAAAGGATGTTAAATAAGCGAGTACAACTATAAATATAGAAAAGAAAAATCATTGGCAAAAAACTCGCAATGTGAATGTGAATACAGAATCAACAATATAAAAAAGATGGAATGCAACTGCAGACACCTGTTTCTGACACATTAGTCGTCATCAGTACAGTATAGCCAAGTTAGAAGATGAAGCAGTTTAACTTGGGAAAGGATCACTACAGGAACAATGTTACCATTTCTAACAACAATGTCATTAGACCCTGCCTTTCAGGGCGACGACCAACATAGTAACAGAGGTAAAGCTACCTGAGGAAAGAAAATTCAAAACCTTATAAAATAAAGGATGTTAAGTAAGCGAGTACAACTATAAATATAGAAAAGAAAAATCATCGGCCAAAATCTCGCAATTTGAATGTGAATACAAAATCAACAATATAAAAAAATGGAATGCAACTGCAGACACGTGTTTCTGACTCATTAGTCGTCATCAGTACTGTATAGCCATGTTTGAAGATGAAGCAGTTTAACTTGGGAAAGGATCACTACAGGAGCAATGTTACCATTTGTAACAACGATGTCAGAAGAACCTGCCTTTCCGGGTTACGACCAACATAGTCACGGAGGTAAAGCTACCTGAGGAAAGAAAAGCCAAAACCGTGTGAAATAAAGGATGTTAAGTAAGCGAGTAAAACTATAAATAGAGAAAAGAAAAATCATTGGCAAAAAACACGCAATGTGAATGTGAATACAAAATCAACAATATAAAAAAAAGATGGAATGCAACTGCAGACACGTGTTTCTTACTCATTAGTCGTCATCAGTACAGTATAGTTAGAAGATGAAGTAGCTTAACTTGGGAAAGGATCACTACAGGAGCAATGTTACCATTTGTAACAACAATATCAGAAGACCCTGCTTTTCAGGGCGACTACCAACATAGTCACGGAAATAAAGCTACCTGAGGAAAGAAAAGCCAAAACCGTATGCAATAAAGGATGTTAAGTAAGCGAGTACAACTATAAATATAGAAAAGAAAAATCATTGGCAAAAAACTCGCAATGTGAATGTGAATACAGAATCAACAATATAAAAAAGATGGAATGCAACTGCAGACACCTGTTTCTGACTCATTAGTCGTCTTCAGCACAGTATAGCCGAGTTAGAAGATGAAGCAGTTTAACTTGGGAACGGATCACTACAGGAGCGATGTTACCATTTCTAACAACAATGTCAGAAGACCTTGCCTTTCAGGGCGACGACCAACATAGTAACGGAGTTAAAGCTACCTTAGGAAAGAAAAGTCAAAGCCTTATGAAATAAAGGATGCTAAGTAAGCGAGTACAACTATAAATATAGAAAAGAAAAATCGTTGGCCAAAAACTCGCAATGTGAATGTGAATACAAAATCAACAATATCAAAAAGATGGACTGCAACTGCAGACACGTGTTTCTGACTCATTAGTCGTCATCAGTACAGTATAGCCATGTTAGCAGATGAAGCAGTTTAACTTGGGAAAGGATCACTACAGGAGCAATGTTACCATTTGTAACAACAATGTCAGAAGACCCTGCCTTTCAGGGCGACGACCAACATAGTCACGGAGGTAAAGCTACCTGAGGAAAGAAAAGCCAAAACCGTATGTAATAAAGGATGTTAAGTAAGCCAGTACAACTATAAATATAGAACAGAAAGATCATTAGCAAAAAACTCGCAATGTGAATGTGAATACAAAATCAACAATATAAAAAAGATGGAATGCAACTGCAGACACGTGTTTCTGACCCATTAGTCGTCATCAGTACAGTGTAGCCAAGTTATAAGATGAAGCAGTTTAACTTGGGAACGGATCACTACAGGAGCAATGTTACCATTACTAACAACAATGTCAGAAGACCCTGCCTTTCAGGGCGACGACGAACATAGTAACGGAGGTAAAGTTACCTGAGGAAAGAAAATTTAAAACCTTATGAAATAAAGGATGTTAAGTAAGAGAGTACAACTATAAATATAGAAAAGAAAAATCATTGGCCAAAAACTCGCAATGTGGATGTGAATACAAAATCAACAATATAAAAAAAATATGAAATGCAACTGCAGACACGCGTTTCTGACTTATTAGTCGTCATCAGTACAGTATAGCCATGTTAGAAGATGAAGTAGCTTAACTTGGGAAAGGATCACTACAGGAGCAATGTTACCATTTGTAACAAGAATGTCAGAAGACCCTGCCTTTCAGGGCGACGACCAACATAGTCACGGAAGTAAAGCTACCTGAGGAAAGAAAAGCCAAAACCGTATGAAATAAAGGATGTTAAGTAAGCGTGTACAACTATAAATATAGTAAAGAAAAATCATTGGCAAAAAACTCGCAATGTGAATGTGAATACAGAATCAACAATATAAAAAAGATGGAATGCAACTGCAGACACGTGCTTCTGACTCATTAGTCGTCATCAGTACAGTATAGCCAAGTTAGAAGATGAAGTAGCTTAACTTGGGAAACGATCACTACAGGAGCAATGTTATCATTTGTAACAACAATGTCAGAAGACCCTGACTTTCAGGGCGACTACCAACATATTCACGAAGATAAAGCTACCTGAGGAAATAAAAGCCAAAACCGCATGCAATAAAGGATGTTAAATAAGCGAGTACAACTATAAATATAGAAAAGAAAAATCATTTGCAAAAAACTCGCAATGTGAATGTGAATACAGAATCAACAATATAAAAAAGATGGAATGCAACTGCAGACACGTGCTTCTGACTCATTAGTCGGCATCGGTACAGTATAGCCAAGTTAGAAGATGAAGCAGTTTAACTTGGGAAAGGGTCACTACAGGAGCAATGTTACCATTTGTAACAAGAATGTCAGAAGACCCTGCCTTTCAGGGCGACGACCAACATAGTCACGGAAGTAAAGCTACCTGAGGAAAGAAAAGCCAAAACCGTATGAAATAAAGGATGTTAAGTAAGCGAGTACAACTATAAATATAGAAAAAAAAAATCATTGTCAAAAAACTCGCAATGTGAATATGAATACAGAATCAACAATATAAAAATGATGGAATGCGACTGCCGACACCGGTTTCTGACTCATTAGTCGTCATCAGTAAAGTATAGCCAAGTTTGAAGATGAAGCAGTTTAACTTGGGAACGGATCACTACAGGAGCAATGTTAACATTTCTAACAACAATGTCAGAAGACCCTGCCTTTCAGGGCGACGACCAACATAGTCACGGAGGTAAATCTACCTGAGGAAAGAAAAGCCAAAACCGTATGTAATAAAGGATGTTAAGTAAGCGAGTACAACTATAAATATAGAACAGAAAAATCATTGGCAAAAAACTCGCAATGTGAATGTGAATACAAAATCAACAATATAAAAAAGATGGAATGCAACTGCAGACACGTGTTTCTGACTCATTAGTCGTCATCAGTACTGTATAGCCATGTTTGAAGATGAAGCAGTTTAACTTGGGAAAGGATCACTACAGGAGCAATGTTACCATTTGTAACAACGATGTCAGAAGAACCTGCCTTTCCGGGTTACGACCAACATAGTCACGGAGGTAAAGCTACCTGAGGAAAGAAAAGCCAAAACCGTGTGAAATAAAGGATGTTAAGTAAGCGAGTAAAACTATAAATATAGAAAAGAAAAATCATTGGCAAAAAACACGCAATGTGAATGTGAATACAAAATCAACAATATAAAAAAAAGATGGAATGCAACTGCAGACACGTGTTTCTTACTCATTAGTCGTCATCAGTACAGTATAGTTAGAAGATGAAGTAGCTTAACTTGGGAAAGGATCACTACAGGAGCAATGTTACCATTTGTAACAACAATATCAGAAGACCCTGCTTTTCAGGGCGACTACCAACATAGTCACGGAAATAAAGCTACCTGAGGAAAGAAAAGCCAAAACCGTATGCAATAAAGGATGTTAAGTAAGCGAGTACAACTATAAATATAGAAAAGAAAAATCATTGGCAAAAAACTCGCAATGTGAATGTGAATACAGAATCAACAATATAAAAAAGATGGAATGCAACTGCAGACACCTGTTTCTGACTCATTAGTCGTCTTCAGCTCAGTATAGCCGAGTTAGAAGATGAAGCAGTTTAGCTTGGGAACGGATCACTACAGGAGCGATGTTACCATTTCTAACAACAATGTCAGAAGACCTTGCCTTTCAGGGCGACGACCAACATAGTAACGGAGTTAAAGCTACCTTAGGAAAGAAAAGTCAAAGCCTTATGAAATAAAGGATGCTAAGTAAGCGAGTACAACTATAAATATAGAAAAGAAAAATCAGTGGCAAAAAACTCGCAATGTGAATGTGAATACAAAATCAACAATATAAAAAAAAAGATGGAATGCCACTGCAGACACGTGTTTCTGACTCACTAGTCGTCATCAGTACAGTATACCCAAGTTAGAAGATGAAGCAGTTTAACTTGGGAAAGGATCACTACAGGAGCAAAGTTACCGTTTGTAACAAGAATGTCAGAAGACCCTGACTTTCAGGGCGACGACCAACATAGTCACGGAGATAAAGCTACCTGAGGAAAGAAAAGCCAAAACCGTATGAAATAAAGGATGTTAAGTAAGCGAGTACAACTATAAATATAGTAAAGAAAAATCATTGGCAAAAAAGTCGCAATGTGAATGTGAATACAAAATCAACAATACAAAAAAAAAGATGGAATGCAACTGCAGACACGTGTTTCTGACTCATTAGTCGTCATCAGTACAGTATAGCCAAGTTAGAAGATGAAGTAGCTTAACTTGGGAAAGGATCACTACAGGAGCAATGTTATCATTTGTAACAACAATGTCAGAAGACCCTGCCTTTCAGGGCGACGACCAACATAATCACGGAAGTAAAGCTACCTGAGGAAATAAAAGCCAAAACCGTATGCAATAAAGGATGTTAAGTAAGCGAGTACAACTATAAATATAGAAAAGAAAAATCATTGGCAAAAAACTCGCAATGTGAATGTGAATACAAAATCAACAATATAATAAAGATGGAATGCAACTGCAGACACGTGTTTCTGACTCATTAGTCGTCATCAGTACAGTATAGCCAAGTTAGAAGATGAAGCAGTTTAACTTGGGAAAGGATCACTACAGGAGCAATGTTACCATTTGTAACAAGAATGTCAGAAGACCCTGCCTTTCAGGGCGACGACCAACATAATCACGGAAGTAAAGCTACCTGAGGAAAGAAAAGCCAAAACCGTATGAAATAAAGGATGTTAAGTAAGCGAGTACAACTATAAATATAGAAAAGAAAAATCATTGGCAAAAAACTCGCAATGTGAATGTGAATACAAAATCAACAATATAAAAAAAGATGGAATGCAACTGCAGACACGTGTTTCTGACTCATTAGTCGTCATCAGAACAGTATAGCCAAGTTAGAAGATGAAGTAGCTTAACTTGGGAAACGATCACTACAGGAGCAATGTTATCATTTGTAACAACAATGCCAGAAGACCCTGCCTTTCAGGGCGACTACCAACATAGTCACGGAGATAAAGCTACCTGAGGAAATAAAAGCCAAAACCGTATGCAATAAAGGATGTTAAGTAAGCGAGTACAACTATAAATATAGAAAAGAAAAATCATTGGCAAAAAACTCGCAATGTGAATGTGAATACAAAATCAACAATATAAAAAAGATGGAATGCAACTGCAGACACGTGTTTCTGACTCATTAGTCGTCATCAATACAGTATAGCCAAGTTAGAAGATGAAGCAGTTTAACTTGGGAAAGGATCATTACAGGAGCAATGTTACCATTTGTAACAAGAATGTCAGAAGACCCTGCCTTTCAGGGCGACGACCAACATAGTAACGGGGGTAAAGCTACCTGAGGAAAGAAAAGTCAAAACCTTATGAAATAAAGGATGTTAAGTAAGCGAGTACAAATATAAATATAGAAAAGAAAAATCATTGGCCAAAAACTCGCAATGTGAATACAAAATCAACAATATAAAAAAGATGGAATGCAACTGCAGACACGTGTTTCTGACTCATTAGTTGTCATCAGTACAGTATAGCCAAGTTAGAAGATGAAGCAGTTTAACTTGGGAAAGGATCATTACAGGAGCAATGTTACCATTTGTAACAAGAATGTCAGAAGACCCTGCCTTTCAGGGCGACGACCTACATAGTCACGGAAGTAAAGCTACCTGAGGAAAAAAAGCCAAAACCGTATGAAATAAAGGATGTTAAGTAAGCGAGTACAACTATAAATATAGAAAAGAAAAATCATTGGCAAAAAACTCGCAATGTGAATGTGAATACAAAATCAACAATATAAAAAAGATGGAATGCAACTTCAGACACGTGTTTCTGACTCATCAGTCGTCATCAGTACAGCATAGCCAAGTTAGAAGATGAAGCAGTTTAACTTGGGAAAGGATCACTACAGGAGCAAAGTTACCATTTGTAACAAGAATGTCAGAAGACCCTGCCTTTCAGAGCGACGACCAACATAATCACGGAAGTAAAGCTACCTAAGGAAAGTAAAGCCAAAACCGTATGAAATAAAGGATGTTAAATAAGCGAGTACAACTATAAATATAGAAAAGAAAAATTATTGGCAAAAAACTCGCAATGTGAATGTGAATACAGAATCAACAATATAAAAAAGATGGAATGCAACTGCAGACACCTGTTTCTGACACATTAGTCGTCAACAGTACAGTATAGCCAAGTTAGAAGATGAAGCAGTTTAACTTGGGAAAGGATCACTACAGGAACAATGTTACCATTTCTAACAACAATGTCATTAGACCCTGCCTTTCAGGGCGACGACCAACATAGTAACAGAGGTAAAGCTACCTGAGGAAAGAAAATTCAAAACCTTATAAAATAAAGGATGCTAAGTAAGCGAGTACAACTATAAATATAGAAAAGAAAAATCATCGGCCAAAATCTCGCAATTTGAATGTGAATACAAAATCAACAATATAAAAAAATGGAATGCAACTGCAGACACGTGTTTCTGACTCATTAGTCGTCATCAGTACTGTATAGCCATGTTTGAAGATGAAGCAGTTTAACTTGGGAAAGGATCACTACAGGAGCAATGTTACCATTTGTAACAACGATGTCAGAAGAACCTGCCTTTCCGGGTTACGACCAACATAGTCACGGAGGTAAAGCTACCTGAGGAAAGAAAAGCCAAAACCGTATGCAATAAAGGATGTTAAGTAAGCGAGTACAACTATAAATATAGAAAAGAAAAATCATTGGCAAAAAACTCGCAATGTGAATGTGAATACAGAATCAACAATATAAAAAAGATGGAATGCAATTGCAGACACCTGTTTCTGACTCACTAGTCGTCTTCAGCACAGTATAGCCGAGTTAGAAGATGAAGCAGTTTAACTTGGGAACGGATCACTACAGGAGCGATGTTACCATTTCTAACAACAATGTCAGAAGACCTTGCCTTTCAGGGCGACAACCAACATAGTAACGGAGTTAAAGCTACCTTAGGAAAAAAAGTCAAAGCCTTATGAAATAAAGGATGCTAAGTAAGCGAGTACAACTACAAATATAGAAAAGAAAAATCGTTGGCCAAAAACTCGCAATGTGAATGTGAATACAAAATCAACAATATCAAAAAGATGGACTGCAACTGCAGACACGTGTTTCTGACTCATTAGTCGTCATCAGTACATTATAGCCATGTTAGCAGATGAAGCAGTTTAACTTGGGAAAGGATCACTACAGGAGCAATGTTACCATTTGTAACAACAATGTCAGAAGACCCTGCCTTTCAGGGCGACGACCAACATAGTCACGGAGGTAAAGCTACCTGAGGAAAGAAAAGCCAAAACCGTATGTAATAAAGGATGTTAAGTAAGCCAGTACAACTATAAATATAGAACAGAAAAATCATTAGCAAAAAACTCGCAATGTGAATGTGAATACAAAATCAACAATATAAAAAAGATGGAATGCAACTCCAGACACGTGTTTCTGACTCATTAGTCGTCATCAGTACAGTGTAGCCAAGTTATAAGATGAAGCAGTTTAACTTGGGAACGGATCACTACAGGAGCAATGTTACCATTTCTAACAACAATGTCAGAAGACCCTGCCTTTCAGGGCGACGACGAACATAGTAACGGAGGTAAAGCTACCTGAGGAAAGAAAATTTAAAACCTTATGAAATAAAGGATGTTAAGTAAGCGAGTACAACTATAAATATAGAAAAGAAAAATCATTGGCCAAAAACTCGCAATGTGGATGTGAATACAAAATCAACAATATAAAAAAAATATGGAATGCAACTGCAGACACGCGTTTCTGACTTATTAGTCGTCATCAGAACAGTATAGCCAAGTTAGAAGATGAAGTAGCTTAACTTGGGAAACGATCACTACAGGAGCAATGTTATCATTTGTAACAACAATGTCAGAAGACCCTGCCTTTCAGGGCGACTACCAACATAGTCACGGAGATAAAGCTACCTGAGGAAATAAAAGCCAAAACCGTATGCAATAAAGGATGTTAAGTAAGCGAGTACAACTATAAATATAGAAAAGAAAAATCATTAGCAAAAAACTCGCAATGTGAATGTGAATACAAAATCAACAATATAAAAAAGATGGAATGCAACTGCAGACACGTGTTTCTGACTCATTAGTCGTCATCAGAACAGTATAGCCAAGTTAGAAGATGAAGCAGTTTAACTTGGGAAAGGATCATTACAGGAGCAATGTTACCATTTGTAACAAGAATGTCAGAAGACCCTGCCTTTCAGGGCGACGACCAACATAATCACGGAAGTAAAGCTACCTGAGGAAAGAAAAGCCAAAACCGTATGAAATAAAGGATGTTAAGTAAGCGAGTACAACTATAAATATAGAAAAGAAAAATCATTGGCAAAAAACTCGCAATGTGAATGTGAATACAAAATCAACAATATAAAAAAAGATGGAATGCAACTGCAGACACGTGTTTCTGACTCATTAGTCGTCATCAGAACAGTATAGCCAAGTTAGAAGATGAAGTAGCTTAACTTGGGAAACGATCACTACAGGAGCAATGTTATCATTTGTAACAACAATGCCAGAAGACCCTGCCTTTCAGGGCGACTACCAACATAGTCACGGAGATAAAGCTACCTGAGGAAATAAAAGCCAAAACCGTATGCAATAAAGGATGTTAAGTAAGCGAGTACAACTATAAATATAGAAAAGAAAAATCATTGGCAAAAAACTCGCAATGTGAATGTGAATACAAAATCAACAATATAAAAAAGATGGAATGCAACTGCAGACACGTGTTTCTGACTCATTAGTCGTCATCAATACAGTATAGCCAAGTTAGAAGATGAAGCAGTTTAACTTGGGAAAGGATCATTACAGGAGCAATGTTACCATTTGTAACAAGAATGTCAGAAGACCCTGCCTCTCAGGGCGACGACCAACATAGTAACGGGGGTAAAGCTACCTGAGGAAAGAAAAGTCAAAACCTTATGAAATAAAGGATGTTAAGTAAGCGAGTACAAATATAAATATAGAAAAGAAAAATCATTGGCCAAAACCTCGCAATGTGAATACAAAATCAACAATATAAAAAAGATGGAATGCAACTGCAGACACGTGTTTCTGACTCATTAGTCGTCATCAGTACAGTATAGCCAAGTTAGAAGATGAAGCAGTTTAACTTGGGAAAGGATCATTACAGGAGCAATGTTACCATTTGTAACAAGAATGTCAGAAGACCCTGCCTTTCAGGGCGACGACCTACATAGTCACGGAAGTAAAGCTACCTGAGGAAAGAAAAGCCAAAACCGTATGAAATAAAGGATGTTAAGTAAGCGAGTACAACTATAAATATAGAAAAGAAAAATCATTGGCAAAAAACTCGCAATGTGAATGTGAATACAAAATCAACAATATAAAAAAGATGGAATGCAACTTCAGACACGTGTTTCTGACTCATCAGTCGTCATCAGTACAGCATAGCCAAGTTAGAAGATGAAGCAGTTTAACTTGGGAAAGGATCACTACAGGAGCAAAGTTACCATTTGTAACAAGAATGTCAGAAGACCCTGCCTTTCAGAGCGACGACCAACATAATCACGGAAGTAAAGCTACCTAAGGAAAGTAAAGCCAAAACCGTATGAAATAAAGGATGTTAAATAAGCGAGTACAACTATAAATATAGAAAAGAAAAATTATTGGCAAAAAACTCGCAATGTGAATGTGAATACAGAATCAACAATATAAAAAAGATGGAATGCAACTGCAGACACCTGTTTCTGACACATTAGTCGTCATCAGTACAGTATAGCCAAGTTAGAAGATGAAGCAGTTTAACTTGGGAAAGGATCACTACAGGAACAATGTTACCATTTCTAACAACAATGTCATTAGACCCTGCCTTTCAGGGCGACGACCAACATAGTAACAGAGGTAAAGCTACCTGAGGAAAGAAAATTCAAAACCTTATAAAATAAAGGATGCTAAGTAAGCGAGTACAACTATAAATATAGAAAAGAAAAATCATCGGCCAAAATCTCGCAATTTGAATGTGAATACAAAATCAACAATATAAAAAAATGGAATGCAACTGCAGACACGTGTTTCTGACTCATTAGTCGTCATCAGTACTGTATAGCCATGTTTGAAGATGAAGCAGTTTAACTTGGGAAAGGATCACTACAGGAGCAATGTTACCATTTGTAACAACGATGTCAGAAGAACCTGCCTTTCCGGGTTACGACCAACATAGTCACGGAGGTAAAGCTACCTGAGGAAAGAAAAGCCAAAACCGTATGCAATAAAGGATGTTAAGTAAGCGAGTACAACTATAAATATAGAAAAGAAAAATCATTGGCAAAAAACTCGCAATGTGAATGTGAATACAGAATCAACAATATAAAAAAGATGGAATGCAATTGCAGACACCTGTTTCTGACTCACTAGTCGTCTTCAGCACAGTATAGCCGAGTTAGAAGATGAAGCAGTTTAACTTGGGAACGGATCACTACAGGAGCGATGTTACCATTTCTAACAACAATGTCAGAAGACCTTGCCTTTCAGGGCGACAACCAACATAGTAACGGAGTTAAAGCTACCTTAGGAAAAAAAGTCAAAGCCTTATGAAATAAAGGATGCTAAGTAAGCGAGTACAACTACAAATATAGAAAAGAAAAATCGTTGGCCAAAAACTCGCAATGTGAATGTGAATACAAAATCAACAATATCAAAAAGATGGACTGCAACTGCAGACACGTGTTTCTGACTCATTAGTCGTCATCAGTACATTATAGCCATGTTAGCAGATGAAGCAGTTTAACTTGGGAAAGGATCACTACAGGAGCAATGTTACCATTTGTAACAACAATGTCAGAAGACCCTGCCTTTCAGGGCGACGACCAACATAGTCACGGAGGTAAAGCTACCTGAGGAAAGAAAAGCCAAAACCGTATGTAATAAAGGATGTTAAGTAAGCCAGTACAACTATAAATATAGAACAGAAAAATCATTAGCAAAAAACTCGCAATGTGAATGTGAATACAAAATCAACAATATAAAAAAGATGGAATGCAACTCCAGACACGTGTTTCTGACTCATTAGTCGTCATCAGTACAGTGTAGCCAAGTTATAAGATGAAGCAGTTTAACTTGGGAACGGATCACTACAGGAGCAATGTTACCATTTCTAACAACAATGTCAGAAGACCCTGCCTTTCAGGGCGACGACGAACATAGTAACGGAGGTAAAGCTACCTGAGGAAAGAAAATTTAAAACCTTATGAAATAAAGGATGTTAAGTAAGCGAGTACAACTATAAATATAGAAAAGAAAAATCATTGGCCAAAAACTCGCAATGTGGATGTGAATACAAAATCAACAATATAAAAAAAATATGGAATGCAACTGCAGACACGCGTTTCTGACTTATTAGTCGTCATCAGAACAGTATAGCCAAGTTAGGAGATGAAGTAGCTTAACTTGGGAAACGATCACTACAGGAGCAATGTTATCATTTGTAACAACAATGTCAGAAGACCCTGCCTTTCAGGGCGACTACCAACATAGTCACGGAGATAAAGCTACCTGAGGAAATAAAAGCCAAAACCGTATGCAATAAAGGATGTTAAGTAAGCGAGTACAACTATAAATATAGAAAAGAAAAATCATTGGCAAAAAACTCGCAATGTGAATGTGAATACAAAATCAACAATATAAAAAAGATGGAATGCAACTGCAGACACGTGTTTCTGACTCATTAGTCGTCATCAGAACAGTATAGCCAAGTTAGAAGATGAAGCAGTTTAACTTGGGAAAGGATCATTACAGGAGCAATGTTACCATTTGTAACAAGAATGTCAGAAGACCCTGCCTTTCAGGGCGACGAACAACATAGTAACGGAGGTAAAGCTACCTGAGGAAAGAAAAGTCAAAACCTTATGAAATAAAGGATGTTAAGTAAGCGAGTACAACTATAAATATAGAAAAGAAAAATCATTGGCCAAAAACTCGCAATGTGAATACAAAATCAACAATATAAAAAAGATGGAATGCAACTGCAGACACGTGTTTCTGACTCATTAGTCGTCATCAGTACAGTATAGCCAAGTTAGAAGATGAAGCAGTTTAACTTGGGAAAGGATCATTACAGGAGCAATGTTACCATTTGTAACAAGAATGTCAGAAGACCTTGCCTTTCAGGGCGACGACCTACATAGTCACGGAAGTAAAGCTACCTGAGGAAAGAAAAGCCAAAACCGTATGAAATAAAGGATGTTAAGTAAGCGAGTACAACTATAAATATAGAAAAGAAAAATCATTGGCAAAAAACTCGCAATGTGAATGTGAATACAAAATCAACAATATAAAAAAGATGGAATGCAACTTCAGACACGTGTTTCTGACTCATCAGTCGTCATCAGTACACCATAGTCAAGTTACAAGATGAAGCAGTTTAACTTGGGAAAGGATCACTACAGGAGCAAAGTTACCATTTGTAACAAGAATGTCAGAAGACCCTGCCTTTCAGAGCGACGGCCAACATAATCACGGAAGTAAAGCTACCTAAGGAAAGTAAAGCCAAAACCGTATGAAATAAAGGATGTTAAATAAGCGAGTACAACTATAAATATAGAAAAGAAAAATCATTGGCAAAAAACTCGCAATGTGAATGTGAATACAGAATCAACAATATAAAAAAGATGGAATGCAACTGCAGACACCTGTTTCTGACACATTAGTCGTCATCAGTACAGTATAGCCAAGTTAGAAGATGAAGCAGTTTAACTTGGGAAAGGATCACTACAGGAACAATGTTACCATTTCTAACAACAATGTCATTAGACCCTGCCTTTCAGGGCGACGACCAACATAGTAACAGAGGTAAAGCTACCTGAGGAAAGAAAATTCAAAACCTTATAAAATAAAGGATGTTAAGTAAGCGAGTACAACTATAAATATAGAAAAGAAAAATCATCGGCCAAAATCTCGCAATTTGAATGTGAATACAAAATCAACAATATAAAAAAATGGAATGCAACTGCAGACACGTGTTTCTGACTCATTAGTCGTCATCAGAACTGTATAGCCATGTTTGAAGATGAAGCAGTTTAACTTGGGAAAGGATCACTACAGGAGCAATGTTACCATTTGTAACAACGATGTCAGAAGAACCTGCCTTTCCGGGTTACGACCAACATAGTCACGGAGGTAAAGCTACCTGAGGAAAGAAAAGCCAAAACCGTGTGAAATAAAGGATGTTAAGTAAGCGAGTAAAACTATAAATATAGAAAAGAAAAATCATTGGCAAAAAACACGCAATGTGAATGTGAATACAAAATCAACAATATAAAAAAAAGATGGAATGCAACTGCAGACACGTGTTTCTTACTCATTAGTCGTCATCAGTACAGTATAGTTAGAAGATGAAGTAGCTTAACTTGGGAAAGGATCACTACAGGAGCAATGTTACCATTTGTAACAACAATATCAGAAGACCCTGCTTTTCAGGGCGACTACCAACATAGTCACGGAAATAAAGCTACCTGAGGAAAGAAAAGCCAAAACCGTATGCAATAAAGGATGTTAAGTAAGCGAGTACAACTATAAATATAGAAAAGAAAAATCATTGGCAAAAAACTCGCAATGTGAATGTGAATACAGAATCAACAATATAAAAAAGATGGAATGCAACTGCAGACACCTGTTTCTGACTCATTAGTCGTCTTCAGCACAGTATAGCCGAGTTAGAAGATGAAGCAGTTTAACTTGGGAACGGATCACTACAGGAGCGATGTTACCATTTCTAACAACAATGTCAGAAGACCTTGCCTTTCAGGGCGACGACCAACATAGTAACGGAGTTAAAGCTACCTTAGGAAAGAAAAGTCAAAGCCTTATGAAATAAAGGATGCTAAGTAAGCGAGTACAACTATAAATATAGAAAAGAAAAATCGTTGGCCAAAAACTCGCAATGTGAATGTGAATACAAAATCAACAATATCAAAAAGATGGACTGCAACTGCAGACACGTGTTTCTGACTCATTAGTCGTCATCAGTACAGTATAGCCATGTTAGCAGATGAAGCAGTTTAACTTGGGAAAGGATCACTACAGGAGCAATGTTACCATTTGTAACAACAATGTCAGAAGACCCTGCCTTTCAGGGCGACGACCAACATAGTCACGGAGGTAAAGCTACCTGAGGAAAGAAAAGCCAAAACCGTATGTAATAAAGGATGTTAAGTAAGCCAGTACAACTATAAATATAGAACAGAAAGATCATTAGCAAAAAACTCGCAATGTGAATGTGAATACAAAATCAACAATATAAAAAAGATGGAATGCAACTGCAGACACGTGTTTCTGACCCATTAGTCGTCATCAGTACAGTGTAGCCAAGTTATAAGATGAAGCAGTTTAACTTGGGAACGGATCACTACAGGAGCAATGTTACCATTACTAACAACAATGTCAGAAGACCCTGCCTTTCAGGGCGACGACGAACATAGTAACGGAGGTAAAGTTACCTGAGGAAAGAAAAGCCAAAACCGTATGAAATAAAGGATGTTAAGTAAGCGAGTACAACTATAAATATAGAAAAGAAAAATCATTGGCAAAAAACTCGCAATGTGAATGTGAATACAAAATCAACAATATAAAAAAGATGGAATGCAACTTCAGACACGTGTTTCTGACTCATCAGTCGTCATCAGTACAGCATAGCCAAGTTAGAAGATGAAGCAGTTTAACTTGGGAAAGGATCACTACAGGAGCAAAGTTACCATTTGTAACAAGAATATCAGAAGACCCTGCCTTTCAGAGCGACGACCAACATAATCACGGAAGTAAAGCTACCTAAGGAAAGTAAAGCCAAAACCGTATGAAATAAAGGATGTTAAATAAGCGAGTACAACTATAAATATAGAAAAGAAAAATTATTGGCAAAAAACTCGCAATGTGAATGTGAATACAGAATCAACAATATAAAAAAGATGGAATGCAACTGCAGACACCTGTTTCTGACACATTAGTCGTCATCAGTACAGTATAGCCAAGTTAGAAGATGAAGCAGTTTAACTTGGGAAAGGATCACTACAGGAACAATGTTACCATTTCTAACAACAATGTCATTAGACCCTGCCTTTCAGGGCGACGACCAACATAGTAACAGAGGTAAAGCTACCTGAGGAAAGAAAATTCAAAACCTTATAAAATAAAGGATGCTAAGTAAGCGAGTACAACTATAAATATAGAAAAGAAAAATCATCGGCCAAAATCTCGCAATTTGAATGTGAATACAAAATCAACAATATAAAAAAATGGAATGCAACTGCAGACACGTGTTTCTGACTCATTAGTCGTCATCAGTACTGTATAGCCATGTTTGAAGATGAAGCAGTTTAACTTGGGAAAGGATCACTACAGGAGCAATGTTACCATTTGTAACAACGATGTCAGAAGAACCTGCCTTTCCGGGTTACGACCAACATAGTCACGGAGGTAAAGCTACCTGAGGAAAGAAAAGCCAAAACCGTATGCAATAAAGGATGTTAAGTAAGCGAGTACAACTATAAATATAGAAAAGAAAAATCATTGGCAAAAAACTCGCAATGTGAATGTGAATACAGAATCAACAATATAAAAAAGATGGAATGCAATTGCAGACACCTGTTTCTGACTCACTAGTCGTCTTCAGCACAGTATAGCCGAGTTAGAAGATGAAGCAGTTTAACTTGGGAACGGATCACTACAGGAGCGATGTTACCATTTCTAACAACAATGTCAGAAGACCTTGCCTTTCAGGGCGACAACCAACATAGTAACGGAGTTAAAGCTACCTTAGGAAAAAAAGTCAAAGCCTTATGAAATAAAGGATGCTAAGTAAGCGAGTACAACTACAAATATAGAAAAGAAAAATCGTTGGCCAAAAACTCGCAATGTGAATGTGAATACAAAATCAACAATATCAAAAAGATGGACTGCAACTGCAGACACGTGTTTCTGACTCATTAGTCGTCATCAGTACATTATAGCCATGTTAGCAGATGAAGCAGTTTAACTTGGGAAAGGATCACTACAGGAGCAATGTTACCATTTGTAACAACAATGTCAGAAGACCCTGCCTTTCAGGGCGACGACCAACATAGTCACGGAGGTAAAGCTACCTGAGGAAAGAAAACCAAAACCGTATGTAATAAAGGATGTTAAGTAAGCCAGTACAACTATAAATATAGAACAGAAAAATCATTAGCAAAAAACTCGCAATGTGAATGTGAATACAAAATCAACAATATAAAAAAGATGGAATGCAACTCCAGACACGTGTTTCTGACTCATTAGTCGTCATCAGTACAGTGTAGCCAAGTTATAAGATGAAGCAGTTTAACTTGGGAACGGATCACTACAGGAGCAATGTTACCATTTCTAACAACAATGTCAGAAGACCCTGCCTTTCAGGGCGACGACGAACACAGTAACGGAGGTAAAGCTACCTGAGGAAAGAAAATTTAAAACCTTATGAAATAAAGGATGTTAAGTAAGCGAGTACAACTATAAATATAGAACAGAAAAATCATTGGCCAAAAACTCGCAATGTGGATGTGAATACAAAATCAACAATATAAAAAAAATATGGAATGCAACTGCAGACACGCGTTTCTGACTTATTAGTCGTCATCAGAACAGTATAGCCAAGTTAGAAGATGAAGTAGCTTAACTTGGGAAACGATCACTACAGGAGCAATGTTATCATTTGTAACAACAATGTCAGAAGACCCTGCCTTTCAGGGCGACTACCAACATAGTCACGGAGATAAAGCTACCTGAGGAAATAAAAGCCAAAACCGTATGCAATAAAGGATGTTAAGTAAGCGAGTACAACTATAAATATAGAAAAGAAAAATCATTGGCAAAAAACTCGCAATGTGAATGTGAATACAAAATCAACAATATAAAGAAGATGGAATGCAACTGCAGACACGTGTTTCTGACTCATTAGTCGTCATCAGAACAGTATAGCCAAGTTAGAAGATGAAGCAGTTTAACTTGGGAAAGGATCATTACAGGAGCAATGTTACCATTTGTAACAAGAATGTCAGAAGACCCTGCCTTTCAGGGCGACGAACAACATAGTAACGGAGGTAAAGCTACCTGAGGAAAGAAAAGTCAAAACCTTATGAAATAAAGGATGTTAAGTAAGCGAGTACAACTATAAATATAGAAAAGAAAAATCATTGGCCAAAAACTCGCAATGTGAATACAAAATCAACAATATAAAAAAGATGGAATGCAACTGCAGACACGTGTTTCTGACTCATTAGTCGTCATCAGTACAGTATAGCCAAGTTAGAAGATGAAGCAGTTTAACTTGGGAAAGGATCATTACAGGAGCAATGTTACCATTTGTAACAAGAATGTCAGAAGACCTTGCCTTTCAGGGCGACGACCTACATAGTCACGGAAGTAAAGCTACCTGAGGAAAGAAAAGCCAAAACCGTATGAAATAAAGGATGTTAAGTAAGCGAGTACAACTATAAATATAGAAAAGAAAAATCATTGGCAAAAAACTCGCAATGTGAATGTGAATACAAAATCAACAATATAAAAAAGATGGAATGCAACTTCAGACACGTGTTTCTGACTCATCAGTCGTCATCAGTACACCATAGTCAAGTTAGAAGATGAAGCAGTTTAACTTGGGAAAGGATCACTACAGGAGCAAAGTTACCATTTGTAACAAGAATGTCAGAAGACCCTGCCTTTCAGAGCGACGGCCAACATAATCACGGAAGTAAAGCTACCTAAGGAAAGTAAAGCCAAAACCGTATGAAATAAAGGATGTTAAATAAGCGAGTACAACTATAAATATAGAAAAGAAAAATCATTGGCAAAAAACTCGCAATGTGAATGTGAATACAGAATCAACAATATAAAAAAGATGGAATGCAACTGCAGACACCTGTTTCTGACACATTAGTCGTCATCAGTACAGTATAGCCAAGTTAGAAGATGAAGCAGTTTAACTTGGGAAAGGATCACTACAGGAACAATGTTACCATTTCTAACAACAATGTCATTAGACCCTGCCTTTCAGGGCGACGACCAACATAGTAACAGAGGTAAAGCTACCTGAGGAAAGAAAATTCAAAACCTTATAAAATAAAGGATGTTAAGTAAGCGAGTACAACTATAAATATAGAAAAGAAAAATCATCGGCCAAAATCTCGCAATTTGAATGTGAATACAAAATCAACAATATAAAAAAATGGAATGCAACTGCAGACACGTGTTTCTGACTCATTAGTCGTCATCAGTACTGTATAGCCATGTTTGAAGATGAAGCAGTTTAACTTGGGAAAGGATCACTACAGGAGCAATGTTACCATTTGTAACAACGATGTCAGAAGAACCTGCCTTTCCGGGTTACGACCAACATAGTCACGGAGGTAAAGCTACCTGAGGAAAGAAAAGCCAAAACCGTGTGAAATAAAGGATGTTAAGTAAGCGAGTAAAACTATAAATATAGAAAAGAAAAATCATTGGCAAAAAACACGCAATGTGAATGTGAATACAAAATCAACAATATAAAAAAAAGATGGAATGCAACTGCAGACACGTGTTTCTTACTCATTAGTCGTCATCAGTACAGTATAGTTAGAAGATGAAGTAGCTTAACTTGGGAAAGGATCACTACAGGAGCAATGTTACCATTTGTAACAACAATATCAGAAGACCCTGCTTTTCAGGGCGACTACCAACATAGTCACGGAAATAAAGCTACCTGAGGAAAGAAAAGCCAAAACCGTATGCAATAAAGGATGTTAAGTAAGCGAGTACAACTATAAATATAGAAAAGAAAAATCATTGGCAAAAAACTCGCAATGTGAATGTGAATACAGAATCAACAATATAAAAAAGATGGAATGCAACTGCAGACACCTGTTTCTGACTCATTAGTCGTCTTCAGCACAGTATAGCCGAGTTAGAAGATGAAGCAGTTTAACTTGGGAACGGATCACTACAGGAGCGATGTTACCATTTCTAACAACAATGTCAGAAGACCTTGCCTTTCAGGGCGACGACCAACATAGTAACGGAGTTAAAGCTACCTTAGGAAAGAAAAGTCAAAGCCTTATGAAATAAAGGATGCTAAGTAAGCGAGTACAACTATAAATATAGAAAAGAAAAATCGTTGGCCAAAAACTCGCAATGTGAATGTGAATACAAAATCAACAATATCAAAAAGATGGACTGCAACTGCAGACACGTGTTTCTGACTCATTAGTCGTCATCAGTACAGTATAGCCATGTTAGCAGATGAAGCAGTTTAACTTGGGAAAGGATCACTACAGGAGCAATGTTACCATTTGTAACAACAATGTCAGAAGACCCTGCCTTTCAGGGCGACGACCAACATAGTCACGGAGGTAAAGCTACCTGAGGAAAGAAAAGCCAAAACCGTATGTAATAAAGGATGTTAAGTAAGCCAGTACAACTATAAATATAGAACAGAAAGATCATTAGCAAAAAACTCGCAATGTGAATGTGAATACAAAATCAACAATATAAAAAAGATGGAATGCAACTGCAGACACGTGTTTCTGACCCATTAGTCGTCATCAGTACAGTGTAGCCAAGTTATAAGATGAAGCAGTTTAACTTGGGAACGGATCACTACAGGAGCAATGTTACCATTACTAACAACAATGTCAGAAGACCCTGCCTTTCAGGGCGACGACGAACATAGTAACGGAGGTAAAGTTACCTGAGGAAAGAAAATTTAAAACCTTATGAAATAAAGGATGTTAAGTAAGAGAGTACAACTATAAATATAGAAAAGAAAAATCATTGGCCAAAA
Source organism: Diabrotica virgifera virgifera (assembly GCF_917563875.1). Lineage (NCBI taxonomy): Eukaryota > Metazoa > Arthropoda > Insecta > Coleoptera > Chrysomelidae > Diabrotica > Diabrotica virgifera. The sequence continues at coordinate 117,856,120 of NC_065448.1, forward strand.
ACTCGCAATGTGGATGTGAATACAAAATCAACAATATAAAAAAAAATATGAAATGCAACTGCAGACACGCGTTTCTGACTTATTAGTCGTCATCAGTACAGTATAGCCATGTTAGAAGATGAAGTAGCTTAACATGGGAAAGGATCACTACAGGAGCAATGTTACCATTTGTAACAAGAATGTCAGAAGACCCTGCCTTTCAGGGCGACGACCAACATAGTCACGGAAGTAAAGCTACCTGAGGAAAGAAAAGCCAAAACCGTATGAAATAAAGGATGTTAAGTAAGCGTGTACAACTATAAATATAGTAAAGAAAAATCATTGGCAAAAAACTCGCAATGTGAATGTGAATACAGAATCAACAATATAAAAAAGATGGAATGCAACTGCAGACACGTGCTTCTGACTCATTAGTCGTCATCAGTACAGTATAGCCAAGCTAGAAGATGAAGTAGCTTAACTTGGGAAACGATCACTACAGGAGCAATGTTATCATTTGTAACAACAATGTCAGAAGACCCTGACTTTCAGGGCGACTACCAACATATTCACGAAGATAAAGCTACCTGAGGAAATAAAAGCCAAAACCGCATGCAATAAAGGATGTTAAATAAGCGAGTACAACTATAAATATAGAAAAGAAAAATCATTTGCAAAAAACTCGCAATGTGAATGTGAATACAGAATCAACAATATAAAAAAGATGGAATGCAACTGCAGACACGTGCTTCTGACTCATTAGTCGGCATCGGTACAGTATAGCCAAGTTAGAAGATGAAGCAGTTTAACTTGGGAAAGGGTCACTACAGGAGCAATGTTACCATTTGTAACAAGAATGTCAGAAGACCCTGCCTTTCAGGGCGACGACCAACATAGTCACGGAAGTAAAGCTACCTGAGGAAAGAAAAGCCAAAACCGTATGAAATAAAGGATGTTAAGTAAGCGAGTACAACTATAAATATAGAAAAAAAAAAATCATTGTCAAAAAACTCGCAATGTGAATACGAATACAGAATCAACAATATAAAAATGATGGAATGCGACTGCCGACACCGGTTTCTGACTCATTAGTCGTCATCAGTAAAGTATAGCCAAGTTTGAAGATGAAGCAGTTTAACTTGGGAACGGATCACTACAGGAGCAATGTTAACATTTCTAACAACAATGTCAGAAGACCCTGCCTTTCAGGGCGACGACCAACATAGTCACGGAGGTAAATCTACCTGAGGAAAGAAAAGCCAAAACCGTATGTAATAAAGGATGTTAAGTAAGCGAGTACAACTATAAATATAGAACAGAAAAATCATTGGCAAAAAACTCGCAATGTGAATGTGAATACAAAATCAACAATATAAAAAAGATGGAATGCAACTGCAGACACGTGTTTCTGACTCATTAGTCGTCATCAGTACAGTGTAGCCAAGTTATAAGATGAGGCAGTTTAACTTGGGAACGGATCACTACAGGAGCAATGTTACCATTTGTAACAAGAATGTCAGAAGACCCTGCCTTTCAGGACGACGACCAACATAGTAACGGAGGTAAAGCTACCTGAGGAAAGAAAAGTCAAAACCTTATGAAATAAAGGATGTTAAGTAAGCGTGTACAACTATAAATATAGTAAAGAAAAATTATTGGCAAAAAACTAGCAAAGTGAATGTGAATACAAAATCAACAATACAAAAAAAAAGATGGAATGCAACTGCAGACACGTGTTTCTGACTCATTAGTCGTCATAAGTACAGTATAGCCAAGTTAGAAGATGAAGCAGTTTAACTTGGGAAAGGATCACTACAGGAGCAATGTTACTATTTCTAACAATAATGTCATAAGACCCTGCCTTTCAGGGCGACGACCAACATAGTAACGGAGGTAAAGCTACATGAGGAAAGAAAAGTCAAAACCTTATGAAATAAAGGATGTTAAGTAAGCGAGTACAACTATAAATATAGAAAAGAAAAATCATTGGCCAAAATCTCGCAATTTGAATATGAATACAAAATCAACAATACAAAAAAATGGAATGCAGCTGCAGACACGTGTTTCTGACTCATGAGTCGCCATCAGTACAGTATAGCCATGTTTGAGGATGAAGCAGTTTAACTTGGGAAAGGATCAGTACAGGAGCAATGTTACCATTTGTAACAAGAATGTCAGAAGACCCTGCCTTTCAGGGCGACGACCAACATAGTAACGGAGGTAAAGCTTCCTGAGAAAAGAAAAGTCAAAACCTTATGAAATAAAGGATGTTAAGTAAGCGAGTACAACTATAAATATAGAAAGGAAAAATCATTGGCCAAAAACTCGCAATGTGAATACAAAACCAACAATATAAAAAAGATGGAATGCAACTGCAGACACGTGTTTCTGACTCATTAGTCGTCATCAGTACAGTATAGCCCAGTTAGAAGATGAAGCAGTTTAACTTGGGAAAGGATCACTACAGGAGCAATGTTAGTATTTGTAACAAGAATGTCAGAAGACCCTGACTTTCAGGGCGACGACCAACATAGCCACGGAAGTAAAGCTACCTGAGGAAAGAAAAGCCAAAACCGTATGAAATAAAGGATGTTAAGTAAGCGAGTACAACTATAAATATAAAAAAAAAATCATTGTCAAAAAACTCGCAATGTGAATATGAATACAGAATCAGCAATATAAAAAAGATGGAATGCGACTGCAGCCACCTGTTTCTGACTCATTAGTCGTCATCAGTACAGTATAGCTAAGTTAGAAGATGAAGCAGTTTAACTTGGGAACGGATCACTACAGGAGCAATGTTAACATTTCCAACAACAATGTCAGAAGACCCTGCCTTTCAGGGCGACGACCAACATAGTCACGGAGGTAAAGCTACCTGAGGAAAGAAAAGCCAAAACCGTATGTAATAAAGGATGTTAAGTAAGCGAGTACAACTATAAATATAGAACAGAAAAATCATTGGCAAAAAACTCGCAATGTGAATGTGAATACAAAATCAACAATATAAAAAAGATGGAATGCAACTGCAGACACGTGTTTCTGACTCATTAGTCGTCATCAGTACAGTATAGCCAAGTTAGAAGATGAAGCAGTTTAACTTCTGAAAGGATCACTACAGGAGCAATGTTACCATTTGTAACAACAATGTCAGAAGAGCCTGCCTTTCAGGGCGACTTCCAACATAGTCACGGAAATAAAGCTACCTGAGGAAAGAAAACCAAAACCGTATGCAATAAAGGATGTTAAGTAAGCGAGTACAAATATAAATATAGAAAAGAAAAATCATTGGCAAAAAACTCGCAATGTGAATGTGAATACAGAATCAACAATATAAAAAAAGATGGAATGCAACTGCAGACACCTGTTTCTGACTCATTAGTCGTCATCAGTACAGTGTAGCCAAGTTAGAAGATGAGGCAGTTTAACTTGGGAAGGATCACTACAGGAGCAATGTTACCATTTCTAACAACAATGTCAGAAGACCCTGCCTTTCAGGGCGACGACCAACATAGTAACGGAGGTAAAGCTACCTGAGGAAAGAAAATTCAAAACCTTATGAAATAAAGGATGTTAAGTAAGCGAGTACAACTATAAATATAGAAAAGAAAAATCATTGGCCAAAAACTCGCAATGGGAATGTGAATACAAAATCAACAATTTAAAAAAAGAAAAGAGGGAATGCAACTGCAGACACGTGTTTCTGACTCATTAGTCGTCATCAGTACAGTGTAGCCAAGTTAGAAGATGAGGCAGTTTAACTTGGGAACGGATCATTACAGGAGCAATGTTACCATTTCTAACAACAATGTCAGAAGTGCCTGCCTTTCAGGGCGACTTCCAACATAGTCACGGAAATAAAGCTACCTGAGGAAAGAAAAGCCAAAACCGTATGCAATAAAGGATGTTAAGTAAGCGAGTACAACTATAAATATAGAAAAGAAAAAACGTTGGCAAAAAACTCGCAATGTGAATACAGAATCAACAATATAAAAAGATGGAATGCAACCGCAGACACCTGTTTCTGTCCCATTAGTCGTCATCAGTACAGTATAGCCTAGTTAGAAGATGAAGCAGTTTAACTTGGGAAGGATCACTACAGGAGCAATGTTACCATTTCTAACAACAATGCCATAAGACCAGGCCTTTCAGGGCGACGACCAACATAGTAATGGAGGTAAAGCTACCTGAGGAACGAAAAGTCAAAACCTTATGAAATAAAGGATGTTAAGTAAGCGAGTACAACTATAAATATAGAAAAGAAAAATCATTGGCCAAAAACTCGCAATGTGAATGTGAATACAAAATCAACAATATAAAAAATGGAATGCAACTGCAGGCACGTGTTTCTGACTCATTAGTCGTCATCAGTACAGTATAGCCATGTTAGCAGATGAAGCAGTTTAACTTGGGAAAGGATCACTCCAGGAGCAATGTTACCATTTGTAACAACAATGTCAGAAGACCCTGGCTTTCAGGGCGACGACCAACATCGTCACGGAGGTAAAGCTACCTGAGGAAAGAAAAGCCAAAACCGTATGTAATAAAGAATGTTAAGTAAGCGAGTACAACTATGAATATAGAACAGAAAAATCATTGGCAAAAAACTCGCAATGTGAATGTCAATACAAAATCAACAATATAAAAAAGATGGAATGCAACTGCAGACACGTGTTTCTGACTCATTAGTCGTCATCAGTACAGTATAGCCAAGTTAGAAGATGAAGCAGTTTAACTTCGGGAAGGATCACTGCAGGAGCAATGTTACCATTTGTAACAACAATGCCAGAAGACCCTGCCTTTGATGGCTACCACCAACATAGTCACGGAGGTAAAGCTACCTGAGGAAAGAAAAGCCAAAACCGTATGCAATAAAGGATGTTAAGTAAGCGAGTACAACTATAAATATAGAAAAGAAAAATCATTGGCAAAAAACTCGCAATGTGAATGTGAATACAGAATCAACAATATAAAAAAGATGGAATGCAACTGCAGACACCTGTTTCTGACTCATTAGTCGTCTTCAGCACAGTATAGCCGAGTTAGAAGATGAAGCAGTTTAACTTGGGAACGGATCACTACAGGAGCGATGTTACCATTTCTAACAACAATGTCAGAAGACCTTGCCTTTCAGGGCGACGACCAACATAGTAACGGAGTTAAAGCTACCTTAGGAAAGAAAAGTCAAAGCCTTATGAAATAAAGGATGCTAAGTAAGCGAGTACAACTATAAATATAGAAAAGAAAAATCGTTGGCCAAAAACTCGCAATGTGAATGTGAATACAAAATCAACAATATCAAAAAGATGGACTGCAACTGCAGACACGTGTTTCTGACTCATTAGTCGTCATCAGTACAGTATAGCCATGTTAGCAGATGAAGCAGTTTAACTTGGGAAAGGATCACTACAGGAGCAATGTTACCATTTGTAACAACAATGTCAGAAGACCCTGCCTTTCAGGGCGACGACCAACATAGTCACGGAGGTAAAGCTACCTGAGGAAAGAAAAGCCAAAACCGTATGTAATAAAGGATGTTAAGTAAGCCAGTACAACTATAAATATAGAACAGAAAGATCATTAGCAAAAAACTCGCAATGTGAATGTGAATACAAAATCAACAATATAAAAAAGATGGAATGCAACTGCAGACACGTGTTTCTGACCCATTAGTCGTCATCAGTACAGTGTAGCCAAGTTATAAGATGAAGCAGTTTAACTTGGGAACGGATCACTACAGGAGCAATGTTACCATTACTAACAACAATGTCAGAAGACCCTGCCTTTCAGGGCGACGACGAACATAGTAACGGAGGTAAAGTTACCTGAGGAAAGAAAATTTAAAACCTTATGAAATAAAGGATGTTAAGTAAGCGAGTACAACTATAAATATAGAAAAGAAAAATCATTGGCCAAAAACTCGCAATGTGGATGTGAATACAAAATCAACAATATAAAAAAAAATATGGAATGCAACTGCAGACACGCGTTTCTGACTTATTAGTCGTCATCAGTACAGTATAGCCATGTTAGAAGATGAAGTAGCTTAACTTGGGAAAGGATCACTACAGGAGCAATGTTACCATTTGTAACAAGAATGTCAGAAGACCCTGCCTTTCAGGGCGACGACCAACATAGTAACGGAAGTAAAGCTACCTGAGGAAAGAAAAGCCAAAACCGTATGAAATAAAGGATGTTAAGTAAGCGTGTACAACTATAAATATAGTAAAGAAAAATCATTGGCAAAAAACTCGCAATGTGAATGTGAATACAGAATCAACAATATAAAAAAGATGGAATGCAACTGCAGACACGTGCTTCTGACTCATTAGTCGTCATCAGTACAGTATAGCCAAGCTAGAAGATGAAGTAGCTTAACTTGGGAAACGATCACTACAGGAGCAATGTTATCATTTGTAACAACAATGTCAGAAGACCCTGACTTTCAGGGCGACTACCAACATATTCACGAAGATAAAGCTACCTGAGGAAATAAAAGCCAAAACCGCATGCAATAAAGGATGTTAAATAAGCGAGTACAACTATAAATATAGAAAAGAAAAATCATTTGCAAAAAACTCGCAATGTGAATGTGAATACAGAATCAACAATATAAAAAAGATGGAATGCAACTGCAGACACGTGCTTCTGACTCATTAGTCGGCATCGGTACAGTATAGCCAAGTTAGAAGATGAAGCAGTTTAACTTGGGAAAGGGTCACTACAGGAGCAATGTTACCATTTGTAACAAGAATGTCAGAAGACCCTGCCTTTCAGGGCGACGACCAACATAGTCACGGAAGTAAAGCTACCTGAGGAAAGAAAAGCCAAAACCGTATGAAATAAAGGATGTTAAGTAAGCGAGTACAACTATAAATATAGAAAAAAAAAATCATTGTCAAAAAACTCGCAATGTGAATACGAATACAGAATCAACAATATAAAAATGATGGAATGCGACTGCCGACACCGGTTTCTGACTCATTAGTCGTCATCAGTAAAATATAGCCAAGTTTGAAGATGAAGCAGTTTAACTTGGGAACGGATCACTACAGGAGCAATGTTAACATTTCTAACAACAATGTCAGAAGACCCTGCCTTTCAGGGCGACGACCAACATAGTCACGGAGGTAAATCTACCTGAGGAAAGAAAAGCCAAAACCGTATGTAATAAAGGATGTTAAGTAAGCGAGTACAACTATAAATATAGAACAGAAAAATCATTGGCAAAAAACTCGCAATGTGAATGTGAATACAAAATCAACAATATAAAAAAGATGGAATGCAACTGCAGACACGTGTTTCTGACTCATTAGTCGTCATCAGTACAGTGTAGCCAAGTTATAAGATGAGGCAGTTTAACTTGGGAACGGATCACTACAGGAGCAATGTTACCATTTGTAACAAGAATGTCAGAAGACCCTGCCTTTCAGGACGACGACCAACATAGTAACGGAGGTAAAGCTACCTGAGGAAAGAAAAGTCAAAACCTTATGAAATAAAGGATGTTAAGTAAGCGTGTACAACTATAAATATAGTAAAGAAAAATTATTGGCAAAAAACTAGCAAAGTGAATGTGAATACAAAATCAACAATACAAAAAAAAAGATGGAATGCAACTGCAGACACGTGTTTCTGACTCATTAGTCGTCATAAGTACAGTATAGCCAAGTTAGAAGATGAAGCAGTTTAACTTGGGAAAGGATCACTACAGGAGCAATGTTACTATTTCTAACAATAATGTCATAAGACCCTGCCTTTCAGGGCGACGACCAACATAGTAACGGAGGTAAAGCTACATGAGGAAAGAAAAGTCAAAACCTTATGAAATAAAGGATGTTAAGTAAGCGAGTACAACTATAAATATAGAAAAGAAAAATCATTGGCCAAAATCTCGCAATTTGAATATGAATACAAAATCAACAATACAAAAAAATGGAATGCAGCTGCAGACACGTGTTTCTGACTCATGAGTCGCCATCAGTACAGTATAGCCATGTTTGAGGATGAAGCAGTTTAACTTGGGAAAGGATCAGTACAGGAGCAATGTTACCATTTGTAACAAGAATGTCAGAAGACCCTGCCTTTCAGGGCGACGACCAACATAGTAACGGAGGTAAAGCTTCCTGAGAAAAGAAAAGTCAAAACCTTATGAAATAAAGGATGTTAAGTAAGCGAGTACAACTATAAATATAGAAAGGAAAAATCATTGGCCAAAAACTCGCAATGTGAATACAAAACCAACAATATAAAAAAGATGGAATGCAACTGCAGACACGTGTTTCTGACTCATTAGTCGTCATCAGTACAGTATAGCTAAGTTAGAAGATGAAGCAGTTTAACTTGGGAAAGGATCACTACAGGAGCAATGTTACTATTTGTAACAAGAATGTCAGAAGACCCTGACTTTCAGGGCGACGACCAACATAGCCACGGAAGTAAAGCTACCTGAGGAAAGAAAAGCCAAAACCGTATGAAATAAAGGATGTTAAGTAAGCGAGTACAACTATAAATATAAAAAAAAAATCATTGTCAAAAAACTCGCAATGTGAATATGAATACAGAATCAACAATATAAAAAAGATGGAATGCGACTGCAGCCACCTGTTTCTGACTCATTAGTCGTCATCAGTACAGTATAGCTAAGTTAGAAGATGAAGCAGTTTAACTTGGGAAAGGATCAGTACAGGAGCAATGTTACCATTTGTAACAAGAATGTCAGAAGACCCTGCCTTTCAGGGCGACGACCAACATAGTTACGGAGGTAAAGCTTCCTGAGAAAAGAAAAGTCAAAACCTTATGAAATAAAGGATGTTAAGTAAGCGAGTACAACTATAAATATAGAAAGGAAAAATCATTGGCCAAAAACTCGCAATGTGAATACAAAACCAACAATATAAAAAAGATGGAATGCAACTGCAGACACGTGTTTCTGACTCATTAGTCGTCATCAGTACAGTATAGCCCAGTTAGAAGATGAAGCAGTTTAACTTGGGAAAGGATCACTACAGGAGCAATGTTACTATTTGTAACAAGAATGTCAGAAGACCCTGACTTTCAGGGCGACGACCAACATAGCCACGGAAGTAAAGCTACCTGAGGAAAGAAAAGCCAAAACCGTATGAAATAAAGGATGTTAAGTAAGCGAGTACAACTATAAATATAAAAAAAAATCATTGTCAAAAAACTCGCAATGTGAATATGAATACAGAATCAACAATATAAAAAAGATGGAATGCGACTGCAGCCACCTGTTTCTGACTCATTAGTCGTCATCAGTACAGTATAGCTAAGTTAGAAGATGAAGCAGTTTAACTTGGGAACGGATCACTACAGGAGCAATGTTAACATTTCCAACAACAATGTCAGAAGACCCTGCCTTTCAGGGCGACGACCAACATAGTCACGGAGGTAAAGCTACCTGAGGAAAGAAAAGCCAAAACCGTATGTAATAAAGGATGTTAAGTAAGCGAGTACAACTATAAATATAGAACAGAAAAATCATTGGCAAAAAACTCGCAATGTGAATGTGAATACAAAATCAACAATATAAAAAAGATGGAATGCAACTGCAGACACGTGTTTCTGACTCATTAGTCGTCATCAGTACAGTATAGCCAAGTTAGAAGATGAAGCAGTTTAACTTCTGAAAGGATCACTACAGGAGCAATGTTACCATTTGTAACAACAATGTCAGAAGAGCCTGCCTTTCAGGGCGACTTCCAACATAGTCACGGAAATAAAGCTACCTGAGGAAAGAAAACCAAAACCGTATGCAATAAAGGATGTTAAGTAAGCGAGTACAAATATAAATATAGAAAAGAAAAATCATTGGCAAAAAACTCGCAATGTGAATGTGAATACAGAATCAACAATATAAAAAAAGATGGAATGCAACTGCAGACACCTGTTTCTGACTCATTAGTCGTCATCAGTACAGTGTAGCCAAGTTAGAAGATGAGGCAGTTTAACTTGGGAAGGATCACTACAGGAGCAATGTTACCATTTCTAACAACAATGTCAGAAGACCCTGCCTTTCAGGGCGACGACCAACATAGTAACGGAGGTAAAGCTACCTGAGGAAAGAAAATTCAAAACCTTATGAAATAAAGGATGTTAAGTAAGCGAGTACAACTATAAATATAGAAAAGAAAAATCATTGGCCAAAAACTCGCAATGGGGATGTGAATACAAAATCAACAATTTAAAAAAAGAAAAGAGGGAATGCAACTGCAGACACGTGTTTCTGACTCATTAGTCGTCATCAGTACAGTGTAGCCAAGTTAGAAGATGAGGCAGTTTAACTTGGGAACGGATCACTACAGGAGCAATGTTACCATTTCTAACAACAATGTCAGAAGTGCCTGCCTTTCAGGGCGACTTCCAACATAGTCACGGAAATAAAGCTACCTGAGGAAAGAAAAGCCAAAACCGTATGCAATAAAGGATGTTAAGTAAGCGAGTACAACTATAAATATAGAAAAGAAAAAACGTTGGCAAAAAACTCGCAATGTGAATACAGAATCAACAATATAAAAAGATGGAATGCAACTGCAGACACCTGTTTCTGTCCCATTAGTCGTCATCAGTACAGTATAGCCTAGTTAGAAGATGAAGCAGTTTAACTTGGGAAGGATCACTACAGGAGCAATGTTACCATTTCTAACAACAATGCCATAAGACCAGGCCTTTCAGGGCGACGACCAACATAGTAATGGAGGTAAAGCTACCTGAGGAACGAAAAGTCAAAACCTTATGAAATAAAGGATGTTAAGTAAGCGAGTACAACTATAAATATAGAAAAGAAAAATCATTGGCCAAAAACTCGCAATGTGAATGTGAATACAAAATCAACAATATAAAAAATGGAATGCAACTGCAGGCACGTGTTTCTGACTCATTAGTCGTCATCAGTACAGTATAGCCATGTTAGCAGATGAAGCAGTTTAACTTGGGAAAGGATCACTCCAGGAGCAATGTTACCATTTGTAACAACAATGTCAGAAGACCCTGGCTTTCAGGGCGACGACCAACATCGTCACGGAGGTAAAGCTACCTGAGGAAAGAAAAGCCAAAACCGTATGTAATAAAGAATGTTAAGTAAGCGAGTACAACTATGAATATAGAACAGAAAAATCATTGGCAAAAAACTCGCAATGTGAATGTCAATACAAAATCAACAATATAAAAAAGATGGAATGCAACTGCAGACACGTGTTTCTGACTCATTAGTCGTCATCAGTACAGTATAGCCAAGTTAGAAGATGAAGCAGTTTAACTTCGGGAAGGATCACTGCAGGAGCAATGTTACCATTTCTAACAACAATGCCAGAAGACCCTGCCTTTGATGGCTACCACCAACATAGTCACGGAGGTAAAGCTACCTGAGGAAAGAAAAGCCCAAAACCGTATGAAATAAAGGATGTTAAGTAAGCGAGTACAACTATAAATATAGTAAAGAAAAATCATTGGCAAAAAGCTCGCAATGTGAATGTGAATACAAAATCAACTATAAAAAAAAAGATGGAATGCAACTGCAGACACGTGTTTCTGACTCATTAGTCGTCATCAGTACAGTATAGCCAAGTTAGAAGATGAAGTAGCTTAACTTGGGAAAGGATCACTACAGGAGCAATGTTACCATTTGTAACAACAATGTCAGAAGACCCTGCCTTTCAGGGCGACTACCAACATAGTCACGGAGATAAAGCTACCTGAGGAAATAAAAGCCAAAACCGTATGCAATAAAGGATGTTAAGTAAGCGAGTACAACTATAAATATAGAAAAGAAAAATCATTGGCAAAAAACTCGCAATGTAAATGTGAATACAAAATCAACAATATAAAAAAGATGGAATGCAACTGCAGACACGTGATTCTGACTCATTAGTCGTCATCAGTACAGTATAGCCAAGTTAGAAGATGAAGCAGTTTAACTTGGGAAAGGATCACTACAGGAGCAATGTTACCATTTGTAACAAGAATGTCAGAAGACCCTGCCTTTCAGGGCGACGACCAACATAGTCACGGAAGTAAAGCTACCTTAGGAAAGAAAAGCCAAAACCGTATGAAATAAAGGATGTTAAGTAAGCGTGTACAACTATAAATATAATAAAGAAAAATCATTGGCAAAAAACTCGCAATGTGAATGTGAATACAAAATCAACAATACAAAAAAAAAATGGAATGCAACTGCAGACACGTGTTTCTGACTGATTAGTCGTCATCAGTACAGTATAGCCAAGTTAGAAGATGAAGTAGCTTAACTTGGGAAACGATCACGACAGGAGCAATGTTATCATTTGTAACAACAATGTCAGAAGACCCTGCCTTTCAGGGCGACTACCAACATAGTCACGGAGATAAAGCTACCTGAGGAAATAAAAGCCAAAACCGTATGCAATAAAGGATGTTAAGTAAGCGAGTACAACTATAAATATAGAAAAGAAAAATCATTTGCAAAAAACTCGCAATGTGAATGTGAATACAGAATCAACAATATAAAAAAGATGGAATGCAACTGCAGACACGTGCTTCTGACTCATTAGTCGTATTCGTACAGTATAGCCAAGTTAGAAGATGAAGCAGTTTAACTTGGGAAAGGATCACTACAGGAGCAATGTTACCATTTGTAACAAGAATGTCAGAAGACCCTGCCTTTCAGGGCGACGACCAACATAGTCACGGAAGTAAAACTACCTGAGGAAAGAAAAGCCAAAACCGTATGAAATAAAGGATGTTAAGTAAGCGAGTACAACTATAAATATAGAAAAAAAAAATCATTGTCAAAAAACTCGCAATGTGAATATGAATACAGAAACAACAATATAAAAATGATGGAATGCGACTGCAGACACCGGTTTCTGACCCATTAGTCGTCATCAGTAAAGTAAGCCAAGTTTGAAGATGAAGCAGTTTAACATGGGAACGGATCACTACAGGAGCAATGTTAACATGTATAACAACAATGTCAGAAGACCCTGCCTTTCAGGGCGACGACCAACATAGTAACGGAGGTAAAGCTACCTGAGGAAAGAAAAGCCAAAACCGTATGTAATAAAGGATGTTAAGTAAGCGAGTACAACTATAAATATAGAACAGAAAAATCATTGGCAAAAAACTCGCAATGTGAATGTGAATACAAAATCAACAATATAAAAAAGATGGAATGCAACTGCAGACACGTGTTTCTGACTCATTAGTCGTCATCAGTACAGTGTAGACAAGTTATAAGATGAGGCAGTTTAACTTGGGAACGGATCACTACAGGAGCAATGTTACCATTTGTAACAAGAATGTCAGAAGACCCTGCCTTTCAGGGCGACGACCAACATAGTAACGGAGGTAAAGCTACCTGAGGAAAGAAAAGTCAAAACCTTATGAAATAAAGGATGTTAAGTAAGCGTGTACAACTATAAATATAGTAAAGAAAAATCATTGGCAAAAAACTCGCAATGTGAATGTGAATACAAAATCAAAAATACAAAAAAAAAGATGGAATGCAACTGCAGACACGTGTTTCTGACTCATTAGTCGTCATAAGTACAGTATAGCCAAGTTAGAAGATTAAGCAGTTTAACTTGAGAAAGGATCACTACAGGAGCAATGTTACCATTTCTAACAATAATGTCATAAGACCCTGCCTTTCAGGGCGACGACCAACATAGTAACGGAGGTAAAGCTACATGAGGAAAGAAAAGTCAAAACCTTATGAAATAAAGGATGTTAAGTAAGCGAGTACAACTATAAATATAGAAAAGAAAAATCATTGGCCAAAATCTCGCAATTTGAATATGAATACAAAATCAACAATATAAAAAAATGGAATGCAACTGCAGACACGTGTTTCTGACTCATGAGTCGCCATCAGTACAGTATAGCCATGTTTGAGGATGAAGCAGTTTAACTTGGGAAAGGATCAGTACAGGAGCAATGTTACCATTTGTAACAAGAATGTCAGAAGACCCTGCCTTTCAGGGCGACGACCAACATAGTAACGGAGGTAAAGCTACCTGAGGAAAGAAAAGTCAAAACCTTATGAAATAAAGGATGTTAAGTAAACGAGTACAACTATAAATATAGAAAAGAAAAATCATTGGCCAAAAACTCGCAATGTGAATACAAAACCAACAATATAAAAAAGATGGAATGCAACTGCAGACACGTGTTTCTGACTCATTAGTCTTCATCAGTACAGTATAGCCCAGTTAGAAGATGAAGCAGTTTAACTTGGGAAAGGATCACTACAGGAGCAATGTTACCATTTGTAACAAGAATGTCAGAAGACCCTGCCTTTCAGGGCGACGACCAACATAGCCACGGAAGTAAAGCTACCTGAGGAAAGAAAAGCCAAAACCGTATGAAATAAAGGATGTTAAGTAAGCGAGTACAACTATAAATATAAAAAAAAATCATTGTCAAAAAACTCGCAATGTGAATATGAATACAGAATCAACAATATAAAAAAGATGGAATGCGAGTGCAGCCACCTGTTTCTGACTCATTAGTCGTCATCAGTACAGTATAGCTAAGTTAGAAGATGAAGCAGTTTAACTTGGCAACGGATCACTACAGGAGCAATGTTAACATTTCTAACAACAATGTCAGAAGACCCTGCCTTTCAGGGCGACGACCAACATTGTCACGGAGGTAAAGCTACCTGAGGAAAGAAAAGCCAAAACCGTATGTAATAAAGTATGTTAAGTAAGCGAGTACAACTATAAATATAGAACAGAAAAATCATTGGCAAAAAACTCGCAATGTGAATGTGAATACAAAATCAACAATATAAAAAAGATGGAATGCAACTGCAGACACGTGTTTCTGACTCATTAGTCGTAATCAGTACAGTGTAGCCAATTTATAAGATGAGGCAGTTTAACTTGGGAACGGATCACTACAGGAGCAATGTTACCATTTGTAACAACAATGTCAGAAGAGCCTGCCTTTCAGGGCGACTTCCAACATAGTCACGGAAATAAAGCTACCTGAGGAAAGAAAACCAAAACCGTATGCAATAAAGGATGTTAAGTAAGCGAGTACCAATATAAATATAGAAAAGAAAAATCATTGGCAAAAAACTCGCAATGTGAATGTGAATACAGAATCAACAATATAAAAAAGATGGAATGCAACTGCAGACACCTGTTTCTGACTCAATAGTCGTCATCAGTACAGTGTAGCCAAGTTAGAAGATGAGGCAGTTTAACTTGGGAACGGATCACTACAGGAGCATTGTTACCATTTCTAACAACAATGTCAGAAGACCCTGCCTTTCAGGGCGACGAACAACATAGTAACGGAGGTAAAGCTTCCTGAGGAAAGAAAATTCAAAACCTTATGAAATAAATGATGTTAAGTAAGCGAGTACAACTATAAATATAGAAAAAAAAATCATTGGCCAAAAACTCGCAATGGGGATGTGAATACAAAATCAACAATTTAAAAAAAGAAAAGATGGAATGCAACTGCAGACACGTGTATCTGACTCATTAGTCGTCATCAGTACAGTGTAGCCAAGTTAGAAGATGAGGCAGTTTAACTTGGGAACGGATCACTACAGGAGCAATGTTACCATTTCTAACAACAATGTCAGAAGAGCCTGCCTTTCAGGGCGACTTCCAACATAGTCACGGAAATAAAGCTACCTGAGGAAAGAAAAGCCAAAACCGTATGCAATAAAGGATGTTAAGTAAGCGAGTACAACTATAAATATAGAAAAGAAAAATCATTGGCAAAAAACTCGCAATGTGAATGTGAATACAGAATCAACAATATAAAAAAGATGGAATGCAACTGCAGACACCTGTTTCTGTCCCATTAGTCATCATCAGTACAGTATAGCCTAGTTAGAAGATGAAGCAGTTTAACTTGGGAAGGATCACTACAGGAGCAATGTTACCATTTCTAACAACAATGCCATAAGACCAGGCCTTTCAGGGCGACGACCAACATAGTAATGGAGGTAAAGCTACCTGAGGAACGAAAAGTCAAAACCTTATGAAATAAAGGATGTTAAGTAAGCGAGTACAACTATAAATATAGAAAAGAAAAATCATTGGCCAAAATCTCGCAATTTGAATATGAATACAAAATCAACAATATAAAAAAGATGGAATGCAACTGCAGACACGTGTTTCTGACTCATTAGTCGTCATCAGTACAGTATAGCCATGTATAAGATGAAGCAGTTTAACTTGGGAAAGGATCACTACAGGAGCAATGTTACCATTTGTAACAACAATGTCAGAAGACCCTGCCTTTCAGGGCGACGACCAACATTGTCACGGAGGTAAAGCTACCTGAGGAAAGAAAAGCCAACTGCAGACACGTGCTTCTGACTCATTAGTCGTCATCGGTACAGTATAGCCAAGTTAGAAGATGAAGCAGTTTAACTTGGGAAAGGATCACTACAGGAGCAATGTTACCATTTGTAACAAGAATGTCAGAAGACCCTGCCTTTCAGGGCGACGACCAACATAGTCACGGAAGTAAAGCTACCTGAGGAAAGAAAAGCCAAAACCGTATGAAATAAAGGATGTTAAGTAAGCGAGTACAACTATAAATATAGAAAAAAAAATCATTGTCAAAAAACTCGCAATGTGAATATGAATAGAGAATCAACAATATAAAAATGATGGAATGCGACTGCAGACACCTGTTTCTGACTCATTAGTCGTCATCAGTAAAGTATAGCCAAGTTTGAAGATGAAGCAGTTTAACTTGGGAACGGATCACTACAGGAGCAATGTTAACATTTCTAACAACAATGTCAGAAGACCCTGCCTTTCAGGGCGACGACCAACATAGTAACGGAGGTAAAGCTACCTGAGGAAAGAAAAGTCAAAACCTTATGAAATAAAGGATGTTAAGTAAGCGAGCACAACTATAAATATAGAAAAGAAAAATCATTGGCCAAAAACTCGCAATGTGAATGTGAATACAAAATCAACAATACAAAAAATGGAATGCAACTGCAGACACGTGTTTCTGACTCATTAGTCGTCATCAGTACAGTATAGCCATGTTAGCAGATGAAGCAGTTTAACTTGGGAAAGGATCACTACAGGAGCAATGTTACCATTTGTAACAACAATGTCAGAAGACCCTGGTTTTCAGGGCGACGACCAACATCGTCACGGAGGTAAAGCTACCTGAGGAAAGAAAAGCCAAAACCGTATGTAATAAAGGATGTTAAGTAAGCGAGTACAACTATGAATATAGAACAGAAAAATCATTGGCAAAAAACTCGCAATGTGAATGTCAATACAAAATCAAC
Organism: Diabrotica virgifera virgifera; assembly: GCF_917563875.1. NCBI lineage: Eukaryota > Metazoa > Arthropoda > Insecta > Coleoptera > Chrysomelidae > Diabrotica > Diabrotica virgifera. Next base: position 117,873,377 of record NC_065448.1, read on the forward strand.
AATATAAAAAAGATGGAATGCAACTGCAGACACGTTTTTCTGACTCATTAGTCGTCATCAGTACAGTATAGCCAAGTTAGAAGATGAAGCAGTTTAACTTCGGGAAGGATCACTGCAGGAGCAATGTTACCATTTGTAACAACAATGCCAGAAGACCCTGCCTTTGATGGCTACCACCAACATAGTCACGGAGGTAAAGCTACCTGAGGAAAGAAAAGCCCAAAACCGTATGAAATAAAGGATGTTAAGTAAGCGAGTACAACTATAAATATAGAAAAAAAAATCATTGGCAAGAAACTCGCAATGTGAATGTGAATACAAAATCAACAATATAGAAAAAAAGACGGAATGAAACTGCAGACACGTGTTTCTGACTCATTAATCGTCATCAGTACAGTATAGCCAAGTTAGAAGATGAAGCAGTTTAACTTCGGAAAGGATCACTACAGGAGCAATGTTACCATTTGTAACAACAATGTCAGAAGACCCTGCCTTTCAGGGCGACTACCAACATAGTCACGGAAATAAAGCTACCTGAGGAAAGAAAAGCCAAAACCGTATGCAATAAAGGATGTTAAGTAAGCGAGTACAAATATAAATATAGAAAAGAAAAATCATTGGCAAAAAACTCGCAATGTGAATGTGAATACAGAATCAACAATATAAAAAAGATGGAATGCAACTGCAGACACCTGTTTCTGACTCATTAGTCGTCATCAGTACAGTGTAGCCAAGTTAGAAGATGAGGCAGTTTAACTTGGGAACGGATCACTACAGGAGCAATGGTACCATTTGTAACAACAATGTCAGAAGACCCTGCCTTTCAGGGCGACTACCAACATAGTCACGGAAATAAAGCTACCTGAGGAAAGAAAAGCCAAAACCGTATGCAATAAAGGATGTTAAGTAAGCGAGTACAAATATAAATATAGAAAAGAAAAATCATTGGCAAAAAACTCGCAATGTGAATGTGAATACAGAATCAACAATATAAAAAAGATGGAATGCAACTGCAGACACGTGTTTCTGACTTATTAGTCGTCATCAGTACAGTATGGCCATGTTAGAAGATGAAGTAGCTTAACTTGGGAAAGGATCACTACAGGAGCAATGTGACCATTTGTAAAAACAATGTCAGAAGACCCTGCCTTTCAGGGCTACTACCAACATAGTCACGGAGATAAAGCTACCTGAGGAAATAAAAGCCAAAACCGTACGAAATAAAGGATGCTAAGTAAGCGAGTACAACTATAAATATAGAAAAGAAAAATCAGTGGCAAAAAACTCGCAATGTGAATGTGAATAAAAAATCAACAATATAAAAAAAAAGATGGAATGCAACTGCAGACACGTGTTTCTGACTCATTAGTCGTCATCAGTACAGTATAGCCAAGTTAGAAGATGAAGCAGTTTAACTTGGGAAAGGATCACTACAGGAGCAAAGTTACCGTTTGTAACAAGAATGTCAGAAGACCCTGCCTTTCATGGCGACGACCAACATAGTCACAAAGAAAAAGCTACCTGAGGACATAAAAGCCAAAACCGTATGCAATAAAAGATGTTAGGTAAGCGAGTACAACTATAAATATAGAAAAGAAAAATCATTGGCAAAAAACTCGCAATGTGAATGTGAATACAAAATCAACAATAAAATAAAGATGGAATGCAACTGCAGACACGTGTTTCTGACTCATTAGTCGTCATCAGTACAGTATAGCCAAGTTAGAAGATGAAGCAGTTTAACTTGGGAAAGGATCATTACAGGAGCAATGTTACCATTTGTAACAAGAATGTCAGAAGACCCTGCCTTTCAGAGCGACGACCAACATAGTCACGGAAGTAAAGCTACCTGAGGAAAGAAAAGCCAAAACCGTATGAAATAAAGGATGTTAAGTAAGCGAGTACAACTATAAATATAGTAAAGAAAAATCATTGGCAAAAAGCTCGCAATGTGAATGTGAATACAAAATCAACTATAAAAAAAAAGATGGAATGCAACTGCAGACACGTGTTTCTGACTCATTAGTCGTCATCAGTACAGTATAGCCAAGTTAGAAGATGAAGTAGCTTAACTTGGGAAAGGATCACTACAGGAGCAATGTTACCATTTGTAACAACAATGTCAGAAGACCCTGCCTTTCAGGGCGACTACCAACATAGTCACGGAGATAAAGCTACCTGAGGAAATAAAAGCCAAAACCGTATGCAATAAAAGATGTTAAGTAAGCGAGAACAACTATAAATATAGAAAAGAAAAATCATTGGCAAAAAACTCGCAATGTAAATGTGAATACAAAATCAACAATATAAAAAAGATGGAATGCAACTGCAGACACGTGATTCTGACTCATTAGTCGTCATCAGTACAGTATAGCCCAGTTAGAAGATGAAGCAGTTTAACTTGGGAAAGGATCACTACAGGAGCAATGTTCCCATTTGTAACAAGAATGTCAGAAGACCCTGCCTTTCAGGGCGACGACCAACATATTCACGGAAGTAAAGCTACCTGAGGAAAGAAAAGCCAAAACCGTATGAAATAAACGATGTGAAGTAAGCGAGTACAACTATATATATAGAAAAAAAAAATCATTGTCAAAAAACTCGCAATGTGAATATGAATACAGAATCAACAATATAAAAAAGATGGAATGCGACTGCAGCCACCTGTTTCTGACTCATTAGTCGTCATCAGTACAGTATAGCTAAGTTAGAAGATGAAGCAGTTTAACATGGGAACGGATCACTACAGGAGCAATGTTAACATTTCTAACAACAATGTCACAAGACCCTTCCTTTCAGGGCGACGACCAACATAGTCACGGAGGTAAAGCTACCTGAGGAAAGAAAAGCCAAAACCATATGTAATAAAGGGTGTTAAGTAAGCGAGTACAACTATAAATATAGAACAGAAAAATCATTGGCAAAAAACTCGCAATGTGAATGTGAATACAAAATCAACAATATAAAAAAGATGGAATGCGACTGCAGCCACCTGTTTCTGACTCATTAGTCGTCATCAGTACAGTATAGCCAAGTTAGAAGATGAAGCAGTTTAACTTCGTGAAGGATCACTGCAGGAGCAATGTTACCATTTGTAACAACAATGCCAGAAGACCCTGCCTTTGAGGGCTACCACCAACATAGTCACGGAGGTAAAGCTACCTGAGGAAAGAAAAGCCAAAACCGTATGAAATAAAGGATGTTAAGTAAGCGAGTACAACTATAAATATAGAAAAAAATCATTGGCAAAAAACTCGCAATGTGAATGTGAATACAAAATCAAAAAATATAGAAAAAAAAGATGGAATGCAACTGCAGACACGTGTTTCTGACTCATTAGTCGTCATCAGTACAGTATAGCTAAGTTAGAAGATGAAGTAGCTTAACTTGGGAAAGGATCACTACAGGAGCAATGTTACCATTTGTGACAACAATATCAGAAGACCCTGCTTTTCAGGGCGACTACCAACATAGTCACGGAAATAGAGCTACCTGAGGAAAGAAAAGCCAAAAACGTATGCAATAAAGGATGTTAAGTAAGCGAGTACAACTATAAATATAGAAAGGAAAAATCATTGGCAAAAAACTCGCAATGTGAATGTGAATACAGAATCAACAATATAAAAAAGATGGAATGCAACTGCAGACACCTGTTTCTGACTCATTAGTCGTCTTCAGCACAGTATAGCCGAGTTAGAAGATGAAGCAGTTTAACTTGGGAACGGATCACTACAGGAGCGATGTTACCATTTCTAACAACAATGTCAGAAGACCTTGCCTTTCAGGGCGACGACCAACATAGTAACGGAGTTAAAGCTTCCTTAGGAAAGAAAAGTCAAAGCCTGATGAAATAAAGGATGCTAAGTAAGCGAGTACAACTATAAATATAGAAAAGAAAAATCGTTGGCCAAAAACTCGCAATGTGAATGTGAATACAAAATCAACAATATCAAAAAGATGGACTGCAACTGCAGACGCGTGTTTCTGACTCATTAGTCGTCATCAGTACAGTATAGCCATGTTAGCAGATGAAGCAGTTTAACTTGGGAAAGGATCACTACAGGAGCAATGTTACAATTTGTAACAACAATGTCAGAAGACCCTGCCTTTGATGGCGACGACCAACATAGTCACGGAGGTAAAGCTACCTGAGGAAAGAAAACCAAAACCGTATGTAATAAAGGATGTTAAGTAAGCGAGTACAACTATAAATATAGAACAGAAAAATCATTAGCAAAAAACTCGCAATGTGAATGTGAATACAAAATCAACAATATAAAAAAGATGGATTGCAACTGCAGACACGTGTTTCTGACTCATTAGTCGTCATCAGTACAGTGTAGCCAAGTTATAAGATGAAGCAGTTTAACTTGGGAACGGATCACTACAGGAGCAATGTTACCATTTCTAACAACAATGTCAGAAGACCCTGCCTTTCAGGGCGACGACGAACATAGTAACGGAGGTAAAGCTACCTGAGGAAAGAAATTTCAAAACCTTATGAAATAAAGGATGTTAATTAAGCGAGTATAACTATAAATATAGAAAAGAAAAATCATTGGCCAAAAACTCGCAATGTGGATGTGAATACAAAATCAACAATATAAAAAAAAATATGGAATGCAACTGCAGACACGTGTTTCTGACTTATTAGTCGTCATCAGTACAGTATAGCCATGTTAGAAGATGAAGTAGCCTAACTTAGGAAAGGATCACTACAGGAGCAATGTTCCCATTTGTAACAACAATGTCAGAAGACCCTGCCTTTCAGGGCGACTACCAACATAGTCACGGAGATAAAGCTACCTGAGGAAATAAAAGCCAAAACCGTATGCAATAAAGGATGTTAAGTAAGCGAGTACAACTATAAATATAGAAAAGAAAAATCATTGGCAAAAAACTCGCAATGTGAATGTGAATACAAAATCAACAATATAAAAAAGATGGAATGCAACTGCAGACACGTGTTTCTGACTCATTAGTCGTCATCAGTACAGTATAGCCAAGTTAGAAGATGAAGCAGTTTAACTTGGGAAAGGATCAATACAGGAGCAATGTTACCATTTGTAACAAGAATGTCAGAAGACCCTGCCTTTCAGGGCGACGACCAACATAGTCACGGAAGTAAAACTACCTTAGGAAAGAAAAGCCAAAACCGTATGAAATAAAGGATGTTAAGTAAGCGTGTACAACTATAAATATAGTAAAGAAAAATCATTGGCAAAAAACTCGCAATGTGAATGTGAATACAAAATCAACAATACAAAAAAAAAGATGGAATGCAACTGCAGACACGTGTTTCTGACTCATTAGTCGTCATCAGTACAGTATAGCCAAGTTAGAAGATTAAGTATCTTAACTTGGGAAACGATCACTACAGGAGCAATGTTATCATTTGTAACAACAATGTCAGAAGACCCTGCCTTTCAGGGCGACTACCAACATAGTCACGGAGATAAAGCTACCTGAGGAAATAAAAGCCAAAACCGTATGCAATAAAGGATGTTAAGTAAGCGAGTACAACTAAAAATATAGAAAAGAAAAATCATGTGCAAAAAACTCGCAATGTGAATGTGAATACAGAATCAACAATATAAAAAAGATGGAATGCAACTGCAGACACGTGCTTCTGACTCATTAGTCGTCATCGGTACAGTATAGCCAAGTTAGAAGATGAAGCAGTTTAACTTGGGAAAGGATCACTACAGGAGCAATGTTACCATTTGTAACAAGAATGTCAGAAGACCCTGCCTTTCAGGGCGACGACCAACATAGTCACGGAAGTAAAGCTACCTGAGGAAAGAAAGCCAAAACCGTATGAAATAAAGGATGTTAAGTAAGCGAGTACAACTATAAATATAGAAAAAAAAAATCATTGTCAAAAAACTCGCAATGTGAATATGAATACAGAATCAACAATATAGAAATGATGGAATGCAACTGCAGACACGTGTTTCTGACTCATTAGTCGTCATCAGTACAGTGTAGCCAAGTTATAAGATGAGGCAGTTTAACTTGGGAACGGATCACTACAGGAGCAATGTTACCATTTGTAACAAGAATGTCAGAAGACCCTGCCTTTCAGGGCGACGACCAACATAGTAACGGAGGTAAAGCTACCTGAGGAAAGAAATGCCAAAACCGTATGTAATAAAGGATGTTAAGTAAGCGAGTACAACTATAAATATAGAACAGAAAAATCATTGGCAAAAAACTCGCAATGTGAATGTGAATACAAACTCAACAATATAAAAAAGATGGAATGCAACTGCGGACACGTGTTTCTGACTCATTAGTCGTCATCAGTACAGTGTAGCCAATTTATAAGATGAGGCAGTTTAACTTGGGAACGGATCACTACAGGAGCAATGTTACCATTTGTAACAAGAATGTCAGAAGACCCTGCCTTTCAGGGCGACGACCAACATAGTAACGGAAGTAAAGCTACCTGAGGAAAGAAAAGTCAAAACCTTATGTAATAAAGGATGTTAAGTAAGCGTGTACAACTATAAATATAGTAAAGAAAAATCATTGGCAAAAAACTCGCAATGTGAATGTGAATACAAAATCAACAATACAAAAAAAAAGATGGAATGCAACTGCAGACACGTGTTTCTGACTCATTAGTCGTCATAAGTACAGTATAGCCAAGTTAGAAGATGAAGCAGTTTAACTTGGGAAAGGATCACTACAGGAGCAATGTTACCATTTCTAACAATAATGTCATAAGACCCTGCCTTTCAGGGCGACGACCAACATAGTAACGGAGGTAAAGCTACATGAGGAAAGAAAAGTCAAAACCTTATGAAATAAAGAATGTTAAGTAAGCGAGTACAACTATAAATATAGAAAAGAAAAATCATTGGCCAAAATCTCGCAATTTGAATATGAATACAAAATCAACAATATAAAAAAATGGAATGCAACTGCAGACACGTGTTTCTGACTCATGAGTCGCCATCAGTACAGTATAGCCATGTTTGGGGATGAAGCAGTTTAACTTGGGAAAGGATCAGTACAGGAGCAATGTTACCATTTGTAACAAGAATGTCAGAAGACCCTGCCTTTCAGGGCGACGACCAACATAGTAACGGAGGTAAAGCTACCTGAGGAAAGAAAAGTCAAAACCTTATGAAATAAAGGATGTTAAGTAAGCGAGTACAACTATAAATATAGAAAAGAAAAATCATTGGCCAAAAACTCGCAATGTGAATACAAAACCAACAATATAAAAAAGATGGAATGCAACTGCAGACACGTGTTTCTGACTCATTAGTCTTCATCAGTACAGTATAGCCCAGTTAGAAGATGAAGCAGTTTAACTTGGGAAAGGATCACTACAGGAGCAATGTTACCATTTGTAACAAGAATGTCAGAAGACCCTGCCTTTCAGGGCGACGACCAACATAGCCACGGAAGTAAAGCTACCTGAGGAAAGAAAATCCAAAACCGTATGAAATAAAGGATGTTAAGTAAGCGAGTACAACTATAAATATAAAAAAAAAATCATTGTCAAAAAACTCGCAATGTGAATATGAATACAGAATCAACAATATAAAAAAGATGGAATGCGACTGCAGCCACCTGTTTCTGACTCATTAGTCGTCATCAGTACAGTATAGCTAAGTTAGAAGATGAAGCAGTTTAACTTGGGATCGGATCACTACAGGAGCAATGTTAACATTTGTAACAACAATGTCAGAAGAGCCTGCCTTTCATGGCGACTTCCAACATAGTCACGGAAATAAAGCTACCTGAGGAAAGAAAACCAAAACCGTATGCAATAAAGGATGTCAAGTAAGCGAGTACAAATATAAATATAGAAAAGAAAAATCATTGGCAAAAAACTCGCAATGTGAATGTGAATACAGAATCAACAATATAAAAAAGATGGAATGCAACTGCAGACACCTGTTTCTGACTCATTAGTCGTCATCAGTACAGTGTAGCCAAGTTAGAAGATGAGGCAGTTTAACTTGGGAACGGATCACTACAGGAGCAATGTTACCATTTCTAACAACAATGTCAGAAGACCCTGCCTTTCAGGGCGACGACCAACATAGTAACGGAGGTAAAGCTACCTGAGGAAAGAAAATTCAAAACCTTATGAAATAAAGGATGTTAAGTAAGCGAGTACAACTATAAATATAGAAAAGAAAAATCATTGGCCAAAAACTCGCAATGGGGATGTGAATACAAAATCAACAATTTAAAAAAAGAAAAGATGGAATGCAACTGCAGACACGTGTTTCTGATTCATTAGTCGTCATCAGTACAGTGTAGCCAAGTTAGAAGATGAGGCAGTTTAACTTGGGAACGGATCACTACAGGAGCAATGTTACCATTTCTAACAACAATGTCAGAAGAGCCTGCCTTTCAGGGCGACTTCCAACATAGTCACGGAAATAAAGCTACCTGAGGAAAGAAAAGCCAAAACCGTATGCAATAAAGGATGTTAAGTAAGCGAGTACAACTATAAATATAGAAAAGAAAAAACGTTGGCAAAAAACTCGCAATGTGAATACAGAATCAACAATATAAAAAGATGGAATGCAACTGCAGACACCTGTTTCTGTCCCATTAGTCATCATCAGTACAGTATAGCCTAGTTAGAAGATGAAGCAGTTTAACTTGGGAAGGATCACTACAGGAGCAATGTTACCATTTCTAACAACAATGCCATAAGACCAGGCCTTTCAGGGCGACGAGCAACATAGTAATGGAGGTAAAGCTACCTGAGGAACGAAAAGTCAAAACCTTATGAAATAAAGGATGTTAAGTAAGCGAGTACAACTATATAAATATAGAAAAAAATGTCATTGGCAAAAAACTCGCAATGTGAAAGTGAATACAAAATCAACAATACAAAAAAGTTGGAATGCAACTGCAGACACGTGTTTCTGACTCATTAGCCGTCATCAGTACAGTATAGCCAAGTTAGAAGATGAAGCAGTTTAACTTCGGAAAGGATCACTACCGGAGCAATGTTACCATTTGTAACAACGATGTCAGAAGAACCTTCCTTTCAGGGCTACGACCAACATAGTCACGGAGGTAAAGCTACCTGAGGAAAGAAAAACCAAAACCGTGTGAAGTAAAAGATGTTAAGTAAGCGAGTACAACTATAAATATAGAAAAGAAAAATCATTGGCAAAAAACTCGCCATGTGAATGTGAATACAAAATCAATAATATAAAAAAAAGATGGAATGCAACTGCAGACACGTGTTTCTGACTCATTAGTCGTCGTCAGTACAGTATAGCTAAGTTAGGAAATGAAGTATCTTAACTTGGGAAAGGATGACTACAGGAGCAATGTTACCATTTGTAACAACAATGTCAGAAGACCCTGCCTTTCAGGGCGACTACCAACATAGTCACGGAAATAAAGCTACCTGAGGAAAGAAAAGCCAAAACCGTATGCAATAAAGGATGTTAAGTAAGCGAGTACAACTATAAATATAGAAAAGAAAAATCATTTGCAAAAAACTCGCAATGTGAATGTGAATACAGAATCAACAATATAAAAAAGATGGAATGCAACTGCAGACACGTGCTTCTGACTCATTAGTCGTCATCGGTACAGTATAGCCAAGTTAGAAGATGAAGCAGTTTAACTTGGGAAAGGATCACTACAGGAGCAATGTTACCATTTGTAACAAGAATGTCAGAAGACCCTGCCTTTCAGGGCGACGACCAACATAGTCACGGAAGTAAAGCTACCTGAGGAAAGAAAAGCCAAAACCGTATGAAATAAAGGATGTTAAGTAAGCGAGTACAACTATAAATATAGAAAAAAAAAATCATTGTCAAAAAACTCGCAATGTGAATATGAATACAGAATCAACAATATAAAAATGATGGAATGCGACTGCAGACACCTGTTTCTGACTCATTAGTCGTCATCAGTAAAGTATAGCCAAGTTTGAAGATGAAGCAGTTTAACTTGGGAACGGATCACTACAGGAGCAATGTTAACATTTCTAACAACAATGTCAGAAGACCCTGCCTTTCAGGGCGACGACCAACATAGTAACGGAGGTAAAGCTACCTGAGGAAAGAAAAGTCAAAACCTTATGAAATAAAGGATGTTAAGAAAGCGAGCACAACTATAAATATAGAAAAGAAAAATCATTGGCCAAAAACTCGCAATGTGAATGTGAATACAAAATCAACAATATAAAAAATGGAATGCAACTGCAGACACGTGTTTCTGACTCATTAGTCGTCATCAGTACAGTATAGCCATGTTAGCAGATGAAGCAGTTTAACTTGGGAAAGGATCACTACAGGATCAATGTTACCATTTGTAACAACAATGTCAGAAGACCCTGCCTTTCAGGGCGACGACCAACATCGTCACGGAGGTAAAGCTACCTGAGGAAAGAAAAGCCAAAACCGTATGTAATAAAGGATGTTAAGTAAGCGAGTACAACTGTGAATATAGAACAGAAAAATCATTGGCAAAAAACTCGCAATGTGAATGTCAATACAAAATCAACAATATAAAAAAGATGGAACGCAACTGCAGACACGTGTTTCTGACTCATTAGTCGTCATCAGTACAGTATAGCCAAGTCAGAAGATGAAGCAGTTTAACTTCGGGAAGGATCACTGCAGGAGCAATGTTACCATTTGTAACAACAATGCCAGAAGACCCTGCCTTTGATGGCTACCACCAACATAGTCACGGAGGTAAAGCTACCTGAGGAAAGAAAAGCCCAAAACCGTATGAAATAAATGATGTTAAGTAAGCGAGTACAACTATAAATAGAGAAAAAAAAATCATTGGCAAAAAACTCGCAATGTGAATGTGAATACAAAATCAAAAATATAGAACAAAAAGACGGAATGAAACTGCAGACAGTTGTTTCTGACTCATTAGTCGTCATCAGTACAGTATAGCCAAGTTAGAAGATGAAGCAGTTTAACTTCGGAAAGGATCACTACAGGAGCAATATTACCATTTGTAACAACAATGTCAGAAGACCCTGCCTTTCAGGGCGACTACCAACATAGTCACGGAAATAAAGCTACCTGAGGAAAGAAAAGCCAAAACCGTATGCAATAAAGGATGTTAAGTAAGCGAGTACAAATATAAATATAGAAAAGAAAAATCATTGGCAAAAAACTCGCAATGTGAATGTGAATACAGAATCAACAATATAAAAAAGATGGAATGCAACTGCAGACACCTGTTTCTGACTCATTAGTCGTCATCAGTACAGTGTAGCCAAGTTAGAAGATGAGGCAGTTTAACTTGGGAACGGATCACTACAGGAGCAATGTTACCATTTCTAACAACAATGTCAGAAGACCCTGCCTTTCAGGGCGACGACCAACATAGTAACGGAGGTAAAGCTACCTGAGGAAAGAAAATTCAAAACCTTATGAAATAAAGGATGTTAAGTAAGCGAGTACAACTATAAATATAGAAAAGAAAAATTATTGGCCAAAAACTCGCAATGTGGATGTGAATACAAAATCAACAATATAAAAAAAAAAGATGGAATGCAACTGCAGACACGTGTTTCTGACTTAATAGTCGTCATCAGTACAGTATAGCCATGTTAGAAGATGAAGTAGCTTAACTTGGGAAAGGATCACTACAGGAGCAATGTTACCATTTGTAACAACAATGTCAGAAGACCCTGCCTTTCAGGGCTACTACCAACATAGTCACGGAGATAAAGCTACCTGAGGAAATAAAAGCCAAAACCGTACGAAATAAAGGATGCTAAGTAAGCGAGTACAACTATAAATATAGAAAAGAAAAATCAGTGGCAAAAAACTCGCAATGTGAATGTGAATAAAAAATCAACAATATAAAAAAAAAGATGGAATGTAACTGCAGACACGTGTTTCTGACTCATTAGTCGTCATCAGTACAGTATAGCCAAGTTAGAAGATGAAGCAGTTTAACTTGGGAAAGGATCACTACAGCAGCAAAGTTACCGCTTGTAACAAGAATGTCAGAAGACCCTGCCTTTCATGGCGACGACCAACATAGTCACGGAGATAAAGCTATCTGAGGACATAAAAGCCAAAACCGTATGCAATAAAAGATGTTAAGTAAGCGAGTACAACTATAAATATAGAAAAGAAAAATCATTGGCAAAAAACTCGAAATGTGAATGTGAATACAAAATCAACAATATAATAAAGATGGAATGCAACTGCAGACACGTGTTTCTGACTCATTAGTCGTCATCAGTACAGTATAGCCAAGTTAGAAGATGAAGCAGTTTAACTTGGGAAAGGATCATTACAGGAGCAATGTTACCATTTGTAACAAGAATGTCAGAAGACCCTGCCTTTCATGGCGACGACCAACATAGTCACAAAGAAAAAGCTACCTGAGGACATAAAAGCCAAAACCGTATGCAATAAAAGATGTTAGGTAAGCGAGTACAACTATAAATATAGAAAAGAAAAATCATTGGCAAAAAACTCGCAATGTGAATGTGAATACAAAATCAACAATAAAATAAAGATGGAATGCAACTGCAGACACGTGTTTCTGACTCATTAGTCGTCATCAGTACAGTATAGCCAAGTTAGAAGATGAAGCAGTTTAACTTGGGAAAGGATCATTACAGGAGCAATGTTACCATTTGTAACAAGAATGTCAGAAGACCCTGCCTTTCAGAGCGACGACCAACATAGTCACGGAAGTAAAGCTACCTGAGGAAAGAAAAGCCAAAACCGTATGAAATAAAGGATGTTAAGTAAGCGAGTACAACTATAAATATAGAAAAGAAAAATCATTGGCAAAAAACTCGAAATGTGAATGTGAATACAAAATCAACAATATAATAAAGATGGAATGCAACTGCAGACACGTGTTTCTGACTCATTAGTCGTCATCAGTACAGTATAGCCAAGTTAGAAGATGAAGCAGTTTAACTTGGGAAAGGATCACTACAGGAGCAAAGTTACCGTTTGTAACAAGAATGTCAGAAGACCCTGCCTTTCATGGCGACGACCAACATAGTCACAAAGAAAAAGCTACCTGAGGACATAAAAGCCAAAACCGTATGCAATAAAAGATGTTAGGTAAGCGAGTACAACTATAAATATAGAAAAGAAAAATCATTGGCAAAAAACTCGCAATGTGAATGTGAATACAAAATCAACAATAAAATAAAGATGGAATGCAACTGCAGACACGTGTTTCTGACTCATTAGTCGTCATCAGTACAGTATAGCCAAGTTAGAAGATGAAGCAGTTTAACTTGGGAAAGGATCATTACAGGAGCAATGTTACCATTTGTAACAAGAATGTCAGAAGACCCTGCCTTTCAGAGCGACGACCAACATAGTCACGGAAGTAAAGCTACCTGAGGAAAGAAAAGCCAAAACCGTATGAAATAAAGGATGTTAAGTAAGCGAGTACAACTATAAATATAGTAAAGAAAAATCATTGGCAAAAAGCTCGCAATGTGAATGTGAATACAAAATCAACTATAAAAAAAAAGATGGAATGCAACTGCAGACACGTGTTTCTGACTCATTAGTCGTCATCAGTACAGTATAGCCAAGTTAGAAGATGAAGTAGCTTAACTTGGGAAAGGATCACTACAGGAGCAATGTTACCATTTGTAACAACAATGTCAGAAGACCCTGCCTTTCAGGGCGACTACCAACATAGTCACGGAGATAAAGCTACCTGAGGAAATAAAAGCCAAAACCGTATGCAATAAAAGATGTTAAGTAAGCGAGAACAACTATAAATATAGAAAAGAAAAATCATTGGCAAAAAACTCGCAATGTAAATGTGAATACAAAATCAACAATATAAAAAAGATGGAATGCAACTGCAGACACGTGATTCTGACTCATTAGTCGTCATCAGTACAGTATAGCCCAGTTAGAAGATGAAGCAGTTTAACTTGGGAAAGGATCACTACAGGAGCAATGTTCCCATTTGTAACAAGAATGTCAGAAGACCCTGCCTTTCAGGGCGACGACCAACATATTCACGGAAGTAAAGCTACCTGAGGAAAGAAAAGCCAAAACCGTATGAAATAAACGATGTGAAGTAAGCGAGTACAACTATATATATAGAAAAAAAAAATCATTGTCAAAAAACTCGCAATGTGAATATGAATACAGAATCAACAATATAAAAAAGATGGAATGCGACTGCAGCCACCTGTTTCTGACTCATTAGTCGTCATCAGTACAGTATAGCTAAGTTAGAAGATGAAGCAGTTTAACATGGGAACGGATCACTACAGGAGCAATGTTAACATTTCTAACAACAATGTCACAAGACCCTTCCTTTCAGGGCGACGACCAACATAGTCACGGAGGTAAAGCTACCTGAGGAAAGAAAAGCCAAAACCATATGTAATAAAGGGTGTTAAGTAAGCGAGTACAACTATAAATATAGAACAGAAAAATCATTGGCAAAAAACTCGCAATGTGAATGTGAATACAAAATCAACAATATAAAAAAGATGGAATGCGACTGCAGCCACCTGTTTCTGACTCATTAGTCGTCATCAGTACAGTATAGCCAAGTTAGAAGATGAAGCAGTTTAACTTCGTGAAGGATCACTGCAGGAGCAATGTTACCATTTGTAACAACAATGCCAGAAGACCCTGCCTTTGAGGGCTACCACCAACATAGTCACGGAGGTAAAGCTACCTGAGGAAAGAAAAGCCAAAACCGTATGAAATAAAGGATGTTAAGTAAGCGAGTACAACTATAAATATAGAAAAAAATCATTGGCAAAAAACTCGCAATGTGAATGTGAATACAAAATCAAAAAATATAGAAAAAAAAGATGGAATGCAACTGCAGACACGTGTTTCTGACTCATTAGTCGTCATCAGTACAGTATAGCTAAGTTAGAAGATGAAGTAGCTTAACTTGGGAAAGGATCACTACAGGAGCAATGTTACCATTTGTGACAACAATATCAGAAGACCCTGCTTTTCAGGGCGACTACCAACATAGTCACGGAAATAGAGCTACCTGAGGAAAGAAAAGCCAAAAACGTATGCAATAAAGGATGTTAAGTAAGCGAGTACAACTATAAATATAGAAAGGAAAAATCATTGGCAAAAAACTCGCAATGTGAATGTGAATACAGAATCAACAATATAAAAAAGATGGAATGCAACTGCAGACACCTGTTTCTGACTCATTAGTCGTCTTCAGCACAGTATAGCCGAGTTAGAAGATGAAGCAGTTTAACTTGGGAACGGATCACTACAGGAGCGATGTTACCATTTCTAACAACAATGTCAGAAGACCTTGCCTTTCAGGGCGACGACCAACATAGTAACGGAGTTAAAGCTTCCTTAGGAAAGAAAAGTCAAAGCCTGATGAAATAAAGGATGCTAAGTAAGCGAGTACAACTATAAATATAGAAAAGAAAAATCGTTGGCCAAAAACTCGCAATGTGAATGTGAATACAAAATCAACAATATCAAAAAGATGGACTGCAACTGCAGACGCGTGTTTCTGACTCATTAGTCGTCATCAGTACAGTATAGCCATGTTAGCAGATGAAGCAGTTTAACTTGGGAAAGGATCACTACAGGAGCAATGTTACAATTTGTAACAACAATGTCAGAAGACCCTGCCTTTGATGGCGACGACCAACATAGTCACGGAGGTAAAGCTACCTGAGGAAAGAAAACCAAAACCGTATGTAATAAAGGATGTTAAGTAAGCGAGTACAACTATAAATATAGAACAGAAAAATCATTAGCAAAAAACTCGCAATGTGAATGTGAATACAAAATCAACAATATAAAAAAGATGGATTGCAACTGCAGACACGTGTTTCTGACTCATTAGTCGTCATCAGTACAGTGTAGCCAAGTTATAAGATGAAGCAGTTTAACTTGGGAACGGATCACTACAGGAGCAATGTTACCATTTCTAACAACAATGTCAGAAGACCCTGCCTTTCAGGGCGACGACGAACATAGTAACGGAGGTAAAGCTACCTGAGGAAAGAAATTTCAAAACCTTATGAAATAAAGGATGTTAATTAAGCGAGTATAACTATAAATATAGAAAAGAAAAATCATTGGCCAAAAACTCGCAATGTGGATGTGAATACAAAATCAACAATATAAAAAAAAATATGGAATGCAACTGCAGACACGTGTTTCTGACTTATTAGTCGTCATCAGTACAGTATAGCCATGTTAGAAGATGAAGTAGCCTAACTTAGGAAAGGATCACTACAGGAGCAATGTTCCCATTTGTAACAACAATGTCAGAAGACCCTGCCTTTCAGGGCGACTACCAACATAGTCACGGAGATAAAGCTACCTGAGGAAATAAAAGCCAAAACCGTATGCAATAAAGGATGTTAAGTAAGCGAGTACAACTATAAATATAGAAAAGAAAAATCATTGGCAAAAAACTCGCAATGTGAATGTGAATACAAAATCAACAATATAAAAAAGATGGAATGCAACTGCAGACACGTGTTTCTGACTCATTAGTCGTCATCAGTACAGTATAGCCAAGTTAGAAGATGAAGCAGTTTAACTTGGGAAAGGATCAATACAGGAGCAATGTTACCATTTGTAACAAGAATGTCAGAAGACCCTGCCTTTCAGGGCGACGACCAACATAGTCACGGAAGTAAAACTACCTTAGGAAAGAAAAGCCAAAACCGTATGAAATAAAGGATGTTAAGTAAGCGTGTACAACTATAAATATAGTAAAGAAAAATCATTGGCAAAAAACTCGCAATGTGAATGTGAATACAAAATCAACAATACAAAAAAAAAGATGGAATGCAACTGCAGACACGTGTTTCTGACTCATTAGTCGTCATCAGTACAGTATAGCCAAGTTAGAAGATTAAGTATCTTAACTTGGGAAACGATCACTACAGGAGCAATGTTATCATTTGTAACAACAATGTCAGAAGACCCTGCCTTTCAGGGCGACTACCAACATAGTCACGGAGATAAAGCTACCTGAGGAAATAAAAGCCAAAACCGTATGCAATAAAGGATGTTAAGTAAGCGAGTACAACTAAAAATATAGAAAAGAAAAATCATGTGCAAAAAACTCGCAATGTGAATGTGAATACAGAATCAACAATATAAAAAAGATGGAATGCAACTGCAGACACGTGCTTCTGACTCATTAGTCGTCATCGGTACAGTATAGCCAAGTTAGAAGATGAAGCAGTTTAACTTGGGAAAGGATCACTACAGGAGCAATGTTACCATTTGTAACAAGAATGTCAGAAGACCCTGCCTTTCAGGGCGACGACCAACATAGTCACGGAAGTAAAGCTACCTGAGGAAAGAAAGCCAAAACCGTATGAAATAAAGGATGTTAAGTAAGCGAGTACAACTATAAATATAGAAAAAAAAAATCATTGTCAAAAAACTCGCAATGTGAATATGAATACAGAATCAACAATATAGAAATGATGGAATGCAACTGCAGACACGTGTTTCTGACTCATTAGTCGTCATCAGTACAGTGTAGCCAAGTTATAAGATGAGGCAGTTTAACTTGGGAACGGATCACTACAGGAGCAATGTTACCATTTGTAACAAGAATGTCAGAAGACCCTGCCTTTCAGGGCGACGACCAACATAGTAACGGAGGTAAAGCTACCTGAGGAAAGAAATGCCAAAACCGTATGTAATAAAGGATGTTAAGTAAGCGAGTACAACTATAAATATAGAACAGAAAAATCATTGGCAAAAAACTCGCAATGTGAATGTGAATACAAACTCAACAATATAAAAAAGATGGAATGCAACTGCGGACACGTGTTTCTGACTCATTAGTCGTCATCAGTACAGTGTAGCCAATTTATAAGATGAGGCAGTTTAACTTGGGAACGGATCACTACAGGAGCAATGTTACCATTTGTAACAAGAATGTCAGAAGACCCTGCCTTTCAGGGCGACGACCAACATAGTAACGGAAGTAAAGCTACCTGAGGAAAGAAAAGTCAAAACCTTATGTAATAAAGGATGTTAAGTAAGCGTGTACAACTATAAATATAGTAAAGAAAAATCATTGGCAAAAAACTCGCAATGTGAATGTGAATACAAAATCAACAATACAAAAAAAAAGATGGAATGCAACTGCAGACACGTGTTTCTGACTCATTAGTCGTCATAAGTACAGTATAGCCAAGTTAGAAGATGAAGCAGTTTAACTTGGGAAAGGATCACTACAGGAGCAATGTTACCATTTCTAACAATAATGTCATAAGACCCTGCCTTTCAGGGCGACGACCAACATAGTAACGGAGGTAAAGCTACATGAGGAAAGAAAAGTCAAAACCTTATGAAATAAAGAATGTTAAGTAAGCGAGTACAACTATAAATATAGAAAAGAAAAATCATTGGCCAAAATCTCGCAATTTGAATATGAATACAAAATCAACAATATAAAAAAATGGAATGCAACTGCAGACACGTGTTTCTGACTCATGAGTCGCCATCAGTACAGTATAGCCATGTTTGGGGATGAAGCAGTTTAACTTGGGAAAGGATCAGTACAGGAGCAATGTTACCATTTGTAACAAGAATGTCAGAAGACCCTGCCTTTCAGGGCGACGACCAACATAGTAACGGAGGTAAAGCTACCTGAGGAAAGAAAAGTCAAAACCTTATGAAATAAAGGATGTTAAGTAAGCGAGTACAACTATAAATATAGAAAAGAAAAATCATTGGCCAAAAACTCGCAATGTGAATACAAAACCAACAATATAAAAAAGATGGAATGCAACTGCAGACACGTGTTTCTGACTCATTAGTCTTCATCAGTACAGTATAGCCCAGTTAGAAGATGAAGCAGTTTAACTTGGGAAAGGATCACTACAGGAGCAATGTTACCATTTGTAACAAGAATGTCAGAAGACCCTGCCTTTCAGGGCGACGACCAACATAGCCACGGAAGTAAAGCTACCTGAGGAAAGAAAATCCAAAACCGTATGAAATAAAGGATGTTAAGTAAGCGAGTACAACTATAAATATAAAAAAAAAATCATTGTCAAAAAACTCGCAATGTGAATATGAATACAGAATCAACAATATAAAAAAGATGGAATGCGACTGCAGCCACCTGTTTCTGACTCATTAGTCGTCATCAGTACAGTATAGCTAAGTTAGAAGATGAAGCAGTTTAACTTGGGATCGGATCACTACAGGAGCAATGTTAACATTTGTAACAACAATGTCAGAAGAGCCTGCCTTTCATGGCGACTTCCAACATAGTCACGGAAATAAAGCTACCTGAGGAAAGAAAACCAAAACCGTATGCAATAAAGGATGTCAAGTAAGCGAGTACAAATATAAATATAGAAAAGAAAAATCATTGGCAAAAAACTCGCAATGTGAATGTGAATACAGAATCAACAATATAAAAAAGATGGAATGCAACTGCAGACACCTGTTTCTGACTCATTAGTCGTCATCAGTACAGTGTAGCCAAGTTAGAAGATGAGGCAGTTTAACTTGGGAACGGATCACTACAGGAGCAATGTTACCATTTCTAACAACAATGTCAGAAGACCCTGCCTTTCAGGGCGACGACCAACATAGTAACGGAGGTAAAGCTACCTGAGGAAAGAAAATTCAAAACCTTATGAAATAAAGGATGTTAAGTAAGCGAGTACAACTATAAATATAGAAAAGAAAAATCATTGGCCAAAAACTCGCAATGGGGATGTGAATACAAAATCAACAATTTAAAAAAAGAAAAGATGGAATGCAACTGCAGACACGTGTTTCTGATTCATTAGTCGTCATCAGTACAGTGTAGCCAAGTTAGAAGATGAGGCAGTTTAACTTGGGAACGGATCACTACAGGAGCAATGTTACCATTTCTAACAACAATGTCAGAAGAGCCTGCCTTTCAGGGCGACTTCCAACATAGTCACGGAAATAAAGCTACCTGAGGAAAGAAAAGCCAAAACCGTATGCAATAAAGGATGTTAAGTAAGCGAGTACAACTATAAATATAGAAAAGAAAAAACGTTGGCAAAAAACTCGCAATGTGAATACAGAATCAACAATATAAAAAGATGGAATGCAACTGCAGACACCTGTTTCTGTCCCATTAGTCATCATCAGTACAGTATAGCCTAGTTAGAAGATGAAGCAGTTTAACTTGGGAAGGATCACTACAGGAGCAATGTTACCATTTCTAACAACAATGCCATAAGACCAGGCCTTTCAGGGCGACGAGCAACATAGTAATGGAGGTAAAGCTACCTGAGGAACGAAAAGTCAAAACCTTATGAAATAAAGGATGTTAAGTAAGCGAGTACAACTATATAAATATAGAAAAAAATGTCATTGGCAAAAAACTCGCAATGTGAAAGTGAATACAAAATCAACAATACAAAAAAGTTGGAATGCAACTGCAGACACGTGTTTCTGACTCATTAGCCGTCATCAGTACAGTATAGCCAAGTTAGAAGATGAAGCAGTTTAACTTCGGAAAGGATCACTACCGGAGCAATGTTACCATTTGTAACAACGATGTCAGAAGAACCTTCCTTTCAGGGCTACGACCAACATAGTCACGGAGGTAAAGCTACCTGAGGAAAGAAAAACCAAAACCGTGTGAAGTAAAAGATGTTAAGTAAGCGAGTACAACTATAAATATAGAAAAGAAAAATCATTGGCAAAAAACTCGCCATGTGAATGTGAATACAAAATCAATAATATAAAAAAAAGATGGAATGCAACTGCAGACACGTGTTTCTGACTCATTAGTCGTCGTCAGTACAGTATAGCTAAGTTAGGAAATGAAGTATCTTAACTTGGGAAAGGATGACTACAGGAGCAATGTTACCATTTGTAACAACAATGTCAGAAGACCCTGCCTTTCAGGGCGACTACCAACATAGTCACGGAAATAAAGCTACCTGAGGAAAGAAAAGCCAAAACCGTATGCAATAAAGGATGTTAAGTAAGCGAGTACAACTATAAATATAGAAAAGAAAAATCATTTGCAAAAAACTCGCAATGTGAATGTGAATACAGAATCAACAATATAAAAAAGATGGAATGCAACTGCAGACACGTGCTTCTGACTCATTAGTCGTCATCGGTACAGTATAGCCAAGTTAGAAGATGAAGCAGTTTAACTTGGGAAAGGATCACTACAGGAGCAATGTTACCATTTGTAACAAGAATGTCAGAAGACCCTGCCTTTCAGGGCGACGACCAACATAGTCACGGAAGTAAAGCTACCTGAGGAAAGAAAAGCCAAAACCGTATGAAATAAAGGATGTTAAGTAAGCGAGTACAACTATAAATATAGAAAAAAAAATCATTGTCAAAAAACTCGCAATGTGAATATGAATACAGAATCAACAATATAAAAATGATGGAATGCGACTGCAGACACCTGTTTCTGACTCATTAGTCGTCATCAGTAAAGTATAGCCAAGTTTGAAGATGAAGCAGTTTAACTTGGGAACGGATCACTACAGGAGCAATGTTAACATTTCTAACAACAATGTCAGAAGACCCTGCCTTTCAGGGCGACGACCAACATAGTAACGGAGGTAAAGCTACCTGAGGAAAGAAAAGTCAAAACCTTATGAAATAAAGGATGTTAAGAAAGCGAGCACAACTATAAATATAGAAAAGAAAAATCATTGGCCAAAAACTCGCAATGTGAATGTGAATACAAAATCAACAATATAAAAAATGGAATGCAACTGCAGACACGTGTTTCTGACTCATTAGTCGTCATCAGTACAGTATAGCCATGTTAGCAGATGAAGCAGTTTAACTTGGGAAAGGATCACTACAGGATCAATGTTACCATTTGTAACAACAATGTCAGAAGACCCTGCCTTTCAGGGCGACGACCAACATCGTCACGGAGGTAAAGCTACCTGAGGAAAGAAAAGCCAAAACCGTATGTAATAAAGGATGTTAAGTAAGCGAGTACAACTGTGAATATAGAACAGAAAAATCATTGGCAAAAAACTCGCAATGTGAATGTCAATACAAAATCAACAATATAAAAAAGATGGAACGCAACTGCAGACACGTGTTTCTGACTCATTAGTCGTCATCAGTACAGTATAGCCAAGTTAGAAGATGAAGCAGTTTAACTTCGGGAAGGATCACTGCAGGAGCAATGTTACCATTTGTAACAACAATGCCAGAAGACCCTGCCTTTGATGGCTACCACCAACATAGTCACGGAGGTAAAGCTACCTGAGGAAAGAAAAGCCCAAAACCGTATGAAATAAATGATGTTAAGTAAGCGAGTACAACTATAAATAGAGAAAAAAAAATCATTGGCAAAAAACTCGCAATGTGAATGTGAATACAAAATCAAAAATATAGAACAAAAAGACGGAATGAAACTGCAGACAGTTGTTTCTGACTCATTAGTCGTCATCAGTACAGTATAGCCAAGTTAGAAGATGAAGCAGTTTAACTTCGGAAAGGATCACTACAGGAGCAATATTACCATTTGTAACAACAATGTCAGAAGACCCTGCCTTTCAGGGCGACTACCAACATAGTCACGGAAATAAAGCTACCTGAGGAAAGAAAAGCCAAAACCGTATGCAATAAAGGATGTTAAGTAAGCGAGTACAAATATAAATATAGAAAAGAAAAATCATTGGCAAAAAACTCGCAATGTGAATGTGAATACAGAATCAACAATATAAAAAAGATGGAATGCAACTGCAGACACCTGTTTCTGACTCATTAGTCGTCATCAGTACAGTGTAGCCAAGTTAGAAGATGAGGCAGTTTAACTTGGGAACGGATCACTACAGGAGCAATGTTACCATTTCTAACAACAATGTCAGAAGACCCTGCCTTTCAGGGCGACGACCAACATAGTAACGGAGGTAAAGCTACCTGAGGAAAGAAAATTCAAAACCTTATGAAATAAAGGATGTTAAGTAAGCGAGTACAACTATAAATATAGAAAAGAAAAATTATTGGCCAAAAACTCGCAATGTGGATGTGAATACAAAATCAACAATATAAAAAAAAAAGATGGAATGCAACTGCAGACACGTGTTTCTGACTTAATAGTCGTCATCAGTACAGTATAGCCATGTTAGAAGATGAAGTAGCTTAACTTGGGAAAGGATCACTACAGGAGCAATGTTACCATTTGTAACAACAATGTCAGAAGACCCTGCCTTTCAGGGCTACTACCAACATAGTCACGGAGATAAAGCTACCTGAGGAAATAAAAGCCAAAACCGTACGAAATAAAGGATGCTAAGTAAGCGAGTACAACTATAAATATAGAAAAGAAAAATCAGTGGCAAAAAACTCGCAATGTGAATGTGAATAAAAAATCAACAATATAAAAAAAAAGATGGAATGTAACTGCAGACACGTGTTTCTGACTCATTAGTCGTCATCAGTACAGTATAGCCAAGTTAGAAGATGAAGCAGTTTAACTTGGGAAAGGATCACTACAGCAGCAAAGTTACCGCTTGTAACAAGAATGTCAGAAGACCCTGCCTTTCATGGCGACGACCAACATAGTCACGGAGATAAAGCTATCTGAGGACATAAAAGCCAAAACCGTATGCAATAAAAGATGTTAAGTAAGCGAGTACAACTATAAATATAGAAAAGAAAAATCATTGGCAAAAAACTCGAAATGTGAATGTGAATACAAAATCAACAATATAATAAAGATGGAATGCAACTGCAGACACGTGTTTCTGACTCATTAGTCGTCATCAGTACAGTATAGCCAAGTTAGAAGATGAAGCAGTTTAACTTGGGAAAGGATCATTACAGGAGCAATGTTACCATTTGTAACAAGAATGTCAGAAGACCCTGCCTTTCAGAGCGACGACCAACATAGTCACGGAAGTAAAGCTAACTGAGGAAAGAAAAGCCAAAACCGTATGAAATAAAGGATGTTAAGTAAGCGAGTACAACTATAAATATAGTAAAGAAAAATCATTGGCAAAAAGCTCGCAATGTGAATGTGAATACAAAATCAACAATAAAAAAAAAGATGGAATGCAACTGCAGACACGTGTTTCTGACTCATTAGTCGTCATCAGTACAGTATAGCCAAGTTAGAAGATGAAGTAGCTTAACTTGGGAAAGGATCACTACAGGAGCAATGTTACCATTTGTAACAACAATGTCAGAAGACCCTGCCTTTCAGGGCGACTACCAACATAGTCACGGAGATAAAGCTACCTGAGGAAATAAAAGCCAAAACCGTATGCAATAAAGGGTGTTAAGTAAGCGAGTACAACTATAAATATAGAAAAGAAAAATCAGTGGCAAAAAACTCGCAATGTGAATGTGAATACAAAATCAATAATATAAAAAAAAAGATGGAATGCAACTGCAGACACGTATTTCTGACTCATTAGTCGTCATCAGTACAGTATAGCCAAGTTAGAAGATGAAGCAGTTTAACTTGGGAAAGGATCACTACAGGAGCAAAGTTACCGTTTGTAACAAGAATGTCAGAAGACCCTGCCTTTCAAGGCGACGACCAACATAATCACGGAGGTAAAGCTACCTGAGGAAAGTAAAGCCAAAATCGTATGAAATAAAGGATGTTAAGTATGCGAGTACAACTATAAATATAGAAAGAAAAAACGTTGGCAAAAAACTCGCAATGTGCATACAGAATCAACAATATAAAAAGATGGAATGCAACTGCAGACACCTGTTTCTGTCCCATTAGTCGTCATCAGTACAGTATAGCCTAGTTAGAAGATGAAGCAGTTTAACTTGGGAAGGATCACTACAGGAGCAATGTTACCATTTCTAACAACAATGCCATAAGTCCAGGTCTTTCAGGGCGACGACCAACATAGTAACGGAGGAAAAGCTACCTGAGGAACGAAAAGTCAAAACCTTATGAAATAAAGGATGTTAAGTAAGCGAGTACAACTATAAATATAGAAAAGAAAAATCATTGGCCAAAATCCCGCAATTTGAATGTGAATTCAAAATCAACAATATAAAAAAGATGGAGTGCAAGTGCAGACACGTGTTTCTGACTCATTAGTCGTCATCAGTACAGTATAGCCGTGTTTGAAGATGAAGCAGTTTAACTTGGGAAAGGATCACTACAGGAGCAATGTTAACATTTCTAACAACAATGTCAGAAGACCCTGCCTTTCAGGGCGACGACCAACATAGTCACGGAGGTAAAGCTACCTGAGGAAAGAAAAGCCAAAACCGTATGTAATAAAGGTTGTTAAGTAAGCGAGTACAACTATAAATATAGAACAGAAAAATCATTGGCAAAAAACTCGCAATGTGAATGTGAATACAGAATCAACAATATAAAAAAGATGGAATGCAACTGCAGACACGTGTTTCTGACCCATTAGTCGTCATCAGTACAGTATAGCCAAGTTAGAAGATGAAGCAGTTTAACTTCGGAAAGGATCACTACAGGAGCAATGTTACCATTTGTAACAACAATGTCAGAAGAGCCGGCTTTTCAGGGCGACTTCCAACATAGTCACGGAAATAAAGCTAACTTGGGAAAGGATCATTACAGGAGCAATGTTACCATTTGTAACAAGAATGTCAGAAGACCCTGCCTTTCAGGGGGACGAACAACATAGTCACGGAAGTAAAGCTACCTGAGGAATGAAAAGCCAAAACCGTATGAAATAAAGGATGTTAAGTAAGCGAGTACAACTATAAATATAGAAAAGAAAAATCATTGGCAAGAAACTCGCAATGTGAATGTGAATACAAAATCAACAATATAAAAAAGATGGAATGCAACTGCAGACACGTGTTTCTGACTCATTAGTCGTCATCAGTACAGTATAGCCAAGTTAGAAGATGAAGCAGTTTAACTTCGGAAAGGATCACTACAGGAGCAATGTTACCATTTGTAACAACAATGTCAGAAGAGCCTGCCTTTCAGGGCGACTTCCAACATAGTCACGGAAATAAAGCTACCTGAGGAAAGAAAAGCCAAAACCGTATGCAATAAAGGATGTTAAGTAAGCGAGTACAAATATAAATATAGAAAAGAAAAATCATTGGCAAAAAACTCGCAGTGTGAATGTGAATACAGAATCAACAATATAAAAAAATGGAATGCAACTGCAGACACATGTTTCTGACTCATTAGTCGTCATCAGTACAGTGTAGCCAAGTTAGAAGATGAGGCAGTTTAACTTGGGAACGGATCACTACAGGAGCAATGTTACCATTTCTAACAACAATGTCAGAAGACCCTGCCTTTCAGGGCGACGACCAACATAGTAACGGAGGTAAAGCTACCTGAGGAAAGAAAATTCAGAACCTTATGAAATAAAGGATGTTAAGTAAGCGAGTACAACTATAAATATAGAAAAGAAAAATCATTGGCCAAAAACTCGCAATGTGGATGTGAATACAAAATCAACAATTTAAAAAAAGAAGAGATGGAATGCAACTGCAGACACGTGTTTCTGACTTATTAGTCGTCATCAGTACAGTATAGCCCAGTTAGAAGATGAAGCAGCTTAACTTGGGAAAGGATCACTACAGGAGCAATGTTACCATTTGTAACAACAATGTCAGAAGACCCTGCCTTTCAGGGCGACTACCAACATAGTCACGGAGATTAAGCTACCTGAGGAAATAAAAGCCAAAACCGTATGAAATAAAAGATGCTAAGTAAGCGAGTACAACTATAAATATAGAAAAGAAAAATCAGTGGCAAAAAACTCGCAATGTGAATGTGAATACAAAATCAACAATATAAAAAAAAAGATGGAATGCAACTGCAGACACGTATTTCTGACTCATTAGTCGTCATCAGTACAGTATAGCCAAGTTAGAAGATGAAGCAGTTTAACTTGGGAAAGGATCACTACAGGAGCAAAGTTACCGTTTGTAACAAGAATGTCAGAAGACCCTGCCTTTCAAGGCGACGACCAACATAATCACGGAGGTAAAGCTACCTGAGGAAAGTAAAGCCAAAATCGTATGAAATAAAGGATGTTAAGTAAGCGAGTACAACTATAAATATAGAAAAGAAAAAACGTTGGCAAAAAACTCGCAATGTGAATACAGAATCAACAATATAAAAAGATGGAATGCAACTGCAGACACCTGTTTCTGTCCCATTAGTCGTCATCAGTACAGTATAGCCTAGTTAGAAGATGAAGCAGTTTAACTTGGGAAGGATCACTACAGGAGCAATGTTACCATTTCTAACAACAATGCCATAAGACCAGGCCTTTCAGGGCGATGACCAACATAGTAACGGAGGTAAAGCTACCTGAGGAACGAAAAGTCAAACCTTATGAAATAAAGGATGTTAAGTAAGCGAGTACAACTATAAATATAGAAAAGAAAAATCATTGTCCAAAATCTCGTAATTTGAATGTGAATACAAAATCAACAATATAAAAAAGATGGAATGCAACTGCAGACACGTGTTTCTGACTCATTAGTCGTCATCAGTACAATATAGCCGTGTTTGAAGATGAAGCAGTTTAACTTGGGAAAGGATCACTACAGGAGCAATGTTACCATTTTTAACAACAATGTCAGAAGACCCTGCCTTTCAGGGCGACGACCAACATTGTCACGGAGGTAAAGCTACCTGAGGAAAGAAAAGCCAAATCCGTATGAAATAAAGGATGTTAAGTAAGCGAGTACAACTATATAAATATAGAAAAGAAATATCATTGGCAAAAAACTCGCAATGTGAAAGTGAATACAAAACCAACAATACAAAAATTTGGAATGCAACTGCAGACACGTGTTTCTGACTCATTAGTCGTCATCAGTACAGTATAGCCAAGTTAGAAGATGAAGCAGTTTAACTTGGGAAAGGATCACTACAGGAGCAATGTTACCATTTGTAACAAAAATGTCAGAAGACCCTGCCTTTCATGGCGACGACCAACATAGTCACGGAGGTAAAGCTACCTGAGGAAAGAAAAGCCAAAACCGTATGAAATAAAGGATGTTAATTAAGCGAGTACAACTATAAATATAGAACAGAAAAATCATTGGCAAAAAACTCGCAATGTGAATACAAAATCAACAATATAAAAAAGATGGAATGCAACTGCAGACACGTGTTTCTGACTCATTAGCCGTCATCAGTACAGTATAGCCAAGTTAGAAGATGAAGCAGTTTAACTTCGGAAAGGATCACTACCGGAGCAATGTTACCATTTGTAACAACAATGTCAGAAGACCCTGCCTTTCAGGGCGACGACCAATATCGTCACGGAGGTCAAGCTACCTGAGGAAAGAAAAGCCAAAACCGTATGTAATAAAAGATGTTAAGCAAGCGAGTACAACTATAAATATAGAACAGAAAAATCATTGGCAAAAAACTCGCCATGTGAATGTGAATACAAAATCAATAATATAAAAAAAAAAGATGGAATGCCACTGCAGACACGTGTTTCTGACTCATTAGTCGTCATCAGTACAGTATAGCCATGTTAGCAGATGAAGCCGTTTAACTTGGTAAAGGATCACTACAGGAGCAATGTTACCATTTGTAACAACAATGTCAGAAGACCCTGCCTTTCAGGGCGACGACCAATATCGTCACGGAGGTCAAGCTACCTGAGGAAAGAAAAGCCAAAACCGTATGTAATAAAAGATGTTAAGTAAGCGAGTACAACTATAAATATAGAACAGAAAAATCATTGGCAAAAAACTCGCAATGTGAATGTGAATACAAAATCAACAATATAAAAAAGATGGAATGCAACTGCAGACTCGTGTTTCTGACTCATTAGTCGTCATCAGTACAGTATAGCCAAGTTAGAAGATGAAGCCGTTTAACTTGGTAAAGGATCACTACAGGAGCAATGTTACCATTTTTAACAACAATGTCAGAAGACCCTGCCTTTCAGGGCGACGACCAACATAGTCACGGAGGTAAAGCTACCTGAGGAAAGAAAAACCAAAACCGTGTGAAATAAAGTATGTTAAGTAAGCGAGTACAACTATAAATATAGAAAAGAAAAATTATTGGCAAAAAACTCGCCATGTGAATGTGAATACAAAATCAATAATATAAAAAAAAAAGATGGAATGCCACTGCAGACACGTGTTTCTGACTCATTAGTCGTCATCACTACAGTATAGCCATGTTAGCAGATGAAGCCGTTTAACTTGGTAAAGGATCACTACAGGAGCAATGTTACCATTTGTAACAACAATGTCAGAAGACCCTGCCTTTCAGGGCTACGACCAACATAGTCACGGAGGTAAAGCTACCTGAGGAAAGAAAACCAAAACCGTGTGAAATAAAGTATGTTAAGTAAGCGAGTACAACTATAAATATAGAAAAGAAAAATTATTGGCAAAAAACTCGCCATGTGAATGTGAATACAAAATCAATAATATAAAAAAAAAAGATGGAATGCCACTGCAGACACGTGTTTCTGACTCATTAGTCGTCATCAGTACAGTATAGCCATGTTAGCAGATGAAGCCGTTTAACTTGGTAAAGGATCACTACAGGAGCAATGTTACCATTTGTAACAACAATGTCAGAAGACCCTGCCTTTCAGGGCGACGACCAATATCGTCACGGAGGTCAAGCTACCTGAGGAAAGAAAAGCCAAAACCGTATGTAATAAAAGATGTTAAGTAAGCGAGTACAACTATAAATATAGAACAGAAAAATGATTGGCAAAAAACTCGCAATGTGAATGTGAATACAAAATCAACAATATAAAAAAGATGGAATGCAACTGCAGACTCGTGTTTCTGACTCATTAGTCGTCATCAGTACAGTATAGCCAAGTTAGAAGATGAAGCAGTTTAACTTCGGGAAGGATCACTGCAGGAGCAATGTTACCATTTGTAAGAACAATGCCAGAAGACCCTGCCTTTGAGGGCTACCACCAACATAGTCACGGAGGTAAAGCTACCTGAGGAAAGAAAAGCCAAAACCGTATGAAATAAAGGATGTTAAGTAAGCGAGTACAACTATATAAATATAGAAAAGAAATATCATTGGCAAAAAACTCGCAATGTGAAAGTGAATACAAAACCAACAATACAAAAAAGTTGGAATGCAACTGCAGACACGTGTTTCTGACTCATTAGTCGTCATCAGTACAGTATAGCCAAGTTAGAAGATGAAGCAGTTTAACTTCGGAAAGGATCACTACAGGAGCAATGTTACCATTTGTAAAAACAATTTCAGAAGACCCTGCCTTTCAGGGCGACTACCAACATAGTCACGGAAATAAAGCTACCTGAGGAAAGAAAAGCCAAAACCGTATGCAATAAAGGATGTTAAGTAAGCGAGTACAAATATAAATATAGAAAAGAAAAATCATTGGCAAGAAACTCGCAATGTGAATGTAAATACAGAATCAACAATATAAAAAAGATGGAATGCAACTGCAGACACCTGTTTCTGACTCAATAGTCGTCATCAGTACAGTGTAGCCAAGTTAGAAGATGAGGCAGTTTAACTTGGGAACGGATCACTACAGGAGCAATGTTACCATTTCTAACAACAATGTCAGAAGACCCTGCCTTTCAGGGCGACGACCAACATAGTAACGGAGGTAAAGCTACCTGAGGAAAGAAAATTCAAAACCTTATGAAATAAAGGATGTTAAGTAAGCGAGTACAACTATAAATATAGAACAGAAAAATCATTGGCAAAAAACTCGCAATGTGAATACAAAATCAACAATATAAAAAAGATGGAATGCAACTGCAGACACGTGTTTCTGACTCATTAGCCGTCATCAGTACAGTATAGCCAAGTTAGAAGATGAAGCAGTTTAACTTCGGAAAGGATCACTACAGGAGCAATGTTACCATTTGTAACAACAATGTCAGAAGAGCCTGCCTTTCAGGGCGACTTCCAACATAGTCACGGAAATAAAGCTACCTGAGGAAAGAAAAGCCAAAACCGTATGCAATAAAGGATGTTAAGTAAGCGAGTACAAATATAAATATAGAAAAGAAAAATCATTGGCAAAAAACTCGCAATGTGAATGTGAATACAGAATCAACAATATAAAAAAATGGAATGCAACTGCAGACACATGTTTCTGGCTCATTAGTCGTCATCAGTACAGTGTAGCCAAGTTAGAAGATGAGGCAGTTTAACTTGGGAACGGATCACTACAGGAGCAATGTTACCATTTCTAACAACAATGTCAGAAGACCCTGCCTTTCAGGGCGACGACCAACATAGTACCGGAGATAAAGCTACCAGAGGAAAGAAAATTCAAAACCTTATGAAATAAAGGATGTTAAGTAAGCGAGTACAACTATAAATATAGAAAAGAAAAATCATTGGCCAAAAACTCGCAATGTGGATGTGAATACAAAATCAACAATTTAAAAAAAGAAAAGATGGAATGCAACTGCAGACACGTGTTTCTGACTTATTAGTCGTCATCAGTACAGTATAGCCCAGTTAGAAGATGAAGTAGCTTAACTTGGGAAAGGATCACTACAGGAGCAATGTTACCATTTGTAACAACAATGTCAGAAGACCCTGCCTTTCAGGGCGACTACCAACATAGTCACGGAGATAAATCTACCTGAGGAAATAAAAGCCAAAACCGTATGAAATAAAGGATGCTAAGTAAGCGAGTACAACTATAAATATAGAAAAGAAAAAACGTTGGCAAAAAACTCGCAATGTGAATACAGAATCAACAATATAAAAAGATGGAATGCAACTGCAGACACGTGTTTCTGTCCCATTAGTCGTCATCAGTACAGTATAGCCTAGTTAGAAGATGAAGCAGTTTAACTTGGGAAGGATCACTACAGGAGCAATGTTACCATTTCTAACAACAATGCCATAAGACCAGGCCTTTCAGGGCGATGACCAACATAGTAACGGAGGTAAAGCTACCTGAGGAACGAAAAGTCAAACCTTATGAAATAAAGGATGTTAAGTAAGCGAGTACAACTATAAATATAGAAAAGAAAAATCATTGGCCAAAATCTCGTAATTTGAATGTGAATACAAAATCAACAATATAAAAAAGATGGAATGCAACTGCAGACACGTGTTTCTGACTCATTAGTCGTCATCAGTACAATATAGCCGTGTTTGAAGATAAAGCAGTTTAACTTGGGAAAGGATCACTACAGGAGCAATGTTACCATTTTTAACAACAATGTCAGAAGACCCTGCCTTTCAGGGCGACGACCAACATTGTCACGGAGGTAAAGCTACCTGAGGAAAGAAAAGCCAAATCCATATGAAATAAAGGATGTTAAGTAAGCGAGTACAACTATATAAATATAGAAAAGAAATATCATTGGCAAAAAACTCGCAATGTGAAAGTGAATACAAAACCAACAATACAAAAAAGTTGGAATGCAACTGCAGACACGTGTTTCTGACTCATTAGTCGTCATCAGTACAGTATAGCCAAGTTAGAAGATGAAGCAGTTTAACTTGGGAAAGGATCACTAGAGGAGCAATGTTACCATTAGTAACAAAAATGTCAGAAGACCCTGCCTTTCATGGCGACGACCAACATAGTCACGGAGGTAAAGCTACCTGAGGAAAGAAAAGCCAAAACCGTATGAAATAAAGGATGTTAATTAAGCGAGTACAACTATAAATATAGAACAGAAAAATCATTGGCAAAAAACTCGCAATGTGAATACAAAATCAACAATATAAAAAAGATGGAATGCAACTGCAGGCACGTGTTTCTGACTCATTAGCCGTCATCAGTACAGTATAGCCAAGTTAGAAGATGAAGCAGTTTAACTTCGGAAAGGATCACTACCGGAGCAATGTTACCATTTGTAACAACGATGTCAGAAGAACCTTCCTTTCAGGGCTACGACCAACATAGCCACGGAGGTAAAGCTACCTGAGGATAGAAAAGACAAAACCGTATGAAATAAGGGAGCAATGTTACCATTTGTAACAACAATGTCAGAAGACCCTGCCTTTCAGGGCTACGACCAACATAGTCACGGAGGTAAAGCTACCTGAGGAAAGAAAAACCAAAACCGTGTGAAATAAAGTATGTTAAGTAAGCGAGTACAACTATAAATATAGAAGAGAAAAATCATTGGCAAAAAACTCGCCATGTGAATGTGAATACAAAATCAATAATATAAAAAAAAAAGATGGAATGCCACTGCAGACACGTGTTTCTGACTCATTAGTCGTCATCAGTACAGTATAGCCATGTTAGCAGATGAAGCCGTTTAACTTGGTAAAGGATCACTACAGGAGCAATGTTACCATTTGTAACAACAATGTCAGAAGACCCTGCCTTTCAGGGCGACGACCAACATCGTCACGGAGGTCAAGCTACCTGAGGAAAGAAAAGCCAAAACCGTATGTAATAAAAGATGTTAAGTAAGCGAGTACAACTATAAATATAGAACAGAAAAATCATTGGCAAAAAACTCGCAATGTGAATACAAAATCAACAATATAAAAAAGATGGAATGCAACTGCAGACACGTGTTTCTGACTCATTAGCCGTCATCAGTACAGTATAGCCAAGTTAGAAGATGAAGCAGTTTAACTTCGGAAAGGATCACTACAGGAGCAATGTTACCATTTGTAACAACAATGTCAGAAGAGCCTGCCTTTCAGGGCGACTTCCAACATAGTCACGGAAATAAAGCTACCTGAGGAAAGAAAAGCCAAAACCGTATGCAATAAAGGATGTTAAGTAAGCGAGTACAAATATAAATATAGAAAAGAAAAATCATTGGCAAAAAACTCGCAATGTGAATGTGAATACAGAATCAACAATATAAAAAAATGGAATGCAACTGCAGACA
This sequence comes from Diabrotica virgifera virgifera, assembly GCF_917563875.1. Taxonomy (NCBI): domain Eukaryota; kingdom Metazoa; phylum Arthropoda; class Insecta; order Coleoptera; family Chrysomelidae; genus Diabrotica; species Diabrotica virgifera. The sequence continues at coordinate 117,907,102 of NC_065448.1, forward strand.
CATGTTTCTGACTCATTAGTCGTCATCAGTACAGTGTAGCCAAGTTAGAAGATGAGGCAGTTTAACTTGGGAACGGATCACTACAGGAGCAATGTTACCATTTCTAACAACAATGTCAGAAGACCCTGCCTTTCAGGGCGACGACCAACATAGTACCGGAGATAAAGCTACCAGAGGAAAGAAAATTCAAAACCGTATGTAATATAAGATGTTAAGTAAGCGAGTACAACTATAAATATAGAACAGAAAAATCATTGGCAAAAAACTCGCAATGTGAATGTGAATACAAAATCAACAATATAAAAAAGATGGAATGCAACTGCAGACTCGTGTTTCTGACTCATTAGTCGTCATCAGTACAGTATAGCCAAGTTAGAAGATGAAGCAGTTTAACTTCGGGAAGGATCACTGCAGGAGCAATGTTACCATTTGTAAGAACAATGCCAGAAGACCCTGCCTTTGAGGGCTACCACCAACATAGTCACGGAGGTAAAGCTACCTGAGGAAAGAAAAGCCAAAACCGTATGAAATAAAGGATGTTAAGTAAGCGAGTACAACTATATAAATATAGAAAAGAAATATCATTGGCAAAAAACTCGCAATGTGAAAGTGAATACAAAACCAACAATACAAAAAAGTTGGAATGCAACTGCAGACACGTGTTTCTGACTCATTAGTCGTCATCAGTACAGTATAGCCAAGTTAGAAGATGAAGCAGTATAACTTCGGAAAGGATCACTACAGGAGCAATGTTACCATTTGTAACAACAATTTCAGAAGACCCTGCCTTTCAGGGCGACTACCAACATAGTCACGGAAATAAAGCTACCTGAGGAAAGAAAAGCCAAAACCGTATGCAATAAAGGATGTTAAGTAAGCGAGTACAAATATAAATATAGAAAAGAAAAATCATTGGCAAGAAACTCGCAATGTGAATGTAAATACAGAATCAACAATATAAAAAAGATGGAATGCAACTGCAGACACCTGTTTCTGACTCAATTGTCGTCATCAGTACAGTGTAGCCAAGTTAGAAGATGAGGCAGTTTAACTTGGGAACGGATCACTACAGGAGCAATGTTACCATTTCTAACAACAATGTCAGAAGACCCTGCCTTTCAGGGCGACGACCAACATAGTAACAGAGGTAAAGCTACCTGAGGAAAGAAAATTCAAAACCTTATGAAATAAAGGATGTTAAGTAAGCGAGTACAACTATAAATATAGAACAGAAAAATCATTGGCAAAAAACTCGCAATGTGAATACAAAATCAACAATATAAAAAAGATGGAATGCAACTGCAGACACGTGTTTCTGACTCATTAGCCGTCATCAGTACAGTATAGCCAAGTTAGAAGATGAAGCAGTTTAACTTCGGAAAGGATCACTACAGGAGCAATGTTACCATTTGTAACAACAATGTCAGAAGAGCCTGCCTTTCAGGGCGACTTCCAACATAGTCACGGAAATAAAGCTACCTGAGGAAAGAAAAGCCAAAACCGTATGCAATAAAGGATGTTAAGTAAGCGAGTACAAATATAAATATAGAAAAGAAAAATCATTGGCAAAAAACTCGCAATGTGAATGTGAATACAGAATCAACAATATAAAAAAATGGAATGCAACTGCAGACACATGTTTCTGACTCATTAGTCGTCATCAGTACAGTGTAGCCAAGTTAGAAGATGAGGCAGTTTAACTTGGGAACGGATCACTACAGGAGCCATGTTACCATTTCTAACAACAATGTCAGAAGACCCTGCCTTTCAGGGCGACGACCAACATAGTAACGGAGGTAAAGCTACCAGAGGAAAGAAAATTCAAAACCTTATGAAATAAAGGATGTTAAGTAAGCGAGTACAACTATAAATATAGAAAAGAAAAATCATTGGCCAAAAACTCGCAATGTGGATGTGAATACAAAATCAACAATTTAAAAAAAGAAAAGATGGAATGCAACTGCAGACACGTGTTTCTGACTTATTAGTCGTCATCAGTACAGTATAGCCCAGTTAGAAGATGAAGTAGCTTAACTTGGGAAAGGATCACTACAGGAGCAATGTTACCATTTGTAACAACAATGTCAGAAGACCCTGCCTTTCAGGGCGACTACCAACATAGTCACGGAGATAAATCTACCTGAGGAAATAAAAGCCAAAACCGTATGAAATAAAGGATGCTAAGTAAGCGAGTACAACTATAAATATAGAAAAGAAAAATCAGTGGCAAAAAACTCGCAATGTGAATGTGAATACAAAATCAACAATATAAAAAAAAAAGATGGAATGCAATTGCAGACACGTATTTCTGACTCATTAGTCGTCATCAGTACAGTATAGCCAAGTTAGAAGATGAAGCAGTTTAACTTGGGAAAGGATCACTACAGGAGCAAAGTTACCGTTTGTAACAAGAATGTCAGAAGACCCTGCCTTTCAAGGCGACGACCAACATAATCACGCAGGTAAAGCTACCTGAGGAAAGTAAAGCCAAAATCGTATGAAATAAAGGATGTTAAGTAAGCGAGTACAACTATAAATATAGAAAAGAAAAAACGTTGGCAAAAAACTCGCAATGTGAATACAGAATCAACAATATAAAAAGATGGAATGCAACTGCAGACACCTGTTTCTGTCCCATTAGGCGTCATCAGTACAGTATAGCCTAGTTAGAAGATGAAGCAGTTTAACTTGGGAAGGATCACTACAGGAGCAATGTTACCATTTCTAACAACAATGCCATAAGACCAGACCTTTCAGGGCGACGACCAACATAGTAACGGAGGTAAAGCTACCTGAGGAACGAAAAGTCAAAACCTTATGAAATAAAGGATGTTAAGTAAGCGAGTACAACTATAAATATAGAAAAGAAAAATCATTGGCCAAAATCTCGCAATTTGAATGTGAATACAAAATCAACAATATAAAAAAGATGGAATGCAACTGCAGACACGTGTTTCTGACTCATTAGTCGTCATCAGTACAGTATAGCCGTGTTTGAAGATGAAGCAGTTTAACTTGGGAAAGGATCACTACAGGAGCAATGTTACCATTTGTAACAACAATGTCAGGAGACCCTGCCTTTCAGGGCGACTACCAACATAGTCACGGAAATAAAGCTACCTGAGGAAAGAAAAGCCAAAACCGTATGCAATAAAGGATGTTAAGTAAGCGAGTACAAATATAAATATAGAAAAGGAAAATCATTGGCAAGAAACTCGCAATGTGAATGTAAATACAGAATCAACAATATAAATAAGATGGAATGCAACTGCAGACACCTGTTTCTGACTCAATTGTCGTCATCAGTACAGTGTAGCCAAGTTAGAAGATGAGGCAGTTTAACTTGGGAACGGATCACTACAGGAGCAATGTTACCATTTCTAACAACAATGTCAGAAGACCCTGCCTTTCAGGGCGACGACCAACATAGTAACAGAGGTAAAGCTACCTGAGGAAAGAAAATTCAAAACCTTATGAAATAAAGGATGTTAAGTAAGCGAGTACAACTATAAATATAGAACAGAAAAATCATTGGCAAAAAACTCGCAATGTGAATACAAAATCAACAATATAAAAAAGATGGAATGCAACTGCAAACACGTGTTTCTGACTCATTAGCCGTCATCAGTACAGTATAGCCAAGTTAGAAGATGAAGCAGTTTAACTTCGGAAAGGATCACTACAGGAGCAATGTTACCATTTGTAACAACAATGTCAGAAGAGCCTGCCTTTCAGGGCGACTTCCAACATAGTCACGGAAATAAAGCTACCTGAGGAAAGAAAAGCCAAAACCGTATGCAATAAAGGATGTTAAGTAAGCGAGTACAAATATAAATATAGAAAAGAAAAATCATTGGCAAAAAACTCGCAATGTGAATGTGAATACAGAATCAACAATATGAAAAAATGGAATGCAACTGCAGACACATGTTTCTGACTCATTAGACGTCATCAGTACAGTGTAGCCAAGTTAGAAGATGAGGCAGTTTAACTTGGGAACGGATCACTACAGGAGCAATGTTACCATTTCTAACAACAATGTCAGAAGACCCTGCCTTTCAGGGCGACGACCAACATAGTAACGGAGGTAAAGCTACCAGAGGAAAGAAAATTCAAAACCTTATGAAATAAAGGATGTTAAGTAAGCGAGTACAACTATAAATATAGAAAAGAAAAATCATTGGCCAAAAACTCGCAATGTGGATGTGAATACAAAATCAACAATTTAAAAAAAGAAAAGATGGAATGCAACTGCAGACACGTGTTTCTGACTTATTAGTCGTCATCAGTACAGTATAGCCCAGTTAGAAGATGAAGTAGCTTAACTTGGGAAAGGATCACTACAGGAGCAATGTTACCATTTGTAACAACAATGTCAGAAGACCCTGCCTTTCAGGGCGACTACCAACATAGTCACGGAGATAAATCTACCTGAGGAAATAAAAGCCAAAACCGTATGAAATAAAGGATGCTAAGTAAGCGAGTACAACTATAAATATAGAAAAGAAAAATCAGTGGCAAAAAACTCGCAATGTGAATGTGAATACAAAATCAACAATATAAAAAAAAAAGATGGAATGCAATTGCAGACACGTATTTCTGACTCATTAGTCGTCATCAGTACAGTATAGCCAAGTTAGAAGATGAAGCAGTTTAACTTGGGAAAGGATCACTACAGGAGCAAAGTTACCGTTTGTAACAAGAATGTCAGAAGACCCTGCCTTTCAAGGCGACGACCAACATAATCACGCAGGTAAAGCTACCTGAGGAAAGTAAAGCCAAAATCGTATGAAATAAAGGATGTTAAGTAAGCGAGTACAACTATAAATATAGAAAAGAAAAAACGTTGGCAAAAAACTCGCAATGTGAATACAGAATCAACAATATAAAAAGATGGAATGCAACTGCAGACACCTGTTTCTGTCCCATTAGGCGTCATCAGTACAGTATAGCCTAGTTAGAAGATGAAGCAGTTTAACTTGGGAAGGATCACTACAGGAGCAATGTTACCATTTCTAACAACAATGCCATAAGACCAGACCTTTCAGGGCGACGACCAACATAGTAACGGAGGTAAAGCTACCTGAGGAACGAAAAGTCAAAACCTTATGAAATAAAGGATGTTAAGTAAGCGAGTACAACTATAAATATAGAAAAGAAAAATCATTGGCCAAAATCTCGCAATTTGAATGTGAATACAAAATCAACAATATAAAAAAGATGGAATGCAACTGCAGACACGTGTTTCTGACTCATTAGTCGTCATCAGTACAGTATAGCCGTGTTTGAAGATGAAGCAGTTTAACTTGGGAAAGGATCACTACAGGAGCAATGTTACCATTTGTAACAACAATGTCAGGAGACCCTGCCTTTCAGGGCGACGACCAACATCGTCACGGAGGTAAAGCTACCTGAGGAAAGAAAAGCCAAAACCGTATCTAATAAAGGATGTTAAGTAAGCGAGTACAACTATGAATATAGAACAGAAAAATAATTGGCAAAAAACTCGCAATGTGAATGTGAATACAAAATCAACAATATAAAAAAGATGGAATGCAACTGCAGACACGCGTTTCTGACTAATTAGTCGTCATCAGTACAGTATAGCCAAGTTAGAAGATGAAGCAGTTTAACTCCGGGATGGATCACTGCAGGAGCAATGTTACCATTTGTAACAACAATGCCAGAAGACCCTGCCTTTGAGGGCTACCACCAACATAGTCACGGAGGTAAAGCTACCTGAGGAAAGAAAAGCCAAAACCGTATGAAATAAAGGATGTTAAGTAAGCGAGTACAACTATAAATATAGAAAAAAAAATCATTGGCAAAAAACTCGCAATGTGAATTTGAATACAGAATCAACAATATAAAAAAGATGGAATGCAACTGCAGACACCTGTTTCTGACTCATTAGTCGTCATCAGTACAGTGTAGCCAAGTTAGAAGATGAGGCAGTTTAACTTGGGAACGGATCACTACAGGAGCAATGTTACCATTTCTAACAACAATGTCAGAAGACCCTGCCTTTCAGGGCGACGACCAACATAGTAACGGAGGTAAAGCTACCTGAGGAAAGAAAATTCAAAACCTTATGAAATAAAGGATGTTAAGTAAGCGAGTACAACTATAAATATAGAAAAGAAAAATTATTGGCCAAAAACTCGCAATGTGGATGTGAATACAAAATCAACAATATAAAAAAAAAAGATGGAATGCAACTGCAGACACGTGTTTCTGACTTATAAGTCGTCATCAGTACAGTACAGCCATGTTAGAAGATGAAGTAGCTTAACTTGGGAAAGGATCACTACAGGAACAATGTTACCATTTGTAACAACAATGTCAGAAGACCCTGCCTCTCAGGGCGACTACCAACATAGTCACGGAGATAAAGCTACCTGAGGAAATAAAAGCCAAAACCGTACGAAATAAAGGATGCTAAGTAAGCGAGTACAACTATAAATATAGAAAAGAAAAATTATTGGCCAAAAACTCGCAATGTGGATGTGAATACAAAATCAACAATATAAAAAAAAAGATGGAATGCAACTGCAGACACGTGTTTCTGACTCATTAGTCGTCATCAGTACAGTATAGCCAAGTTAGAAGATGAAGCAGTTTAACTTGGGAAAGGATCACTACAGGAGCAAAGTTACCGTTTGTAACAAGAATGTCAGAACACCCTGCCTTTCAGGGCGACGACCAACATAGTATCGGAGATAAAGCTACCTGAGGAAAGAAAAGCCAAAACCGTATGTAATAAAGGATGTTAAGTAAGCGAGTACAACTATAAATATAGAACAGAAAAATCATTGGCAAAAAACTCGCAATGTGAATGTGAATACAAAATCAACAATATAAAAAAGATGGAATGCAACTGCAGACACGTGTTTCTGACTCATTAGTCGTCATCAGTACAGTATAGCCATGTTTGAAGATGAAGCCGTTTAACTTGGGAAAGGATCACTACAGGAGCAATGTTACCATTTGTAACAACAATGTCAGAAGACCCTGCCTTTCAGGGCGACGACCAACATTGTCACGGAGGTAAAGCTACCTGAGGAAAGAAAAGCCAAAACCGTATGAAATAAAGGATGTTAAGTAAGCGAGTACAACTAAAAATATAGAAAAGAAAAATTATTGGCCAAAAACTCGCAATGTGGATGTGAATACAAAATCAACAATATAAAAAAAAAGATGGAATGCAACTGCAGACACGTGTTTCTGACTCATTAGTCGTCATCAGTACAGTATATCCAAGTTAGAAGATGAAGCAGTTTAACTTGGGAAAGGATCACTATAGGAGCAATGTTACCATTTGTAACAAGAATGTCAGAAGACCCTGCCTTTCAGAGCGACGAACAACATAGTCACGGAAGTAAAGCTACCTGAGGAAAGAAAAGCCAAAACCGTATGAAATAAAGGATGTTAAGTAAGCGAGTACAACCATAAATATAGTAAAGAAAAATCATTGGCAAAAAGCTCGCAATGTGAATGTGAATACAAAATCAACAATAAAAAAAAAAGTTGGAATGCAACTGCAGACATGTGTTTCTGACTCATTAGTCGTCATCAGTACAGTATAGCCATGTTAGAAAATGAAGTAGCTTAACTTGTGAAAGGATCACTACAGGACCAATGTTACCATTTGTAACAACAATGTCAGAAGACCCTGCCTTTCAGGGCGACTACCAACATAGTCACGGAGATAAAGCTACCTGAGGAAATAAAAGCCAAAACCGTATGCAATAAAGGATGTTAAGTAAGCGAGTACAACTATAAATATAGAAAATAAAAATCATTGGCAAAAAACTCGCAATGTAAATGTGAATACAAAATCAACAATATAAAAAAGATGGAATGCAACTGCAGACACGTGTTTCTGACTCATTAGTCGTCATCAGTACAGTATAGCCCAGTTAGAAGATGAAGCAGTTTAACTTGGGAAAGGATCACTACAGGAGCAATGTTACCATTTGTAACAAGAATATCAGAAGATCCTGCCTTTCAGGGCGACGACCAACATAGTCACGGAAGTAAAGCTACCTGAGGAAAGAAAAGCCAAAACCGTATGAAATAAACGATGTTAAGTAAGCGAGTACAACTATAAATATAGAAAAAAAAATCATTGTCAAAAAACTCACAATGTGAATATGAATACAGAATCAACAATATAAAAAAGATTGATTGCGACTGCAGCCACCTGTTTCTGACTCATTAGTCGTCATCAGTACAGTATAGCTAAGTTAGAAGATGAAGCAGTTTAACATGGGAACGGATCACTACAGGAGCAATGTTAATATTTCTAACAACAATGTCAGAAGACCCTGCCTTTCAGGGCGACGACCAACATAGTCACGGAGGTAAAGCTACCTGAGGAAAGAAAAGCCAAAACCGTATGTAATAAAGGATGTTAAGTAAGCGAGTACAACTATAAATATAGAACAGAAAAATCATTGGCCAAAAACTCGCAATGTGAATGTGAATACAAAATCAACAATATAAAAAAGATGGAATGCGACTGCAGCCACCTGTTTCTGACTAATTAGTCGTCATCAGTACAGTATAGCCAAGTTAGAAGATGAAGCAGTTTAACTTCGGGAAGGATCACTGCAGGAGCAATGTTACCATTTGTAACAACAATGCCAGAAGACCCTGCCTTTGAGGGCTACCACCAACATAGTCACGGAGGTAAAGCTACCTGAGGAAAGAAAAGCCAAAACCGTATGAAATAAAGGATGTTAAGTAAGCGAGTACAACTATAAATATAGAAAAAAATCATTGGCAAAAAACTCGCAATATGAATGTGAATACAAAATCAAACAATATAGAAAAAAAAGATGGAATGCAACTGCAGACACGTGTTTCTGACTCATTAGTCGTCATCAGTACAGTATAGCCAAGTTAGAAGATGAAGCAGTTTAACTTCGGAAAGGATCACTACAGGAGCAATGTTACCATTTGTAACAAGAATGTCAGAAGACCCTGCCTTTCAGGGCGACGACCAACATAGTCACGGAAGTAAAGCTACCTGAGGAAAGAAAAGCCAAAACCGTATGAAATAAAGGATGTTAAGTAAGCGAGTACAACTATAAATATAGTAAAGAAAAATCATTGGCAAAAAACTCGCAATGTGAAAGTGAATACAAAATCAACAATACAAAAAAAAAGATGGAATGCAACTGCAGACACGTGTTTCTGACTCATTAGTCGTCATCAGTACAGTATAGCCAAGTTAGAAGATGAAGTAGCTTAACTTGGGAAACGATCACTACAGGAGCAATGTTATCATTTGTAACAACAATGTCAGAAGACCCTGCCTTTCAGGGCAACTACCAACATAGTCACGGAGATAAAGCTACCTGAGGAAATAAAAGCCAAAACCGTATGCAATAAAGGATGTTAAGTAAGCGAGTACAACTGTAAATATAGAAAAGAAAAATCATTGGCAAAAAACTCGCAATGTGAATGTGAATACAAAATCAACAATTAAAAAAGATGGAATGCAACTGCAGACACGTCTTTCTGACTCATTAGTCGTCATCAGTACAGTATAGCCAAGTTAGAAGATGAAGCAGTTTAACTTGGGAAAGGATCATTACAGGAGCAATGTTACCATTTGTAACAAAAATGCCAGGAGACCCTGCCTTTCAGGGCGACGACCAACATAGTCACGGAAGTAAAGCTACCTGAGAAAAGAAAAGCCAAATCCGTATGAAATAAAGGATGTTAAGTAAGCGAGTACAACTATAAATATAGAAAAAAAAATCATTGGCAAGAAACTCGCAATGTGAATGTGAATACAAAATCAACAATATAAAAAAGATGGAATGCAACTGCAGACACGTGTTTCTGACTCATTAGTCGTCATCAGTACAGTATAGCCCAGTTAGAAGATGAAGCAGTTTAACTTGGAAAAGGATCACTACAGGAGCAATGTTACCATTTGTAACAAGAATGTCAGAAGACCCTGCCTTTCAGGGCGACGACCAACATAGTCACGGAAGTAAAGTACCTGAGGAAAGAAAAGCCAAAACCGTATGAAATAAAGGATGTTAAGTAAGCGAGTACAACTATAAATATAAAAAAAAATCATTGTCAAAAAACTCGCAATGTGAATATGAATACAGAATCAACCATATAAAAAAGATGGAATGCGACTGCAGCCACCTGTTTCTGACTCATTAGTCGTCATCAGTACAGTATAGCTAAGTTAGAAGATGAAGCAGTTTAACTTGGGAACGGATCACTACAGGAGCAATGTTAACATTTCTAACAACAATGTCAGAAGACCCTGCCTTTCAGAGCGACGACCAACATAGTCACGGGGGTAAAGCTACCTGAGGAAAGAAAAGCCAAAACCGTATGTAAAAAAGGATGTTAAGTAAGCGAGTACAACTATAAATATAGAACAGAAAAATCATTGGCAAAAAACTCGCAATGTGAATGTGAATACAAAATCAACAATATAAAAAAGATGGAATGCAACTGCAGACACGTGTTTCTGACTCATTAGTCGTCATCAGTACAGTATAGCCAAGTTAGAAGATGAAGCAGTTTAACTTCGGAAAGGATCACTACAGGAGCAATGTTACCATTTGTAACAACAATGTCAGAAGAGACTGCTTTTCAGGGCGACTTCCAACATAGTCACGGAAATAAAGCTAACTTGGGAAAGGATCATTACAGGAGCAATGTTACCATTTGTAACAAGAATGTCAGAAGACCCTGCCTTTCAGGGCGACGACCAACATAGTCACGGAAGTAAAGCTACCTGAGGAAAGAAAAGCCAAAACAGTATGAAATAAAGGATGTTAAGTAAGCGAGTACAACTATAAATATAGAAAAGAACAATCATTGGCAAGAAACTCGCAATGTGAATGTGAATACAAAATCAACAATATAAAAAGGATGGAATGCAACTCCAGACACGTGTTTCTGACTCATTAGTCGTCATCAGTACAGTATAGCCAAGTTAGAAGATGAAGCAGTTTAACTTCGGAAAGAATCACTACAAGAGCAATGTTACCATTTGTAACAACAATGTCAGAAGAGCCTGCCTTTCAGGGCGACTTCCAACATAGTCACGGAAATAAAGCTACCTGAGGAAAGAAAAGCCAAAACCGTATGCAATAAAGGATGTTAAGTAAGCGAGTACAAATATAAATATAGAAAAGAAAAATCATTGGCAAAAAACTCGCAATGTGAATGTGAATACAGAATCAACAATATAAAAAAATGGAATGCAACTGCAGACACATGTTTCTGACTCATTAGTCGTCATCAGTACAGTGTAGCCAAGTTAGAAGATGAGGCAGTTTAACTTGGGAACGGATCACTACAGGAGCAATGTTACCATTTCTAACAACAATGTCAGAAGACCCTGCCTTTCAGGGCGACGACCAACATAGTAAGGGAGGTAAAGCTACCTGAGGAAAGAAAATACAAAACCTTATGAAATAAAGGATGTTAAGTAAGCGAGTACAACTATAAATATAGAAAAGAAAAATCATTGGCCAAAATCTCGCAATTTGAATGTGAATACAAAATCAACAATATAAAAAAGATGGAATGCAAGTGCAGACACGTGTTTCTGACTCATTAGTCGTCATCAGTACAGTATATCCGTGTTTGAAGATGAAGCAGTTTAACTTGGGAAAGGATCACTACAGGAGCAATGTTAACATTTCTAACAACAATGTCAGAAGACCCTGCCTTTCAGGGCGACGACCAACATAGTCACGGAGGTAAAGCTACCTGAGGAAAGAAAAGCCAAAACCGTATGTAATAAAGGATGTTAAGTAAGCGAGTACAACTATAAATATAGAACAGAAAAATCATTGGCAAAAAACTCGCAATGTGAATGTGAATACAAAATCAACAATATAAAAAAGATGGAATGCAACTGCAGACACGTGTTTCTGACTCATTAGTCGTCATCAGTACAGTATAGCCAAGTTAGAAGATGAAGCAGTTTAACTTCGGAAAGGATCACTACAGGAGCAATGTTACCATTTGTAACAACAATGTCAGAAGAGCCGGCTTTTCAGGGCGACTTCCAACATAGTCACGGAAATAAAGCTAACTTGGGAAAGGATCATTACAGGAGCAATGTTACCATTTGTAACAAGAATGTCAGAAGACCCTGCCTTTCAGGGGGACGAACAACATAGTCACGGAAGTAAAGCTACCTGAGGAAAGAAAAGCCAAAACCGTATGAAATAAAGGATGTTAAGTAAGCGAGTACAACTGTAAATATAGAAAAGAAAAATCGTTGGCAAGAAACTCGCAATGTGAATGTGAATACAAAATCAACAATATAAAAAAGATGGAATGCAACTGCAGACACGTGTTTCTGACTCATTAGTCGTCATCAGTACAGTATAGCCAAGTTAGAAGATGAAGCAGTTTAACTTCGGAAAGGATCACTACAGGAGCAATGTTACCATTTGTAACAACAATGTCAGAAGAGCCTGCCTTTCAGGGCGACTTCCAACACAGTCACGGAAATAAAGCTACCTGAGGAAAGAAAAGCCAAAACCGTATGCAATAAAGGATGTTAAGTAAGCGAGTACAAATATAAATATAGAAAAGAAAAATCATTGGCAAAAAACTCGCAATGTGAATGTGAATACAGAATCAACAATATAAAAAAATGGAATGCAACTGCAGACACATGTTTCTGACTCATTAGTCGTCATCAGTACAGTGTAGCCAAGTTAGAAGATGAGGCAGTTTAACTTGGGAACGGATCACTACAGGAGCAATGTTACCATTTCTAACAACAATGTCAGGAGACCCTGCCTTTCAGGGCGACGACCAACATAGTAACGGAGGTAAAGCTACCTGAGGAAAGAAAATTCAGAACCTTATGAAATAAAGGATGTTAAGTAAGCGAGTACAACTATAAATATAGAAAAGAAAAATCATTGGCCAAAAACTCGCAATGTGGATGTGAATACAAAATCAACAATTTAAAAAAAGAAAAGATGGAATGCAACTGCAGACACGTGTTTCTGACTTATTAGTCGTCATCAGTACAGTATAGCCCAGTTAGAAGATGAAGTAGCTTAACTTGGGAAAGGATCACTACAGGAGCAATGTTACTATTTGTAACAACAATGTCAGAAGACCCTGCCTTTCAGGGCGACTACCAACATAGTCACGGAGATAAAGCTACCTGAGGAAATAAAAGCCAAAACCGTATGAAATAAAGGATGCTAAGTAAGCGAGTACAACTATAAATATAGAAAAGAAAAATCAGTGGCAAAAAACTCGCAATGTGAATGTGAATACAAAATCAACAATATAAAAAAAAGATGGAATGCAACTGCAGACACGTATTTCTGACTCATTAGTCGTCATCAGTACAGTATAGCCAAGTTAGAAGATGAAGCAGTTTAACTTGGGAAAGGATCACTACAGGAGCAATGTTACCATTTGTAACAAAAATGTCAGAAGACCCTGCCTTTCAAGGCGACGACCAACATAATCACGGAGGTAAAGCTACCTGAGGAAAGTAAAGCCAAAATCGTATGAAATAAAGGATGTTAAGTAAGCGAGTACAACTATAAATATAGAAAAGAAAAAACGTTGGCAAAAAACTCGCAATGTGAATACAGAATCAACAATATAAAAAGATGGAATGCAACTGCAGACACCTGTTTCTGTCCCATTAGTCGTCATCAGTACAGTATAGCCTAGTTAGAAGATGAAGCAGTTTAACTTGGGAAGGATAACTACAGGAGCAATGTTACCATTTCTAACAACAATGCCATAAGACCAGGCCTTTCAGGGCGAAGACCAACATAGTAACGGAGGTAAAGCTACCTGAGGAACGAAAAGTCAAACCTTATGAAATAAAGGATGTTAAGTAAGCGAGTACAACTATAAATATAGAAAAGAAAAATCATTGGCCAAAATCTCGTAATTTGAATGTGAATACAAAATCAACAATATAAAAAAGATGGAATGCAACTGCAGACACGTGTTTCTGACTCATTAGTCGTCATCAGTACAGTATAGCCGTGTTTGAAGATGAAGCAGTTTAACTTGGGAAAGGATCACTACAGGAGCAATGTTACCATTTTTAACAACAATGTCGGAAGACCCTGCCTTTCAGGGCGACGACCAACATTGTCACGGAGGTAAAGCTACCTGAGGAAAGAAAAGCCAAATCCGTATGAAATAAAGGATGTTAAGTAAGCGAGTACAACTATATAAATATAGAAAAGAAATATCATTGGCAAAAAACTCGCAATGTGAAAGTGAATACAAAACCAACAATACAAAAAAGTTGGAATGCAACTGCAGACACGTGTTTCTGACTCATTAGTCGTCATCAGTACAGTATAGCCAAGTTAGAAGATGAAGCAGTTTAACTTGGGAAAGGATCACTACAGGAGCAATGTTACCATTTGTAACAAAAATGTCAGAAGACCCTGCCTTTCATGGCGACGACCAACATAGCCACGGAGGTAAAGCTACCTGAGGAAAGAAAAGCCAAAACCGTATGAAATAAAGGATGTTAATTAAGCGAGTACAACTATAAATATAGAACAGAAAAATCATTGGCAAAAAACTCGCAATGTGAATACAAAATCAACAATATAAAAAAGATGGAATGCAACTGCAGACACGTGTTTCTGACTCATTAGCCGTCATCAGTACAGTATAGCCAAGTTAGAAGATGAAGCAGTTTAACTTCGGAAAGGATCACTACCGGAGCAATGTTACCATTTGTAACAACGATGTCAGAAGAACCTTCCTTTCAGGGCTACGACCAACATAGTCACGGAGGTAAAGCTACCTGAGGATAGAAAAACGAAACCGTATGAAATAAGGGAGCAATGTTACCATTTGTAACAACAATGTCAGAAGACCCTGCCTTTCAGGGCTACGACCAACATAGTCACGGAGGTAAAGCTACCTGAGGAAAGAAAAACCAAAACCGTGTGAAATAAAGTATGTTAAGTAAGCGAGTACAACTATAAATATAGAAAAGAAAAATCATTGGCAAAAAACTCGCCATGTGAATGTGAATACAAAATCAATAATATAAAAAAAAAGATGGAATGCCACTGCAGACACGTGTTTCTGACTCATTAGTCGTCATCAGTACAGTATAGCCATGTTAGCAGATGAAGCCGTTTAACTTGGTAAAGGATCACTACAGGAGCAATGTTACCATTTGTAACAACAATGTCAGAAGACCCTGCCTTTCAGGGCGACGAACAACATCGTCACGGAGGTCAAGCTACCTGAGGAAAGAAAAGCCAAAACCGTATGTAATAAAGGATGTTAAGTAAGCGAGTACAACTATAAATATAGAACAGAAAAATCATTGGCAAAAAACTCGCAATGTGAATGTGAATACAAAATCAACAATATAAAAAAGATGGAATGCAACTGCAGACTCGTGTTTCTGACTCATTAGTCGCCATCAGTACAGTATAGCCAAGTTAGAAGATGAAGCAGTTTAACTTCGGGAAGGATCACTGCAGGAGCAATGTTACCATTTGTAAGAACAATGCCAGAAGACCCTGCCTTTGAGGGCTACCACCAACATAGTCACGGAGGTAAAGCTACCTGAGGAAAGAAAAGCCAAAACCGTATGAAATAAAGGATGTTAAGTAAGCGAGTACAACTATATAAATATAGAAAAGAAATATCATTGGCAAAAAACTCGCAATGTGAAAGTGAATACAAAACCAACAATACAAAAAGTTGGAATGCAACTGCAGACACGTGTTTCTGACTCATTAGTCGTCATCAGTACAGTATAGCCAAGTTAGAAGATGAAGCAGTTTAACTTCGGAAAGGATCACTACAGGAGCAATGTTACCATTTGTAAAAATAATTTCAGAAGACCCTGCCTTTCAGGGCGACTACCAACATAGTCACGGAAATAAAGCTACCTGAGGAAAGAAAAGCCAAAACCGTATGCAATAAAGGATGTTAAGTAAGCGAGTACAAATATAAATATAGAAAAGAAAAATCATTGGCAAGAAACTCGCAATGTGAATGTAAATACAGAATCAACAATATAAAAAAGATGGAATGCAACTGCAGACACCTGTTTCTGACTCAATAGTCGTCATCAGTACAGTGTAGCCAAGTTAGAAGATGAGGCAGTTTAACTTGGGAACGGATAACTACAGGAGCAATGTTACCATTTCTAACAACAATGTCAGAAGACCCTGCCTTTCAGGGCGACGACCAACATAGTAACGGAGGTAAAGCTACCTGAGGAAAGAAAATTCAAAACCTTATGAAATAAAGGATGTTAAGTAAGCGAGTACAACTATAAATATAGAACAGAAAAATCATTGGCAAAAAACTCGCAATGTGAATACAAAATCAACAATATAAAAAAGATGGAATGCAACTGCAGACACGTGTTTCTGACTCATTAGCCGTCATCAGTACAGTATAGCCAAGTTAGAAGATGAAGCAGTTTAACTTCGGAAAGGATCACTACAGGAGCAATGTTACCATTTGTAACAACAATGTCAGAAGAGCCTGCCTTTCAGGGCGACTTCCAACATAGTCACGGAAATAAAGCTACCTGAGGAAAGAAAAGCCAAAACCGTATGCAATAAAGGATGTTAAGTAAGCGAGTACAAATATAAATATAGAAAAGAAAAATCATTGGCAAAAAACTGGCAATGTGAATGTGAATACAGAATCAACAATATAAAAAAATGGAATGCAACTGCAGACACATGTTTCTGACTCATTAGTCGTCATCAGTACAGTGTAGCCAAGTTAGAAGATGAGGCAGTTTAACTTGGGAACGGATCACTACAGGAGCAATGTTACCATTTCTAACAACAATGTCAGAAGACCCTGCCTTTCAGGGCGACGACCAACATAGTAACGGAGGTAAAGCTACCAGAGGAAAGAAAATTCAAAACCTTATGAAATAAAGGATGTTAAGTAAGCGAGTACAACTATAAATATAGAAAAGAAAAATCATTGGCCAAAAACTCGCAATGTGGATGTGAATACAAAATCACCAATTTAAAAAAAGAAAAGATGGAATGCAACTGCAGACACGTGTTTCTGACTTATTAGTCGTCATCAGTACAGTATAGCCCAATTAGAAGATGAAGTAGCTTAACTTGGGAAAGGATCACTACAGGAGCAATGTTACCATTTGTAACAACAATGTCAGAAGACCCTGCCTTTCAGGGCGACTACCAACATAGTCACGGAGATAAATCTACCTGAGGAAATAAAAGCCAAAACCGTATGAAATAAAGGATGCTAAGTAAGCGAGTACAACTATAAATATAGAAAAGAAAAATCATTGGCCAAAATCTCGCAATTTGAATGTGAATACAAAATCAACAATATAAAAAAGATGGAATGCAACTGCAGACACGTGTTTCTGACTCATTAGTCGTCATCAGTACAGTATAGCCAAGTTAGAAGATGAAGCAGTTTAACTTGGGAAAGGATCACTACAGGAGCAAAGTTACCGTTTGTAACAAGAATGTCAGAAGACCCTGCCTTTCAAGGCGACGACCAACATAATCACGCAGGTAAAGCTACCTGAGGAAAGTAAAGCCAAAATCGTATGAAATAAAGGATGTTAAGTAAGCGAGTACAACTATAAATATAGAAAAGAAAAAACGTTGGCAAAAAACTCGCAATGTGGATACAGAATCAACAATATAAAAAGATGGAATGCAACTGCAGACACCTGTTTCTGTCCCATTAGGCGTCATCAGTACAGTATAGCCTAGTTAGAAGATGAAGCAGTTTAACTTGGGAAGGATCACTACAGGAGCAATGTTACCATTTCTAACAACAATGCCATAAGACCAGACCTTTCAGGGCGACGACCAACATAGTAACGGAGGTAAAGCTACCTGAGGAACGAAAAGTCAAAACCTTATGAAATAAAGGATGTTAAGTAAGCGAGTACAACTATAAATATAGAAAAGAAAAATCATTGGCCAAAATCTCGCAATTTGAATGTGAATACAAAATCAACAATATAAAAAAGATGGAATGCAACTGCAGACACGTGTTTCTGACTCATTAGTCGTCATCAGTACAGTATAGCCGTGTTTGAAGATGATGCAGTTTAACTTGGGAACGGATCACTACAGGAGCAATGTTACCATTTCTAACAACAATGTCAGAAGACCCTGCCTTTCAGGGCGACGACCAACATAGTAACGGAGGTAAAGCTACCAGAGGAAAGAAAATTCAAAACCTTATGAAATAAAGGATGTTAAGTAAGCGAGTACAACTATAAATATAGAAAAGAAAAATCATTGGCCAAAATCTCGCAATTTGAATGTGAATACAAAATCAACAATATAAAAAAGATGGAATGCAACTGCAGACACGTGTTTCTGACTCATTAGTCGTCATCAGTACAGTATAGCCGTGTTTGAAGATGAAGCACTTTAACTTGGGAAAGGATCACTACAGGAGCAATGTTACCATTTGTAACAACAATGTCAGAAGACCCTGCCTTTCAGGGCTACGACCAACATCGTCACGGAGGTAAAGCTACCTGAGGAAAGAAAAGCCAAAACCGTATGTAATAAAGGATGTTAAGTAAGCGAGTACAACTATGAATATAGAACAGAAAAATCATTGGCAAAAAACTCGCGATGTGAATGTGAATACAAAATCAACAATATAAAAAAGATGGAATGCAACTGCAGACACGTGTTTCTGACTCATTAGTCGTCATCAGTACAGTATAGCCAAGTTAGAAGATGAAGCAGTTTAACTTCGGGATGGATCACTCCAGGAGCAATGTTACCATTTGTAACAACAATGCCAGAAGACCCTGCCTTTGAGGGCTACCACCAACATAGTCACGGAGGTAAAGCTACCTGAGGAAAGAAAAGCCAAAACCGTATGAAATAAAGGATGTTAAGTAAGCGAGTACAACTGTAAATATAGAAAAAAAAAATCATTGGCAAAAAACTCGCAATGTGAATTTGAATACAGAATCAACAATATAAAAAAGATGGAATGCAACTGCAGACACCTGTTTCTGACTCATTAGTCGTCATCAGTACAGTGTAGCCAAGTTAGAAGATGAGGCAGTTTAACTTGGGAACGGATCACTACAGGAGCAATGTTACCATTTCTAACAACAATGTCAGAAGACCCTGCCTTTCAGGGCGACGACCAACATAGTAACGGAGGTAAAGCTACCTGAGGAAAGAAAATTCAAAACCTTATGAAATAAAGGATGTTAAGTAAGCGAGTACAACTATAAATATAGAAAAGAAAAATTATTGGCCAAAAACTCGCAATGTGGATGTGAATACAAAATCAACAATATAAAAAAAAGATGGAATGCAACTGCAGACACGTGTTTCTGACTTATAAGTCGTCATCAGTACAGTATAGTCATGTTAGAAGATGAAGTAGCTTAACTTGGGAAAGGATCACTACAGGAACAATGTTACCATTTGTAACAACAATGTCAGATGACCCTGCCTCTCAGGGCGACTACCAACATAGTCATGGAGATAAAGCTACCTGAGGAAATAAAAGCCAAAACCGTACGAAATAAAGGATGCTAAGTAAGCGAGTACAACTATAAATATAGAAAAGAAAAATTATTGGCCAAAAACTCGCAATGTGGATGTGAATACAAAATCAACAATATAAAAAAAAAGATGGAATGCAACTGCAGACACGTGTTTATGACTCATTAGTCGTCATCAGTACAGTATAGCCAAGTTAGAAGATGAAGCAGTTTAACTTGGGAAAGGATCACTACAGGAGCAAAGTTACCGTTTGTAACAAGAATGTCAGAACACCCTGCCTTTCAAGGCGACGACCAACATAGTCACGGAGATAAAGCTACCTGAGGAAAGAAAAGCCAAAACCGTATGTAATAAAGGATGTTAAGTAAGCGAGTACAACTATAAATATAGAACAGAAAAATCATTGGCAAAAAACTCGCAATGTGAATGTGAATACAAAATCAACAATATAAAAAAGATGGAATGCAACTGCAGACACGTGTTTCTGACTCATTAGTCGTCATCAGTACAGTATAGCCATGTTTGAAGATGAAGCCGTTTAACTTGGGAAAGGATCACTACAGGAGCAATGTTACCATTTGTAACAACAATGTCAGAAGACCCTGCCTTTCAGGGCGACGAACAACATTGTCACGGAGGTAAACCTACCTGAGGAAAGAAAAGCCAAAACCGTATGAAATAAAGGATGTTAAATAAGCGAGTACAACTATAAATATAGAAAAGAAAAATTATTGGCCAAAAACTCGCAATGTGGATGTGAATACAAAATCAACAATATAAAAAAAAAGATGGAATGCAACTGCAGACACGTGTTTCTGACTCATTAGTCGTCATCAGTACAGTATAGCCAAGTTAGAAGATGAAGCAGTTTAACTTGGGAAAGGATCACTACAGGAGCAATGTTACCATTTGTAACAAGAATGTCAGAAGACCCTGCCTTTCAGAGCGACGACCAACATAGTCACGGAAGTAAAGCTACCTGAGGAAAGAAAAGCCAAAACCGTATGAAATAAAGGATGTTAAGTAAGCGAGTACAACCATAAATATAGTAAAGAAAAATCATTGGCAAAAAGCTCGCAATGTGAATGTGAATACAAAATCAACAATAAAAAAAAAAGTTGGAATGCAACTGCAGACACGTGTTTCTGACTCATTAGTCGTCATCAGTACAGTATAGCCATGTTAGAAGATGAAGTAGCTTAACTTGTGAAAGTATCGCTACAGGACCAATGTTACCATTTGTAACAACAATGTCAGAAGACCCTGCCTTTCAGGGCGACTACCAACATAGTCACGGAGATAAAGCTACCTGAGGAAATAAAAGCCAAAACCGTATGCAATAAAGGATGTTAAGTAAGCGAGTACAACTATAAATATAGAAAATAAAAATCATTGGCAAAAAACTCGCAATGTAAATGTGAATACAAAATCAACAATATAAATAAGATGGAATGCAACTGCAGACACGTGTTTCTGACTCATTAGTCGTCATCAGTACAGTATAGCCCAGTTAGAAGATGAAGCAGTTTAACTTGGGAAAGGATCACTACAGGAGCAATGTTACCATTTGTAACAAGAATGTGAGAAGACCCTGCCTTTCAGGGCGACGACCAACATAGTCACGGAAGTAAAGCTACCTGAGGAAAGAAAAGCCAAAACCGTATGAAATAAACGATGTTAAGTAAGCGAGTACAACTATAAATATAGAAAAAAAAATCATTGTCAAAAAACTCACAATGTGAATATGAATACAGAATCAACAATATAAAAAAGATTGATTGCGACTGCAGCCACCAGTTTCTGACTCATTAGTCGTCATCAGTACAGTATAGCTAAGTTAGAAGATGAAGCAGTTTAACATGGGAACGGATCACTACAGGAGCAATGTTAACATTTCTAACAACAATGTCAGAAGACCCTGCCTTTCAGGGCGACGACCAACATAGTCACGGAGGTAAAGCTACCTGAGGAAAGAAAAGCCAAAACCGTTTGAAATAAAGGATGATAAGTAAGCGAGTACAACTATATAAATATCGAACAGAAATATCATTGGCAAAAAACTCGCAATGTGAAAGTGAATACAAAATCATCAATACAAAAAAGTTGGAATGCAACTGCAGACACGTGTTTCTGACTCATTAGTCGTCATCAGTACAGTATAGCCAAGTTAGAAGATGAAGCAGTTTAACTTGGGAAAGGATCACTACAGGAGCAATGTTACCATTTGTAACAAAAATGTCAGAAGACCCTGCCTTGAGGGCTACCACCAACATAGTCACGGAGGTAAAGCTACCTGAGGAAAGAAAAGCCAAAACCGTATGAAATAAAGGATGTTAAGTAAGCGAGTACAACTATATAAATATAGAACAGAAATATCATTGGCAAAAAACTCGCAATGTGAAAGTGAATACAAAATCAACAATACAAAAAAGTTGGAATGCAACTGCAGACACGTGTTTCTGACTCATTAGTAGTCATCAGTACAGTATAGCCAAGTTAGAAGATGAAGCAGTTTAACTTCGGGAAGGATCACTGCAGGAGCAATGTTACCATTTGTAACAACAATGCCAGAAGACCCTGCCTTTGAGGGCTACCACCAACATAGTCACGGAGGTAAAGGTACCTGAGGAAAGAAAACCAAAACCGTATGAAATAAAGGATGTTAAGTAAGCGAGTACAACTATAAATATAGAAAAGAAAAATCATTGGCCAAAATCTCGCAATTTGAATGTGAATACAAAATCAACAATATAAAAAAGATGGAATGCAACTGCAGACACGTGTTTCTGACTCATTAGTCGTCATCAGTACAGTATAGCCAAGTTAGAAGATGAAGCAGTTTAACTTGGGAAAGGATCACTACAGGAGCAATGTTACCATTTGTAACAAAAATGTCAGAAGACCCTGCCTTTCAGGGCGACGACCAACATAGTCACGGAGGTAAAGCTACCTGAGGAAAGAAAAGCCAAAACCGTATGAAATATAGGATGTTAATTAAGCGAGTACAACTATAAATATAGAACAGAAAAATCATTGGCAAAAAACTCGCAATGTGAATGTGAATACAAAATCAACAATATAAAAAGATGGAATGCAACTGCAGACACGTGTTTCTGACTCATTAGCCGACATCAGTACAGTATAGCCAAGTTAAAAGATGAAGCAGTTTAACTTCGGAAAGGATCACTACCGGAGCAATGTTACCATTTGTAACAACGATGTCAGAAAAACCTTCCTTTCAGGGCCACGACCAACATAGTCACGGAGGTAAAGCTACCTGAGGAAAGAAACGACAAAACCGTATGAAATAAAAGAGCAATGTTACCATTTGTAACAACAATGTCAGAAGGCCCTGCCTTTCAGGCCTACGACCAACATATTCACGGAGGTAAAGCTACCTGAGGAAAGAAAAGCCAAAACCGTATGAAATAAAGGATGTTAATTAAGCGAGTACAACTATAAATATAGAAAAGAAAAATCATTGGCAAAAAACTCGCCATGTGAATGTGAATACAAAATCAACAATATAAAAAAAAAGATGGAATGCAACTGCAGACACGTGTTTCTGACTCATTAGTCGTCATCAGTACAGTATAGCCCAGTTAGAAGATGAAGCAGTTTAACTTGGGAAAGGATCACTACAGGAGCAATGTTACCATTTGTAACAAGAATGTCAGAAGACCCTGCCTTTCAGGGCGACGACCAACATATTCACGGAAGTAAAGCTACCTGAGGAAAGAAAAGCCAAAACCGTATGAAATAAACGATGTTAAGTAAGCGAGTACAACTATAAATATAGAAAAAAAAATCATTGTCAAAAAACTCACAATGTGAATATGAATACAGAATCAAAAATATAAAAAAGATTGATTGCGACTGCAGCCACCTGTTTCTGACTCATTAGTCGTCATCAGTACAGTATAGCTAAGTTAGAAGATGAAGCAGTTTAACATGGGAACGGATCACTACAGGAGCAATGTTAACATTTCTAACAACAATGTCAGAAGACCCTGCCTTTCAGGGCGACGACCAACATAGTCACGGAGGTAAAGCTACCTGAGGAAAGAAAAGCCAAAACCGTATGTAATAAAGGATGTTAAGTAAGCGAGTACAACTATAAATATAGAACAGAAAAATCATTGGCAAAAAACTCGCAATGTGAATGTGAATACAAAATCAACAATATAAAAAAGATGGAATGCAACTGCAGACACGTGTTTCTGACTCATTAGTCGTCATCAGTACAGTATAGCCATGTTTGAAGATGAAGCCGTTTAACTTGGGAAAGGATCACTACAGGAGCAATGTTACAATTTGTAACAACAATGTCAGAAGACCCTGCCTTTCAGGGCGACGACCAACATTGTCACGGAGGTAAAGCTACCTGAGGAAAGAAAAGCCAAAACCGTATGAAATAAAGGATGTTAAGTAAGCGAGTACAACTATATAAATATCGAACAGAAATATCATTGGCAAAAAACTCGCAATGTGAAAGTGAATACAAAATCATCAATACAAAAAAGTTGGAATGCAACTGCAGACACGTGTTTCTGACTCATTAGTCGTCATCAGTACAGTATAGCCAAGTTAGAAGATGAAGCAGTTTAACTTGGGAAAGGATCACTACAGGAGCAATGTTACCATTTGTAACAAAAATGTCAGAAGACCCTGCCTTTGAGGGCTACCACCAACATAGTCACGGAGGTAAAGCTACCTGAGGAAAGAAAAGCCAAAACCGTATGAAATAAAGGATGTTAAGTAAGCGAGTACAACTATATAAATATAGAACAGAAATATCATTGGCAAAAAACTCGCAATGTGAAAGTGAATACAAAATCAACAATACAAAAAAGTTGGAATGCAACTGCAGACACGTGTTTCTGACTCATTAGTCGTCATCAATACAGTATAGCCAAGTTAGAAGATGAAGCAGTTTAACTTCGGGAAGGATCACTGCAGGAGCAATGTTACCATTTGTAACAACAATGCCAGAAGACCCTGCCTTTGAGGGCTACCACTAACATAGTCACGGAGGTAAAGCTACCTGAGGAAAGAAAAGCCAAAACCGTATGAAATAAAGGATGTTAAGTAAGCGAGTACAACTATAAATATAGAAAAGAAAAATCATTGGCCAAAATCTCGCAATTTGAATGTGAATACAAAATCAACAATATAAAAAAGATGGAATGCAACTGCAGACACGTGTTTCTGACTCATTAGTCGTCATCAGTACAGTATAGCCATGTTTGAAGATGAAGCAGTTTAACTTGGGAAAGGATCACTACAGGAGCAATGTTACTATTTGTAACAACAATGTCAGAAGACCCTGCCTTTCAGGGCGACGACCAACATTGTCACGGAGGTAAAGCTACCTGAGGAAAAAAAAAGCCAAAACCGTATGAAATAAAGGATGTTAAGTAAGCGAGTACAACTATATAAATATAGAACAGAAATATCATTGGCAAAAAACTCGCAATGTGAAAGTGAATACAAAATCAACAATACAAAAAAGTTGGAATGCAACTGCAGACACGTGTTTCTGACTCATTAGTCGTCATCAGTACAGTATAGCCAAGTTAGAAGATGAAGCAGTTTAACTTGGGAAAGGATCACTACAGGAGCAATGTTACCATTTGTAACAAAAATGTCAGAAGACCCTGCCTTTCAGGGCGACGACCAACATAGTCACGGAGGTAAAACTACCTGAGGAAAGAAAAGCCAAAACCGTATGAAATAAAGGATGTTAATTAAGCGAGTACAACTATAAATATAGAACAGAAAAATCATTGGCAAAAAACTCGCAATGTGAATGTGAATACAAAATCAACAATATAAAAAAGATGGAATGCAACTGCAGACACGTGTTTCTGACTCATTAGCCGACATCAGTACAGTATAGCCAAGTTAAAAGATGAAGCAGTTTAACTTCGGAAAGGATCACTACCGGAGCAATGTTACCATTTGTAACAACGATGTCAGAAAAACCTTCCTTTCAGGGCTACGACCAACATAGTCACGGAGGTAAAGCTACCTGAGGAAAGAAACGACAAAACCGTATGAAATAAAAGAGCAATGTTACCATTTGTAACAACAATGTCAGAAGGCCCTGCCTTTCAGGCCTACGACCAACATATTCACGGAGGTAAAGCTACCTGAGGAAAGAAAAGCCAAAACCGTATGAAATAAAGGATGTTAATTAAGCGAGTACAACTATAAATATAGAAAAGAAAAATCATTGGCAAAAAACTCGCCATGTGAATGTGAATACAAAATCAACAATATAAAAAAAAAGATGGAATGCAACTGCAGACACGTGTTTCTGACCCATTAGTCGTCGTCAGTAAAGTATAGCTAAGTTAGAAAATGAAGTAGCTTAACCTGGGAAAGGATCACTACAGGAGCAATGCTACCATTTGTAACAACAATGTTAGAAGACCCTGCCTTTCAAGGCGACTACCAACATAGTCACGGAAATAAAGCTACCTGAGGAGAGAAAAGCCAAAACCGTATGCAATAAAGGATGTTAAGTAAGCGGGTACAACTATAAATATAGAAAAGAAAAATCATTTGCAAAAAACTCGCAATGTGAATGTGAATACAGAATCAACCATATAAAAAAGATGGAATGCAACTGCAGACACGTGCTTCTGACTCATTAGTCGTCATCGGTACAGTATAGCCAAGTTAGAAGATGAAGCAGTTTAACTTGGGAAAGGATCACTACAGGAGCAATGTTACCATTTGTAACAAGAATGTCAGAAGACCCTGCCTTTCAATGCGACGACCAACATAGTCACGGAAGTAAAGCTACCTGAGGAAAGAAAAGCCAAAACCGTATGAAATAAAGGATGTTAAGTAAGCGAGTACAACTATAAATATAGAAAAAAAAATCATTGTCAAAAAACTCGCAATGTGAATATGAATACAGAATCAACAATATAAAAATGATGGAATGCAACCGCAGACACCTGTTTCTGACTCATTAGTCGTCATCAGTACAGTGTAGCAAAGTTAGAAGATGAGGCAGTTTAACTTGGGAACGGATCACTACAGGAGCAATGTTACCATTTCTAACAACAATGTCAGAAGACCCTGCCTTTCAGGGCGACGACCAGCATAATCACGGAGGTAAAGTTACCTGAGGAAAGAAAATTCAAAACCTTATGAAATAAAGGATGTTAAGTAAGCGAGTACAACTATAAATATAGAAAAGAAAAATCATTGGCCAAAAACTCGCAATGTGGATGTGAATACAAAATCAACAATATAAAAAAAAAAGATGGAATGCAACTGCAGACACGTGTTTCTGACTTATTAGTCGTCATCAGTACAGTATAGCCAAGTTAGAAGATGAAGTAGCTTAACTTGGGAAAGGATCACTACAGGAGCAATGTTACCATTTGTAACAACAATGTCAGAAGACCCTGCCTTTCAGGGCGACTACCAACATAGTCACGGAGATAAAGCTACCTGAGGAAATTAAAGCCAAAACCGTATGAAATAAAGGATGCTAAGTAAGCGAGTACAACTATAAATATAGAAAAGAAAAATCATTGGCAAAAAACTCGCAATGTGAATGTGAAAACAAAATCAACAATATAAATAAAAAAGATCGAATGCAACTGCAGACACGTGTTTCTGACTCATTAATCGTCATCAGTACAGTATAGCCAAGTTAGAAGATGAAGCAGTTTAACTTGGGAAAGGATCACTACAGGAGCAAAGTTACCGTTTGTAACAAGAATGTCAGAAGACCCTGCCTTTCAGGGCGACGACCAGCATAATCACGGAGGTAAAGCTACCTGAGGAAAGTAAAGCCAAAACCGTATGAAATAAAGGATGTTAAGTAAGCGAGTACAACTATAAATATAGGAAAGAAAAACCATTGGCAAAAAACCCGCAATGTGAATGTGAATACAGAATCAACAATATAAAAAAGATGGAATGCAACTGCAGACACGTGTTTCTGACTCATTAGTCGTCATCAGTACAGTATAGCCATGTTTGAAGATGAAGCAGTTTAACTTGGGAAAGGATCACTACAGGAGCAATGTTACCATTTGTGACAACAATGTCAGAAGACCCTGCCTTTCAGGGCGACGACCAACATTGTCACGGAGGTAAAACTACCTGAGGAAAGTAAAGCCAAAACCGTATGAAATAAAGGATGTTAAGTAAGCGAGTACAACTATATAAATATAGAAAAGAAATATCATTGGCAAAAAACTAGCAATGTGAAAGTGAATACAAAATCAACAATACAAAAAAGATGGAATGCAACTGCAGACACGTGTTTCTGACTCATTAATCGTCATCAGTACAGTATAGCCAAGTTAGAAGATGAAGCAGTTTAACTTGGGAAAGGATCGCTACAGGAGCAATGTTACCATTTGTAACAAAAATGTCAGAAGACCCTGCCTTTCAGGGCGACGACCAACATAGTCACGGAGGTAAAGCTACCTGAGGAAAGAAAAGCCAAAACCGTATGTAATAAAGGATGTTAAGTAAGCGACTACAACTATAAATATAGAACAGAAAAATCATTGTGCAAAAAACTCGCAATCTGAATGTGAATACAAAATCAACAATATAAAAAAGATGGAATGCAACTGCAGACACGTGTTTCTGACTCATTAGTCGTCATCAGTACAGTATAGCCAAGTTAGAAGATGAAGCAGTTTAACTTCGGGAAGGATCACTGCAGGAGCAATGTTACCATTTGTAACAACAATGCCAGAAGACCCTGCCTTTGAGGGCCACCACCAACATAGTCACGGAGGTAAAGCTACCTGAGGAAATAAAAGCCAAAACCGTATGCAATAAAGGATGTTAAGTAAGCGAGTACAACTATAAATATACAAAAAAAAATCATTGGCAATAAACTCGCAATGTGAATGTGAATACAAAATCAAAAATATAAAAAATGGAATGCAACTGCAGACACGTGTTTCTGACTCATTAGCCGTCATCAGTACAGTATAGCCAAGTTAGAAGATGAAGCAGTTTAACTTCGGAAAGTATCACTACCGGAGCAATGTTACCATTTGTAACAACAATGTCAGAAGACCCTGCCTTTCAGGGCTACGACCAACATAGTCACGGAGGTAAAGCTACCTGAGGAAAGAAAAATCAAAACCGTGTAAAATAAAGTATGTTAAGTAAGCGAGTAAAACAATAAATATAGAAAAGAAAAATCATTGGCAAAAAACTCGCACTGTGAATGTGAATACAAAATCAACAATATATAAAAAAAGATGGAATGCAACTGCAGACACGTGTTTCTGACTCATTAGTCGTCATCAGTACGGTATAGCTAAGTTAGAAAATGAACTAGCTTAACTTGGGGAAGGATCAATACAGGAGCAATGTTAACATTTCTAACAACAATGTCAGAAGCCCCTGCCTTTCAGGGCGACGACCAACATAGTCACGGAGGTAAAGCTTCCTGAGGAAAGAAAAACCAAAACCGTGTGAAATAAAGTATGTTAAGTAAGCGAGTACAACTATAAATATAGAAAAGAAAAATCATTGGCAAAAAACTCGCCATGTGGATGTGAATACAAAATCAACAATATATAAAAAAAGATGGAATGCAACTGCAGACACGTGTTTCTGACTCATTAATCGTCATCAGTACAGTATAGCTAAGTTAGAAAATGAAGTAGCTTAACTTGGGAACGGATCAATACAGGAGCAATGTTAACATTTCTAACAACAATGTCAGAAGACCCTGCCTTTCAGGGCGCCGACCAACATAGTAACGGAGGTAAAGCTACCTGAGGAAAGAAAAGTCAAAACCTTATGAAATAAAGGATGTTAAATAAGCGAGTACAACTATAAATATAGAAAAAAAAAATCATTGGCCAAAAACTTGCAATATGAATGTGACTACAAAATCAACAATATAAAAAAGATGGAATGCAACTGCAGACACGTGTTTCTGACTCATTAGTCGTCATCAGTACAGTATAGCCATGTTAGCAGATGAAGCAGTTTAACTTGGGAAAGGATCACTACAGGAGCAATGTTACCATTTGTAACAACAATGTCAGAAGACCCTGCCTTTCAGGGCGACGACCAACATAGTCACGGAAGTAAAGCTACCTAAGGAAAGAAAAGCCAAAACCGTATGAAATAAAGGATGTTAAGTAAGCGAGTACAACTATAAATATAGAACAGAAAAATCATTGGCAAAAAACTCGCAATGTGAATGTGAATACAAAATCAACAATATAAAAAAGATGGAATGCAACTGCAGACACGTGTTTCTGACTCATTAGCCGTCATCAGTACAGTATAGCCAAGTTGGAAGATGAAGCAGTTTAACTTCGGAAAGGATCACTACCGGAGCAATGTTACCATTTGTAACGACGATGCCAGAAGAACCTGCCTTTCAGGGCTACGACCAACATAGTCACGGAGGTAAAGTTACCTGAGGAAAGAAAAGATAAAACCGTATGAAATAAAGGAGCAATGTTACCATTTGTAACAACAATGTCAGAAGACCCTGCCTTTCAGGGCTACGACCAACATAGTCACGGAGGTAAAGCTACCTGAGGAAAGAAAAACCAAAACCGGTTAAATAAAGGATGTTAAGTAAGCGAGTACAACTATAAATATAGAAAAGAAAAATCATTGGCAAAAGACTCGCAATGTGAATGTGAATAAAGAATCAAAAATATAAAAAAGATGGAACGCAACTGCTGACACCTGTTTTTGACTCATTAGTCGTCATCAGTACAGTATAGCCGGGTTAGAAGATGAAGCAGTTTAACTTAGGAGCGAATCACTACAGGAGCAATGTTACCATTTCTAACAACAATGTCAGAAGACCTTGCCTTTCAGGGCGACCACCAACATAGTAACGGAGGTAAAGCTACCTGAGGAAAGAAAAGTCAAAACCTTATGAAAAAAAAAAGGATGTTAAGTAAGCGAGTACAACTATAAATATAGAAAAGAAAAATCGTTGGCCAAAAACTCGCAATATGAATGTGAATACAAAATCAACAATAAAAAAGATGGAATGCAACTGCAGACACGTGTTTCTGACTCATTAGCCGTCATAAGTACATTATAGCCATGTTAGAAGATGAAGCAGTTTAACTTGGGAAAGGATCACTACAGGAGCAATGTTACCATTTGTAACAACAATGTCAGAAGACCCTGCCTTTCAGGGCGACGAACAACGTAATCACGGAGGTAAAGCTACCTGAGGAAAGAAAAGCCAAAACCGTATGAAATAAAGGATGTTAAGTAAACGAGTACAACTATATATATGGAAAAGAGAAATCATTGGCAAAAAACTCGCAATGTGGATGTGAATACAAAATCAACAATACAAAAAAATAAGATGGAATGCAACTGCAGACACGTGTTTCTGTCTCATTAGGCGTCGTCAGTACAGTATAGCCAAGTTAGAAGATGAAGTAGCTTAACTTGGGAAAGGATCACTACAGGAGCTATGTTACCATTTGTAACAACAATGTTAGAAGACTCTGCCTTTCAGGGCGACTACCAACATAGTGACGGAGATGAAGCTACCTGAGGAAATAAAAGCCAAAACCGTATGCAATAAAGGATGTTAAGTAAGCGAGTACAACTATAAATTAACAAAAAAAAATCATTGGCCAAAAACTCGCAATGTGAATGTGAATACAAAATCAAAAATATAAATAATGGAATGCAACTGCAGACACGTGTATCTGACTCATTAGTCGTCATCAGTACGGTATAGCCAAGTTAGAAGATGAAGCAGTTTAAATTGGGAAAGGATCACTACAGGAGCAATGTTACCATTTGTAACAAGAATGTCAGAAGACCCTGCCTTTCAGGGCGACGACCAACATAGTCACGGAAGTAAAGCTACCTGAGGAAAGAAAAGCCAAAACCGTATGAAATAACGGATGTTAAGTAAGCGAGTACAACTATAAATATAGAAAAGAAAAATTATTGTCAAAAAACTCGCACTGTGAATGTGAATACAAAATCAACAATATATAAAAAAAGATGGAATGCAACTGCAGGCACGTGTTTCTGACTCATTAGTCGTCATCAGTACAGTATAGCCATGTTTGAAGATGAAGCCGTTTAACTTGGGAAAGGATCACTACAGGAGCAATGTTACCATTTGTAACAACAATGTCAGAAGACCCTGCCTTTCAGGGCGACGACCAACATTGTCACGGCGGTAAAGCTACCTGAGGAAAGAAAAGCCAAAACCGTATGAAATAAAGGATGTTAAGTAAGCGAGTACAACTATATAAATATCGAACAGAAATATCATTGGCAAAAAACTCGCAATGTGAAAGTGAATACAAAATCATCAATACAAAAAAGTTGGAATGCAACTGCAGACACGTGTTTCTGACTCATTAGTCGTCATCAGTACAGTATAGCCAAGTTAGAAGATGAAGCAGTTTAACTTGGGAAAGGATCACTACAGGAGCAATGTTACCATTTGTAACAAAAATGTCAGAAGACCCTGCCTTTGAGGGCTACCACCAACATAGTCACGGAGGTAAAGCTACCTGAGGAAAGAAAAGCCAAAACCGTATGAAATAAAGGATGTTAAGTAAGCGAGTACAACTATATAAATATAGAACAGAAATATCATTGGCAAAAAACTCGCAATGTGAAAGTGAATACAAAATCAACAATACAAAAAAGTTGGAATGCAACTGCAGACACGTGTTTCTGACTCATTAGTCGTCATCAATACAGTATAGCCAAGTTAGAAGATGAAGCAGTTTAACTTCGGGAAGGATCACTGCAGGAGCAATGTTACCATTTGTAACAACAATGCCAGAAGACCCTGCCTTTGAGGGCTACCACTAACATAGTCACGGAGGTAAAGCTACCTGAGGAAAGAAAAGCCAAAACCGTATGAAATAAAGGATGTTAAGTAAGCGAGTACAACTATAAATATAGAAAAGAAAAATCATTGGCCAAAATCTCGCAATTTGAATGTGAATACAAAATCAACAATATAAAAAAGATGGAATGCAACTGCAGACACGTGTTTCTGACTCATTAGTCGTCATCAGTACAGTATAGCCATGTTTGAAGATGAAGCAGTTTAACTTGGGAAAGGATCACTACAGGAGCAATGTTACTATTTGTAACAACAATGTCAGAAGACCCTGCCTTTCAGGGCGACGACCAACATTGTCACGGAGGTAAAGCTACCTGAGGAAAAAAAAAGCCAAAACCGTATGAAATAAAGGATGTTAAGTAAGCGAGTACAACTATATAAATATAGAACAGAAATATCATTGGCAAAAAACTCGCAATGTGAAAGTGAATACAAAATCAACAATACAAAAAAGTTGGAATGCAACTGCAGACACGTGTTTCTGACTCATTAGTCGTCATCAGTACAGTATAGCCAAGTTAGAAGATGAAGCAGTTTAACTTGGGAAAGGATCACTACAGGAGCAATGTTACCATTTGTAACAAAAATGTCAGAAGACCCTGCCTTTCAGGGCGACGACCAACATAGTCACGGAGGTAAAACTACCTGAGGAAAGAAAAGCCAAAACCGTATGAAATAAAGGATGTTAATTAAGCGAGTACAACTATAAATATAGAACAGAAAAATCATTGGCAAAAAACTCGCAATGTGAATGTGAATACAAAATCAACAATATAAAAAAGATGGAATGCAACTGCAGACACGTGTTTCTGACTCATTAGCCGACATCAGTACAGTATAGCCAAGTTAAAAGATGAAGCAGTTTAACTTCGGAAAGGATCACTACCGGAGCAATGTTACCATTTGTAACAACGATGTCAGAAAAACCTTCCTTTCAGGGCTACGACCAACATAGTCACGGAGGTAAAGCTACCTGAGGAAAGAAACGACAAAACCGTATGAAATAAAAGAGCAATGTTACCATTTGTAACAACAATGTCAGAAGGCCCTGCCTTTCAGGCCTACGACCAACATATTCACGGAGGTAAAGCTACCTGAGGAAAGAAAAGCCAAAACCGTATGAAATAAAGGATGTTAATTAAGCGAGTACAACTATAAATATAGAAAAGAAAAATCATTGGCAAAAAACTCGCCATGTGAATGTGAATACAAAATCAACAATATAAAAAAAAAGATGGAATGCAACTGCAGACACGTGTTTCTGACCCATTAGTCGTCGTCAGTAAAGTATAGCTAAGTTAGAAAATGAAGTAGCTTAACCTGGGAAAGGATCACTACAGGAGCAATGCTACCATTTGTAACAACAATGTTAGAAGACCCTGCCTTTCAAGGCGACTACCAACATAGTCACGGAAATAAAGCTACCTGAGGAGAGAAAAGCCAAAACCGTATGCAATAAAGGATGTTAAGTAAGCGGGTACAACTATAAATATAGAAAAGAAAAATCATTTGCAAAAAACTCGCAATGTGAATGTGAATACAGAATCAACAATATAAAAAAGATGGAATGCAACTGCAGACACGTGCTTCTGACTCATTAGTCGTCATCGGTACAGTATAGCCAAGTTAGAAGATGAAGCAGTTTAACTTGGGAAAGGATCACTACAGGAGCAATGTTACCATTTGTAACAAGAATGTCAGAAGACCCTGCCTTTCAATGCGACGACCAACATAGTCACGGAAGTAAAGCTACCTGAGGAAAGAAAAGCCAAAACCGTATGAAATAAAGGATGTTAAGTAAGCGAGTACAACTATAAATATAGAAAAAAAAATCATTGTCAAAAAACTCGCAATGTGAATATGAATACAGAATCAACAATATAAAAATGATGGAATGCAACCGCAGACACCTGTTTCTGACTCATTAGTCGTCATCAGTACAGTGTAGCAAAGTTAGAAGATGAGGCAGTTTAACTTGGGAACGGATCACTACAGGAGCAATGTTACCATTTCTAACAACAATGTCAGAAGACCCTGCCTTTCAGGGCGACGACCAGCATAATCACGGAGGTAAAGTTACCTGAGGAAAGAAAATTCAAAACCTTATGAAATAAAGGATGTTAAGTAAGCGAGTACAACTATAAATATAGAAAAGAAAAATCATTGGCCAAAAACTCGCAATGTGGATGTGAATACAAAATCAACAATATAAAAAAAAAGATGGAATGCAACTGCAGACACGTGTTTCTGACTTATTAGTCGTCATCAGTACAGTATAGCCAAGTTAGAAGATGAAGTAGCTTAACTTGGGAAAGGATCACTACAGGAGCAATGTTACCATTTGTAACAACAATGTCAGAAGACCCTGCCTTTCAGGGCGACTACCAACATAGTCACGGAGATAAAGCTACCTGAGGAAATTAAAGCCAAAACCGTATGAAATAAAGGATGCTAAGTAAGCGAGTACAACTATAAATATAGAAAAGAAAAATCATTGGCAAAAAACTCGCAATGTGAATGTGAAAACAAAATCAACAATATAAATAAAAAAGATGGAATGCAACTGCAGACACGTGTTTCTGACTCATTAATCGTCATCAGTACAGTATAGCCAAGTTAGAAAATGAAGCAGTTTAACTTGGGAAAGGATCACTACAGGAGCAAAGTTACCGTTTGTAACAAGAATGTCAGAAGACCCTGCCTTTCAGGGCGACGACCAGCATAATCACGGAGGTAAAGCTACCTGAGGAAAGTAAAGCCAAAACCGTATGAAATAAAGGATGTTAAGTAAGCGAGTACAACTATAAATATAGGAAAGAAAAACCATTGGCAAAAAACCCGCAATGTGAATGTGAATACAGAATCAACAATATAAAAAAGATGGAAAGCAACTGCAGACACGTGTTTCTGACTCATTAGTCGTCATCAGTACAGTATAGCCATGTTTGAAGATGAAGCAGTTTAATTTGGGAAAGGATCACTACAGGAGCAATGTTACCATTTGTGACAACAATGTCAGAAGACCCTGCCTTTCAGGGCGACGACCAACATTTTCACGGAGGTAAAACTACCTGAGGAAAGTAAAGCCAAAACCGTATGAAATAAAGGATGTTAAGTAAGCGAGTACAACTATATAAATATAGAAAAGAAATATCATTGGCAAAAAACTCGCAATGTGAAAGTGAATACAAAATCAACAATACAAAAAAGATGGAATGCAACTGCAGACACGTGTTTCTGACTCATTAATCGTCATCAGTACAGTATAGCCAAGTTAGAAGATGAAGCAGTTTAACTTGGGAAAGGATCGCTACAGGAGCAATGTTACCATTTGTAACAAAAATGTCAGAAGACCCTGCCTTTCAGGGCGACGACCAACATAGTCACGGAGGTAAAGCTACCTGAGGAAAGAAAAGCCAAAACCGTATGTAATAAAGGATGTTAAGTAAGCGACTACAACTATAAATATAGAACAGAAAAATCATTGTGCAAAAAACTCGCAATCTGAATGTGAATACAAAATCAACAATATAAAAAAGATGGAATGCAACTGCAGACACGTGTTTCTGACTCATTAGTCGTCATCAGTACAGTATAGCCAAGTTAGAAGATGAAGCAGTTTAACTTCGGGAAGGATCACTGCAGGAGCAATGTTACCATTTGTAACAACAATGCCAGAAGACCCTGCCTTTGAGGGCCACCACCAACATAGTCACGGAGGTAAAGCTACCTGAGGAAATAAAAGCCAAAACCGTATGCAATAAAGGATGTTAAGTAAGCGAGTACAACTATAAATATACAAAAAAAAATCATTGGCAATAAACTCGCAATGTGAATGTGAATACAAAATCAAAAATATAAAAAATGGAATGCAACTGCAGACATGTGTTTCTGACTCATTAGCCGTCATCAGTACAGTATAGCCAAGTTAGAAGATGAAGCAGTTTAACTTCGGAAAGTATCACTACCGGAGCAATGTTACCATTTGTAACAACAATGTCAGAAGACCCTGCCTTTCAGGGCTACGACCAACATAGTCACGGAGGTAAAGCTACCTGAGGAAAGAAAAATCAAAACCGTGTAAAATAAAGTATGTTAAGTAAGCGAGTAAAACAATAAATATAGAAAAGAAAAATCATTGGCAAAAAACTCGCACTGTGAATGTGAATACAAAATCAACAATATATAAAAAAAGATGGAATGCAACTGCAGACACGTGTTTCTGACTCATTAGTCGTCATCAGTACAGTATAGCTAAGTTAGAAAATGAACTAGCTTAACTTGGGGAAGGATCACTACAGGAGCAATGTTACGATTTGTAACAACAATGTCAGAAGATCCTGCCTTTCAGGGCGACGACCAACATAGTCACGGAGGTAAAGCTTCCTGAGGAAAGAAAAACCAAAACCGTGTGAAATAAAGTATGTTAAGTAAGCGAGTACAACTATAAATATAGAAAAGAAAAATCATTGGCAAAAAACTCGCCATGTGGATGTGAATACAAAATCAACAATATATAAAAAAAGATGGAATGCAACTGCAGACACGTGTTTCTGACTCATTAATCGTCATCAGTACAGTATAGCTAAGTTAGAAAATGAAGTAGCTTAACTTGGGAACGGATCAATACAGGAGCAATGTTAACATTTCTAACAACAATGTCAGAAGACCCTGCCTTTCAGGGCGCCGACCAACATAGTAACGGAGGTAAAGCTACCTGAGGAAAGAAAAGTCAAAACCTTATGAAATAAAGGATGTTAAATAAGCGAGTACAACTATAAATATAGAAAAAACAAATCATTGGCCAAAAACTTGCAATATGAATGTGACTACAAAATCAACAATATAAAAAAGATGGAATGCAACTGCAGACACGTGTTTCTGACTCATTAGTCGTCATCAGTACAGTATAGCCATGTTAGCAGATGAAGCAGTTTAACTTGGGAAAGGATCACTACAGGAGCAATGTTACCATTTGTAACAACAATGTCAGAAGACCCTGCCTTTCAGGGCGACGACCAACATAGTCACGGAAGTAAAGCTACCTAAGGAAAGAAAAGCCAAAACCGTATGAAATAAAGGATGTTAAGTAAGCGAGTACAACTATAAATATAGAACAGAAAAATCATTGGCAAAAAACTCGCAATGTGAATGTGAATACAAAATCAACAATATAAAAAAGATGGAATGCAACTGCAGACACGTGTTTCTGACTCATTAGCCGTCATCAGTACAGTATAGCCAAGTTGGAAGATGAAGCAGTTTAACTTCGGAAAGGATCACTACCGGAGCAATGTTACCATTTGTAACAACAATGTCAGAAGACCCTGCCTTTCAGGGCGACTACCAACATAGTCACGGAAATAAAGCTACCTGAGGAAAGAAAAGCCAAAACCGTATGCAATAAAGGATGTTAAGTAAGCGAGTACAACAATAAATATAGAAAAGAAAAATCATTGGCAAAAGACTCGCAATGTGAATGTGAATAAAGAATCAAAAATATAAAAAAGATGGAACGCAACTGCTGACACCTGTTTTTGACTCATTAGTCGTCATCAGTACAGTATAGCCGGGTTAGAAGATGAAGCAGTTTAACTTAGGAGCGAATCACTACAGGAGCAATGTTACCATTTCTAACAACGATGCCAGAAGAACCTGCCTTTCAGGGCTACGACCAACATAGTCACGGAAGTAAAGTTACCTGAGGAAAGAAAAGATAAAACCGTATGAAATAAAGGAGCAATGTTACCATTTGTAACAACAATGTCAGAAGACCCTGCCTTTCAGGGCTACGACCAACATAGTCACGGAGGTAAAGCTACCTGAGGAAAGAAAAACCAAAACCGGTTAAATAAAGGATGTTAAGTAAGCGAGTACAACTATAAATATAGAAAAGAAAAATCATTGGCAAGAAACTCGCCATGTGAATGTGAATACAAAATCAACAATATAAAAAAAAGATGGAATGCAACTGCAGACACGTGTTTCTCACTCATTACTCGTCATCAGTACAGTATAGCTAAGTTAGAAAATGAAGTAGCTTAACTTGGGAAAGGATCACTACAGGAGCAATGTTACCATTTGTAACAACAATGTCAGAAGACCCTGCCTTTCAGGGCGACTACCAACATAGTCACGGAAATAAAGCTACCTGAGGAAAGAAAAGCCAAAACCGTATGCAATAAAGGATGTTAAGTAAGCGAGTACAACAATAAATATAGAAAAGAAAAATCATTGGCAAAAGACTCGCAATGTGAATGTGAATAAAGAATCAAAAATATAAAAAAGATGGAACGCAACTGCTGACACCTGTTTTTGACTCATTAGTCGTCATCAGTACAGTATAGCCGGGTTAGAAGATGAAGCAGTTTAACTTAGGAGCGAATCACTACAGGAGCAATGTTACCATTTCTAACAACAATGTCAGAAGACCTTGCCTTTCAGGGCGACGACCAACATAGTAACGGAGGTAAAGCTACCTGAGGAAAGAAAAGTCAAAACCTTATGAAAAAAAAAGGATGTTAAGTAAGCGAGTACAACTATAAATATAGAAAAGAAAAATCGTTGGCCAAAAACTCGCAATGTGAATGTGAATACAAAATCAACAATAAAAAAGATGGAATGCAACTGCAGACACGTGTTTCTGACTCATTAGCTGTCATAAGTACATTATAGCCATGTTAGAAGATGAAGCAGTTTAACTTGGGAAAGGATCACTACAGGAGCAATGTTACCATTTGTAACAACAATGTCAGAAGACCCTGCCTTTCAGGGCGACGAACAACGTAATCACGGAGGTAAAGCTACCTGAGGAAAGAAAAGCCAAAACCGTATGGAATAAAGGATGTTAAGTAAGCGAGTACAACTATATATATGGAAAAGAGAAATCATTGGCAAAAAACTCGCAATGTGGATGTGAATACAAAATCAACAATACAAAAAAATAAGATGGAATGCAACTGCAGACACGTGTTTCTGTCTCATTAGGCGTCGTCAGTACAGTATAGCCAAGTTAGAAGATGAAGTAGCTTAACTTGGGAAAGGATCACTACAGGAGCTATGTTACCATTTGTAACAACAATGTTAGAAGACTCTGCCTTTCAGGGCGACTACCAACATAGTGACGGAGATGAAGCTACCTGAGGAAATAAAAGCCAAAACCGTATGCAATAAAGGATGTTAAGTAAGCGAGTACAACTATAAATTAACAAAAAAAAATCATTGGCCAAAAACTCGCAATGTGAATGTGAATACAAAATCAAAAATATAAATAATGGAATGCAACTGCAGACACGTGTATCTGACTCATTAGTCGTCATCAGTACGGTATAGCCAAGTTAGAAGATGAAGCAGATTAAATTGGGAAAGGATCACTACAGGAGCAATGTTACCATTTGTAACAAGAATGTCAGAAGACCCTGCCTTTCAGGGCGACGACCAACATAGTCACGGAAGTAAAGCTACCTGAGGAAAGAAAAGCCAAAACCGTATGAAATAACGGATGTTAAGTAAGCGAGTACAACTATAAATATAGAAAAGAAAAATTATTTTCAAAAAACTCGCACTGTGAATGTGAATACAAAATCAACAATATATAAAAAAAGATGGAATGCAACTGCAGACACGTGTTTCTGACTCATTAGTCGTCATCCGTACAGTAGAGCTAAGTTAGAAAATGAACTTGCTTAACTTGGGAAAGGATCACTACAGGAGCCATGTTACCATTTGTAACAACAATGTCAGAAGATCCTGCCTTTCAGGGCGACGACCAACATAGTCACGGAGGTAAAGCCTCCTGAGGAAAGAAAAACCAAAACCGTGTGAAATAAAGTATGTTAAGTAAGCGAGTACAACTATAAATATAGAAAAGAAAAATCATTGGCAAAAAACTCGCACTGTGAATGTGAATACAAAATCAAAAATATATAAAAAAAGATGGAATGCAACTGCAGACACGAGTTTCTGACTCATTAGTCGTCATCAGTACAGTATAGCTAAGTTAGAAAATGAACTAGCTTAACTTGGGAAAGGATCACTACAGGAGCAATGTTACCATTTGTAACAACAATGTCAGAAGATCCTGCCTTTCAGGGCGGCGACCAACATAGTCACGGAGGTAAAGCTTCCTGAGGAAAGAAAAACCAAAACCGTGTGAAATAAAGTATGTTAAGTAAGCGAGTACAACTATAAATATAGAAAAGAAAAATCATTGGCAAAAAACTCGCCATGTGAATGTGAATACAAAAACAACAATATAAAAAAGATGGAATGCAACAGCAGACACGTGTTTCTGACTCATTAGTCGTCATCAGTACAGTATAGCCAAGTTAGAAGATTAAGCAGTTTAACCTGGGAAAGGAACACTACAGGAGCAATGTTACCATTTGTAACAACAATGTCAGAAGACCCTGCCTTTCAGGGCGACAACCAAGATAGTCACGGAGGTAAAGATACCTGAGGAAAGAAAAGCCAAAACCGTATGAAATAAAGGATTTTAAGTAAGCGAGTACAGCTATAAAAATAGAAAAGAAAAATCATTGGCAAAAAACTCGCAATGTGAATGTGAATACAAAAACAACAATATAAAAAAGATGGAATGCAACTGCAGACACGTGTTTCTGACTCATTAGTCGTCATCAGTACAGTATAGCCAAGTTAGAAAATCAAGCAGTTTAACTTGGGAAAGGAACACTACAGGAGCAATGTTACCATTTGTAACAACAATGTCAGAAGACCCTGCCTTTCAGGGCGACTACCAACATAGTCACGGAAATAAAGCTACCTGAGGAAAGAAAATCCAAAACCGTATGCAATAAAGGATGTTAAGTAAGCGAGGACAACTATAAATATAGAAAAGAAAAATCATTGGCAAAAAACTCGCAATGTGAATGTGAATACAGAATCAACAATATAAAAAAGATGAAATGCAATTGCAGACACCTGTTACTGACTCATTAGTCGTCATCAGTACAGTGTAGCCAAGTTAGAAGATGAAGTAGCTTAACTTGGGAAAGGATCACTACAGGAGCTATGTTACCATTTGTAACAAAAATGTTAGAAGACCCTGCCTTTCAGGGCGACTACCAACATAGTGACGGAAATGAAGCTACCTGAGGAAATAAAAGCCAAAACAGTATGCAATAAAGGATGTTAAGTAAGCGAGTACAACTATAAATTAACAAAAAAAAATCATTGGCAATAAAGTCGCAATGTGAATGTGAATACAAAATCAAAAATATAAATAATGGAATGCAACTGCAGACACGTGTATCTGACTCATTAGTCGTCATTAGTACGGTATAGCCAAGTTAGAAGATGAAGCAGTTTAAATTGGGGAAGGATCACTACAGGAGCAATGTTACCATTTGTAACAAGAATGTCAGAAGACCCTGCCTTTCAGGGCGACGACCAACATAGTCACGGAAGTAAAGCTACCTGAGGAAAGAAAAGCCAAAACCGTATGAAATAACGGATGTTAAGTAAGCGAGTACAACTATAAATATAGAAAAGGAAAATTATTGTCAAAAAACTCGCAATTTGAATATGAATACAGAATAAAAATATAAAAAAGATGGAATGCAACTGCAAACACCTGTTTTTGACTCATTAGTCTTCATCAGTACAGTATAGCCATGTTTGAAAATGAAGCAGTTTAACTTTTTAAAAGGATCACTACAGGAGCAACGTTACCATTTGTAACAACAATGTCAAAAGACCCTGCCTTTCAGGGCGACGACCAACATAGTAACGGAGGTAAAGCTACCTGAGGACAGAAAAGCCGAAACCGTATGAAATAAAGGATGTTAAGTAAGCGGGTACAACTATATAAATATAGAAAAGAAATATCATTGGCAAAAAACTCGCAATGTGGATGTGAATACAAAATCAACAATACAAAAAAGCAGGAATGCAACTGCAGACACGTGTTTCTGACTCATTAGTCGTCATCAGTACAGTATAGCCAAGTTAGAAGATCAAGCAGTTTAACTTGGGAAAGGAACACTACAGGAGCAATGTTACCATTTGTAACAACAATGTCAGAAGACCCTGCCTTTCAGGGCGACAACCAACATAGTCACGGAGGTAAAGCTACCTGAGGACAGAAAAGCCGAAACCGTATGAAATCAAGGATGTTAAGTAAGCGGGTACAACTATATAAATATAGAAAAGAAATATCATTGGCAAAAAACTCGCAATGTGGATGTGAATACAAAATCAACAATACAAAAAAGCAGGAATGCAACTGCAGACACCTCTTTCTGACTCATTAATCGTCATCAGTACAATATAGAAATGTTAGAAGATGAAGCAGTTTAACTTGGGAAAGGATCACTACAGGAGCAATGTTACCATTTGTAACAAAAATGTCAGAAGACCCTGCCTTTCAGGGCGACAACCAACATAGTCACGGAGGTAAAGATACCTGAGGAAAGAAAAGCCAAAACCGTATGAAATAAAGGATTTTAAGTAAGCGAGTAGAGCTATAAAAATAGAAAAGAAAAATCATTGGCAAAAAACTCGCAATGTGAATGTGAATACAAAAACAACAATATAAAAAAGATGGAATGCAACTGCAGACACGTGTTTCTGACTCATTAGTC
The DNA here is from genome assembly GCF_917563875.1 of Diabrotica virgifera virgifera. NCBI lineage: Eukaryota > Metazoa > Arthropoda > Insecta > Coleoptera > Chrysomelidae > Diabrotica > Diabrotica virgifera. Next base: position 117,950,103 of record NC_065448.1, read on the forward strand.
GTCATCAGTACAGTATAGCCAAGTTAGAAGATCAAGCAGTTTAACTTGGGAAAGGAACACTACAGGAGCAATGTTACCATTTGTAACAACAATGTCAGAAGACCCGGCCTTTCAGGGCGACGACCAACATAGTAACAGAGGTAAAGCTACCTAAGGAAAGAAAAGTCAAAACCTTATGAAATAAAGGATGTTAAGTAAGCGAGTACAACTATAAATATAGAAAAGAAAAATCATTGGCCAAAAACTCGCAATGTGAATGTGAATACAAAATCCACAATATAAAAAAGATGGAATGCAACTGCAGACACGTGTTTCTGACTCATTTGTCGTCATCAGTACAATATAGCCATGTTAGAAGATGAAGCAGTTTAACTTGGGAAAGGATCACTACAGTAGCAATGTTGCCATTTGTAACAACAATGTCAGAAGACGCTGTCTTTCAGGGCGACGACCAACATAGTCACGGAGGTAAAGCTACCTGAGGAAAGCAAAGCCAAAACCGTATGTAATAAAGGATGTTAAGTAAGCGAGTACAACTATAAATATAGAACAGAAAAATCATTGGCAAAAAACTCGCAATGTGAATGTGAATACAAAATCAACAATATAAAAAAGATGGAATGCAACTGCAGACACATGTTTCTGACTCATTAGTCGTCATCAGTACAGTATAGCCAAGTTAGAAGATGAAGCAGTTTAACTTCGGAAAGCATCACTACAGGAGCAATGTTACCATTTGTAACAACAATGCCAGAAGACCCTGCCTTTCAGGGCTACGACCAACAAAGTCACGGAGGTAAAGATGCCTGAGGAAAAAAAAGCCAAAACCGTATGAAATAAAGGATGTTAAGTAAGCGAGTACAACTATAAATATAGAAAAAAAAATCGTTGGCAAAAAACTCGCAATGTGAATGTGAATACAAAATCAACAATATAAAAAAAAAAGATGGAATGCAACTGCAGACACGTGTTTCTGACTCATTAGTCGTCATCAGTACAGTATAGCCGAGTTAGAAGATGAAGCAATTTAACTTCGGAAAGGATCACTACAGGAGCAATGTTACCATTTGTAACAATAATTTCAGAAGACCCTGCCTTTCAGGACGACTACGAACATAGTCACGGAAATAAAGCTACCTGAGGAAAGAAAAGCCAAAACCGTATGCAATAAACGATGTTAAGTAAGCTAGTACAACTATAAATATAGAAAAGAAAAATCATTGGCAAAAAACTCGCAATGTGAATGTGAATACTGAATCAACCATAAAAAAAAAGATGGAATGCAACTGCAGACACCTGTTTCTGACTCATTTGTCGTCATCAGTACAGTGCAGCCAAGTTAGAAGATGAAGCAGTTTAACTTCGGAAAGGATCACTACAGGAGCAAAGTTACCATTTGTAACAAGAATGTCTGAAGACCCTGCCTTTCAGGGCGACGACCAACATAATAACGGAGGTAAAGCTACCTGAGGAAAGAAATGCCAAAACCGTATGCAATAAAGGATGTTAAGTAAGCGAGTACAACTATAAATATAGAAAAGAAAAATCATTGGCAAAAAACTCGCAATGTGAATGAGAATACAGAATCAACAATATAAAAAAGATAGAGTGCAACTGCAGACACCTGTTTCTGACTCATTAGTCGTCATCAGTACAGTATAGCCAAGTTAGAAGATGAAGCAGTTTAACTTGGGAATGGATCACTACAGGAGCAATGTTAACATTTCTAACAACAATGTCAGAAGACCCTGCCTTTCAGGGCGACGACCAACATAGTAACGGAGGTAAAGCTACCTAAGGAAAGAAAAGTCAAAACCTTATGAAATACAGGATGTTAAGTAAGCGAGTACAACTATAAATATAGAAAAGAAAAATCATTGGCCAAAAACTCGCAATGTGAATGTGAATACAAAATCAACAATATAAAAAAGATGGAATGCAACTGCAGACACGTGTTTCTGACTCATTAGTCGTCATCAGTACAGTATAGCCATGTTAGCAGATGAAGCAGCTTAACTTGGGAAAGGATCACTACAGGAGCAATGTTACCATTTGTAACAACAATGTCAGAAGACCCTGTCTTTCAGGGCGACGACCAACATAGTCACGGAGGTAAAGATACCTGAGGAAAGAAAAGCCAAAACCGTATGTAATAAAGGATGTTAAGTAAGCGAGTACAACTATAAATATAGAACAGAAAAATCATTGGCAAAAAACTCGCAATGTGAATGTGAATACAAAATCAACGATATAAAAAAGATGGAATGCAACTGCAGACACGTTTTACTGACTCATTAGTCGTCATCAGTACAGTATAGCCAAGTTAGAAGATGAAGCAGTTTAACTTCGGAAAGCATCACTACAGGAGCAATGTTACCATTTGTAACAACAATGTCAGAAGACCCTGCCTTTCAGGGCTACGACCAACATAGTCACGGAGGTAAAGATACCTGAGGAAAGAAAAGCCAAAACCGTATGAAGTAAAGGATGTTAAGTAAGCGAGTACAACTATAAATATAGAAAAAAAAATCGTTGGCAAAAAACTCGAAATGTGAATGTGAATACAAAATCAACAATATAAAAAAAAAGATGGAATGCAACAGCAGACACGTGTTTCTGACTCATTAGTCGTCATCAGTTCAGTATAGCCAAGTTAGAAAATGAAGCAGTTTCACTTCGGAAAGGATCACTACAGGAGCAATGTTACCATTTGTAACAACAATGTCAGAAGACACTGCCTTTCAGGACGACTACCAACATAGTCACGGAAATAAAGCTACCTGAGGAAGGAAAAGCCAAAACCGTATGCAATAAACGATGTTAAGTAATCTAGTACAACTATAAATATAGAAAAGAAAAATCATTGGCAAAAAACTCGCAATGTGAATGTGAATACTGAATCAACCATAAAAAAAAAGATGGAATGCAACTGCAGACACCTGTTTCTGACTCATTACTCGTAATCAGTACAGTGTAGCCAAGTTAGAAGATGAAGCAGTTTAACTTCGGGAAGGATCACTACAGGAGCAAAGTTACCATTTGTAACAAGAATGTCAGAAGACCCTGCCTTTCAGGGCGACGACCAACATAATCACGGAAGTAAAGCTACCTGAGGAAGGAAATGCCAAAACCGTATGTAATAAAGGATGTTAAGTAAGCGAGTACAACTACAAATATAGAACAGAAAAATTATTGGCAAAAAACCCGCAATGTGAATGTGAATACAAAATCAACAATATAAAAAAGTGGAATGCAACTGCAGACACGTGTTTCTCATTCATTATTCGTCATCAGTAGAGTATAGCCAAGTTAGAAGATGAAGTAGCTTAACTTGGGAAAGGATCACTACAGGAGCAATGTTACCATTTGTACCAACAATGTCAGAAGACCCTGCCTTTCAGGGCGACTACCAATATAGTCACGGAGATAAAGCTACCTGAGGAAAAAAAAGCCAAAACCGTATGCAATAAAGGATGTTAAGTAAGCGAGTACAACTATAAATATAGAAAAGGAAAATCATAGGCAAAAACTCGCAATGTGAATGTGTATACAAAATCAACAATATAAAAAGATGGAATGCAACTGCAGACACGTGTTTCTGACTCATTAGTCGTCATCAGTACAGCATAGCCAAGTTAGAAGATGAAGCAGTTTAAATTGGGAAAGGATCACTACAGGAGCAATGTTACCATTTGTAACAACAATGTCAGAAGACCCTGCCTTTCAGGGCTACGACCAACATAGTCACGGAGGTAAAGATACCTGAGGAAAGAAAAGCCAAAACCGTATGAAATAAAGGATGTTAAGTTAAAAAAAATCTTTGGCAAAAAACTCGCAATGTGAATGTGAATACAAAATCAACAATATAAAAAGATGGAATGCAACTGCAGACACGTGTTTCTGACTCATTAGTCGTCATCAATACAGTATAGCCATGTTAGCAGATGAAGCAGTTTAACTTCGGAAAGGATCACTACAGGAGCAATGTTACCATTTGTAACAACAATGTCAGAAGACCCTGCCTTTCAGGACGACTACCAACATAGTCACGGAAATAAAGCTACCTGATCAAAGAAAAGCCAAAACCGTATGCAATAAAGGATGTTAAGTAAGCTAGTACAACTATAAATATAGAAAAGGAAAATCACTGGCAAAAAACTCGCAATGTGAATGTGAATACTGAATCAACCATAAAAAAAAAGATGGAATGCAACTGCAGACACCTGTTTCTGACTCATTAGTCGTCATCAGTACAGTGTAGCCAAGTTAGAAGATTGTCAGAAGACCCTGCCTTTCAGGGCGACGACCAACATAATCACGGAGGTAAAGCTACCTGAGGAAAGAAATGCCAAAAGCGTATGTAATAAAGATGTAAAATAAGCGAGTACAACTACAAATATAGAACAGAAAAATCATTGGCAAAAAACTCGCAATGTGAATGTGAATACAAAATCAACAATATAAAAAAGATGGAATGCAACTGCAGACACGTGTTTCTGACTCATTAGTCGACATCAGTACAGTATAGCCAAGTTAGAAGATGAAGCAGTTTAACTTCGGAAATGATCATTACAGGAGCAATGTTACCATTTGTAACAACAATGTCAGAAGACCCTGCCTTTCAGGGCGACTACCAACATAGTCACGGAAATAAAGCTACCTGAGGAAAGAAAAGCCAAAACCGTATGCAATAAAGGATGTTAAGTAAGCGAGTACAACTATAAATATAGAAAAGAAAAATCATGGGCAAAAAACTCGCAATGTGAATGTGAATACAGAATCAACAATATAAAAAAGGTGGAATGCAACTGCAGACACGTGTTTCTGACTCTTTAGTCGTCATCAGTACAGTGTAGCCAAGTTAGAAGATGAGGCAGTTTAACTTGGGAACGGATCACTACAGGAGCAATGTTACCATTTCTAACAACAATGTCAGAAAACCCTGCCTTTCACGGCGACGACCAACATAGTAACGGAGGTAAAGCTACCTGAGGAAAGAAAAGCCAAAACCGTATGAAATAAAGGATGTTAAGTAAGCGAGTACAACTATATAAATATAGAAACGAAATATCATTGGCCAAAATCTCGCAATTTGACTGTGAATACAAAATCAACAATATATAAAATATGGAATGCAACTGCAGACACCTGTTTCTGACCCATTAGTCGTCATCAGTACAGTATAGCCAAGTTAGAAGATGAAGCAGTTTAACTTGGGAAAGGATCATTACAGGAGCAATGTTACCATTTCTAACAATAATGTCATAAGACCCTGCCTTTCAGGGCGACGACCAACATAGTAACGGAGGTAAAGCTACCTGAGGAAAGAAAAGTCAAAACCTTATGAAATAAAGGATGTTAAGTAAGCGAGTACAACTATAAATATAGGAAAGAAAAATCATTGGCCAAAATGTCGCAATTTGAATATGAATACAAAATCAGCAATATAAAAAAATGGAATCCAACAGCAGACACGTGTTTCTGACTCATTAGTCGCCATCAGTACAGTATAGCCAAGTTAGAAGATGAAGTATCTTAACTCGGGAAAGGGTCAATACAGGAGCAATGTTACCATTTGTAACAACAATGTCAGAAGACCCTGCCTTTCAGGGCGACTACCAACATAGTCATGGAAATAAAGCTACCTGAGGAAAGAAAAGCCAAAACCGTATGCAATAAAGGATGTTAAGTAAGCTAGTACAACTATAAATATAGAAAAGAAAAATCATTGGCAAAAAACTCGCGATGTGAATGCGAATACTGAATCAACTATAAAAAAAAGATGGAATGCAACTGCAGACACCTGTTTCTGACTCATTAGTCGTCATCAGTACAGTGTAGCCAAGTTAGAAGATGAAGCAGTTTAACTTCGGAAGGATCACTACAGGAGCTTAACATTTCTAACAACAATGTCAGAAGACCCTGCCTTTCAGGGCGACGACCAACATAGTAACAGAGGTAAAGCTACCTAAGGAAAGAAAAGTCAAAACCTTATGAAATAAAGGATGTTAAGTAAGCGAGTACAACTATAAATATAGAAAAGAAAAATCATTGGCCAAAAACTCGAAATGTGAATGTGAATACAAAATCAACAATATAAAAAAGATGGAATGCAACTGCAGACACGTGTTTCTGACTCATTAGTCGTCATCAGTACAGTATAGCCGTGTTAGCAGATGAAGCAGTTTAACTTGGGAAAGGATCACTACAGGAGCAATGTTACCATTTGTAACAACAATGTCAGAGGACCCTGTCTTTCAGGGCGACGACCAACATAGTCACGGAGGTAAAGCTACCTGAGGAAAGAAAAGCCAAAACCGTATGTAATAAACGTTGTTAAGTAAGCGAGTACAAATATAAATATAGAACAGAAAAATCATTAGCAAAAAACCCGCAATGTGAATGTGAATACAAAATCAACGATATAAAAAAGATGGAATGCAACTGCAGACACGTGTTTCTGACTCATTAGTCGTCATCAGTACAGTATAGCCAAGTTAGAAGATGAAGCAGTTTAACTTCGGAAAGCATCACTACAGGAGCAATGTTACCATTTGTAACAACAATGTTAGAAGACCCTGCCTTTCAGGACGACTACCAACATAGTCACGGAAATAAAGCTACCTGAGGAAAGAAAAGCCAAAACCGTATGCAGTAAAGGATGTTAACTAAGCTAGTACAAATATAAATATAGAAAAGAAAAATCATTGGCAAAAAACTCGCAATGTGAATGTGAATACTGAATCAACCATAAAAAAAAAGATGGAATGCAACTGCAGACACGTGTTTCTGACGCATTAGTCGTCATCAGTACAGTATAGCCAAGTTAGAAGATGAAGCAGTTTAACTTCGCAAAGCATCGCTACAGGAGCAATGTTACCATTTGTAACAACAATGCCAGAAGACCCTGCATTTCAGGGCGACGACCAACATAATCACGGAGGTAAAGCTACCTGAGGAAAGAAATGCCAAAGCCGTATGTAATAAAGGATGTTAAATAAGCGAGTACAACTACAAATATAGAACAGAAAAATCCTTGGCAAAAAACTCGCAATGTGAATGTGAATACAAAATCAACAATATAAAAAAGATGGAATGCAACTGCAGACACGTGTTTCTGACGCATTAATCGTCATCAGTACAGTATAGCCAAGTTAGAAGATGAAGCAGTTTAACTTCGAAAAGGATCATTACAGGAGCAATGTTACCATTTGTAACAACAATCTCAGAAGACGCTGCCTTTCAGGGCGACTACCAACATAGTCACGGAAATAAAGCTACCTGAGGAAAGAAATGCCAAACCGTATGCAATAAAGGATGTTAAGTAAGCGAGTACAACTATAAATATAGAAAAGAAAAATCATTGGCAAAAACTCGCAATGTGAATGTGAATACAGAATCAACAATATAAAAAAGGTGGAATGCAACTGCAGACACGTGTTTCTGACTCATTAGTCGTCATCAGTACAGTGTAGCCAAGTTAGAAGATGAGGCAGTTTAACTTGGGAACCGATCACTACAGGAGCAATGTTACCATTTCTAACAACAATGTCAGAAGACCCTGCCTTTCACGGCGACGACCAACATAGTAACGGAGGTAAAGCTACCTGAGGAAAGAAAAGTCAAAACCTTATGAAATAAAGGATGTTAAGTAAGCGAGTACAACTATAAATATAGAAAAGAAAAATCATTGGCCAAAAACTCGCAATGTGGATGTGAATACAAAATCAAACAATATAAAAAAGGTGGAATGCAACTGCAGACACGTGTTTCTGACTCAATAGTCGTCATCAGTACAGTATAGCCAAGTTAGAAATGAAGTAGCTTAACTTGGGAAAGGATCACTACAGGAGCAATGTTACCATTTGTACCAACAATGTCAGAAGACCCTGCCTTTCAGGGCGACTACCAACATAGTCACGGAGATAAAGCTACCTGAGGAAAGAAAAGCCAAAACCGTATGCAATAAAGGATGTTAAGTAAGCGAGTACAACTATAAATATAGAAAAGGAAAATCATTGGCAAAAAACTCGCAATGTGAATGTGTATACAAAATCAACAATATAAAAAAGATGGAATGCAACTCCAGACACGTGTTTCTGACTCATTAGTCGTCATCAGGACAGCATAGCCAAGTTAGAAGATGAAGCAGTTTAACTTGGGAAAGGATCACTACAGGAACAAAGTTAATATTTGTAACAAGAATGTCAGAAGACCCTGCCTTTCAGGGCGACGACCAACATAATCACGGAGGTAAAGCTACCTGAGGAAAGTAAAGCCAAAACCGTATGAAATAAATGATGTTAAATAAGCGAGGACAACTATAAATATAGAAAAGAAAAATCATTAGCAACAAACTCGCAATGTGAATATGAATACAGAATCAACAATATAAAAAAGATGGAATGCAACTGCAGACACCTGTTTCTGACCCATTAGTCGTCATCAGTAAAGTATACAAAATGAGAAGATGAAGCAGTTTAACTTGGGAAAGGATCACTACAGGAGCAATGTTACCATTTCTAACAATAATGTCATAAGACCCTGCCTTTCAGGGCGACGACCAACATAGTAACGAAGGTAAAGCTACCTGAGGAAAGAAAAGCCAAAACCGTATGAAATAAAGGATGTTAAGTAAGCGAGTACAACTATATAAATATGGAAAAGAAATATCATTGGCCAAAATCTCGCAATTTGACTGTGAGTACAAAATCAATAATATAAAAAATATGGAATGCAACTGCAGACACCTGTTTCTGACCCATTAGTCGTCATAAGTACAGTATAGCCAAGTTAGAAGATGAAGCAGTTTAACTTGGGAAAGGATCACTACAGGAGCAATGTTACCATTTCTAACAATAATGTCATAAGACCCTGCCTTTCAGGGCGACGACCAACATAGTAACGGAGGTAAAGCTACATGAGGAAAGAAAAGTCAAAATCTTATGAAATAAAGGATGTTAAGTAAGCGAGTACAACTATAAATATAGAAAAGAAAAATCATTGGCCAAAATCTCGCAATTTGAATATGAATACAAAATCAACAATATAAAAAAATGGAATGCAACTGCAGACACGTGTTTCTGACTCATGAGTCGCCATCAGTACAGTATAGCCATGTTTGAGGATGAAGCAGTTTAACTTGGGAAAGGATCACTACAGGAGCAATGTTACCATTTGTAACAACAATGTCAGAAGACCCTGCCTTTCAGGGCGACGAACAACATAGTCACGGAGGTAAAGATACCTGAGGAAAGAAAAGACAAAACCGTATGAAATAAAGGATGTTAAGTAAGCGAGTACAACTATAAATATAGAACAGAAAAATCATTGGCAAAAAACTCGCATTGTGAACGTGAATACAAAATCAACAATATAAAAAAGATGGAATGCAACTGCAGACACGTGTTTCTGACTCATTAGCCGTCATCAGTACAGTATAGCCAAGTTAGAAGATGAAGCAGTTTAACTTCGGAAAGGATCACTACCGGAGCAATGTTACCATTTGTAACAAAGATGTCAGAAGAACCTGCCTTTCAGGGCTACGACCAACATAGTCACGGAGGTAAAGCTACCTGAGGAAAGAAAAGCCAAAACCGTGTGAAATAAAGGATGTTAAGTAAGCGAGTACAACTATAAATATATAAAAAAATCATTAGCAAAAAACTCGCAAGGCTAATGTGAATACAAAATCAACAATATATAAAAGATGGAATGCAACTGCAGACACGTGTTTCTGGCTCATTAGTCGTCATCAGTACAGAATAGCCAAGTTAGAAGATGAAGCAGTTTAACTTGGGAAAGGATCACTACAGGAGCAATGTTACCATTTGTAACAAGAATGTCAGAAGACCCTGCTTTTCAGGGCGACCACCAACATAGTCACGGAAGTAAAGCTACCTGAGGAAAAAACTCCAAAACCGTATGAAATAAAGGATGTTAAGTAAGCGAGTACAACTATAAATATAGAAAAGAAAAATCATTGTCAAAAAACTCGCAATGTGAAGATGAATACAGAATCAACAATATTAAAAAGATGGAATGCAACTGCAAACACCTGTTTCTGACTCATTAGTCGTCATCAGTACAGTATAGCCAAGTTAGAAGATGAAGCAGTTTAACTTGGGAATGGATCACTACAGGAGCAATGTTAACATTTCTAACAACAATGTCAGAAGACCCTGCCTTTCAGGGCGACGACCAACATAGTAACGGAGGTAAAGCTACCTGAGGAAAGAAAAGTCAATACCTTATGAAATAAAGGATGTTAAGTAAGCGAGTACAACTATAAATATAGAAAAGAAAATTCATTGGCCAAAAACTCGCAATGTGAATGTGAATACAAAATCAACAATATAAAAATATTGAATGAAACTGCAGACACGTGTTTCTGACTCATTAGTCGTCATCAGTACAGTATAGCCATGTTAGCAGATGAAGCAGTTTAACTTAGGAAAGGATCACTACAGGAGCCATGTTACCATTTGTAACAGCAATGTCAGAAGACCCTGCCTTTCAGGGCGACGACAAACATAGTCACGGAGGTAAAGCTACGCGACGACAAACATAGTCACGGAGATAAAGCTACCTGAGGAAAGAAAAGCCAAAATCGTATGTAATAAAGGATGTTAAGTAAGCGAGTACAACTATAAATATAGAACAGAAAAATCATTGGCAAAAAACTCGCAATGTGAATGTGAATACAAAATCAACAATATAAAAAAGATGGAATGCGACTGCAGCCACCTGTTTCTGACTCATTAGTCGTCATCAGTACAGTATAGCTAAGTTAGAAGATGAAGCAGTTTAACATGGGAACGGATCACTACAGGAGCAATGTTAACATTTCTAACAACAATGTCACAAGACCCTGCCTTTCAGGGCGACTACCAACATAGTCACGGAAATAAAGCTACCTGAGGAAAGAAAAGCCAAAACCGTATGCAATAAAGGATGTTAAGTAAGCGAGTACAACTATAAATATAGAAAAGAAAAATCATTGGCAAAAAACTCGCAATGTGAATGTGAATACAGAATCAACAATATAAAAAAGATGGAATGCAACTGCAGCCACCTGTTTCTGACTCATTAGTCGTCTTCAGCACAGTATAGCCGAGTTAGAAGATGAAGCAGTTTAACTTGGGAACGGATCACTACAGGAGCAATGTTAACATTTCTAACAACAATGTCACAAGACCCTGCCTTTCAGGGCGACGACCAACATAGTCACGGAGGTAAAGCTACCTGAGGAAAGAAAAGCCAAAACCATATGTAATAAAGGGTGTTAAGTAAGCGAGTACAACTATAAATATAGAACAGAAAAATCATTGGCAAAAAACTCGCAATGTGAATGTGAATACAAAATCAACAATATAAAAAAGATGGAATGCGACTGCAGCCACCTGTTTCTGACTCATTAGTCGTCATCAGTACAGTATAGCTAAGTTAGAAGATGAAGCAGTTTAACATGGGAACGGATCACTACAGGAGCAATGTTAACATTTCTAACAACAGTGTCACAAGACCCTGCCTTTCAGGGCGACTACCAACATAGTCACGGAAATAAAGCTACCTGAGGAAAGAAAAGCCAAAACCGTATGCAATAAAGGATGTTAAGTAAGCGAGTACAACTATAAATATAGAAAAGAAAAATCATTGGCAAAAAACTCGCAATGTGAATGTGAATACAGAATCAACAATATAAAAAAGATGGAATGCAACTGCAGACACCTGTTTCTGACTCATTAGTCGTCTTCAGCACAGTATAGCCGAGTTAGAAGATGAAGCAGTTTAACTTGGGAACGGATCACTACAGGAGTGATGTTACCATTTCTAACAACAATGTCAGAAGACCTTGCCTTTCAGGGCGACGACCAACATAGTAACGGAGTTAAAGCTACCTTAGGAAAGAAAATTCAAAGCCTTATGAAATAAAGGATGCTAAGTAAGCGAGTACAACTATAAATATAGAAAAGAAAAATCGTTGGCCAAAAACTCGCAATGTGAATGTGAATACAAAATCAACAATATCAAAAAGATGGACTGCATCTGCAGACGCGTGTTTCTGACTCATTAGTCGTCATCAGTACAGTATAGCCATGTTAGCAGATGAAGCAGTTTAACTTGGGAAAGGATCACTACAGGAGCAATGTTACCATTTGTAACAACAATGTCAGAAGACCCTGCCTTTCAGGGCGACGACCAACATAGTCACGGAGGTAAAGCTACCTGAGGAAAGAAAACCAAAACCGTATGTAATAAAGGATGTTAAGTAAGCGAGTACAACTATAAATATAGAACAGAAAAATCATTAGCAAAAAACTCGCAATGTGAATGTGAATACAAAATCAACAATATAAAAAAGATGGATTGCAACTGCAGACACGTGTTTCTGACTCATTAGTCGTCATCAGTACAGTGTAGCCAAGTTATAAGATGAAGCAGTTTAACTTGGGAACGGATCACTACAGGAGCAATGTTACCATTTCTAACAACAATGTCAGAAGACCCTGCCTTTCAGGGCGACGACGAACATAGTAACGGAGGTAAAGCTACCTGAGGAAAGAAAATTCAAAACCTTATGAAATAAAGGATGTTAATTAAGCGAGTATAACTATAAATATAGTAAAGAAAAATCATTGGCCAAAAACTCGCAATGTGGATGTGAATACAAAATCAACAATATAAAAAAAAATATGGAATTCAACTGCAGACACGTGTTTCTGACTTATTAGTCGTCATCAGTACAGTATAGCCATGTTAGAAGATGAAGTAGCTTAACTTGGGAAAGGATCACTACAGGAGCAATGTTCCCATTTGTAACAACAATGTCAGAAGACCCTGCCTTTCAGGGCGACTACCAACATAGTCACGGAGATAAAGCTACCTGAGGAAATAAAAGCCAAAACCGTATGCAATAAAGGATGTTAAGTAAGCGAGTACAACTATAAATATAGAAAAGAAAAATCATTGGCAAAAAACTCGCAATGTGAATGTGAATACAAAATCAACAATATAAAAAAGATGGAATGCAACTGCAGACACGTGTTTCTGACTCATTAGTCGTCATCAGTACAGTATAGCCAAGTTAGAAGATGAAGTAGCTTAACTTGGGAAACGATCACTACAGGAGCAATGTTATCATTTGTAACAACAATGTCAGAAGACCCTGCCTTTCAGGGCGACTACCAACATAGTCACGGAGATAAAGCTACCTGAGGAAATAAAAGCCAAAACCGTATGCAATAAAGGATGTTAAGTAAGCGAGTACAACTATAAATATAGAAAAGAAAAATCATTTGCAAAAAACTCGCAATGTGAATGTGAATACAGAATCAACAATATAAAAAAGATGGAATGCAACTGCAGACACATGCTTCTGACTCATTAGTCGTCATCGGTACAGTATAGCCAAGTTAGAAGATGAAGCAGTTTAACTTGGGAAAGGATCACTACAGGAGCAATGTTACCATTAGTAACAAGAATGTCAGAAGACCCTGCCTTTCAGGGCGACGACCAACATAGTCACGGAAGTAAAACTACCTGAGGAAAGAAAAGCCAAAACCGTATGAAATAAAGGATGTTAAGTAAGCGAGTACAACTATAAATATAGAAAAAAAAAATCATTGTCAAAAAACTCGCAATGTGAATATGAATACAGAATCAACAATATAAAAATGATGGAATGCGACTGCAGACACCGGTTTCTGACTCATTAGTCGTCATCAGTAAAGTAAGCCAAGTTTGAAGATGAAGCAGTTTAACATGGGAACGGATCACTACAGGAGCAATGTTAACATGTCTAACAACAATGTCAGAAGACCCTGCCTTTCAGGGCGACGACCAACATAGTAACGGAGGTAAAGCTACCTGAGGAAAGAAAAGCCAAAACCGTATGTAATACAGGATGTTAAGTAAGCGAGTACAACTATAAATATAGAACAGAAAAATCATTGGCAAAAAACTCGCAATGTGAATGTGAATACAAAATCAACAATATAAAAAAGATGGAATGCAACTGCAGACACGTGTTTCTGACTCATTAGTCGTCATCAGTACAGTGTAGCCAAGTTATAAGATGAGGCAGTTTAACTTGGGAACGGATCACTACAGGAGCAATGTTACCATTTGTAACAAGAATGTCAGAAGACCCTGCCTTTCAGGGCGACGACCAACATAGTAACAGAGGTAAAGCTACCTGAGGAAAGAAAAGTCAAAACCTTATGAAATAAAGAATGTTAAGTAAGCGTGTACAACTATAAATATAGTAAAGAGAAATCATTGGCAAAAACTCGCAATGTGAATGTGAATACAAAATCAACAATACAAAAAAAAAAGATGGAATGCAACTGCAGACACGTGTTTCTGACTCATTAGTCGTCATAAGTACAGTATAGCCAAGTTAGAAGATTAAGCAGTTTAACTTGGGAAACGATCACTACAGGAGCAATGTTACCATTTCTAACAATAATGTCATAAGACCCTGCCTTTCAGGGCGACGACCAACATAGTAACGGAGGTAAAGCTACATGAGTAAAGAAAAGTCAAAACCTTATGAAATAAAGGATGTTAAGTAAGCGAGTACAACTATAAATATAGAAAAGAAAAATCATTGGCCAAAATCTCGCAATTTGAATATGAATACAAAATCAACAATATAAAAAAATGGAATGCAACTGCAGACACGTGTTTCTGACTCATGAGTCGCCATCAGTACAGTATAGCCATGTTTGAGGATGAAGCAGTTTAACTTGGGAAAGGATCAGTACAGGAGCAATGTTACCATTTGTAACAAGAATGTCAGAAGACCCTGCCTTTCAGGGCGACGACCAACATAGTAACGGAGGTAAAGCTACCTGAGGAAAGAAAAGTCAAAACCTTATGAAATAAAGGATGTTAAGTAAGCGAGTACAACTATAAATATAGAAAAGAAAAATCATTGGCCAAAAACTCGCAATGTGAATACAAAACCAACAATATAAAAAAGATGGAATGCAACTGCAGACACGTGTTTCTGACTCATTAGTCTTCATCAGTACAGTATAGCCCAGTTAGAAGATGAAGCAGTTTAACTTGGGAAAGGATCACTACAGGAGCAATGTTACCATTTGTAACAAGAATGTCAGAAGACCCTGCCTTTCAGGGCGACGACCAACATAGCCACGGAAGTAAAGCTACCTGAGGAAAGAAAAGCCAAAACCGTATGAAATAAAGGATGTTAAGTAAGCGAGTACAACTATAAATATAAAAAAAAAATCGTTGTCAAAAAACTCGCAATGTGAATATGAATACAGAATCAACAATATAAAAAAGATGGAATGCGACTGCAGCCACCTGTTTCTGACTCATTAGTCGTCATCAGTACAGTATAGCTAAGTTAGAAGATGAAGCAGTTTAACTTGGGAACGGATCACTACAGGAGCAATGTTAACATTTCTAACAACAATGTCAGAAGACCCTGCCTTTCAGGGAGACGACCAACATTGTCACGGAGGTAAAGCTACCTGAGGAAAGAAAAGCCAAAACCGTATGTAATAAAGGATGTTAAGTAAGCGAGTACAACTATAAATATAGAACAGAAAAATCATTGGCAAAAAACTCGCAATGTGAATGTGAATACAAAATCAACAATATAAAAAAGATGGAATGCAACTGCAGACACGTGTTTCTGACTCATTAGTCGTCATCAGTACAGTATAGCCAAGTTAGAAGATGAAGCAGTTTAACTTCGGAAAGGATCACTACAGGAGCAATGTTACCATTTGTAACAACAATGTCAGAAGAGCCTGCCTTTCAGGGCGACTTCCAACATAGTCACGGAAATAAAGCTACCTGAGGAAAGAAAACCAAAACCGTATGCAATAAAGGATGTTAAGTAAGCGAGTACAAATATAAATATAGAAAAGAAAAATCATTGGCAAAAAACTCGCAATGTGAATGTGAATACAGAATCAACAATATAAAAAAGATGGAATGCAACTGCAGACACCTGTTTCTGACTCATTAGTCGTCATCAGTACAGTGTAGCCAAGTTAGAAGATGAGGCAGTTTAACTTGGGAACGGATCACTACAGGAGCATTGTTACCATTTCTAACAACAATGTCAGAAGACCCTGCCTTTCAGGGCGACGACCAACATAGTAACGGAGGTAAAGCTACCTGAGGAAAGAAAATTCAAAACCTTATGAAATAAAGGATGTTAAGTAAGCGAGTACAACTATAAATATAGAAAAGAAAAATCATTGGCCAAAAACTCGCAATGGGGATGTGAATACAAAATCAACAATTTAAAAAAAGAAAAGATGGAATGCAACTGCAGACACGTGTTTCTGACTCATTAGTCGTCATCAGTACAGTGTAGCCAATTTAGAAGATGAGGCAGTTTAACTTGGGAACGGATCACTACAGGAGAAATGTTACCATTTCTAACAACAATGTCAGAAGAGCCTGCCTTTCAGGGCGACTTCCAACATAGCCACGGAAATAAAGCTACCTGAGGAAAGAAAAGCCAAAACCGTATGCAATAAAGGATGTTAAGTAAGCGAGTACAACTATAAATATAGAAAAGAAAAAACGTTGGCAAAAAACTCGCAATGTGAATACAGAGTCAACAATATAAAAAGATGGAATGCAACTGCAGACACCTGTTTCTGTCCCATTAGTAATCATCAGTACAGTATAGCCTAGTTAGAAGATGAAGCAGTTTAACTTGGGAAGGATCACTACAGGAGCAATGTTACCATTTCTAACAACAATGCCATAAGACCAGGCCTTTCAGGGCGACGACCAACATAGTAATGGAGGTAAAGCTACCTGAGGAACGAAAAGTCAAAACCTTATGAAATAAAGGATGTTAAGTAAGCGAGTACAACTATAAATATAGAAAAGAAAAATCATTGGCCAAAATCTCGCAATTTGAATGTGAATACAAAATCAACAATATAAAAAAGATGGAATGCAACTGCAGACACGTGTTTCTTACTCATTAGTCGTCATCAGTACAGTATAGCCATGTTTAAAGATGAAGCAGTTTAACTTGGGAAAGGATCACTACAGGAGCAATGTTACCATTTTTAACAACAATGTCAGAAGACCCTGCCTTTCAGGGCGACGACCAACATTGTCACGGAGGTAAAGCTACCTGAGGAAAGAAAAGCCAAATCCGTATGAAATAAAGGATGTTAAGTAAGCGAGTACAACTATATAAATATAGAAAAGAAATGTCATTGGCAAAAAACTCGCAATGTGAAAGTGAATACAAAATCAACAATGCAAAAAAGTTGGAATGCAACTGCAGACACGTGTTTCTGACTCATTAGTCGTCATCAGTACAGTATAACCAAGTTAGAAGATGAAGCAGTTTAACTTGGGAAGGGATCACTACAGGAGCAATGTTACCATTTGTAACAAAAATGTCAGAAGACCCTGCCTTTCAGGGCGACGACCAACATTGTCACGGAGGTAAAGCTACCTGAGGAAAGAAAAGCCAAAACCGTATGAAATAAAGGATGTTAATTAAGCGAGTACAACTATAAATATAGAACAGAAAAATCATTGGCAAAAAACTCGCAATGTGAAGGTGAATACAAAATCAACAATATAAAAAAGATGGAATGCAACTGCAGACACGTGTTTCTGACTCATTAGCCGTCATCAGTACAGTATAGCCAAGTTAGAAGATGAAGCAGTTTAACTTCGGAAAGGATCACTACCGGAGCAATGTTACCATTTGTAACAACGATGTCAGAAGAACCTTCCTTTCAGGGCTACGACCAACATAGTCACGGAGGTAAAGCTACCTGAGGAAAGAAAAACCAAAACCGTGTGAAGTAAAAGATGTTAAGTAAGCGAGTACAACTATAAATATACAAAAGAAAAATCATTGGCAAAAATCTCGCCATGTGAATGTGAATACAAAATCAATAATATAAAAAAAAGATGGAATGCAACTGCAGACACGTGTTTCTGACTCATTAGTCGTCGTCAGTACAGTATAGCTAAGTTAGAAAATGAAGTATCTTAACTTGGGAAAGGATGACTACAGGAGCAATGTTACCATTTGTAACAACAATGTCAGAAGAACCTTCCTTTCAAGGCTACGACCAACATAGTCACGGAGGTAAAGCTACCTGAGGAAAGACAAACCAAAACCGTGTGAAGTAAAAGATGTTAAGTAAGCGAGTACAACTATAAATATAGAAAAGAAAAATCATTGGCAAAAAACTCGCCATGTGAATGTGAATACAAAATCAATAATATAAAAGAAAAAGATGGAATGCAACTGCAGACACGTGTTTGTGACTCATTAGTCGTCGTCAGTACAGTATAGCTAAGTTAGAAAATGAAGTATCTTAACTTGGGAAAGGATGACTACAGGAGCAATATTACCATTTGTAACAACAATGTCAGAAGACCCTGCCTTTCAGGGCGACTACCAACATAGTCACGGAAATAAAGCTACCTGAGGAAAGAAAAGCCAAAACCGTATGCAATAAAGGATGTTAAGTAAGCGAGTACAACTATAAATATAGAAAAGAAAAATCATTTGCAAAAAACTCGAAATGTGAATGTGAATACAGAATCAACATTATAAAAAAGATGGAATGCAACTGCAGACACGTGCTTCTGACTCATTAGTCGTCATCGGTACAGTATAGCCAAGTTAGAAGATGAAGCAGTTTAACTTGGGAAAGGATCACTACAGGAGCAATGTTACCATTTGTAACAAGAATGTCAGAAGACCCTGCCTTTCAGGGCGACGACCAACATAGTCACGGAAGAAAAGCTACCTGAGGAAAGAAAAGCCAAAACCGTATGAAATAAAGGATGTTAAGTAAGAGAGTACAACTATAAATATAGAAAAAAAAATCATTGTCAAAAAACTCGCAATGTGAATATGAATACAGAATCAACAATATAAAAATGATGGAATGCGACTGCAGACACCTGTTTCTGACTCATTAGTCGTCATCAGTAAAGTATAGCCAAGTTTGAAGATGAAGCAGTTTAACTTGGGAACGGATCACTACAGGAGCAATGTTAACATTTCTAACAACAATGTCAGAAGACCCTGCCTTTCAGGGCGACGACCAACATAGTAACGGAGGTAAAGCTACCTGAGGAACGAAAAGTCAAAACCTTATGAAATAAAGGATGTTAAGTTAGCGAGTACAACTATAAATATAGAAAAGAAAAATCATTGGCCAAAATCTCGCAATTTGAATGTGAATACAAAATCAACAATATAAAAAAGATGGAATGCAACTGCAGACACGTGTTTCTGACTCATTAGTCGTCATCAGTACAGTATAGCCATGTTTAAAGATGAAGCAGTTTAACTTGGGAAAGGATCAATACAGGAGCAATGTTACCATTTGTAACAACAATGTCAGATGACCCTGCCTTTCAGGGCGACGACCAACATTGTCACGGAGGTAAAGCTACCTGAGGAAAGAAAAGCCAAATCCGTATGAAATAAAGAATGTTAAGTAAGCGAGTACAACTATATAAATATAGAAAAGTAATGTCATTGGCAAAAAACTCGCAATGTGAAAGTGAATACAAAATCAACAATATAAAAAAGATGGAATGCAACTGCAGACACGTGTTTCTGGCTCATTAGCCGTCATCAGTACAGTATAGCCAAGTTAGAAGATGAAGCAGTTTAACTTCGGAAAGGATCACTACCGGAGCAATGTTACCATTTGTAACAACGATGTCAGAAGAACCTTCCTTTCAGGGCTACGACCAACATATTCACGGAGGTAAAGCTACCTGAGGAAAGAAAAACCAAAACCGTGTGAAGTAAAAGATGTTAAGTAAGCGAGTACAACTATAAATATACAAAAGAAAAATCATTGGGAAAAAACTCGCCATGTGAATGTGAATACAAAATCAATAATATAAAAAAAAGATGGAATGCAACTGCAGACACGTGTTCCTGACTCATTAGTCGTCGTCAGTACAGTATAGCTAAGTTAGAAAATGAAGTATCTTAACTTGGGAAAGGATGACTACAGGAGCAATGTTACCATTTGTAACAACAATGTCAGAAGAACCTTCCTTTCAGGGCTACGACCAACATAGTCACGGAGGTAAAGCTACCTGAGGAAAGACAAACCAAAACCGTGTGAAGTAAAAGATGTTAAGTAAGCGAGTACAACTATAAATATAGAAAAGAAAAATCATTGGCAAAAAACTCGCCATGTGAATGTGAATACAAAATCAATAATATAAAAAAAAAAGATGGAATGCAACTGCAGACACGTGTTTGTGACTCATTAGTCGTCGTCAGTACAGTATAGCTAAGTTAGAAAATGAAGTATCTTAACTTGGGAAAGTATGACTACAGGAGCAATGTTACCATTTGTAACAACAATGTCAGAAGACCCTGCCTTTCAGGGCGACTACCAACATAGTCACGGAAATAAAGCTACCTGAGGAAAGAAAAGCCAAAACCGTATGCAATAAAGGATGTTAAGTAAGCGAGTACAACTATAAATATAGAAAAGAAAAATCATTTGCAAAAAACTCGCAATGTGAATGTGAATACAGAATCAACATTATAAAAAAGATGGAATGCAACTGCAGACACGTGCTTCTGACTCATTAGTCGTCATCGGTACAGTATAGCCAAGTTAGAAGATGAAGCAGTTTAACTTGGGAAAGGATCACTACAGGAGCAATGTTACCATTTGTAACAAGAATGTCAGAAGACCCTGCCTTTCAGGGCGACGACCAACATAGTCACGGAAGTAAAGCTACCTGAGGAAAGAAAAGCCAAAACCGTATGAAATAAAGGATGTTAAGTAAGAGAGTACAACTATAAATATAGAAAAAAAGATCATTGTCAAAAAACTCGCAATGTGAATATGAATACAGAATCAACAATATAAAAATGATGGAATGCGACTGCAGACACCTGTTTCTGACTCATTAGTCGTCATCAGTAAAGTATAGCCAAGTTTGAAGATGAAGCAGTTTAACTTGGGAACGGATCACTACAGGAGCAATGTTAACATTTCTAACAACAATGTCAGAAGACCCTGCCTTTCAGGGCGACGAACAAACATAGTAACGGAGGTAAAGCTACGTGAGGAAAGAAAAGTCAAAACCTTATGAAATAAAGGATGTTAAGTAAGCGAGCACAACTATAAATATAGAAAAAAAATCATTGTCAAAAAACTCGCAATGTGAATATGAATACAGAATCAACAATATAAAAATGATGGAATGCGACTGCAGACACCTGTTTCTGACTCATTAGTCGTCATCAGTACAGTATAACCAAGTTAGAAGATGAAGCAGTTTAACTTGGGAAAGGATCACTACAGGAGCAATGTTACCATTTGTAACAAAAATGTCAGAAGACCCTGCCTTTCAGGGCGACGACCAACATTGTCACGGAGGTAAAGCTACCTGAGGAAAGAAAAGCCAAATCCGTATGAAATAAAGGATGTTAAGTAAGCGAGTACAACTATATAAATATAGAAAAGAAATGTCATTGGCAAAAAACTCGCAATGTGAAAGTGAATACAAAATCAACAATACAAAAAAGTTGGATTGCAACTGCAGACACGTGTTTCTGACTCATTAGTCGTCATCAGTACAGTATAGCCAAGTTAGAAGGTGAAGCAGTTTAACTTGGGAAAGGATCACTACAGGAGCAATGTTACCATTTGTAACAAAAATGTCAGAAGACCCTGCCTTTCAGGGCGACGACCAACATTGTCACGGAGGTAAAGCTACCTGAGGAAAGAAAAGCCAAAACCGTATGAAATAAAGGATGTTAATTAAGCGAGTACAACTATAAATATAGAACAGGAAAATCATTGGCAAAAAACTCGCAATGTGAAGGTGAATACAAAATCAACAATATAAAAAAGATGGATTGCAACTGCAGACACGTGTTTCTGACTCATTAGCCGTCATCAGTACAGTATAGCCAAGTTAGAAGATGAAGCAGTTTAACTTCGGAAAGGATCACTACCGGAGCAATGTTACCATTTGTAACAACGATGTCAGAAGAACCTTCCTTTCAGGGCTACGACCAACATAGTCACGGAGGTAAAGCTACCTGAGGAAAGAAAAACCAAAACCGTATGAAGTAAAAGATGTTAAGTAAGCGAGTACAACTATAAATATACAAAAGAAAAATCATTGGCAAAAAACTCGCCATGTGAATGTGAATACAAAATTAATAATATAAAAAAAAGATGGAATGCAACTGCAGACATGTGTTTCTGACTCATTAGTCGTCGTCAGTACAGTATAGCTAAGTTAGAAAATGAAGTATCTTAACTTGGGAAAGGATGACTAGAGGAGCAATGTTACCATTTGTAACAACAATGTCAGAAGAACCTTCCTTTCAGGGCTACGACCAACATAGTCACGGAGGTAAAGCTACCTGAGGAAAGACAAACCAAAACCGTGTGAAGTAAAAGATGTTAAGTAAGCGAGTACAACTATAAATATAGAAAAGAAAAATCATTGGCAAAAAACTCGCCATGTGAATGTGAATACAAAATCAATAATATAAAAAAAAAAGATGGAATGCAACTGCAGACACGAGTTTCTGACTCATTAGTCGTCGTCAGTACAGTATAGCTAAGTTAGAAAATGAAGTATCTTAACTTGGGAAAGGATGACTACAGGAGCAATGTTACCATTTGTAACAACAATGTCAGAAGACCCTGCCTTTCAGGGCGACTACCAACATAGTCACGGAAATAAAGCTACCTGAGGAAAGAAAAGCCAAAACCGTATGCAATAAAGGATGTTAAGTAAGCGAGTACAACTATAAATATAGAAAAGAAAAATCAGTGGCAAAAAACTCGCAATGTGAATGTGAATAAAAAATCAACAATATAAAAAAAAAGATGGAATGCAACTGCAGACACGTGTTTCTGACTCATTAGTCGTCATCAGTACAGTATAGCCAAGTTAGAAGATGAAGCAGTTTAACTTGGGAAAGGATCACTACAGGAGCAAAGTTACCGTTTGTAACAAGAATGTCAGAAGACCCTGCCTTTCATGGCGACGACCAACATAGTCACGGAGAAAAAGCTACCTGAGGAAATAAAAGCCAAAACCGTACGAAATAAAGGATGCTAAGTAAGCGAGTACAACTATAAATATAGAAAAGAAAAATCAGTGGCAAAAAACTCGCAATGTGAATGTGAATAAAAAATCAACAATATAAAAAAAAAGATGGAATGCAACTGCAGACACGTGTTTCTGACTCATTAGTCGTCATCAGTACAGTATAGCCAAGTTAGAAGATGAAGCAGTTTAACTTGGGAAAGGATCACTACAGGAGCAAAGTTACCGTTTGTAACAAGAATGTCAGAAGACCCTGCCTTTCATGGCGACGACCAACATAGTCACGGAGAAAAAGCTACCTGAGGACATAAAAGCCGAAACCGTATGCAATAAAAGATGTTAGGTAAGCGAGTACAACTATAAATATAGAAAAGAAAAATCATTGGCAAAAAACTCGCAATGTGAATGTGAATACAAAATCAACAATATAATAAAGATGGAATGCAACTGCAGACACGTGTTTCTGACTCATTAGTCGTCATCAGTACAGTATAGCCAAGTTAGAAGATGAAGCAGTTTAACTTGGGAAAGGATCATTACAGGAGCAATGTTACCATTTGTAACAAGAATGTCAGAAGACCCTGCCTTTCAGAGCGACGACCAACATAGTCACGGAAGTAAAGCTACCTGAGGAAAGAAAAGCCAAAACCGTATGAAATAAAGGATGTTAAGTAAGCGAGTACAACTATAAATATAGTAAAGAAAAATCATTGGCAAAAAGCTCGCAATGTGAATGTGAATACAAAATCAACTATAAAAAAAAAGATGGAATGCAACTGCAGACACGTGTTTCTGACTCATTAGTCGTCATCAGTACAGTATAGCCAAGTTAGAAGATGAAGTAGCTTAACTTGGGAAAGGATCACTACAGGAGCAATGTTACCATTTGTAACAACAATGTCAGAAGACCCTGCCTTTCAGGGCGACGACCAACATTGTCACGGAGGTAAAGCTACCTGAGGAAAGAAAAGCCAAATCCGTATGAAATAAAGGATGTTAAGTAAGCGAGTACAACTATATAAATATAGAAAAGAAATGTCATTGGCAAAAAATTCGCAATGTGAAAGTGAATACAAAATCTACAATACAAAAAAGTTGGAATGCAACTGCAGACACGTGTTTCTGACTCATTAGTTGTCATCAGTACAGTATAGCCAAGTTAGAAGATGAAGCAGTTTAACTTGGGAAAGGATCACTACAGGAGCACTGTTACCATTTGTAACAAAAATGTCAGAAGACCCTGCCTTTCAGGGCGACGACCAACATTGTCACGGAGGTAAAGCTACCTGAGGAAAGAAAAGCCAAAACCGTATGAAATAAAGGATGTTAATTAAGCGAGTACAACTATAAATATAGAACAGAAAAATCATTGGCAAAAAACTCGCAATGTGAAGGTGAATACAAAATCAACAATATAAAAAAGATGGAATGCAACTGCAGACACGTGTTTCTGACTAATTAGCCGTCATCAGTACAGTATAGCCAAGTTAGAAGATGAAGCAGTTTAACTTCGGAAAGGATCACTACCGGAGCAATGTTACCATTTGTAACAACGATGTCAGAAGAACCTTCCTTTCAGGGCTACGACCAACATAGTCACGGAGGTAAAGCTACCTGAGGAAAGAAAAACCAAAACCGTGTGAAGTAAAAGATGTTAAGTAAGCGAGTACAACTATAAATATACAAAAGAAAAATCATTGGCAAAAAACTCGCCATGTGAATGTGAATACAAAATCAATAATATAAAAAAAAGATGGAATGCAACTGCAGACACGTGTTTCTGACTCATTAGTCGTCGTCAGTACAGTATAGCTAAGTTAGAAAATGAAGTATCTTAACTTGGGAAAGGATGACTACAGGAGCAATGTTACCATTTGTAACAACAATGTCAGAAGAACCTTCCTTTCAGGGCTACGACCAACATAGTCACGGAGGTAAAGCTACCTGAGGAAAGACAAACCAAAACCGTGTGAAGTAAAAGATGTTAAGTAAGCGAGTACAACTATAAATATAGAAAAGAAAAATCATTGGCAAAAAACTCGCCATGTGAATGTGAATACAAAATCAATAATATAAAAAAAAAAGATGGAATGCAACTGCAGACACGTGTTTCTGACTCATTAGTCGTCGTCAGTACAGTATAGCTAAGTTAGAAAATGAAGTATCTTAACTTGGGAAAGGATGACTACAGGAGCAATGTTACCATTTGTAACAACAATGTCAGAAGACCCTGCCTTTCAGGGCGACTACCAACATAGTCACGGAAATAAAGCTACCTGAGGAAAGAAAAGCCAAAACCGTATGCAATAAAGGATGTTAAGTAAGCGAGTACAACTATAAATATAGAAAAGAAAAATCATTTGCAAAAAACTCGCAATGTGAATGTGAATACAGAATCAACATTATAAAAAAGATGGAATGCAACTGCAGACACGTGCTTCTGACTCATTAGTCGTCATCGGTACAGTATAGCCAAGTTAGAAGATGAAGCAGTTTAACTTGGGAAAGGATCACTACAGGAGCAATGTTACCATTTGTAACAAGAATGTCAGAAGACCCTGCCTTTCAGGGCGACGACCAACATAGTCACGGAAGTAAAGCTACCTGAGGAAAGAAAAGCCAAAACCGTATGAAATAAAGGATGTTAAGTAAGCGAGTACAACTATAAATATAGAAAAGAAAAATCATTTGCAAAAAACTCGCAATGTGAATGTGAATACAGAATCAACATTATAAAAAAGATGGAATGCAACTGCAGACACGTGCTTCTGACTCATTAGTCGTCATCGGTACAGTATAGCCAAGTTAGAAGATGAAGCAGTTTAACTTGGGAACGGATCACTACAGGAGCAATTTTAACATTTCTAACAACAATGTCAGAAGAACCTGCCTTTCAGGGCGACGACCAACATAGTAACGGAGGTAAAGCTACCTGAGGAAAGAAAAGTCAAAACCTTATGAAATAAAGGATGTTAAGTAAGCAAGCACAACTATAAATATAGAAAAGAAAAATCATTGGCCAAAAACTCGCAATGTGAATGTGAATACAAAATCAACAATATAAAAAATGGAATGCAACTGCAGACACGTGTTTCTGACTCATTAGTCGTCATCAGTACAGTATAGCCATGTTAGCAGATGAAGCAGTTTAACTTGGGAAAGGGTCACTACAGGAGCAATGTTACCATTTGTAACAACAATGTCAGAAGACCCTGGCTTTCAGGGCCAAGACCAACATCGTCACGGAGGTAAAGCTACCTGAGGAAAGAAAAGCCAAAACCGTATGTAATAAAGGATGTTAAGTAAGCGAGTACAACTATGAATATAGAACAGAAAAATCATTGGCAAAAAACTCGCAATGTGAATGTCAATACAAAATCAACAATATAAAAAAGATGGAATGCAACTGCAGACACGTGTTTCTGACTCATTAGTCGTCATCAGTACAGTATAGCCAAGTTAGAAGATGAAGCAGTTTAACTTCGGGAAGGATCACTGCAGGAGCAATGTTACCATTTGTAACAACAATGCCAGAAGACCCTGCCTTTGATGGCTACCACCAACATAGTCACGGAGGTAAAGCTACCTGAGGAAAGAAAAGCCCAAAACCGTATGAAATAAAGGATGTTAAGTAAGCGAGTACAACTATAAATATAGAAAAAAAATCATTGGCAAGAAACTCGCAATGTGAATGTGAATACAAAATCAACAATATAGAAAAAAAAGACGGAATGAAACTGCAGACACGTGTTTCTGACTTATTAGTCGTCATCAATACAGTATGGCCATGTTAGAAGATGAAGTAGCTTAACTTGGGAAAGGATCACTACAGGAGCAATGTGACCATTTGTAACAACAATGTCAGAAGACCCTGCCTTTCAGGGCTACTACCAACATAGTCACGGAGATAAAGCTACCTGAGGAAATAAAAGCCAAAACCGTACGAAATAAAGGATGCTAAGTAAGCGAGTACAACTATAAATATAGAAAAGAAAAATCAGTGGCAAAAAACTCGCAATGTGAATGTGAATAAAAAATCAACAATATAAAAAAAAAGATGGAATGCAACTGCAGACGCGTGTTTCTGACTCATTAGTCGTCATCAGTACAGTATAGCCAAGTTAGAAGATGAAGCAGTTTAACTTGGGAAAGGATCACTACAGGAGCAAAGTTACCGTTTGTAACAAGAATGTCAGAAGACCCTGCCTTTCATGGCGACGACCAACATAGTCACGGATAAAAAGCTACCTGAGGACATAAAAGCCAAAACCGTATGCAATAAAAGATGTTAGGTAAGCGAGTACAACTATAAATATAGAAAAGAAAAATCATTGGCAAAAAACTCGCAATGTGAATGTGAATACAAAATCAACAATATAATAAAGATGGAAGGCAACTGCAGACACGTGTTTTTGACTCATTAGTCGTCATCAGTACAGTATAGCCAAGTTAGAAGATGAAGCAGTTTAACTTGGGAAAGGATCATTACAGGAGTAATGTTACCATTTGTAACAAGAATGTCAGAAGACCCTGCCTTTCAGAGCGACGACCAACATAGTCACGGAAGTAAAGCTACCTGAGGAAAGAAAAGCCAAAACCGTATGAAATAAAGGATGTTAAGTAAGCGAGTACAACTATAAATATAGTAAAGAAAAATCATTGGCAAAAAGCTCGCAATGTGAATGTGAATACAAAATCAACTATAAAAAAAAAGATGGAATGCAACTGCAGACACGTGTTTCTGACTCATTAGTCGTCATCAGTACACTATAGCCAAGTTAGAAGATGAAGTAGCTTAACTTGGGAAAGGATCACTACAGGAGCAATGTTACCATTTGTAGCAACAATGTCAGAAGACCCTGCCTTTCAGGGCGACTACCAACATAGTCACGGAGATAAAGCTACCTGAGGAAATAAAAGCCAAAACCGTATGCAATAAAGGATGTTAAGTAAGCGAGTACAACTATAAATATAGAAAAGAAAAATCATTGGCAAAAAACTCGCAATGTAAATGTGAATACAAAATCAACAATATAAAAAAGATGGAATGCAACTGCAGACACGTGTTTCTGACTCATTAGTCGTCATCAGTACAGTATAGCCAAGTTAGAAGATGAAGCAGTTTAACTTCGGGAAGGATCATTGCAGGAGCAATGTTACCATTTGTAACAACAATGCCAGAAGACCCTGCCTTTGATGGCTACCACCAACATAGTCACGGAGGTAAAGCTACCTGAGGAAAGAAAAGCCCAAAACCGTATGAAATAAAGGATGTTAAGTAAGCGAGTACAACTATAAATATAGAAAAAAAAATCATTGGCAAGAAACTCGCAATGTGAATGTGAATACAAAATCAACAATATAGAAAAAAAAGACGGAATGAAACTGCAGACACGTGTTTCTGACTCATTAGTCGTCATCAGTACAGTATAGCCAAGTTAGAAGATTGAAGCAGTTTAACTTCGGAAAGGATCACTACAGGAGCAATGTTACCATTTGTAACAACAATGTCAGAAGACCCTGCCTTTCAGGGCGACTACCAACATAGTCACGGAAATAAAGCTACCTGAGGAAAGAAAAGCCAAAACCGTATGCAATAAAGGATGTTAAGTAAGCGAGTACAAATATAAATATAGAAAAGAAAAATCATTGGCAAAAAACTCGCAATGTGAATGTGAATACAGAATCAACAATATAAAAAAGATGGAATGCAACTGCAGACACCTGTTTCTGACTCATTAGTCGTCATCAGTACAGTGTAGCCAAGTTAGAAGATGAGGCAGTTTAACTTGGGAACGGATCACTACAGGAGCAATGTTACCATTTGTAACAACAATGTCAGAAGACCCTGCCTTTCAGGGCGACTACCAACATAGTCACGGAAATAAAGCTACCTGAGGAAAGAAAAGCCAAAACCGTATGCAATAAAGGATGTGAAGTAAGCGAGTACAAATATAAATATAGAAAAGAAAAATCATTGGCAAAAAACTCGCAATGTGAATGTGAATACAGAATCAACAATATAAAAAAGATGGAATGCAACTGCAGACACGTGTTTCTGACTTATTAGTCGTCATCAATACAGTATGGCCATGTTAGAAGATGAAGTAGCTTAACTTGGGAAAGGATCACTACAGGAGCAATGTGACTATTTGTAACAACAATGTCAGAAGACCCTGCCTTTCAGGGCTACTACCAATATAGTCACGGAAGTAAAGCTACCTGAGGAAAGAAAAGCCAAAACCGTAAGAAATAAAGGATGTTAAGTAAGCGAGTACAACTATAAATATAGTAAAGAAAAATCATTGGCAAAAAACTCGCAATGTGAATGTGAATACAGAATCAACAATATAAAAAAGATGGAATGCAACTGCAGACACGTGTTTCTGACTCATTAGTCGTCATCAGTACAGTATAGCCAAGTTAGAAGATGAAGCAGTTTAACTTGGGAAAGGATCATTACAGGAGCAATGTTACCATTTGTAACAAGAATGTCAGAAGACCATGCCTTTCAGAGCGACGACCAACATAGTCACGGAAGTAAAGCTACCTGAGGAAAGAAAAGCCAAAACCGTAAGAAATAAAGGATGTTAAGTAAGCGAGTACAACTATAAATATAGTAAAGAAAAATCATTGGCAAAAAGCTCGCAATGTGAATGTGAATACAAAATCAACTATAAAAAAAAAGATGGAATGCAACTGCAGACACGTGTTTCTGACTCATTAGTCGTCATCAGTACAGTTTAGCCAAGTTAGAAGATGAAGTAGCTTAACTTGGGAAAGGATCACTACAGGAGCAATGTTACCATTTGTAACAACAATGTCAGAAGACCCTGCCTTTCAGGGCGACTACCAACATAGTCACGGAGATAAAGCTACCTGAGGAAATAAAAGCCAAAACCGTATGCAATAAAGGATGTTAAGTAAGCGAGTACAACTATAAATATAGAAAAGAAAAATCATTGGCAAAAAACTCGCAATGTAAATGTGAATACAAAATCAACAATATAAAAAAGATGGAATGCAACTGCAGACACGTGATTCTGACTCATTAGTCGTCATCAGTACAGTATAGCCCAGTTAGAAGATGAAGCAGTTTAACTTGGGAAAGGATCACTAGAGGAGCAATGTTACCATTTGTAACAAGAATGTCAGAAGACCCTGCCTTTCAGGGCGACGACCAACATAGTCACGGAAGTAAAGCTACCTGAGGAAAGAAAAGCCAAAACCGTATGAAATAAACGATGTGAAGTAAGCGAGTACAACTATATATATAGAAAAAAAAATCATTGTCAAAAAACTCGCAATGTGAATATGAATACAGAATCAACAATATAAAAAAGATGGAATGCGACTGCAGCCACCTGTTTCTGACTCATTAGTCGTCATCAGTACAGTATAGCTAAGTTAGAAGATGAAGCAGTTTAACATGGGAACGGATCACTACAGGAGCAATGTTAACATTTTTAACAACAATGTCACAAGACCCTGCCTTTCAGGGCGACGACCAACATAGTCACGGAGGTAAAGCTACCTGAGGAAAGAAAAGCCAAAACCATATGTAATAAAGGGTGTTAAGTAAGCGAGTACAACTATAAATATAGAACACAAAAATCATTGGCAAAAAACTCGCAATATGAATGTGAATACAAAATCAACAATATAAAAAAGATGGAATGCGACTGCAGCCACCTGTTTCTGACTCATTAGTCGTCATCAGTACAGTATAGCCAAGTTAGAAGATGAAGCAGTTTAACTTCGGGAAGGATCACTGCAGGAGCAATGTTACCATTTGTAACAACAATGCCAGAAGACCCTGCCTTTGAGGGCTACCACCAACATAGTCACGGAGGTAAAGCTACCTGAGGAAAGAAAAGCCAAAACCGTATGAAATAAAGGATGTTAAGTAACGAGTACAACTATAAATATAGAAAAAAATCATTGGCAAAAAACTCGCAATGTGAATGTGAATACAAAATCAAAAAATATAGAAAAAAAAGATGGAATGCAACTTCAGACACGTGTTTCTGACTCATTAGTCGTCATCAGTACAGTATAGCTAAGTTAGAAGATGAAGTAGCTTAACTTGGGAAAGGATCACTACAGGAGCAATGTTACCATTTGTAACAACAATATCAGAAGACCCTGCTTTTCAGGGCGACTAGCAACATAGTCACGGAAATAAAGCTACCTGAGGAAAGAAAAGCCAAAACCGTATGCAATAAAGGATGTTAAGTAAGCGAGAACAACTATAAATATAGAAAAGAAAAATCATTGGCAAAAAACTCGCAATGTGAATGTGAATACAGAATCAACAATATAAAAAAGATGGAATGCAACTGCAGACACCTGTTTCTGACTCATTAGTCGTCTTCAGCACAGTATAGCCGAGTTAGAAGATGAAGCAGTTTAACTTGGGAACGGATCACTACAGGAGCGATGTTACCATTTCTAACAACAATGTCAGAAGACCTTGCCTTTCAGGGCGACGACCAACATAGTAACGGAATTAAAGCTACCTTAGGAAAGAAAAGTCAAAGCCTGATGAAATAAAGGATGCTAAGTAAGCGAGTACAACTATAAATATAGAAAAGAAAAATCGTTGGCCAAAAACTCGCAATGTGAATGTGAATACAAAATCAACAATATCAAAAAGATGGACTGCAACTCCAGACGCGTGTTTCTGACTCATTAGTCGTCATCAGTACAGTATAGCCATGTTAGCAGATGAAGCAGTTTAACTTGGGAAAGGATCACTACAGGAGCAATGTTACCATTTGTAACAACAATGTCAGAAGACCCTGCCTTTCAGGGCGACGACCAACATAGTCACGGAGGCAAAGCTACCTGAGGAAAGAAAACCAAAACCGTATGTTATAAAGGATGTTAAGTAAGCGAGTACAACTATAAATATAGAACAGAAAAATCATTAGCAAAAAACTCGCAATGTGAATGTGAATACAAAATCAACAATATAAAAAAGATAGATTGCAACTGCAGACACGTGTTTCTGACTCATTAGTCGTCATCAGTACAGTGTAGCCAAGTTATAAGATGAAGCAGTTTAACTTGGGAACGGATCACTACAGGAGCAATGTTACCATTTCTAACAACAATGTCAGAATACCCTGCCTTTCAGGGCGACGACGAACATAGTAACGGAGGTAAAGCTACCTGAGGAAAGAAAATTCAAAACCTTATGAAATAAAAGATGTTAATTAAGCGAGTATAACTATAAATATAGAAAAGAAAAATCATTGGCCAAAAACTCGCAATGTGGATGTGAATACAAAATCAACAATATAAAGAAAAATATGGAATGCAACTGCAGACACGTGTTTCTGACTTATTAGTCGTCATCAGTACAGTATAGCCATGTTAGAAGATGAAGTAGCTTAACTTGGGAAAGGATCACTACAGGAGCAATGTTTCCATTTGTAACAACAATGTCAGAAGACCCTGCCTTTCAGGGCGACTACCAACATAGTCACGGAGATAAAGCTACCTGAGGAAATAAAAGCCAAAACCGTATGCAATAAAGGATGTTAAGTAAGCGAGTACAACTATAAATATAGAAAAGAAAAATCATTGGCAAAAAACTCGCAATGTGAATGTGAATACAAAATCAACAATATAAAAAAGATGGAATGCAACTGCAGACACGTGTTTCTGACTCATTAGTCGTCATCAGTACAGTATAGCCAAGTTAGAAGATGAAGCAGTTTAACTTGGGAAAGGATCACTACAGGAGCAATGTTACCATTTGTAACAAGAATGTCAGAAGACCCTGCCTTTCAGGGCGACGACCAACATAGTCACGGAAGTAAAGCTACCTTAGGAAAGAAAAGCCAAAACCGTATGAAATAAAGGATGTTAAGTAAGCGTGTACAACTATAAATATAGTAAAGAAAAATCATTGGCAAAAAACTCGCAATGTGAATGTGAATACAAAATCAACAATACAAAAAAAAAAGATGGAATGCAACTGCAGACACGTGTTTCTGACTCATTAGTCGTCATCAGTACAGTATAGCCAAGTTAGAAGATGAAGTAGCTTAACTTGGGAAACGATCACTACAGGAGCAATGTTATCATTTGTAACAACAATGTCAGAAGACCCTGCCTTTCAGGGCGACTACTAACATAGTCACGGAGATAAAGCTACCTGAGGAAATAAAAGCCAAAACCGTATGCAATAAAGGATGTTAAGTAAGCGAGTACAACTATAAATATAGAAAAGAAAAATCATTTGCAAAAAACTCGCAATGTGAATGTGAATACAGAATCAACAATATAAAAAAGATGGAATGCAACTGCAGACACGTGCTTCTGACTCATTAGTCGTCATCGGTACAGTATAGCCAAGTTAGAAGATGAAGCAGTTTAACTTGGGAAAGGATCACTACAGGAGCAATGTTACCATTTGTAACAAGAATGTCAGAAGACCCTGCCTTTCAGGGCGACGACCAACATAGTCACGGAAGTAAAGCTACCTGAGGAAAGAAAAGCCAAAACCGTATGAAATAAAGGATGTTAAGTAAGCGAGTACAACTATAAATATAGAAAAAAAAATCATTGTCAAAAAACTCGCAATGTGAATATGAATACAGAATCAACAATATAAAAATGATGGAATGCGACTGCAGACACCGGTTTCTGACTCATTAGTCGTTATCAGTAAAGTAAGCCAAGTTTGAAGATGAAGCAGTTTAACTTGGGAACGGATCACTACAGGAGCAATGTTAACATGTCTAACAACAATGTCAGAAGACCCTGCCTTTCAGGGCGACGACCAACATAGTAACGGAGGTAAAGCTACCTGAGGAAAGAAATGCCAAAACCGTATGTAATAAAGGATGTTAAGTAAGCGAGTACAACTATAAATATAGAACAGAAAAATCATTGGCAAAAAACTCGCAATGTGAATGTGAATACAAAATCAACAATATAAAAAAGATGGAATGCAACTGCAGACACGTGTTTCTGACTCATGAGTCGCCATCAGTACAGTATAGCCATGTTTGAGGATGAAGCAGTTTAACTTGGGAAAGGATCAGTACAGGAGCAATGTTACCATTTGTAACAAGAATGTCAGAAGACCCTGCCTTTCAGGGCGACGACCAACATAGTAACGGAGGTAAAGCTACCTGAGGAAAGAAAAGTCAAAACCTTATGAAATAAAGGATGTTAAGTAAGCGAGTACAACTATAAATATAGAAAAGAAAAATCATTGGCCAAAAACTCGCAATGTGAATACAAAACCAACAATATAAAAAAGATGGAATGCAACTGCAGACACGTGTTTCTGACTCATTAGTCTTCATCAGTACAGTATAGCCCAGTTAGAAGATGAAGCAGTTTTACTTGGGAAAGGATCACTACAGGAGCAATGTTACCATTTGTAACAAGAATGTCAGAAGACACTGCCTTTCAGGGCGACGACCAACATAGCCAGGGAAGTAAAGCTACCTGAGGAAAGAAAATCCAAAACCGTATGAAATAAAGGATGTTAAGTAAGCGAGTACAACTATAAATATAAAAAAAAATCATTGTCAAAAAACTCGCAATGTGAATATGAATACAGAATCAACAATATAAAAAAGATGGAATGCGACTGCAGCCACCTGTTTCTGACTAATTAGTCGTCATCAGTACAGTATAGCTAAGTTAGAAGATGAAGCAGTTTAACTTGGGAACGGATCACTACAGGAGCAATGTTAACATTTCTAACAACAATG
Source organism: Diabrotica virgifera virgifera (assembly GCF_917563875.1). NCBI lineage: Eukaryota > Metazoa > Arthropoda > Insecta > Coleoptera > Chrysomelidae > Diabrotica > Diabrotica virgifera. Next base: position 117,984,941 of record NC_065448.1, read on the forward strand.
TCAGAAGACCCTGCCTTTCAGGGCGACGACCAACATAGTCACGGAGGTAAAGCTACCTGAGGAAAGAAAAGCCAAAACCGTATGTAATAAAGGATGTTAAGTAAGCGAGTACAACTATAAATATAGAACAGAAAAATCATTGGCAAAAAACTCGCAATGTGAATGTGAATACAAAATCAACAATATAAAAAAGATGGAATGCAACTGCAGACACGTGTTTCTGACTCATTAGTCGTCATCAGTACAGTGTAGCCAAGTTAGAAGATGAGGCAGTTTAACTTGGGAACGGATCACTACAGGAGCAATGTTACCAATTCTAACAACAATGTCAGAAGAGCCTGCCTTTCAGGGCGACTTCCAACATAGTCACGGAAATAAAGCTACCTGAGGAAAGAAAAGCCAAAACCGTATGCAATAAAGGATGTTAAGTAAGCGAGTACAACTATAAATATAGAAAAGAAAAAACGTTGGCAAAAAACTCGCAATGTGAATACAGAATCAACAATATAAAAAGATGGAATGCAACTGCAGACACCTGTTTCTGTCCCATTAGTCATCATCAGTACAGTATAGCCTAGTTAGAAGATGAAGCAGTTTAACTTGGGAAGGATCACTACAGGAGCAATGTTACCATTTCTAACAACAATGCCATAAGACCAGGCCTTTCAGGGCGACGACCAACATAGTAATGGAGGTAAAGCTACCTGAGGAACGAAAAGTCAAAACCTTATGAAATAAAGGATGTTAAGTAAGCGAGTACAACTATAAATATAGAAAAGAAAAATCATTGGCCAAAATCTCGCAATTTGAATGTGAATACAAAATCAACAATATAAAAAAGATGGAATGCAACTGCAGACACGTGTTTCTGACTCATTAGTCGTCATCAGTACAGTATAGCCATGTTTAAAGATGAAGCAGTTTAACTTGGGAAAGGATCACTACAGGAGCAATGTTACCATTTGTAACAACAATGTCAGAAGACCCTGCCTTTCAGGGCGACGGCCAACATTGTCACGGAGGTAAAGCTACCTGAGGAAAGAAAAGCCAAATCCGTATGAAATAAAGGATGTTAAGTAAGCGAGTACAACTATATAAATATAGAAAAAAATGTCATTGGCAAAAAACTCGCAATGTGAAAGTGAATACAAAATCAACAATACAAAAAAGTTGGAATTCAACTGCAGACACGTGTTTCTGACTCATTAGTCGTCATCAGTACAGTATAGCCAAGTTAGAAGATGAAGCAGTTTAACTTGGGAAAGGATCACTACAGGAGCAATGTTACCATTTGTAACAAAAATGTCAGAAGACCCTGCCTTTCAGGGCGACGACCAACATTGTCACGGAGGTAAAGCTACCTGAGGAAAGAAAAGCCAAAACCATATGAAATAAAGGATGTTAATTAAGCGAGTACAACTATAAATATAGAACAGAAAAATCATTGGCAAAAAACTCGCAATGTGAAGGTGAATACAAAATCAACAATATAAAAAAGATGGAATGCAACTGCAGACACGTGTTTCTGACTCATTAGCCGTCATCAGTACAGTATAGCCAAGTTAGAAGATGAAGCAGTTTAACTTCGGAAAGGATCACTACCGGAGCAATGTTACCATTTGTAACAACGATGTCAGAAGAACCTTCCTTTCAGGGCTACGACCAACATAGTCACGGAGGTAAAGCTACCTGAGGAAAGAAAAACCAAAACCGTGTGAAGTAAAATATGTTAAGTAAGCGAGTACAACTATAAATATAGAAAAGAAAAATCATTGGCAAAAAACTCGCCATGTGAATGTGAATACAAAATCAATAATATAAAAAAAAGATGGAATGCAACTGCAGACACGTGTTTCTGACTCATTAGTCGTCGTCAGTACAGTATAGCTAAGTTAGAAAATGAAGTATCTTAACTTGGGAAAGGATGACTACAGGAGCAATGTTACCATTTGTAACAACAATGTCAGAAGACACTGCCTTTCAGGGCGACTACCAACATAGTCACGGAAATAAAGCTACCTGAGGAAAGAAAAGCCAAAACCGTATGCAATAAAGGATGTTAAGTAAGCGAGTACAACTATAAATATAGAAAAGAAAAATCATTTGCAAAAAACTCGCAATGTGAATGTGAATACAGAATCAACAATATAAAAAAGATGGAATGCAACTGCAGACACGTGCTTCTGACTCATTAGTCGTCATCGGTACAGTATAGCCAAGTTAGAAGATGAAGCAGTTTAACTTGGGAAAGGATCACTACAGGAGCAATGTTACCATTTGTAACAAGAATGTCAGAAGACCCTGCCTTTCAGGGCGACGACCAACATAGTCACGGAAGTAAAGCTACCTGAGGAAAGAAAAGCCAAAACCGTATGAAATAAAGGATGTTAAGTAAGCGAGTACAACTATAAATATAGAAAAAAAAAATCATTGTAAAAAACTCGCAATGTGAATATGAATACAGAATCAACAATATAAAAATGATGGAATGCAACTGCAGACACCTGTTTCTGACTCATTAGTCGTCATCAGTAAAGTATAGCCAAGTTTGAAGATGAAGCAGTTTAACTTTGGGACGGATCACTACAGGAGCAATGTTAACATTTCTAACAACAATGTCAGAAGACCCTGCCTTTCAGGGCGACGACCAACATAGTAACGGAGGTAAAGCTACCTGAGGAAAGAAAAGTCAAAACCTTATGAAATAAAAGATGTTAAGTAAGCGAGCACAACTATAAATATAGAAAAGAAAAATCATTGGCCAAAAACTCGCAATGTGAATGTGAATACAAAATCAACAATATAAAAAATGGAATGCAACTGCAGACACGTGTTTCTGACTCATTAGTCGTCATCAGTACAGTATAGCCATGTTAGCAGATGAAGCAGTTTAACTTGGGAAAGGATCACTACAGGAGCAATGTTACCATTTGTAACAACAATGTCAGAAGACCCTGCCTTTCAGGGCGACGACCAACATCGTCACGGAGGTAAAGCTACCTGAGGAAAGAAAAGCCAAAACCGTATGTAATAAAGGATGTTAAGTAAGCGAGTACAACTATGAATATAGAACAGAAAAATCATTGGCAAAAAACTCGCAATGTGAATGTCAATACAAAATCAACAATATAAAAAAGATGGAATGCAACTGCAGACACGTGTTTCTGACTCATTAGTCGTCATCAGTACAGTATAGCCAAGTTAGAAGATGAAGCAGTTTAACTTCGGGAAGGATCACTGCAGGAGCAATGTTACCATTTGTAACAACAATGCCAGAAGACCCTGCCTTTGATGGCTACCACCAACATAGTCACGGAGGTAAAGCTACCTGAGGAAAGAAAAGCCCAAAACCGTATGAAATAAATGATGTTAAGTAAGCGAGTACAACTATAAATATAGAAAAAAAAATCATTGGCAAAAAACTCGCAATGTGAATGTGAATACAAAATCAAAAATATAGAACAAAAAGAAGTAATGAAACTGCAGACAGTTGTTTCTGACTCATTAGTCGTCATCAGTACAGTATAGCCAAGTTAGAAGATGAAGCAGTTTAACTTCGGAAAGGATCACTACAGAAGCAATATTACCATTTGTAACAACAATGTCAGAAGACCCTGCCTTTCAGGGCGACTACCAGCATAGTCACGGAAATAAAGCTACCTGAGGAAAGAAAAGCCAAAACCGTATGCAATAAAGGATGTTAAGTAAGCGAGTACAAATATAAATATAGAAAAGAAAAATCATTGGCAAAAAACTCGCAATGTGAATGTGAATACAGAATCAACAATATAAAAAAGATGGAATGCAACTGCAGACACCTGTTTCTGACTCATTAGTCGTCATCAGTACAGTGTAGCCAAGTTAGAAGATGAGGCAGTTTAATTTGGGAACGGATCACTACGGGAGCAATGTTACCATTTCTAACAACAATGTCAGAAGACCCTGCCTTTCAGGGCGACGACCAACATAGTAACGGAGGTAAAGCTACCTGAGGAAAGAAAATTCAAAACCTTATGAAATAAAGGATGTTAAGTAAGCGAGTACAACTATAAATATAGAAAAGAAAAATTATTGGCCAAAAACTCGCAATGTGGATGTGAATACAAAATCAACAATATAAAAAAAAGATGGAATGCAACTGCAGACACGTGTTTCTGACTTATTAGTCGTCATCAGTACAGTATAGCCATGTTAGAAGATGAAGTAGCTTAACTTGGGAAAGGATCACTACAGGAGCAATGTTACCATTTGTAACAACAATGTCAGAAGACCCTGCCTTTCAGGGCTAGTACCAACATAGTCACGGAGATAAAGCTACCTGAGGAAATAAAAGCCAAAACCGTACGAAATAAAGGATGCTAAGTAAGCGAGTACAACTATAAATATAGAAAAGAAAAATCAGTGGCAAAAAACTCGCAATGTGAATGTGAATAAAAAATCAACAATATAAAAAAAAAGATGGAATGTAACTGCAGACACGTGTTTCTGACTCATTAGTCGTCATCAGTACAGTATAGCCAAGTTAGTAGATGAAGCAGTTTAACTTGGGAAAGGATCACTACAGCAGCAAAGTTACCGTTTGTAACAAGAATGTCAGAAGACCCTGCCTTTCATGGCGACGACCAACATAGTCACGGAGATAAAGCTACCTGAGGACATAAAAGCCAAATCCGTATGCAATAAAAGATGCTAAGTAAGCGAGTACAACTATAAATATAGAAAAGAAAAATCATTGGCAAAAAACTCGCAATGTGAATGTGAATACAAAATCAACAATATAATAAAGATGGAATGCAACTGCAGACACGTGTTTCTGACTCATTAGTCGTCATCAGTACAGTATAGCCAAGTTAGAAGATGAAGCAGTTTAACTTGGGAAAGGATCATTACAGGAGCAATGTTACCATTTGTAACAATAATGTTAGAAGACCCTGCCTTTCAGAGCGACGACCAACATAGTCACGGAAGTAAAGCTAACTGAGGAAAGAAAAGCCAAAAACGTATGAAATAAAGGATGTTAAGTAAGCGAGTACAACTATAAATATAGTAAAGGAAAATCATTGGCAAAAAGCTCGCAATGTGAATGTGAATACAAAATCAACAATAAAAAAAAGATGGAATGCAACTGCAGACACGTGTTTCTGACTCATTAGTCGTCATCAGTACAGTATAGCCAAGTTAGAAGATGAGGCAGTTTAACTTGGGAACGGATCACTACAGGAGCAATGTTACCATTTCTGACAACAATGTCAGAAGAGCCTGCCTTTCAGGGCGACTTCCAACATAGTCACGGAAATAAAGCTACCTGAGGAAAGAAAAGCCAAAACCGTATGCAATAAAGGATGTTAAGTAAGCGAGTACAACTATAAATATAGAAAAGAAAAAACGTTGGCAAAAAACTCGCAATGTGAATACAGAATCAACAATATAAAAAGATGGAATGCAACTGCAGACACCTGTTTCTGTCCCATTAGTCATCATCAGTACAGTATAGCCTAGTTAGAAGATGAAGCAGTTTAACTTGGGAAGGATCACTACAGGAGCAATGTTACCATTTCTAACAACAATGCCATAAGACCAGGCCTTTCAGGGCGACGACCAACACAGTAATGGAGGTAAAGCTACCTGAGGAACGAAAAGTCAAAACCTTATGAAATAAAGGATGTTAAGTAAGCGAGTACAACTATAAATATAGAAAAGAAAAATCATTTTCAAAACACTCGCAATGTGAATGTGAATACAGAATCAACAATAAAAAAAAGATGGAATGCAAGTGCAGACACCTGTTTCTGACTCATTAGTCGTCATCAGTACAGTGTAGCCAAGTTAGAAGATGAAGTAGCTTAACTCGGGAAAGGATCAATACAGGAGCAATGTTACCATTTGTAACAACAATGTCAGAAGACCCTACCTTTCAGGGCGACTACCAACATATTCACGGAAATAAAGCTACCTGAGGAAAGAAAAGCCAAAACCGTATGCAATAAAGGATGTTAAGTAAGCGAGTACAGCTATAAATATAGAACAGAAAAATCATTGGCAAAAAAATCGCAATGTGAATGTGAATACAAAATCAACAACATAAAAAAGATGGAATGCAACTGCAGACACGTGTTTCTGACTCATTAGTCATCATCAGTACAGTATAGCCATGTTAGCAGATGAAGCAGTTTAACTTGGGAAAGGATCACTACAGGAGCAATGTTACCATGTGTAACAACAATGTCAGAAGACCCTGTCTTTCAGGGCGACGACCAACATAGTCACGGAGGTAAAGCTACCTGAGGAAAGAAAATCAAAACCTTATGAAATAAAGGATGTTAAGTAAGCGAGTACAACTATAAATATAGAAAAGAAAAATCATTGGCCAAAAACTCGCAATGTGAATGTGAATACAAAATCAACAACATAAAAAAGATGGAATGCAACTGCAGACACGTGTTTCTGACTCATTAGTCATCATCAGTACAGTATAGCCATGTTAGCAGATGAAGCAGTTTAACTTGGGAAAGGATCACTACAGGAGCAATGTTACCATGTGTAACAACAATGTCAGAAGACCCTGTCTTTCAGGGCGACGACCAACATAGTCACGGAGGTAAAGCTACCTGAGGAAAGAAAAGTCAAAACCTTATGAAATAAAGGATGTTAAGTAAGCGAGTACAACTATAAATATAGAAAAGAAAAATCATTGGCCAAAAACTCGCAATGTGAATGTGAATACAAAATCAACAACATAAAAAAGATGGAATGCAACTGCAGACACGTGTTTCCGACTCATTAGTCGTCATCAGTACAGTATAGCCATGTTATCAGATGAAGCAGTTTAACTTGGGAAAGGATCACTACAGGAGCAATGTTACCATTTGTAACAACAATGTCAGAAGGCCCCGCCTTTCAGGGCGACGACCAACATAGTCACGGAGGTAAAGCTACCTGAGGAAAGAAAAGCCAAAACCGTATGAAATAAAGGATGCTAAATAAGCGAGTACGACTATAAATATAGAAAAGAAAAATCATTGGCCCAAAACTCGCAATGTGAATGTGAATACAAAATCAACAACATAAAAAAGATGGAATGCAACTGCAGACACGTGTTTCTGACTCATTAGTCATCATCAGTACAGTATAGCCATGTTAGCAGATGAAGCAGTTTAACTTGGGAAAGGATCACTACAGGAGCAATGTTACCATGTGTAACAACAATGTCAGAAGACCCTGCCTTTCAGGGCGACGACCAACATAGTCACGGAGGTAAGGCTACCTGAGGAAAGAAGAGCCAAAACTGTATGTAATAAAGGATGTTAAGTAAGCGAGTACAACTATAAATATAGAACAGAAAAATCATTGGCAAAAACTCGCAATGTGAATGTGAATACGAAATCAACAATATAAAAAAGATGGAATGCAACTGCAGACACGTATTTCTGACTTATTAGTCGTCATCAGTACAGTATAGCAAAGTTAGAAGATGAAGCGGTTAACTTCGGAAAGAATTACTACAGGAGCAATGTTACCATTTGTAACAACAATGTCAGAAGGCCCCGCCTTTCAGGGCGACGACCAACATAGTCACGGAGGTAAAGCTACCTGAGGAAAGAAAAGCCAAAACCGTATGAAATAAAGGATGCTAAGTAAGCGAGTACAACTATAAATATAGAAAAGAAAAATCATTTTCAAAACACTCGCAATGTGAATGTGAATACAGAATCAACAATAAAAAAAAGATGGAATGCAAGTGCAGACACCTGTTTCTGACTCATTAGTCGTCATCAGTACAGTGTAGCCAAGTTAGAAGATGAAGTAGCTTAACTCGGGAAAGGATCAATACAGGAGCAATGTTACCATTTGTAACAACAATGTCAGAAGACCCTACCTTTCAGGGCGACTACCAACATATTCACGGAAATAAAGCTACCTGAGGAAAGAAAAGCCAAAACCGTATGCAATAAAGGATGTTAAGTAAGCGAGTACAGCTATAAATATAGAACAGAAAAATCATTGGCAAAAAAATCGCAATGTGAATGTGAATACAAAATCAACAATATAAAAAAAAAAGATGGAATGCAACTGCAGACACGTGTTTCTGGCTCATTAGTCGTCATCAGTACAGTATAGCCAAGTTAGAAGATGAAGCAGTTTAACTTCCGAAAGGATCACTACAGGAGCAATGTTAACATTTGTATCAACAATGCCAGAAGACCCTGCCTTTCAGGGCGACGACCAACATAGTCACGGAGGTAAAGCTACCTGAGGAAAGAAAAGCCAAAACCGTAAGAAATAAAGGATGCTAAGTAAGCGAGTACAACTATAAATATAAAAAATTAAAATCATTGGCAAAACACTCGCAATGTGAATGTGAATACAGAATCAACAATAAAAAAAAGATGGAATGCAAGTGCAGACACCTGTTTCTGACTCATTAGTCGTCATCAGTACAGTGTAGCCAAGTTAGAAGATGAAGTAGCTTAACTCGGGAAAGGATCAATACAGGAGCAATGTTACCATTTGTAACAACAATGTCAGAAGACCCTACCTTTCAGGGCGACTACCAACATAGTCACGGAAATAAAGCTACCTGAGGAAAGAAAAGCCAAAACCGTATGCAGTAAAGCATGTTAAGTAAGCGAGTACAACTATAAATATAGAACAGAAAAATCATTGGCAAAAAACTCGCAATGTGAATGTGAATACAAAATCAACAATATAAAAAAAAGATGGAATGCAACTGCAGACACGTGTTTCTGACTCATTAGTCGTCATCAGTACAGTATAGCCAAGTTAGAAGATGAAGCAGTTTAACTTCGGAAAGGATCACTACAGGAGCAATGTTACCATTTGTAACAACAATGCCAGAAGACCCTGCCTTTCAGGACGACTACCAACATAGTCACGGAAATAAAGCTACCTGAGGAAAGAAAAGCCAAAACCGTATGCAATAAAGGATGTTAAGTAAGCGAGTACAACTATAAATATAGAAAAGGAAAATCATTGGCAAAACACTCGCAATGTGAATGTGAATACAGAATCAACAATAAAAAAAAGATGGAATGCAACTGCAGACACCTGTTTCTGACTCATTAGTCGTCATCAGTACAGTGTAGCCAAGTTAGAAGATGAAGCAGTTTAACTTCGGAAAGGATCACTACAGGAGCAAAGTTGCCATTTGTAACAAGAATGTCAGATGACCCTGCCTTTCAGGGCGACGACCAACATAATCACGGAGGTAAAGCTACCTGAGGAAAGAAATGCCAAGACCGTATGTAATAGAGGATGTTAAATAAGCGAGTACAACTACAAATATAGAACAGAAAAATCATTGGAAAAAACTCGCAATGTGAATGTGAATACAAAATCAACAATATAAAAAAGATGGAATGCAACTGCAGTCACGTGTTTCTGACTCATTAGTCGTCATCAGTACAGTATAGCCAAGTTAAAAGATGAAACAGTTTAACTTCGGAAAGGATCATTCCAGGAGCAATGTTACCATTTGTAACAACAATGTCAGAAGACCCTGCCTTTCTGGGCGACTACCAACATTGTCACGGAAATAAAGCTACCTGAGGAAAGAAAAGCCAAAACCGTATGCAATAAAGGATGTTAAGTAAGCGAGTACAACTATAAATATAGAAAAGAAAAATCCTTGGCAAAAAACTCGCAATGTGAATGTGAATACAGAATCAACAATATAAAAAATATGGAATGCAACTGCAGACACCTGTTTCTGACTCATTAGTCGTCATCAGTACAGTGTAGCCAAGTTAGAAGATGAGGCAGTTTAACTTGGGAACGGATCACCACAGGAGCAATGTTACCATTTCTAACAGCAATGTCAGAAGACCCTGCCTTTCAGGGCGACTACCAACATAATCACGGAGTTAAAGCTACCTGAGGAAAGAAAAGCCAAAACCGTATGCAATAAAGGATCTTAAGTAAGCGAGTACAACTATAAATATAGAAAAGAAAAATCATTGGCAAAAAACTCGCCATGTGAATATGAATACAGAATCAACAATATAAAAAAGATGGAATGCAACTGCAGACTCGTGTTTCTGACTCACTAGTGATCAGCAGTACAGTATAGCCAAGTTAGAAGATGAAGCAGTTTAACGTCGGAAAGAATCACTGCAGGAGCAATGTTACCATTTGTACCAACAATGTCAGAAGACCCTGCCTTTCAGGGCGACTACCAACATAATCACGGAGTTAAAGCTACCTGAGGAAAGAAAAGCCAAAACCGTATGCAATAAAGGATCTTAAGTAAGCGAGTACAACTATAAATATAGAAAAGAAAAATCATTGGCAAAAAACTCGCAATGTGAATATGAATACAGAATCAACAATATAAAAAAGATGGAATGCAACTGCAGACTCGTGTTTCTGACTCACTAGTGATCAGCAGTACAGTATAGCCAAGTTAGAAGATGAAGCAGTTTAACGTCGGAAAGAATCACTGCAGGAGCAATGTTACCATTTGTAACAACAATGCCAGAAGACTCAGCCTTTCAGGGCGACGACCAACATAGTAACGGAGGTAAAGCTACCTGAGGAATGAAAAGTCAAAACCTTATAAAATAAAGGATGTTAAGTAAGCGAGTACAACAATAAATATAAAAAAGGAAAATCATTGGCCAAAAACTCGCAATGTGAATGTGAATACAAAATCAACAATATAAAAAAGATGGAATGCAACTGCAGTCACGTGTTTCTGACTCATTAATCGTCATCAGTACAGTATAGCCAAGTTATAAGATGAAACAGTTTAACTTCGGAAAGGATCATTCCAGGAGCAATGTTACCATTTGTAACAACAATGTCAGAAGACCCTGCCTTTCTGGGCGACTACCAACATTGTCACGGAAATAAAGCTACCTGAGGAAAGAAAAGCCAAAACCGTATGCAATAAAGGATGTTAAGTAAGCGAGTACAACTATAAATATAGAAAAGAAAAATCCTTGGCAAAAAACTCGCAATGTGAATGTGAATACAGAATCAACAATATAAAAAATATGGAATGCAACTGCAGACACCTGTTTCTGACTCATTAGTCGTCATCAGTACAGTGTAGCCAAGTTAGAAGATGAGGCAGTTTAACTTGGGAACGGATCACCACAGGAGCAATGTTACCATTTCTAACAGCAATGTCAGAAGACCCTGCTTTTCAGGGCGACGACCAACATAGTAACGGAGGTAAAGCTACCTGAGGAAAGAAAAGTCAAAACCTTATGAAATAAAGGATGTTAAGTAAGCGAGTACATCTATAAATATAGAAAAGAAAAATCATTGGCCAAAAACTCGCAATGTGGATGTGAATACAAAATCAACAATATAACAAAGGTGGAATGCAACTGCAGACACGTGTTTCTGACTCATTAGTCGTCATCAGTACAGTATAGCCATGTTAGCAGATGAAGCAGTTTAACTTGGAAAAGGATCACTACAGGAGCAATGTTACCATTTGTAACAACAATGTCAGAAGACCCTGCCTTTCAGGGCTACGACCAACATAGTCACGGAGGTAAAGCTACCTGAGGAAAGAAAAGCCAAAACCGTATGTAATAAAGGATGTTAAGTAAGCGAGTACAACTATAAATATAGAACAAAAAAATCATTGGCAAAAAACTCGCAATGTGAATGTGAATACAAAATCAACAATATAAAAAAGATGGAATGCAACTGCAGACACGTGTTTCTGACTCACTAGTGATCAGCAGTACAGTATAGCCAAGTTAGAAGATGAAGCAGTTTAACGTCGGAAAGAATCACTGCAGGAGCAATGTTACCATTTGTAACAACAATGTCAGAAGAACCTGCCTTTCAGGGCGACTACCAACATAGTCACGGAAATAAAGCTACCTGAGGAAATAAAAGCCAAAACCGTATGCATTAAAGGATGTTAAGTAAGCGAGTACAACTATAAATATAGAAAAGAAAAATCATTGGCAAAAAACTCGCAATGTGAATATAAATACAGAATCAACAATATAAAAAAGATGGAATGCAACTGCAGACACCTGTTTCTGACTCATTAGTCGTCATCAGTACAGTATTGCCAAGTTAGAAGATGAAGCAGTTTAACGTCGGAAAGAATCACTGCAGGAGCAATGTTACCATTTGTAACAACAATGCCAGAAGACCCTGCCTTTCAGGGCTACCACCAACATAGTCACAGAGGTAAAGCTACCTGAGGAAAGAAAAGCCAAAACCGTATGAAATAAAGGATGTTAAGTAAGCGAGTACAACTATAAATATAGGAAAGAAAAATCATTGGCAAAAAACTCGCAATGTGAATGTGAATACAAAATCAACAATACAAAAAAAAGTTGGAATGAAACTGCAGACACGTGTTTCTGACTCATTAGTTTTCATCAGTACAGTATAGCCAAGTTAGAAGATGAAGTAGCTTAACTTGGGAAAGGATCACTACAGGAGCAATGTTACCATTTGTAACAACAATGTCAGAAGAACCTGCCTTTCAGGGCGACTACCAACATAGTCACGGATATAAAGCTACCTGAGGAAATAAAAGCCAAAACCGTATGCATTAAAGGATGTTAAGTAAGCGAGTACAACTATAAATATAGAAAAGAAAAATCATTGGCAAAAAACTCGCAATGTGAATATAAATACAGAATCAACAATATAAAAAGATGGAATGCAACTGCAGACACCTGTTTCTGACTCATTAGTCGTCATCAGTACAGTATTGCCAAGTTAGAAGATGAAGCAGTTTAACTTGGGAACGGATACCTACAGGAGCAATGTTAACATTTCTAACATCAATGTCAGAAGACCCTGCCTTTCAGGGCGACGACCAACATAGTAACGGAGGTAAAGCTACCTGAGGAAAGAAAAGTCAAAACCTTATAAAATAAAGGATGTTAAGTAAGCGAGTACAACAATAAATATAAAAAAGAAAAATCATTGGCCAAAAACTCGCAATGTGAATGTGAATACAAAATCAACAATATAAAAAAGATTGAATGCAACTGCAGACACGTGTTTCTGACTCATTAGTCGTCATCAGTACAGTATAGCCATGTTAGCAGATGAAGCAGTTTAACTTGGAAAAGGATCACTACAGGAGCAATGTTACCATTTGTAACAACAATGTCAGAAGACCCTGCCTTTCAGGGCGACTCCCAACATAATCACGGAGATAAAGCTACCTGAGGAAAGAAAAACCAAAGCCGTATGCAATAAAGGATGTTAAGTAAGCGAGTACAACTATAAATATAGAAAAGGAAAATCATTGGCAAAAAACTCGCAATGTGAATGTGAATACAAAATCAACAATATAAAAAAGATGGAATGCAACTGCAGACACGTGTTTCTGACTCATTAGTCGTCATCAGTACAGCATAGCCAAGTTAGAAGATGAAGCAGTTTAACTTGGGAAAGGATCACTACAGGAACAAAGTTACCATTTATCACAAGAATGTCAGAAGACCCTGCCTTTCAGTGCGACGACCAATATAATCACGGAGGTAAAGCTACCTGAGGAAAGTAAAGCCAAAACCGTATGAAATAAAGGATGGTAAATAAGCGAGTACAACTGTAAATATAGAAAAGAAATATCATTGGCAAAAAACTCGCAATGTGAATGTGAATACAAAATCAACAATATAAAAAAAAAGATGGAATGCAACTGCAGACACGTGTTTCTGACTCATTAGTCGTCATCAGTACAGTATAGCCAAGTTAGAAGATGAAGTAGCTTAACTCGGGAAAGGATCAATACAGGAGCAATGTTACCATTTGTAACAACAATGTCAGAAGACCCTGTCTTTCAGGGCGACTACCAACATAATCACGGAAATACAGCTACCTGAGGAAAGAAAAGCCAAAACCGTATGCAATAAAGGATGGTAAATAAGCGAGTACAACTATAAATATAGAAAAGAAAAATCATTGGCCTGAAACTCGCAATGTGAATGTGAATACAGAATCAACAATATAAAAAAGATGGAGTGCAACTGCAGACACCTGTTTCTCACTCATTAGTCGTCATCAGTACAGTATAGCCATGTTAGCAGATGAAGCAGTTTAACTTGGGAAAGGATCACTACAGGAGCAATGTTACCATTTGTAACAACAATGTCAGAAGACCCTGTCTTTCAGGGCGACGACCAACATAGTCACGGAGGTAAAGCTACCTGAGGAAAGTAAAGCCAAAACCGTATGAAATAAAGGATGGTAAATAAGCGAGTACAACTATAAATATAGAAAAGAAAAATCATTGGCCTGAAACTCGCAATGTGAATGTGAATACAGAATCAACAATATAAAAAAGATGGAGTGCAACTGCAGACACCTGTTTCTCACTCATTAGTCGTCATCAGTACAGTATAGCCATGTTAGCAGATGAAGCAGTTTAACTTGGGAAAGGATCACTACAGGAGCAATGTTACCATTTGTAACAACAATGTCAGAAGACCCTGTCTTTCAGGGCGACGACCAACATAGTCACGGAGGTAAAGCTACCTGAGGAAAGAAAATCAAAACCTTATGAAATAAAGGATGTTAAGTAAGCGAGTACAACTATAAATATAGAAAAGAAAAATCATTGGCCAAAAACTCGCAATGTGAATGTGAATACAAAATCAACAACATAAAAAAGATGGAATGCAACTGCAGACACGTGTTTCTGACTCATTAGTCATCATCAGTACAGTATAGCCATGTTAGCAGATGAAGCAGTTTAACTTGGGAAAGGATCACTACAGGAGCAATGTTACCATGTGTAACAACAATGTCAGAAGACCCTGTCTTTCAGGGCGACGACCAATATAATCACGGAGGTAAAGCTACCTGAGGAAAGTAAAGCCAAAACCGTATGAAATAAAGGATGGTAAATAAGCGAGTACAACTATAAATATAGAAAAGAAAAATCATTGGCCTGAAACTCGCAATGTGAATGTGAATACAGAATCAACAATATAAAAAAGATGGAGTGCAAATGCAGACACCTGTTTCTCACTCATTAGTCGTCATCAGTACAGTATAGCCATGTTAGCAGATGAAGCAGTTTAACTTGGGAAAGGATCACTACAGGAGCAATGTTACCATTTGTAACAACAATGTCAGAAGACCCTGTCTTTCAGGGCGACGACCAACATAGTCACGGAGGTAAAGCTACCTGAGGAAAGAAAATCAAAACCTTATGAAATAAAGGATGTTAAGTAAGCGAGTACAACTATAAATATAGAAAAGAAAAATCATTGGCCAAAAACTCGCAATGTGAATGTGAATACAAAATCAACAACATAAAAAAGATGGAGTGCAACTGCAGACACGTGTTTCTGACTCATTAGTCATCATCAGTACAGTATAGCCATGTTAGCAGATGAAGCAGTTTAACTTGGGAAAGGATCACTACAGGAGCAATGTTACCATGTGTAACAACAATGTCAGAAGACCCTGTCTTTCAGGGCGACGACCAACATAGTCACGGAGGTAAAGCTACCTGAGGAAAGAAAAGTCAAAACCTTATGAAATAAAGGATGTTAAGTAAGCGAGTACAACTATAAATATAGAAAAGAAAAATCATTGGCCAAAAACTCGCAATGTGAATGTGAATACAAAATCAACAACATAAAAAAGATGGAATGCAACTGCAGACACGTGTTTCCGACTCATTAGTCGTCATCAGTACAGTATAGCCATGTTATCAGATGAAGCAGTTTAACTTGGGAAAGGATCACTACAGGAGCAATGTTACCATTTGTAACAACAATGTCAGAAGACCCTGCCTTTCAGGGCGACGACCAACATAGTCACGGAGGTAAAGCTACCTGAGGAAAGAAAAGCCAAAACCGTATGAAATAAAGGATGCTAAGTAAGCGAGTACAACTATAAATATAGAAAAGAAAAATCATTGGCCAAAAACTCGCAATGTGAATGTGAATACAAAATCAACAACATAAAAAAGATGGAATGCAACTGCAGACACGTGTTTCTGACTCATTAGTCATCATCAGTACAGTATAGCCATGTTAGCAGATGAAGCAGTTTAACTTGGGAAAGGATCACTACAGGAGCAATGTTACCATGTGTAACAACAATGTCAGAAGACCCTGCCTTTCAGGGCGACGACCAACATAGTCACGGAGCTAAGGCTACCTGAGGAAAGAAGAGCCAAAACCGTATGTAATAAAGGATGTTAAGTAAGCGAGTACAACTATAAATATAGAACAGAAAAATCATTGGCAAAAACTCGCAATGTGAATGTGAATACGAAATCAACAATATAAAAAAGATGGAATGCAACTGCAGACACGTATTTCTGACTTATTAGTCGTCATCAGTACAGTATAGCAAAGTTAGAAGATGAAGCGGCTTAACTTCGGAAAGAATTACTACAGGAGCAATGTTACCATTTGTAACAACAATGTCAGAAGGCCCCGCCTTTCAGGGCGACGACCAACATAGTCACGGAGGTAAAGCTACCTGAGGAAAGAAAAGCCAAAACCGTATGAAATAAAGGATGCTAAGTAAGCGGGTACAACTATAAATATAGAAAAGAAAAATCATTTTCAAAACACTCGCAATGTGAATGTGAATACAGAATCAACAATAAAAAAAAGATGGAATGCAAGTGCAGACACCTGTTTCTGACTCATTAGTCGTCATCAGTACAGTGTAGCCAAGTTAGAAGATGAAGTAGCTTAACTCGGGAAAGGATCAATACAGGAGCAATGTTACCATTTGTAACAACAATGTCAGAAGACCCTACCTTTCAGGGCGACTACCAACATATTCACGGAAATAAAGCTACCTGAGGAAAGAAAAGCCAAAACCGTATGCAATAAAGGATGTTAAGTAAGCGAGTACAGCTATAAATATAGAACAGAAAAATCATTGGCAAAAAAATCGCAATGTGAATGTGAATACAAAATCAACAATATAAAAAAAAAATTGGAATGCAACTGCAGACACGTGTTTCTGGCTCATTAGTCGTCATCAGTACAGTATAGCCAAGTTAGAAGATGAAGCAGTTTAACTTCCGAAAGGATCACTACAGGAGCAATGTTAACATTTGTATCAACAATGCCAGAAGACCCTGCCTTTCAGGGCGACGACCAACATAGTCACGGAGGTAAAGCTACCTGAGGAAAGAAAAGCCAAAACCGTAAGAAATAAAGGATGCTAAGTAAGCGGGTACAACTATAAATATAAAAAATTAAAATCATTGGCAAAACACTCGCAATGTGAATGTGAATACAGAATCAACAATAAAAAAAAGATGGAATGCAAGTGCAGACACCTGTTTCTGACTCATTAGTCGTCATCAGTACAGTGTAGCCAAGTTAGAAGATGAAGTAGCTTAACTCGGGAAAGGATCAATACAGGAGCAATGTTACCATTTGTAACAACAATGTCAGAAGATCCTACCTTTCAGGGCGACTACCAACATAGTCACGGAAATAAAGCTACCTGAGGAAAGAAAAGCCAAAACCGTATGCAGTAAAGCATGTTAAGTAAGCGAGTACAACTATAAATATAGAACAGAAAAATCATTGGCAAAAAACTCGCAATGTGAATGTGAATACAAAATCAACAATATAAAAAAAAGATGGAATGCAACTGCAGACACGTGTTTCTGACTCATTAGTCGTCATCAGTACAGTATAGCCAAGTTAGAAGATGAAGCAGTTTAACTTCGGAAAGGATCACTACAGGAGCAATGTTACCATTTGTAACAACAATGCCAGAAGACCCTGCCTTTCAGGACGACTACCAACATAGTCACGGAAATAAAGCTACCTGAGGAAAGAAAAGCCAAAACCGTATGCAATAAAGGATGTTAAGTAAGCGAGTACAACTATAAATATAGAAAAGGAAAATCATTGGCAAAACACTCGCAATGTGAATGTGAATACAGAATCAACAATAAAAAAAAGATGGAATGCAACTGCAGACACCTGTTTCTGACTCATTAGTCGTCATCAGTACAGTGTAGCCAAGTTAGAAGATGAAGCAGTTTAACTTCGGAAAGGATCACTACAGGAGCAAAGTTGCCATTTGTAACAAGAATGTCAGATGACCCTGCCTTTCAGGGCGACGACCAACATAATCACGGAGGTAAAGCTACCTGAGGAAAGAAATGCCAAGACCGTATGTAATAGAGGATGTTAAATAAGCGAGTACAACTACAAATATAGAACAGAAAAATCATTGGAAAAAACTCGCAATGTGGATGTGAATACAAAATCAACAATATAACAAAGGTGGAATGCAACTGCAGACACGTGTTTCTGACTCATTAGTCGTCATCAGTAGAGTATAGCCAAGTTAGAAGATGAAGTGGCTTAACTTGGGAAAGTATCACTACAAGAGCAATGTTACCATTTGTACCAACAATGTCAGAAGACCCTGCCTTTCAGGGCGACTACCAACATAATCACGGAGTTAAAGCTACCTGAGGAAAGAAAAGCCAAAACCGTATGCAATAAAGGATCTTAAGTAAGCGAGTACAACTATAAATATAGAAAAGAAAAATCATTGGCAAAAAACTCGCAATGTGAATATGAATACAGAATCAACAATATAAAAAAGATGGAATGCAACTGCAGACTCGTGTTTCTGACTCAGTAGTGGTCATCAGTACAGTATAGCCAAGTTAGAAGATGAAGCAGTTTAACGTCGGAAAGAATCACTGCAGGAGCAATGTTACCATTTGTAACAACAATGCCAGAAGACTCAGCCTTTCAGGGCGACGACCAACATAGTAACGGAGGTAAAGCTACCTGAGGAATGAAAAGTCAAAACCTTATAAAATAAAGGATGTTAAGTAAGCGAGTACAACAATAAATATAAAAAAGAAAAATCATTGGCCAAAAACTCGCAATGTGAATGTGAATACAAAATCAACAATATAAAAAAGATGGAATGCAACTGCAGTCACGTGTTTCTGACTCATTAATCGTTATCAGTACAGTATAGCCAAGTTATAAGATGAAACAGTTTAACTTCGGAAAGGATCATTCCAGGAGCAATGTTACCATTTGTAACAACAATGTCAGAAGACCCTGCCTTTCTGGGCGACTACCAACATTGTCACGGAAATAAAGCTACCTGAGGAAAGAAAAGCCAAAACCGTATGCAATAAAGGATGTTAAGTAAGCGAGTACAACTATAAATATAGAAAAGAAAAATCCTTGGCAAAAAACTCGCAATGTGAATGTGAATACAGAATCAACAATATAAAAAATATGGAATGCAACTGCAGACACCTGTTTCTGACTCATTAGTCGTCATCAGTACAGTGTAGCCAAGTTAGAAGATGAGGCAGTTTAACTTGGGAACGGATCACCACAGGAGCAATGTTACCATTTCTAACAGCAATGTCAGAAGACCCTGCTTTTCAGGGCGACGACCAACATAGTAACGGAGGTAAAGCTACCTGAGGAAAGAAAAGTCAAAACCTTATGAAATAAAGGATGTTAAGTAAGCGAGTACATCTATAAATATAGAAAAGAAAAATCATTGGCCAAAAACTCGCAATGTGGATGTGAATACAAAATCAACAATATAACAAAGGTGGAATGCAACTGCAGACACGTGTTTCTGACTCATTAGTCGTCATCAGTACAGTATAGCCATGTTAGCAGATGAAGCAGTTTAACTTGGAAAAGGATCACTACAGGAGCAATGTTACCATTTGTAACAACAATGTCAGAAGACCCTGCCTTTCAGGGCTACGACCAACATAGTCACGGAGGTAAAGCTACCTGAGGAAAGAAAAGCCAAAACCGTATGTAATAAAGGATGTTAAGTAAGCGAGTACAACTATAAATATAGAACAAAAAAATCATTGGCAAAAATCTCGCAATGTGAATGTGAATACAAAATCAACAATATAAAAAAGATGGAATGCAACTGCAGACACGTGTTTCTGACTCACTAGTGATCAGCAGTACAGTATAGCCAAGTTAGAAGATGAAGCAGTTTAACGTCGGAAAGAATCACTGCAGGAGCAATGTTACCATTTGTAACAACAATGTCAGAAGAACCTGCCTTTCAGGGCGACTACCAACATAGTCACGGAAATAAAGCTACCTGAGGAAATAAAAGCCAAAACCGTATGCATTAAAGGATGTTAAGTAAGCGAGTACAACTATAAATATAGAAAAGAAAAATCATTGGCAAAAAACTCGCAATGTGAATATAAATACAGAATCAACAATATAAAAAAGATGGAATGCAACTGCAGACACCTGTTTCTGACTCATTAGTCGTCATCAGTACAGTATTGCCAAGTTAGAAGATGAAGCAGTTTAACGTCGGAAAGAATCACTGCAGGAGCAATGTTACCATTTGTAACAACAATGCCAGAAGACCCTGCCTTTCAGGGCTACCACCAACATAGTCACAGAGGTAAAGCTACCTGAGGAAAGAAAAGCCAAAACCGTATGAAATAAAGGATGTTAAGTAAGCGAGTACAACTATAAATATAGGAAAGAAAAATCATTGGCAAAAAACTCGCAATGTGAATGTGAATACAAAATCAACAATACAAAAAAAAGTTGGAATGAAACTGCAGACACGTGTTTCTGACTCATTAGTTTTCATCAGTACAGTATAGCCAAGTTAGAAGATGAAGTAGCTTAACTTGGGAAAGGATCACTACAGGAGCAATGTTACCATTTGTAACAACAATGTCAGAAGAACCTGCCTTTCAGGGCGACTACCAACATAGTCACGGATATAAAGCTACCTGAGGAAATAAAAGCCAAAACCGTATGCATTAAAGGATGTTAAGTAAGCGAGTACAACTATAAATATAGAAAAGAAAAATCATTGGCAAAAAACTCGCAATGTGAATATAAATACAGAATCAACAATATAAAAAAGATGGAATGCAACTGCAGACACCTGTTTCTGACTCATTAGTCGTCATCAGTACAGTATTGCCAAGTTAGAAGATGAAGCAGTTTAACTTGGGAACGGATACCTACAGGAGCAATGTTAACATTTCTAACATCAATGTCAGAAGACCCTGCCTTTCAGGGCGACGACCAACATAGTAACGGAGGTAAAGCTACCTGAGGAAAGAAAAGTCAAAACCTTATAAAATAAAGGATGTTAAGTAAGCGAGTACAACAATAAATATAAAAAAGAAAAATCATTGGCCAAAAACTCGCAATGTGAATGTGAATACAAAATCAACAATATAAAAAAGATTGAATGCAACTGCAGACACGTGTTTCTGACTCATTAGTCGTCATCAGTACGGTATAGCCATGTTAGCAGATGAAGCAGTTTAACTTGGAAAAGGATCACTACAGGAGCAATGTTACCATTTGTAACAACAATGTCAGAAGACCATGCCTTTCAGGGCGACGACCAACATAGTCACGGAGGTAAAGCTACCTGAGGAAAGAAAAGCCAAAACCGTATGTAATAAAGGATGTTAAGTAAGCGAGTACAACTATAAATATAGAACAAAAAATCATTGGCAAAAAACTCGCAATGTGAATGTGAATACAAAATCAACAATATAAAAAAGATGGAATGCAACTGCAGACACGTGTTTCTGACTCACTAGTGGTCATCAGTACAGTATAGCCAAGTTAGAAGATGAAGCAGTTTAACGTCGGAAAGAATCACTGCAGGAGCAATGTTACCATTTGTAACAACAATGCCAGAAGACCCTGCCTTTCAGGGCTACCACCAACATAGTCACGGAGGTAAAGCTACCTGAGGAAAAAAAGCCAAAACCGTATGAAATAAAGGATGTTAAGTAAGCGAGTACAACTATAAATACAGAAAAAAAAATCATTGGCAAAAAACTCGCAATGTGAATGTGAATACAAAATCAACAATATAAAAAAAAAAGATGGAATCCAACTGCAGACACGTGTTTCTGACTCATTAGTCGTCATCAGTACAGTATAGCCAAGTTAGAAGATGAAACAGTTTAACTTCGGAAAGGATCACTACAGGAGCAATGTTACCATTTGTAACAACAATGTCAGAAGACGCTGCCTTTCAGGGCGACTAACAACATAGTCACGGAAATAAAGCTACCTGAGGAAAGAAAATTCAAAACCTTATGAAATAAAGGATGTTAAGTAAGCGAGTACAACTATAAATATAGAAAAGAAAAATCATTGGCCAAAAACGCGCAATGTGGATTTGAACACAAAATCAACAATATAAAAAAAAAGATGGAATGCAACTGCAGACACCTGTTTCTGACCCATTAGTCGTCATCAGTACAGTGTAGACAAGCTAGAAGATGAAGCAGTTTAACTTGGGAAGGATCACTACAGGAGAAATGTTACCATTTCTAACAACAATGTCATAAGACCCTGCCTTTCAGGGCGACGACCAACATAGTAACGGAGGTAAAGCTACCTGAGGAAAGAAAAGTCAAAACCTTATGAAATAAAGGATGTTAAGTAAGCGAGTACAACTATAAATATGGAAAAGAAAAATCATTGGCCAAAATCTCGCAATTTGAACGTGAATACAAAATCAACAATATAAAAAAGATGGAATGCAACTGCAGACACGTGTTTCTGACTCATTAGTCGTCATCAGTACAGTATAGCCATGTTTGAAGATGAAGCAGTTTAACTTGGGAAAGGATCACTACATGAGCAATGTTACCATTTGTAACAACAATTTCAGAAGACCCTGCCTTTCAGGGCGACGACCAACATAGTCACGGAGGTAAAGCTACCTGAGGAATGAAATGCCAAAACCGTAAGAAATAAAGGATGCTAAGTAAGCGAGTACAACTATAAATATAGAAAAGAAAAATCATTGGCAAAAAACTCGCAATGTGAATACAAAATGAACAATATAAAAAAAAGATGGAATGCAACTGCAGACACGTGTTTCTGACTCATTAGTCGTCATCAGTACAGTATAGCCAAGTTGGAAGATGAAGTAGCTTAACTCGGGAAAGGATCAATACACGAGCAATGTTACCATTTGTAACAACAATGTCAGAAGACCTGCCTTTCAGGGCGACGACCAACATTGTCACGGAGGTAAAGCTTCCTGAGGAAAGAAAAGCCAAAACCGTATGAAATAAAGGATGTTAAGTAAGCGAGTACAACTATATAAATATATAAAAGAAATATCATTGGCAAAAAACTCGCAATGTGAAAGTGAATACAAAATCAACAATACAAAAAGATGGAATGCAACTGCAGACACGTGTTTCTGACTCATTAGTCGTCATCAGTACAGTATAGCCATGTTTGAAGATGAAGCAGTTTAACTTGGGAAAGGATCACTACAGGAGCAATGTTACCATTTGTAACAACAATTTCAGAAGACCCTGCCTTTCAGGGCGACGACCAACATAGCCACGGAAGTAAAGCTACCTGAGGAAAGAAAAGCCAAAACCGTAAGAAATAAAGGATGCTAAGTAAGCGAGTACAACTATAAATATAGAAAAGAAAAATCATTGGCAAAAAACTCCCAATGTGAATACAAAATCAACAATATAAAAAAGATGGAATGCAACTGCAGACACTTGTTTCTGACTCATTAGTCGTCTTAAGTACAGTATAGCCGAGTTAGAAGATGAAGCAGTTTAACTTCGGAAAGGATCACTACAGGAGCAATGTTACCATTTGTAACAACAATGTCAGAAAACCCTGCCTTTCAGGGCGACGACCAACATAGTCACGGAGGTAAAGCTACCTGAGGAAAAAAAGCCAAAACCGTATGCAATAAAGGATGTTAAGTAAGCGGGTACAACTATAAATATAGAAAAGAAAAATCATTGGCAAAAAACTCGCAATGTGAAAGTGAATACAAAATCAACAATACAAAAAAGATGGAATGCAACTGCAGACACGTGTTTCTGACTCATTAGTCGTCATCAGTACAGTATAGCCATGTTTGAAGATGAAGCAGTTTAACTTGGGAAAGGATCACTACAGGAGCAATGTTACCATTTGTAACAACAATTTCAGAAGACCCTGCATTTCAGGGCGACGACCAACATAGTCACGGAGGTAAAGCTACCTGAGGAAAGAAAAGCCAAAACCGTAAGAAATAAAGGATGCTAAGTAAGCGAGTACAACTATAAAGATAGAAAAGAAAAATCATTGGCAAAAAACTCGCAATGTGAATACAAAATCAACAATATAAAAAAAAGATGGAATGCAACTACAAACACGTGTTTCTGACTCATTAGTCGTCATCAGTACAGTGTAGCCAAGTTAGAAGATTAAGCAGTTTAACTTCGGAAAGGATCACTACAGGAGCAAAGTTGCCATTTGTAACAAGAATGTCAGATGACCCTGCCTTTCAGGGCGACGACAAAAATAATCACGGAGGTAAAGCTACCTGAGGAAAGAAATGCCAAAACCGTATGTAATAGAGGATGTTAAGTAAGCGAGTACAACTACAAATATAGAACAGAAAAATCATTGTCAAAAATCTCGCAATGTGAATGTGAATACAAAATCAACAATATTAAAAAGATGGAATGCAACTGCAGACACGTGTTTCTGACTCATTAGTCGTCATCAGTACAGTATAGCCAAGTTAGGAGATGAAGTAGCTTAACTCGGGAAAGGATCAATACAGGAGCAATGTTAACATTTGTAACAACAATGTCAGAAGACCTGCCTTTCAGGGCGACGACCAACATAGTCACGGAGGTAAAGCTACCTGAGGAAAAAAAGCCAAAACCGTATGCAATAAAGGATGTTAAGTAAGCGAGTACAACTATATAAATTTAGAAAAGAAATATCATTGGCAAAAAACTCGCAATGTGAAAGTGAATACAAAATCAACAATACAAAAAAGATGGAATGCAACTGCAGACACGTGTTTCTGACTCATTAGTCGTCATCAGTACAGTATAGCCAAGTCAGAAGATGAAGCAGTTTAACTTCGGAAAGGATCACTACAGGAGCAATGTTACCATTTGTAACAACAATGTCAGAAAACCCTGCCTTTCAGGGCGAAGACCAACATAGTCACGGAGGTAAAGCTACCTGAGGAAAAAAAGCCAAAACCGTATGCAATAAAGGATGTTAAGTAAGCGGGTACAACTATAAATATAGAAAAGAAAAATCATTGGCAAAAAACTCGCAATGTGAATGTGAATACAAAATCATCAATATAAAAAAGATGGAATGCAACTGCAGACACGTGTTTCTGACTCATTAATCGTCATCAGTACAGTATAGCCAAGTTAGAAGATGAAGCAGTTTAACTTCGGAAAGGATCACTACAGGAGCAATGTTACCATTTGTAACAACAATGCCAGAAGACCCTGCCTTTCAGGGCGACTACCAACATAGTCGCGGAAATAAAGCTACCTGAGGAAAGAAAAGCCAAAACCGTATGCAATAAAGGATGTTAAGTAAGCGAGTACAACTATAAATATAGAAAAGAAAAATCATTGGCAAAACACTCGCAATGTGAATGTGAATACAGAATCAACAATAAAAAAAAGATGGAATGCAACTGCAGACACCTGTTTCTGACTCATTAGTCGTCATCAGTACAGTGTAGCCAAGTTAGAAGATTAAGCAGTTTAACTTCGGAAAGGATCACTACAGGAGCAAAGTTGCCATTTGTAACAAGAATGTCAGATGACCCTGCCTTTCAGGGCGACGACAAAAATAATCACGGAGGTAAAGCTACCTGAGGAAAGAAATGCCAAAACCGTATGTAATAGAGGATGTTAAGTAAGCGAGTACAACTACAAATATAGAACAGAAAAATCATTGTCAAAAATCTCGCAATGTGAATGTGAATACAAAATCAACAATATTAAAAAGATGGAATGCAACTGCAGACACGTGTTTCTGACTCATTAGTCGTCATCAGTACAGTATAGCCAAGTTAGAAAATTAAGCAGTTTAACTTCGGAAAGGATCATTCCAGGAGCAATGTTACCATTTGTAACAACAATGTCAGAAGACCCTGCCTTTTTGGGCGACTACCAACATAGTCACGGAAATAAAGCTACCTGAGGAAAGAAAAGCCAAACCGTATGCAATAAAGGATGTCAAGTAAGCAATTACGACTATAAATATAGAAAAGAAAAATCATTAGCAAAAAACTCGCAATGTGAATGTGAATACAGGATCAACAATATAAAAAAGATGGAATGCAAGTGCAGACACCTGTTTCTGACTCATTAGTCGTCATCAGTACAGTGTAGCCAAGTTAGAAGATGAAGTAGCTTAACTCGGGAAAGGATCAATACAGGAGCAATGTTACCATTTGTAACAACAATGTCAGAAGACCCTACCTTTCAGGGCGACTACCAACATATTCACGGAAATAAAGCTACCTGAGGAAAGAAAAGCCAAAACCGTATGCAATAAAGGATGTTAAGTAAGCGAGTACAACTATAAATATAGAACAGAAAAATCATTGGCAAAAAAATCGCAATGTGAATGTGAATACAAAATAAACAATATAAAAAAAAAGATGGAATGCAACTGCAGACACGTGTTTCTGGCTCATTAGTCGTCATCAGTACAGTATAGCCAAGTTAGAAGATGAAGCAGTTTAACTTCCGAAAGGATCACTACAGGAGCAATGTTAACATTTGTATCAACAATGCCAGAAGACCCTGCCTTTCAGGGCGACGACCAACATAGTCACGGAGGTAAAGCTACCTGAGGAAAGAAAAGCCAAAACCGTAAGAAATAAAGGATGCTAAGTAAGCGAGTACAACTATAAATATAGAAAATTAAAATCATTGGCAAAACACTCGCAATGTGAAAGTGAATACAGAATCAACAATAAAAAAAAAGATGGAATGCAAGTGCAGACACCTGTTTCTGACTCATTAGTCGTCATCAGTACAGTGTAGCCAAGTTAGAAGATGAAGTAGCTTAACTCGGGAAAGGATCAATACAGGAGCAATGTTACCATTTGTAACAACAATGCCAGAAGACCCTACCTTTCAGGGCGACTACCAACATAGTCACGGAAATAAAGCTACCTGAGGAAAGAAAAGCCAAAACCGTATGCAGTAAAGCATGTTAAGTAAGCGAGTACAACTATAAATATAGAACAGAAAAATCATTGGCAAAAAACTCGCAATGTGAATGTGAATACAAAATCAACAATATAAAAAAAAGATGGAATGCAACTGCAGACACGTGTTTCTGACTCATTAGTCGTCATCAGTACAGTATAGCCAAGATAGAAGATGAAGCAGTTTAACTTCGGAAAGGATCACTACAGGAGCAATGTTACCATTTGTAACAACAATGCCAGAAGACCCTGCCTTTCAGGACGACTACCAACATAGTCACGGAAATAAAGCTACCTGAGGAAAGAAAAGCCAAAACCGTATGCAATAAAGGATGTTAAGTAAGCGAGTACAACTATAAATATAGAAAAGGAAAATCATTGGCAAAACACTCGCAATGTGAATGTGAATACAGAATCAACAATAAAAAAAAGATGGAATGCAACTGCAGACACCTGTTTCTGACTCATTAGTCGTCATCAGTACAGTGTAGCCAAGATAGAAGATGAAGCAGTTTAACTTCGGAAAGGATCACTACAGGAGCAAAGTTGCCATTTGTAACAAGAATGTCAGATGACCCTGCCTTTCAGGGCGACGACCAACATAATCACGGAGGTAAATCTACCTGAGGAAAGAAATGCCAAGACCGTATGTAATAGAGGATGTTAAGTAAGCGAGTACAACTACAAATATAGAAAAGAAAAATCATTGGCAAAACACTCGCAATGTGAATGTGAATACAGAATCAACAATAAAAAAAAGATGGAATGCAACTGCAGACACCTGTTTCTGACTCATTAGTCGTCATCAGTACAGTGTAGCCAAGTTAGAAGATTAAGCAGTTTAACTTCGGAAAGGATCACTACAGGAGCAAAGTTGCCATTTGTAACAAGAATGTCAGATGACCCTGCCTTTCAGGGCGACGACAAAAATAATCACGGAGGTAAAGCTACCTGAGGAAAGAAATGCCAAAACCGTATGTAATAGAGGATGTTAAGTAAGCGAGTACAACTACAAATATAGAACAGAAAAATCATTGTCAAAAATCTCGCAATGTGAATGTGAATACAAAATCAACAATATTAAAAAGATGGAATGCAACTGCAGACACGTGTTTCTGACTCATTAGACGTCATCAGTACAGTATAGCCAAGTTAGAAAATTAAGCAGTTTAACTTCGGAAAGGATCATTCCAGGAGCAATGTTACCATTTGTAACAACAATGTCAGAAGACCCTGCCTTTCTGGGCGACTACCAACATAGTCACGGAAATAAAGCTACCTGAGGAACGAAAAGCCAAACCGTATGCAATAAAGGATGTCAAGTAAGCAATTACGACTATAAATATAGAAAAGAAAAATCATTAGCAAAAAACTCGCAATGTGAATGTGAATACAGAATCAACAATATAAAAAAGATGGAATGCAAGTGCAGACACCTGTTTCTGACTCATTAGTCGTCATCAGTACAGTGTAGCCAAGTTAGAAGATGAAGTAGCTTAACTCGGGAAAGGATCAATACAGGAGCAATGTTACCATTTGTAACAACAATATCAGAAGACCCTACCTTTCATGGCGACTACCAACATATTCACGGAAATAAAGCTACCTGAGGAAAGAAAAGCCAAAACCGTATGCAATAAAGGATGTTAAGTAAGCGAGTACAACTATAAATATAGAACAGAAAAATCATTGGCAAAAAAATCGCAATGTGAATGTGAATACAAAATCAACAATATAAAAAAAAAGATGGAATGCAACTGCAGACACGTGTTTCTGGCTCATTAGTCGTCATCAGTACAGTATAGCCAAGTTAGAAGATGAAGCAGTTTAACTTCCGAAAGGATCACTACAGGAGCAATGTTAACATTTGTATCAACAATGCCAGAAGACCCTGCCTTTCAGGGCGACGACCAACATAGTCACGGAGGTAAAGCTACCTGAGGAAAGAAAAGCCAAAACCGTAAGAAATAAAGGATGCTAAGTAAGCGAGTACAACTATAAATATAGAAAATTAAAATCATTGGCAAAACACTCGCAATGTGAATGTGAATACAGAATCAACAATAAAAAAAAGATGGAATGCAAGTGCAGACACCTGTTTCTGACTCATTAGTCGTCATCAGTACAGTGTAGCCAAGTTAGAAAATGAAGCAGTTTAACTTCGGAAAGGATCACTACAGGAGCAATGTTACCATTTGTAACAACAATGCCAGAAGACCCTGCCTTTCAGGGCGACTACCAACATAGTCGCGGAAATAAAGCTACTTGAGGAAAGAAAAGCCAAAACCGTATGCAATAAAGGATGTTAAGTAAGCGAGTACAACTATAAATATAGAAAAGAAAAATCATTGGCAAAACACTCGCAATGTGAATGTGAATACAGAATCAACAATAAAAAAAAAGATGGAATGCAACTGCAGACACCTGTTTCTGACTCATTAGTCGTCATTAGTACAGTGTAGCCAAGTTAGAAGATTAAGCAGTTTAACTTCGGAAAGGATCACTACAGGAGCAAAGTTGCCATTTGTAACAAGAATGTCAGATGACCCTGCCTTTCAGGGCGACGACAAAAATAATCACGGAGGTAAAGCTACCTGAGGAAAGAAATGCCAAAACCGTATGTAATAGAGGATGTTAAGTAAGCGAGTACAACTACAAATATAGAACAGAAAAATCATTGTCAAAAATCTCGCAATGTGAATGTGAATACAAAATCAACAATATTAAAAAGATGGAATGCAACTGCAGACACGTGTTTCTGACTCATTAGTCGTCATCAGTACAGTATAGCCAAGTTAGAAAATTAAGCAGTTTAACTTCGGAAAGGATCATTCCAGGAGCAATGTTACCATTTGTAACAACAATGTCAGAAGACCCTGCCTTTCTGGGCGACTACCAACATAGTCACGGAAATAAAGCTACCTGAGGAAAGAAAAGCCAAACCGTATGCAATAAAGGATGTCAAGTAAGCAATTACGACTACAAATATAGAAAAGAAAAATCATTAGCAAAAAACTCGCAATGTGAATGTGAATACAGAATCAACAATATAAAAAAGATGGAATGCAAGTGCAGACACCTGTTTCTGACTCATTAGTCGTCATCAGTACAGTGTAGCCAAGTTAGAAGATGAAGTAGCTTAACTCGGGAAAGGATCAATACAGGAGAAATGTTACCATTTGTAACAACAATGTCAGAAGACCCTACCTTTCAGGGCGACTACCAACATATTCACGGAAATAAAGCTACCTGAGGAAAGAAAAGCCAAAACCGTATGCAATAAAGGATGTTAAGTAAGCGAGTACAACTATAAATATAGAACAGAAAAACCATTGGCAAAAAAATCGCAATGTGAATGTGAATACAAAATCAACAATATAAAAAAAAAGATGGAATGCAACTGCAGACACGTGTTTCTGGCTCATTAGTCGTCATCAGTACAGTATAGCCAAGTTAGAAGATGAAGCAGTTTAACTTCCGAAAGGATCACTACAGGAGCAATGTTAACATTTGTATCAACAATACCAGAAGACCCTGCCTTTCAGGGCGACGACCAACATAGTCACGGAGGTAAAGCTACCTGAGGAAAGAAAAGCCAAAACCGTAAGAAATAAAGGATGCTAAGTAAGCGAGTACAACTATAAATATAGAAAATTAAAATCATTGGCAAAACACTCGCAATGTGAATGTGAATACAGAATCAACAATAAAAAAAAGATGGAATGCAAGTGCAGACACCTGTTTCTGACTCATTAGTCGTCATCAGTACAGTGTAGCCAAGTTAGAAGATGAAGTAGCTTAACTCGGGAAAGGATCAATACAGGAGCAATGTTACCATTTGTAACAACAGTGTCAGAAGACCCTACCTTTCAGGGCGACTACCAACATAGTCACGGAAATAAAGCTACCTGAGGAAAGAAAAGCCAAAACCGTATGCAGTAAAGCATGTTAAGTAAGCGAGTACAACTATAAATATAGAACAGAAAAATCATTGGCAAAAAACTCGCAATGTGAATGTGAATACAGAATCAACAATATAAAAAATATGGAATGCAACTGCAGACACCTGTTTCTGACACATTAGTCGTCATCAGTACAGTGTAGCCAAGTTAGAAGATGAGGCAGTTTAACTTGGGAACGGATCACCACAGGAGCAATGTTACCATTTCTAACAGCAATGTCAGAAGACCCTGCTTTTCAGGGCGACGACCAACATAGTAACAGAGGTAAAGCTACCTGAGGAAAGAAACGTCAAAACCTTATGAAATAAAGGATGTTAAGTAAGCGAGTACATCTATAAATATAGAAAAGAAAAATCATTGGCCAAAAACTCGCAATGTGGATGTGAATACAAAATCAATAATATAACAAAGGTGGAATGCAACTGCAGACACGTGTTTCTGACTCATTAGTCGTCATCAGTACAGTATAGCCATGTTAGCAGATGAAGCAGTTTAACTTGGAAAAGGATCACTACAGGAGCAATGTTACCATTTGTAACAACAATGTCAGAAGACCCTGCCTTTCAGGGCGACGACCAACATAGTCACGGGGGTAAAGCTACCTGAGGAAAGAAAAGCCAAAACCGTATGTAATAAAGGATGTTAAGTAAGCGAGTACAACTATAAATATAGAACAAAAAAATCATTGGCAAAAAACTCGCAATGTGAATGTGAATACAAAATCAACAATATAAAAAAGATGGAATGCAACTGCAGTCACGTGTTTCTGACTCATTAATCGTCATCAGTACCGTATAGCCAAGTTATAAGATGAAACAGTTTAACTTCGGAAAGGATCATTCCAGGAGCAATGTTACCATTTGTAACAACAATGTCAGAAGACCCTGCCTTTCTGGGCGACTACCAACATTGTCACGGAAATAAAGCTACCTGAGGAAAGAAAAGCCAAAACCGTATGCAATAAAGGATGTTAAGTAAGCGAGTACATCTATAAATATAGAAAAGAAAAATCATTGGCCAAAAACTCGCAATGTGGATGTGAATACAAAATAAACAATATAACAAAGGTGGAATGCAACTGCAGACACGTGTTTCTGACTCATTAGTCGTCATCAGTACAGTATAGCCATGTTAGCAGATGAAGCAGTTTAACTTGGAAAAGGATCACTACAGGAGCAATGTTACCATTTGTAACACCAATGTCAGAAGACCCTGCCTTTCAGGGCGACGACCAACATAGTCACGGAAGTAAAGCTACCTGAGGAAAGAAAAGCCAAAACCGTATGTAATAAAGGATGTTAAGTAAGCGAGTACAACTATAAATATAGAACAAAAAAATCATTGGCAAAAAACCTCGCAATGTGAATGTGAATACAAAATCAACAATATAAAAAAGATGGAATGCAACTGCAGACACGTGTTTCTGACTCACTAGTGGTCATCAGTACACTATAGCCAAGTTAGAAGATGAAGCAGTTTAACGTCGGAAAGAATCACTGCAGGAGCAATGTTACCATTTGTAACAACAATGTCAGAAGAACCTGCCTTTCAGGGCGACTACCAACATAGTCACGGAAATAAAGCTACCTGAGGAAATAAAAGCCAAAACCGGATGCATTAAAGGATGTTAAGTAAGCGAGTACAATTATAAATATAGAAAAGAAAAATCATTGGCAAAAAACTCGCAATGTGAATATAAATAGAGAATCAACAATATAAAAAAGATGGAATGCAACTGCAGACACCTGTTTCTGACTCATTAGTCGTCATCAGTACAGTATTGCCAAGTTAGAAGATGAAGCAGTTTAACTTGGGAACGGATACCTACAGGAGCAATGTTAACATTTCTAACATCAATGTCAGAAGACCCTGCCTTTCAGGGCGACGACCAACATAGTAACGGAGGTAAAGCTACCTGAGGAAAGAAAAGTCAAAACCTTATAAAATAAAGGATGTTAAGTAAGCGAGTACAACAATAAATATAAAAAAGAAAAATCATTTGCCAAAAACTCGCAATGTGAATGTGAATACAAAATCAACAATATAAAAAAGATTGAATGCAACTGCAGACACGTGTTTCTGACTCATTAGTCGTCATCAGTACAGTATAGCCATGTTAGCAGATGAAGCAGTTTAACTTGGAAAAGGATCACTACATGAGCAATGTTACCATTTGTAACAACAATGTCAGAAGACCCTGCCTTTCAGGGCGACTACCAACATAGTCACGGAGGTAAAGCTACCTGAGGAAAGAAAAGCCAAAACCGTATGTAATAAAGGATGTTAAGTAAGCGAGTACAACTATAAATATAGAACAAAAAAATCATTGGCAAAAAACTCGCAATGTGAATGTGAATACAAAATCAACAATATAAAAAAGATGGAATGCAACTGCAGACACGTGTTTCTGACTCAGTAGTGGTCATCAGTACAGTATAGCCAAGTTAGAAGATGAAGCAGTTTAACGTCGGAAAGAATCACTGCAGGAGCAATGTTACCATTTGTAACAACAATGCCAGAAGACCCTGCCTTTCAGGGCTACCACCAACATAGTCACAGAGGTAAAGCTACCTGAGGAAAGAAAAGCCAAAACCGTATGAAATAAAGGATGTTAAGTAAGCGAGTACAACTATAAATATAGGAAAGAAAAATCATTGGCAAAAAACTCGCAATGTGAATGTGAATACAAAATCAACAATACAAAAAAAAGTTGGAATGAAACTGCAGACACGTGTTTCTGACTCATTAGTTTTCATCAGTACAGTATAGCCAAGTTAGAAGATGAAGTAGCTTAACTTGGGAAAGGATCACTACAGGAGCAATGTTACCATTTGTAACAACAATGTCAGAAGAACCTGCCTTTCAGGGCGACTACCAACATAGTCACGGAGATAAAGCTACCTGAGGAAATAAAAGCCAAAACCGTATGCATTAAAGGATGTTAAGTAAGCGAGTACAACTATAAATATAGAAAAGAAAAATCATTGGCAAAAAACTCGCAATGTGAATATAAATACAGAATCAACAATATAAAAAAGATGGAATGCAACTGCAGACACCTGTTTCTGACTCATTAGTCGTCATCAGTACAGTATTGCCAAGTTAGAAAATGAAGCAGTTTAACTTGGGAACGGATACCTACAGGAGCAATGTTAACATTTCTAACATCAATGTCAGAAGACCCTGCCTTTCAGGGCGACGACCAACATAGTAACGGAGGTAAAGCTACCTGAGGAAAGAAAAGTCAAAACCTTATAAAATAAAGGATGTTAAGTAAGCGAGTACAACAATAAATATAAAAAAGAAAAATCATTGGCCAAAAACTCGCAATGTGAATGTGAATACAAAATCAACAATATAAAAAAGATTGAATGCAACTGCAGACACGTGTTTCTGACTCATTAGTCGTCATCAGTACAGTATAGCCATGTTAGCAGATGAAGCAGTTTAACTTGGAAAAGGATCAATACAGGAGCAATGTTACCATTTGTAACAACAATGTCAGATGACCATGCCTTTCAGGGCGACGACCAACATAGTCACGGAGGTAAAGCTACCTGAGGAAAGAAAAGCCAAAACCGTATGTAATAAAGGATGTTAAGTAAGCGAGTACAACTATAAATATAGAACAAAAAAATCATTGGCAAAAAACTCGCAATGTGAATGTGAATACAAAATCAACAATATAAAAAAGATGGAATGCAACTGCAGACACGTGTTTCTGACTCACTAGTGGTCATCAGTACAGTATAGCCAAGTTAGAAGATGAAGCAGTTTAACGTCGGAAAGAATCACTGCAGGAGCAATGTTACCATTTGTAACAACAATGCCAGAAGACCCTGCCTTTCAGGGCTACCACCAACATAGTCACGGAGGTAAAGCTACCTGAGGGAAGAAAAGCCAAAACCGTATGAAATAAAGGATGTTAAGTAAGCGAGTACAACTATAAATACAGAAAAAAAAATCATTGGCAAAAAACTCGCAATGTGAATGTGAATACAAAATCAACAATATAAAAAAAAAAGATGGAATCCAACTGCAGACACGTGTTTCTGACTCATTAGTCGTCATCAGTACAGTATAGCCAAGTTAGAAGATGAAACAGTTTAACTTCGGAAAGGATCACTACAGGAGCAATGTTACCATTTGTAACAACAATGTCAGAAGACGCTGCCTTTCAGGGCGACTAACAACATAGTCACGGAAATAAAGCTACCTGAGGAAAGAAAATTCAAAACCTTATGAAATAAAGGATGTTAAGTAAGCGAGTACAACTACAAATATAGAAAAGAAAAATCATTGGCCAAAAACTCGCAATGTGGAATTGAACACAAAATCAACAATATAAAAAAAAAGATGGAATGCAACTGCAGACACCTGTTTCTGACCCATTAGTCGTCATCAGTACAGTGTAGACAAGCTAGAAGATGAAGCAGTTTAACTTGGGAAGGATCACTACAGGATAAATGTTACCATTTCTAACAACAATGTCATAAGACCCTGCCTTTCAGGGCGACGACCAACATAGTAACGGAGGTAAAGCTACCTGAGGAAAGAAAAGTCAAAACCTTATGAAATAAAGGATGTTAAGTAAGCGAGTACAACTATAAATATGGAAAAGAAAAATCATTGGCCAAAATCTCGCAATTTGAACGTGAATACAAAATCAACAATATAAAAAAGATGGAATGCAACTGCAGACACGTGTTTCTGACTCATTAGTCGTCATCAGTACAGTATAGCCATGTTTGAAGATGAAGCAGTTTAACTTGGGAAAGGATCACTACAGGAGCAATGTTACCATTTGTAACAACAATTTCAGAAGACCCTGCCTTTCAGGGCGACGACCAACATAGTCACGGAGGTAAAGCTACCTGAGGAATGAAATGCCAAAACCGTAAGAAATAAAGGATGCTAAGTAAGCGAGTACAACTATAAATATAGAAAAGAAAAATCATTGGCAAAAAACTCGCAATGTGAATACAAAATGAACAATATAAAAAAAAGATGGAATGCAACTGCAGACACGTGTTTCTGACTCATTAGTCGTCATCAGTACAGTATAGCCAAGTTGGAAGATGAAGTAGCTTAACTCGGGAAAGGATCAATACACGAGCAATGTTACCATTTGTAACAACAATGTCAGAAGACCTGCCTTTCAGGGCGACGACCAACATTGTCACGGAGGTAAAGCTTCCTGAGGAAAGAAAAGCCAAAACCGTATGAAATAAAGGATGTTAAGTAAGCGAGTACAACTATATAAATATATAAAAGAAATATCATTGGCAAAAAACTCGCAATGTGAAAGTGAATACAAAATCAACAATACAAAAAGATGGAATGCAACTGCAGACACGTGTTTCTGACTCATTAGTCGTCATCAGTACAGTATAGCCATGTTTGAAGATGAAGCAGTTTAACTTGGGAAAGGATCACTACAGGAGCAATGTTACCATTTGTAACAACAATTTCAGAAGACCCTGCCTTTCAGGGCGACGACCAACATAGCCACGGAGGTAAAGCTACCTGAGGAAAGAAAAGCCAAAACCGTAAGAAATAAAGGATGCTAAGTAAGCGAGTACAACTATAAATATAGAAAAGAAAAATCATTGGCAAAAAACTCGCAATGTGAATACAAAATCAACAATATAAAAAAGATGGAATGCAACTGCAGACACTTGTTTCTGACTCATTAGTCGTCTTAAGTACAGTATAGCCGAGTTAGAAGATGAAGCAGTTTAACTTGGGAACAGATCACTACAGGAGCAATGTTACCATTTCTAACAACAATGTCAGAAGACCCTGCCTTTCAGGGCGACGACCAACATTGTCACGGAGGTAAAGCTTCCTGAGGAAAGAAAAGCCAAAACCGTATGAAATAAAGGATGTTAAGTAAGCGAGTACAACTATATAAATATAGAAAAGAAATATCATTGGCAAAAAACTCGCAATGTGAAAGTGAATACAAAATCAACAATACAAAAAAGATGGAATGCAACTGCAGACACGTGTTTCTGACTCATTAGTCTTCATCAGTACAGTATAGCCATGTTTGAAGATGAAGCAGTTTAACTTGGGAAAGGATCACTACAGGAGCAATGTTACCATTTGTAACAACAATTTCAGAAGACCCTGCATTTCAGGGCGACGACCAACATAGTCACGGAGGTAAAGCTACCTGAGGAAAGAAAAGCCAAAACCGTAAGAAATAAAGGATGCTAAGTAAGCGAGTACCCTCCCCGGGACTGCAATTTTTCCTCGACGTCGGTGGGAGGGCCGAGTAACTGGTCTTGGTCCTTGAAATTGTGAGGGGAGCACGACCAGTGAAACTAAACGCAGTCCCTAAGCGTCCAGCGCCTGTGCACCGGGTGGCCGCCGGACACCGCCACTGGACGCAAAAAGGCGTGGCAATTGAGGCGAACAGTTGCGGCGCCTTCGCCTTCAGCTTTTAGTTTACCCTTCCAACTTCCCTACGGCTACTCCAAATCACCCTAATCTCAGTCGCCAAGCTCCAAAACCAAGCCGCCGGGAGCGGCGGTGGGGTCCCGCGCATTGGCCGCATCTGTCAGTGCGCGGGCCCCCGCCCTCGCCCCCGACACACTTTTTCGAGTTTTTCTCGACGCACTATCTAGGAGTAGCCGACATGCCTCACTCAACCCAACTTCACCCCCACCCCCCACCCCCCATACCCCACAGGAAGCTCGTAGCTCGGAAATTGTCGGCGGGGCACTGGTGGGATCACTGACGCCAAATAAGGGACTCCGACAAATACCAGTAGAAGAGAAGACCAGCCCAACTGCATATCAGCATGCATCACCGACCAGTCCTTACCCTCAGGGGGGATGAATGGCGAATTCTTGGCGCCACAAAACGGGGACCTTTGGCTATGGAATGGTAACCCAGACAGAAGAGTCCAGATGGAGAAAATCAGCTTTAAAAAAATCCGCAATCTAAGCTGGAAGACATCGCGGCGAAGGATGAATGGCCATGCGTAGTTGGTCGAGAGCGATTCCTGCGAGGAACCAGGCGACACCTCACAGTAATTAGCGTTACTCCGGCATGCGGGGCTCTGGTGGAGTGGACTGCAATTCCCTAGCTACTCGTGGGAACAATATGGACAAAAATATGGAAACCAATATTCACGAACAACCCTTAGTAGAAAGCCCCGAAGGCACTACTACGCAGATAGCGAAACCGACCACAAGGAAGGCAGTCAGAGTCACCTCCTTAGAGGAGGTGGATCTGATGACAGACGAGGAGGTCATTCAGGCCAGGCTGGCTGGGGCCTCCAAGAAGAAGGTAAAAGATCTGGTGGGAAAAGGCCAGGATTACATTGAAGCCAAACGCTCGGTGATCAAGGCCAATTTTACCAAGGTCTTTGGACGACAGGAGGGCAGTGCCGCTAAGTCTAAAGAGAAGGCGGAGCAAAAGCTGGAAATGGAAATGGCTACGCAAAAGCCTACAAAGAAACGGCAAAGGTCGGACCACAGCACGCCGCCAGCGGAAGTCAAAAAGAGGCCGAGAAAGTCAGAAATGACTTTTACACAAGCCCTTTGCTCGGCAAAGGTGGCGGTAGTATGTGATGGCTTCCCCGAAGTCAAGATGGAACCCACAAGGCTTAAGGCAGTGCAAACATCCATC
Organism: Diabrotica virgifera virgifera; assembly: GCF_917563875.1. Taxonomy (NCBI): domain Eukaryota; kingdom Metazoa; phylum Arthropoda; class Insecta; order Coleoptera; family Chrysomelidae; genus Diabrotica; species Diabrotica virgifera. Next base: position 118,023,523 of record NC_065448.1, read on the forward strand.
TTGGAGGCTTTGGAGAGAACGCCAGAAGGAGGGCCGCAAATCAGGCTGCTAAAGAGCACGTTCAAACCCGGTTACCTGGTAATGACGTGCGCGGATAGTGCAAGCGCACAATGGCTCATCGACACTACTCCCGCTCTAAAGCCTTGGGAAGGTGCAAACCTCCAGGCTAAGGACGAGAGTGAAGTCGAGAGGCCGTGTTCTTGCACTGTCTACATCCCAGACGAGGACGGAAAGAGGTTGGAGGCGGAAAGTGTGCTGACTCGATTAAGGGTCAGCAACCGAAAGCTCAACACTCTTTTATGGACCGTTTTGGGCAAAACGCCTGCAGGAAAAGGGCAGGTATGGGTCCTCTCAATGGACAAAGAGTCCTTTGAGGAACTCAAAAAACTTCAAATGTGTCCTTACTTTGGCATAGGAAGAATTAAATTTCGTGTCAAGGATGATGGGCACATTGAGAAGGTTGCAGAGGCCGGACCAAGGGGGTTGCAAGGCGTAACTGCCACAACCTCGGCAGTTAAGTCTAAGCAAAAAAGAAAAGAAGTGAAACCTTCAGAGGCGCAAAGCTCTAAAGTAGCGTCAAAGAAGGTTAAGACTTCGAGCAAAAGCAAGGCTCCCCCTAAGGATGATAAGTCAAGGGAAGGAGCAAAAGAAGGAAAAATCCCGGAAGAAGTCCGCACCGACTTGCAGGGGAGTGCTACAGACCCGCCCAGAAGGCTAGAAGCCACTGAGCGTGTGGTCTCTCCCATGGAAGGGGTAGAGGACACGGGAAAACCCGAAAGATAGCCTTCAATTTAGAGGAAGGCAGAATAAAGATCCTGCAGGTCAACCTACATCATGCCAAATCTGCGTCGGCGGTTTTGTGCAGAAGGTTTGATATGGAAGGCCTGGACTTGGCCCTACTGCAGGAACCATGGCTCCACGGAGGGAGAGTTGCAGGCTTAAAGCCGCAACAAGGTAAGTTACTATACGATGCGAAAGGAGAGACACCTCGAGCATGCATTGTATATGGCAACGAAGTAAACTGTACACTGATTCCGGATCTTTGCTGCGGAGACTTTGTTACAGGTATTCTAACCGCTTCCACCGAGGAAGGTAGTAAAAGATGGTTGGTCTGTTCTGCCTACTTCGCTGGAGAGAAGGTCTTCCGCCCAGGCATAGTAGAGGACGTTATAACCTACAGTCGAAGGGAGAACCTTCATCTAATACTGGGATGTGATGCCAATGCCCACCATCTGGCATGGGGGAGTACGAACATCAATAGTCGAGGTGAGTCTTTACTACAGTTCATCTTAAGCATGGGTTTAGAAATAGCCAATATAGGAAATAAACCTACCTTCGTTACGGCCACGCGCAGAGAAGTCTTAGATGTAACACTTTGCAGTGAAAAAACGTATGATACTATAAAGAATTGGCATGTGTCAGAGGAACCTTCATGTTCCGATCATAGGCACATTCGATTCGATTTAGCTACTTCGATTCGAATGGTGGCAAGATTCAGGAACCCGAGAGAGACTGATTGGGAAGGCTATAGAGGCTCACTCGAGAAGTCTCTCGAGGGAGGAATCGGCACCATAAGAGATAGGGAAGATCTCGAGCTGGCAATTGAAACGGTGAGCGGAGCTGTTCTGGCCTCTTACCAGGAGAATTGTCCAGAGAGAGAAAAGAAAGGAAAGAAAAACACACCCTGGTGGAATGAACACTTACAAAAGCTTAGGGCAGATGTAAGAAGGCTATTCAATAAAGCCAAATTCAACCAGGAGTGGTCCATATATAGAGAAAAACTGACGCAATACAATAAGGAGATCCGAAAAGCCAAAAGAGACTCGTGGCGAAAGTTCTGCGAGGAAGTCGAACAGGCTCCCGCATGCTCCAGAATCCACAAGGTCCTGGCTAAGGATGGTATTGTGAATCAGGTCGGCCTCTTGAAGAAAGAGGACGAAACGTATGTGGAAACCCTGGAGGAAAGCTTAATAATGCTCACCAAGGCACATTTCCCCGGCTCATCTATTGACAATAATCCTCCGGTAGAGCTAGCTTATCCCAGAAGGCCTACTAAGGCGGACTGGAAATTAGCTACCGACATCACGAGACCGGAAAAAGTCAGGTGGGCGATCAATAAATTCCAGCCATATAAATCACCTGGAATGGACGGGATCTATCCAGCCTTCCTACAGAAGGGACAGGATGTGATTATCCCGCATCTAACAAAGATCTTTAAAGCTAGTTTGGCATGGAGATATATTCCAACTGCATGGCGAAGGGTGAAAGTCACATATATCCCCAAGGTTGCTAGGGTAATGGACCAGACCCCCAAGTCATACAGACCAATAAGTCTATCCTCTTTCCTAGCAAAAACGCTGGAAAGATTGATAGACAGGTATATTAGGGACGATGTGCTGATGGAAAAACCACTTAGCGATCGTCAATATGCATACCAGCCAGGAAAGTCAACTGACTTGGCACTGGATGATCTTAACAGACTGCTCTCAAAGTCGCTAGATGACAAAGAGATAGCGGTGGCGACGTTTCTGGACGTGGAGGGAGCATTTAATAACGTCTCCTTCGAGTCTGTAACGGAAGCGCTTAAAAGGAGAGGAGTTCCTGCCTTCATATGCGAGTGGACAAAGACGACCTTAGCAAATAGGATCATGGTGTCCTCGTTAGGTGAAGCCACCATTGAAGCGAAGGCAGTAAGCGGCTGCCCACAAGGAGGAGTTCTATCCCCATTACTGTGGGCAACGCTTATGGACGACCTACTTAACACGCTGTCCAGGGAGGGTTTTTACTGTCTGGGATATGCGGACGACTTGGTAATTGTAGTTCGAGGACGCTTTACCAAAGTAATTTCAGAGAGACTTCAAGTCGCTCTGAGGATGGTGGACAGCTGGTGTGAGAAAGAAGGCCTGAAGGTTAACCCTAAAAAAACATCCGTTGTTCCCTTCACCAGGAAAAGAGCACTGCAAGGCTTACAGCCACTAGCGCTCAAGGGAGTAGAAATCCCATTCACAAGTCAGGCCAAGTACTTAGGTGTAATATTCGACCAGAGGCTGACATGGAATGCACACATTCAAAAAGTCACACAGAAGGCCATTATGGCCCTGAACAGATGTAGACGAATGTGTGGCAAGAATTGGGGGTTAAATCCTAAAATGAACCTCTGGCTATACACAAGGGTTATAAGGCCCATGCTAACTTACGGTTCAGTGGCGTGGTGGAACAAAACGCAACAGTCCGGGGCGATTCGATTGCTCAGTAGCACACAAAGACTTGCATGCTTGAGTGTTACGGGAGCCATGAGAACAGTCCCAACGGACGCGCTAGAAGTTATACTAAACCTACCACCTCTACATATATACATACAGAGTGAAGCCAGATCAACAGTACATCGGTTGATCCAGGGCCAAGCTCCAATAAGTATGATGCAGGGAACTGATAATTTAAGGCTATACCAGGACATAAAGGCAGACCCCGTTCTAGGAATGCCTGTAGACCGAATGGTTACGAGGTATAGCTTTAACAAAAATTTTCAAGTCACAATACCAAAAAGAGAGGACTGGGAAGCTGGTCCGCCGATAACGGCAAACTCAATATGGTATACGGACGGCTCCAAAACCGATATAGGTACAGGGGCTGGAATATATGGCTTAAAACCAAGGACGGAAGTCCGGGTATGTCTAGGGACATATGCGACCGTATTTCAAGCCGAAGTAGCTGCTATACAAAGGTGCGCTATGGAACTAATCAGTCGGAATCTAGATAACGACTCCATCGTTATCTATTCGGATAGTCAAGCGGCTCTGAAGGCTCTCAGTTCGGTACAGGTCGATTCATGGCTGGTATGGAACTGTTTGAGTGTCCTCTCTCAGGTGGGAAGTCGAAACAGATTGACACTTGCCTGGGTGCCGGGACATAAGGGTTATCGTGGCAACGAGAAGGCCGATGAATTGGCCCGAGAAGGCGCATCTACGCCACTGGTTGGTCCGGAACCCGTCTTTGGAATCGCAAATACGATAAAAAGAGCAGCTATACAAAAATGGGCGCAACAGAGGTCTCTTGAATGGTGGAACAACTCCCCAGGACAGAGGCAGGCCAAACAGTTCATCAAAGGACATTCGGCTAAATTTACAACAGACTTACTTTCGCGCAGTCGAAGCACTGTCAGAATGATAGTGGGTCTGCTGACTGGACACTGTAGACTCAATAGACACTTGAGTCTCATAGGCCTGACAGAAGAGGACACCTGTCGGTTCTGTCTGGAAGAAGAGGAAACCGCTCTACACGTTCTGTGTCATTGCGAAGGTCTCGCACGAGTGCGGTCTCTAGAACTCGGTGAGGAAAAACCGGAAGCACCAGGCTACATGAAAAGGCCACTATCAAGGCTGTTAAGTCTCATTAAGAGGAGTAAGTTAGATGAAGTGCTTTAAAAGAAAGGGGAAACACAATAGATCTACTAAGGTCGCAGTGTATCAGGCTCTATTGGCCGCCCCATTTTCTACATTCTACATTCTACATTCTACAAGTAAGCGAGTACAACTATAAATATAGAAAAGAAAAATCATTGGCAAAAAACTCGCAATGTGAATACAAAATCAACAATATAAAAAAGAGATGGAATGCAACTACAGACACGTGTTTCTGACTCATTAGTCGTCATCAGTACAGTATAGCCAAGTTAGAAGATGAAGTAGCTTAACTCGGGAAAGGATCAATACAGGAGCAATGTTACCATTTGTAACAACAATGTCAGAAGACCTGCCTTTCAGGGCAACTACCAACATAGTCACGGAAATAAAGCTACCTGAGGAAAGAAAAACCAAAACCGTATGCAATAAAGGATGTTAAGTAAGCGAGTACAACTATAAATATAGAACAGAAAAATCATTGGCAAAAAACTCGCAATGTGAATGTGAATGCAAAATCAACAATATAAAAAAGATGGAATTCAAATGCAGTCACGTGTTTCTGACTCATTAGTCGTCATCAGTACAGTATAGCCAAGTCAGAAGATGAAGCAGTTTAACTTCGGAAAGGATCACTACAGGAGCAATGTTACCATTTGTAACAACAATGTCAGAAGACCCTGTCTTTCAGGGCGACGACCAACATAGTCACGGAGGTAAAGCTACCTGAGGAAAGAAAAGTCAAAACCTTATGAAATAAAGGATGTTAAGTAAGCGAGTACAACTATAAATATAGAAAAAAAAATCATTGGCCAAAAACTCGCAATGTGAATGTGAATGCAAAATCAACAATATAAAAAAGATGGAATTCAAATGCAGTCACGTGTTTCTGACTCATTAGTCGTCATCAGTACAGTATAGCCAAGTCAGAAGATGAAGCAGTTTAACTTCGGAAAGGATCACTACAGGAGCAATGTTACCATTTGTAACAACAATGTCAGAAGACCCTGCCTTTCAGGGCGACCACCAACATAGTCACGGAGGTAAAGCTACCTGAGGAAAAAAAGCCAAAACCGTATGCAATAAAGGATGTTAAGTAAGCGGGTACAACTATAAATATAGAAAAGAAAAATCATTGGCAAAAAACTCGCAATGTGAATGTGAATACAAAATCATCAATATAAAAAAGATGGAATGCAACTGCAGACACGTGTTTCTGACTCATTAATCGTCATCAGTACAGTATAGCCAAGTTAGAAGATGAAGCAGTTTAACTTCGGAAAGGATCACTGCCTTTCAGGGTGACTACCAACATACTAACGGAGGTAAAGCTACCTGAGGAAAGAAAAGTCAAAACCTTATGAAATAAAGGATGTTAAGTAAGCGAGTACAACTATAACTATAGAAAAGAAAAATCATTGGCCAAAAACTCGCAGTGTGGATGTGAAAACAAAATCAACAATATAAAAAAGATGGAATGCAACTTCAGACACGTGTTTCTGACTCATTAGTCGTCATCAGTAGAGTATAGCCAAGTTAGAAGATGAAGTAGCTTAACTTGGGAAAGTATCACTACAGGAGCAATGTTACCATTTGTACCAACAATGTCAGAAGACCCTGCCTTTCAGGGCGACTACCAACATAGTCACGGAGATAAAGCTCCCTGAGGAAAGAAAAGCCAAAACCGTATGCAATAAAGGATGTTAAGTAAGCGAGTACAACTATAAATATAGAAAAGGAAAATCATTGGCAAAAAACTCGCAATGTGAATGTGAATACAAAATCAACAATATAAGAAAGATGGAATGCAACTGCAGACACGTGTTTATGACTCATTAGTCGTCATCCGTACATCATAGCCAAGTTAGTATATGAAGCAATTTAAATTGGGAAAGGATCACTACAGGAACAAAGTTACCATTTGGAACAAGAATGTCAGAAGACCCTGCCTATCAGGGCGACGACCAACATAATCACGGAGGTAAAGCTACCTGAGGAAAGTAAAGCCAAAACCGTATGAAATAAAGGATGTTAAATAAGCGAGTACAACTATAAATATAGAAATGAAAAATCATTGGCAAAAAACTCGCAATGTGAATGTGAATACAGAATCAACAATATAAAAAAGATGGAATGCAACTGCAGAGACATATTTCTGACCCATTAGTCGTCATCAGTACAGTATAGCCAAGTTAGAAGATGAAGCAGTTTAACTTGGGAAAGGATCACTACAGGAGCAATGTTACCATTTCTAACAATAATGTCATAAGACCCTGCCTTTCAGGGCGACGACTAACATAGTAACGGAGGTAAAGATACCTGAGGAAAGAAAAGCCAAAACCGTATGAAATAAAGGATGTTAAGTAAGCGAGTACAACTATATAAATATAGAAAAGAAATATCATTGGCCAAAATCTCGCAATTCGAATGTGAATACAAAATCAACCATATGAAAAAATGGAATGCAACTGCAGACACGTGTTTCTGACTCATTAGTCGTCATCAGTACAGCATAGCCATGTTTGAAGATGAAGCAGTTTAACTTGGGAAAGTATCACTACAGGAGCAATGTTACCATTTCTAACAATAATGTCATAAGACCCTCTTTCAGGGCGACGAGCAACATAGTAACGGAGGTAAAGCTACCTGAGGAAAGAAAAGTCAAAACGTTATGAAATAAAGGATGTTAAGTAAGCGAGTACAACTATAAATATAGAAAAGAAAAATAATTGGCCAAAATCTCGCAATTTGAATGTAAATACAAAATCAACAATATAAAAAAATGGAATGCAACTGCAGACACGTGTTTCTGACTCATTAGTCGTCATCAGTACAGTATAGCCATGTTTGAAGAGGAAGAAGTTTAACTTGGGAAAGGATCACTACAGGAGCAATGTTACCATTTGTAACAACAATGTCAGAAGACCCTGCCTTTCAGGGCGACGACCAATATTGTCACGGAGGTAAAGCTACCTGAGGAAAGAAAACCCAAAACCGTATGAAATAAAGGATGTTAAGTTAGCGAGTACAACTATATAAATATAGGAAAGAAATATCATTGGCAAAAAACTCACAATGTGAAAGTGAATACAAAATCAACAATACAAAAACGATGGAATGCAACTGCAGACACCTGTTTCTGACTCATTAGTCGTCATCAGTACAGTATAGCCAAGTTAGAAGATGAAGCAGTTTAACTTGGGAAAGGATCACTACAGGAGCAATGTTACCATTTGTAACAAAAATGTCAGAAGACCCTGCCTTTCAGGGCGACGACCAACATAGTCACGGAGGTAAAGATACCTGAGGAAAAAAAGACAAACCGTACGAAATAAAAGATGTTAAGTAAGCGAGTACAACTATAAATATAGAACAGAAAAATAATTGGCAAAAACCTCGCAATGTGAATGTGAATACAAAATAAACAATATAAAAAAGATGGCATGCAACTGCAGACACGTGTTTCTGACTCATTAGCCGTCATCAGTACAGTATAACCAAGTTAGAAGATGAAGCAGTTTAACTTCGGAAAGGATCACTACCGGAGCAATGTTACCATTTGTAACAACGATGGCACAAGAACCTGCATTTCAGGGCTACGACCAACATAGTCACGGAGGTAAAGCTACCTGAGGAAAGAAAAGCCAAAACCGTGTGAAATAAAGGATGTTAAGTAAGCGAGTACAACTATAAATATAGAAAAGAAAAATCATTAGCAAAAAACTCGCAATGTGAATGTGAATACAAAATCAACAATATAAAAAAAAAGATGGAATGCAACTGCAGACACGTGTTTCTGACTCATTAGTCGTCATCAGTACAGTATAGCCAAGTTACAAGATGAAGCAGTTTAACTTGGGAACGGATCACCACAGGAGCAATGTTACCATTTCTAACAACAATGTCAGAAGACCCTGCCTTTCAGGGCGACGACCAACATAGTCACGGAAATAAAGCTACCTGAGGAAAGAAAAGCCAAAACCGTATGCAATAAAGGATGTTAAGTAAGCGAGTACAACTATAAATATAGAAAAGAAAAATCATTGGCAAAAAACTCGCAATGTGAATGTGAATACAAAATCAACAATATAAAAAAAAATATGGAATGCAACTGCAGACACCTGTTTCTGACTCATTAGTCGTCATCAGTACAGTGTAGCCAAGTTAGAAGATGAGGCAGTTTAACTTGGGAACGGATCACCACAGGAGCAATGTTACCATTTCTAACAACAATGTCAGAATACCCTGCCTTTCAGGGCGACGACCAACATAGTAACGGAGGTAAAGCTACCTGAGGAAAGAAAAGTCAAAACCTTATGAAATAAAGGATGTTAAATAAGCGAGTACAACTATAAATATAGAAAAGAAAAATCATTGGCCAAAAACTCGCAATGTGGATGTGAATACAAAATCAACAATATAAAAAATGTGGAATGCAACTGCAGACACGTGTTTCCGACTCATTAGTCGTCATCAGTAGAGTATAGCCAAGTTAGAAGATGAAGTGGCTTAACTTGGGAAAGTATCACTACTTGAGCAATGTTACCATTTGTACCAACAATGTCAGAAGACCCTGCCTTTCAGGGCGACTCCCAACATAATCACGGAGATAAAGCTACCTGAGGAAAGAAAAACCAAAACCGTATGCAATAAAGGATGTTAAGTAAGCGAGTACAACTATAAATATAGAAAAGGAAAATCATTGGCAAAAAACTCGCAATGTGAATGTGAATACAAAATCAACAATATAAAAAAGATGGAATGCAACTGCAGACACGTGTTACTGACTCATTAGTCGTCATCAGTACAGCATAGCCAAGTTAGAAGATGAAGCAGTTTAACTTGGGAAAGGATCACTACAGGAACAAAGTTACCATTTATCACAAGAATGTCAGAAGACCCTGCCTTTCAGGGCGACGACCAACATAATCACGGAGGTAAAGCTACCTGAGGAAAGTAAAGCCAAAACCGTATGAAATAAAGGATGGTAAATAAGCGAGTACAACTGTAAATATAGAAAAGAAATATCATTGGCAAAAAACTCGCAATGTGAATGTGAATACAAAATCAACAATATAAAAAAAAGATGGAATGCAACTGCAGACACGTGTTTCTGACTCATTAGTCGTCATCAGTACAGTATAGCCAAGTTAGAAGATGAAGTAGCTTAACTCGGGAAAGGATCAATACAGGAGCAATGTTACCATTTGTAACAACAATGTCAGAAGACCCTGTCTTTCAGGGCGACTACCAACATAATCACGGAAATAAAGCTACCTGAGGAAAGAAAAGGCAAAACCGTATGCAATAAAGGATGTTAAGTAAGCGAGTACAACTATAAATATAGAAAAGAAAAATCATTGTCCTGAAACTCGCAATGTGAATGTGAATACAGAATCAACAATATAAAAAAGATGGAGTGCAACTGCAGACACCTGTTTCTCACTCATTAGTGGTCATCAGTACAGTATAGCCATGTTAGCAGATGAAGCAGTTTATCTTGGGAAAGGATCACTACAGGAGCAATGTTACCATTTGTAACAAAAATGTCAGAAGACCCTGTCTTTCAGGGCGACGACCAACATAGTCACGGAGGTAAAGCTACCTGAGGAAAGAAAATCAAAACCTTATGAAATAAAGGATGTTAAGTAAGCGAGTACAACTATAAATATAGAAAAGAAAAATCATTGGCCAAAAACTCGCAATGTGAATGTGAATACAAAATCAACAACATAAAAAAGATGGAATGCAACTGCAGACACGTGTTTCTGACTCATTAGTCATCATCAGTACAGTATAGCCATGTTAGCAGATGAAGCAGTTTAACTTGGGAAAGGATCACTACAGGAGCAATGTTACCATTTGTAACAACAATGTCAGAAGACCCTGTCTTTCAGGGCGACGACCAACATAGTCACGGAGGTAAAGCTACCTGAGGAAAGAAAAGTCAAAACCTTATGAAATAAAGGATGTTAAGTAAGCGAGTACAACTATAAATATAGAAAAAAAAATCATTGGCCAAAAACTCGCAATGTGAATGTGAATACAAAATCAACAACATAAAAAAGATGGAATGCAACTGTAGACACGTGTTTCCGACTCATTAGTCGTCATCAGTACAGTATAGCCATGTTAGCAGATGAAGCAGTTTAACTTGGGAAAGGATCACTACAGGAGCAATGTTACCATTTGTAATAACAATGTCAGAAGACCCTGCCTTTCAGGGCGACGACCAACATAGTCACGGAGGTAAAGCTACCTGAGGAAAGAAGAGCCAAAACCGTATGTAATAAAGGATGTTAAGTAAGCGAGTACAACTATAAATATAGAACAGAAAAATCATTGGCAAAAACTCGCAATGTGAATGTGAATACGAAATCAACAATATAAAAAAGATGGAATGCAACTGCAGACACGTGTTTCTGACTTATTAGTCGTCATCAGTACAGTATAGCAAAGTTAGAAGATGAAGCGGTGTAACTTCGGAAAGAATTACTACAGGAGCAATGTTACCATTTGTAACAACAATGTCAGAAGGCCCTGCCTTTCAGGGCGACGACCAACATAGTCACGGAGGTAAAGCTACCTGAGGAAAGAAAAGCCAAAACCGTATGAAATAAAGGATGCTAAGTAAGCGAGTACAACTATAAATATAGAAAAGAAAAATCATTGGCAAAACACTCGCAATGTGAATGTGAATACAGAATCAACAATAAAAAAAAGATGGAATGCAAGTGCAGACACCTGTTTCTGACTCATTAGTCGTCATCAGTACAGTGTAGCCAAGTTAGAAGATGAAGTAGCTTAACTCGGGAAAGGATCAATACAGGAGCAATGTTACCATTTGTAACAACAATGTCAGAAGACCCTACTTTTCAGGGCGACTACCAACATAGTCACGGAAATAAAGCTACCTGAGGAAAGAAAAGCCAAAACCGTATGCAATAAAGGATGTTAAGTAAGCGAGTACAACTATAAATATAGAACCGAAAAATCATTGGCAAAAAACTCGCAATGTGAATGTGAATACAGAATCAACAATAAAAAAAAGATGGAATGCAACTGCAGACACCTGTTTCTGACTCATTAGTCGTCATCAGTACAGTGTAGCCAAGTTAGAAGATGAAGCAGTTTAACTTCGGAAAGGATCACTACAGGAGCAAAGTTGCCATTTGTAACAAGAGTGTCAGATGACCCTGCCTTTCAGGGCGACGACCAACATAATCACGGAGGTAAAGCTACCTGAGGAAAGAAATGCCAAGACCGTATGTAATAGAGGATGTTAAGTAAGCGAGTACAACTACAAATATAGAACAGAAAAATCATTGGCAAAAAACTCGCAATGTGAATGTGAATACAAAATCAACAATATAAAAAAGATGGAATGCAACTGCAGTCACGTGTTTCTGACTCATTAGTCGTCATCAGTACAGTATAGCCAAGTTATAAGATGAAACAGTTTAACTTCGGAAAGGATCATTCCAGGAGCAATGTTACCATTTGTAACAACAATGTCAGAAGACCCTGCCTTTCTGGGCGACTACCAACATTGTCACGGAAATAAAGCTACCTGAGGAAAGAAAAGCCAAAACCGTATGCAATAAAGGATGTTAAGTAAGCGAGTACAACTATAAATATAGAAAAGAAAAATCATTGGCAAAAAACTCGCAGTGTGAATGTGAATACAGAATCAACAATATAAAAAATATGGAATGCAAGTGCAGACACCTGTTTCTGACTCATTAGTCGTCATCAGTACAGTGTAGCAAAGTTAGAAGATGAGGCAGTTTAACTTGGGAACGGATCACCACAGGAGCAATGTTACCATTTCTAACAGCAATGTCAGAAGACCCTGCTTTTCAGGGCGACGACCAACATAGTAACGGAGGTAAAGCTACCTGAGGAAAGAAAAGTCAAAACCTTATGAAATAAAGGATGTTAAGTAAGCGAGTACAACTATAAATATAGAAAAGAAAAATCATTGGCCAAAAACTCGCAATGTGGATGTGAATACAAAATCAACAATATAAAAAAGGTGGATGCAACTGCAGACACATGTTTCTGACTCATTAGTCGTCATCAGTAGAGTATAGCCAAGTTAGAAGATGAAGTGGCTTAACTTGGGAAAGTATCACTACAAGAGCAATGTTACCATTTGTACCAACAATGTCAGAAGACCCTGCCTTTCAGGGCGACTACCAACATAATCACGGAGATAAAGCTACCTGAGGAAAGAAAAGCCAAAACCGTATGCAATAAAGGATGTTAAGTAAGCGAGTACAACTATAAATATAGAAAAGAAAAATCATTGGCAAAAAACTCGCAATGTGAATATGAATACAGAATCAACAATATAAAAAAGATGGAATGCAACTGCAGACTCGTGTTTCTGACTCACTAGTGGTCATCAGTACAGTATAGCCAAGTTAGAAGATGAAGCAGTTTAACGTCGGAAAGAATCACTGCAGGAGCAATGTTACCATTTGTAACAACAATGCCAGAAGACTCTGCCTTTCAGGGCGACGACCAACGTAATCACAGAGGTAAAGCTACCTGAGGAAAGAAAAGCCAAAACCGTATGAAATAAAGGATGTTAAGTAAGCGAGTACAACTATAAATATAGGAAAGAAAAATCATTGGCAAAAAACTCGCAATGTGAATGTGAATACAAAATCAACAATACAAAAAAAAGTTGGAATGAAACTGCAGACACCTGTTTCTGACTCATTAGTCTTCATCAGTACAGTATAGCCAAGTTAGAAGATGAAGTAGCTTAACTTGGGAAAGGATCACTACAGGAGCAATGTTACCATTTGTAACAACAATGTCAGAAGAACCTGCCTTTCAGGGCGACTACCAACATAGTCACGGAGATAAAGCTACCTGAGGAAATAAAAGCCAAAACCGTATGCATTAAAGGATGTTAAGTAAGCGAGTACAACTATAAATATTGAAAAGAAAAATCATTGGCAAAAAACTCGCAATATGAATATAAATACAGAATCAACAATATAAAAAAGATGGAATGCAACTGCAGACACCTGTTTCTGACTCATTAATCGTCATCAGTACAGTATTGCCAAGTTAGAAGATGAAGCAGTTTAACTTGTGAACGGATACCTACAGGAGCAATGTTAACATTTCTAACATCAATGTCAGAAGACCCTGCCTTTCAGGGCGACGACCAACATAGTAACCGAGGTAAAGCTACCTGAGGAAAGAAAAGTCAAAACCTTATAAAATAAAGGATGTTAAGTAAGCGAGTACAACTATAAATATAAAAAAGAAAAATCATTGGCCAAAAACTCGCAATGTGAATGTGAATACAAAATCAACAATATAAAAAAGATTGAATGCAACTGCAGACACGTGTTTCTGACTCATTAGTCGTCATCAGTACAGTATAGCCATGTTAGCAGATGAAGCAGTTTAACTTGGAAAAGGATCACTACAGGAGCAATGTTACCATTTGTAACAACAATGTCAGAAGACCCTGCCTTTCAGTGCGACGACCCACATAGTCACGGAGGTAAAGCTACCTGAGGAAAGAAAAGCAAAAACCGTATGTAATAAAGGATGTTAAGTAAGCGAGTACAACTATAAATATAGAACAAAAAAATCATTGGCAAAAAACTCGCAATGTGAATGTGAATACAAAATCAACAATATAAAAAAGATGGAATGCAACTGCAGACACGTGTTTCTGACTCACTAGTGGTCATCAGTACAGTATAGCCAAGTTAGAAGATGAAGCAGTTTAACGTCAGAAAGAATCACTGCAGGAGCAATGTTACCATTTGTAACAACAATGCCAGAAGACCCTGCCTTTCAGGGCTACCACCAACATAGTCACGGAGGTAAAGCTACCTGAGGAAAGAAAAACCAAAACCGTATGAAATAAAGGATGTTAAGTAAGCGAGTACAACTATAAATACAGAAAAAAAATCATTGGCAAAAAACTCGCAATGTGAATGTGAATACAAAATCAACAATATAAAAAAAAAATATGGAATCCAACTGCAGACACGTGTTTCTGACTCATTAGTCGTCATCAGTACAGTATAGCCAAGTTAGAAGACGAAACAGTTTAACTTCGGAACGGATCACTACAGGAGCAATGTTACCATTTGTAACAACAATGTCAGAAGACGCTGCCTTTCAGGGCGACTACCAACATAGTCACGGAAATAAAGCTACCTGAGGAAAGAAAAGCCAAAACCGTATGCAATAAAGGATGTTAAGTTAGCGAGTACAACTTTAAATATAGAAAAGAAAAATCATTGGCAAAAAACTCGCAATGTGAATGTGAATACAGAATCAACAATATAAAAAAGATGGAATGCAACTGCAGACACCTGTTTCTGACTCATTAGTCGTCATCAGTACAGTGTAGCCAAGTTAGAAGATTAGGCAGTTTATCTTGGGAACGGATCACTACAGGAGCAATGTTACCATTTCTACCAACACTGTCAGAAGACCCTGCCTTTCAGGGCGACCACCAACATAGTAACGGAGGTAAAGCTACCTGAGGAAAGAAAATTCAAAACCTTATGAAATAAAGGATGTTAAGTAAGCGAGTACAACTATAAATATAGAAAAGAAAAATCATTGGCCAAAAACTCGCAATGTGGATGTGAACACAAAATCAACAATATAAAAAAAAGATGGAATGCAACTGCAGACACCTGTTTCTGACCCATTAGTCGTCATCAGTACAGTATAGACAAGCTAGAAGATGAAGCAGTTTAACTTGGGAAGGATCACTACAGGAGAAATGTTACCATTTCTAACATCAATGTCATAAGACCCTGCCTTTCAGGGCGACGACCAACATAGTAACGGAGGTAAAGCTACCTGAGGAAAGAAAAGTCAAAACCTTATGAAATAAAGGATGTTAAGTAAGCGAGTACAACTATAAATATGGAAAAGAAAAATCATTGGCCAAAATCTCGCAATTTGAACGTGAATACAAAATCAACAATATAAAAAAGATGGAATGCAACTGCAGACACGTGTTTCTGACTCATTAGTCGTCATCAGTACAGTATAGACAAGCTAGAAGATGAAGCAGTTTAACTTGGGAAAGGATCACTACAGGAGCAATGTTACCATTTGTAACAACAATGTCAGAAGACGCTGCCTTTCAGGGCGACTACCAACATAGTCACGGAAATAAAGCTACCTGAGGAAAGAAAAGCCAAAACCGTATGCAATAAAGGATGTTAAGTTAGCGAGTACAACTATAAATATATAAAAGAAAAATCATTGGCAAAAAACTCGCAATGTGAATGTGAATACAGAATCAACAATATAAAAAAGATGGAATGCAACTGCAGACACTTGTTTCTGACTCATTAGTCGTCTTAAGTACAGTATAGCCGAGTTAGAAGATGAAGCAGTTTAGCTTGGGAACAGATCACTACAGGAGCAATGTTACCATTTCTAACAACAATGTCAGAAGACCCTGCCTTTCAGGGCGACGACCAACATTGTCACGGAGGTAAAGCTTCCTGAGGAAAGAAAAGCCAAAACCGTATGAAATAAAGGATGTTAAGTAAGCGAGTACGACTATATAAATATAGAAAAGAAATATCATTGGCAAAAAACTCGCAATGTGAAAGTGAATACAAAATCAACAATACAAAAAAGATGGAATGCAACTGCAGACACGTGTTTCTGACTCATTAGTCGTCATCAGTACAGTATAGCCATGTTTGAAGATGAAGCAGTTTAACTTGGGAAAGGATCACTACAGGAGCAATGTTACCATTTGTAACAACAATTTCAGAAGACCCTGCCTTTCAGGGCGACGACCAACATAGTCACGGAGGTAAAGCTACCTGAGGAAAGAAAAGCCAAAACCGTAAGAAATAAAGGATGCTAAGTAAGCGAGTACAACTATAAATATAGAAAAGAAAAATCATTGGCAAAAAACTCGCAATGTGAATACAAAATCAACAATATAAATAAAAGATGGAATGCAACTGCAGACACGTGTTTCTGACTCATTAGTCGTCATCAGTACAGTATAGCCAAGTTAGAAGATGAAGCAGTTTAACTTCGGAAAGGATCACTACAGGAGCAATGTTACCATTTGTAACAACAATTTCAGAAGACCCTGCCTTTCAGGGCGACGACCAACATAGTCACGGAGGTAAAGCTACCTGAGGAAAGAAAAGCCAAAACCGTAAGAAATAAAGGATGCTAAGTAAGCGAGTACAACTATAAATATAGAAAAGAAAAATCATTGGCAAAAAACTCGCAATGTGAATACAAAATCGACAATATAAAAAAAAGATGGAATGCAACTGCAGACACGTGTTTCTGACTCATTAGTCGTCATCAGTACAGTATAGCCAAGTTAGAAGATTAAGTAGCTTAACTCGGGAAAGGATCAATACAGGAGCAATGTTACCATTTGTAACAACAATGTCAGAAGACCTGCCTTTCAGGGCAACTACCAACATAGTCACGGAAATAAAGCTACCTGAGGAAAGAAAAGCCAAAACCGTATGCAATAAAGGATGTTAAGTAAGCGAGTACAACTATAAATATAGAACAGAAAAATCATTGGCAAAAAACTCGCAATGTGAATGTGAATGCAAAATCAACAATATAAAAAAGATGGAATTCAAATGCAGACACGTGTTTCTGACTCATTAGTCATCATCAGTACAGTATAGCCAAGTTAGAAGATGAAGCAGTGTAACTTCGGAAAGGATCACTACCGTAGCAATGTTACCATTTGTAACAACAATGTCAGAAGACCCTGCCTTTCAGGGCGACGACCAACATAGTCACGGAGGTAAAGCTACCTGAGGAAAGAAAAGCCAAAACCGTATGCAATAAAGGATGTTAAGTAAGCGGGTACAACTATAAATATAAAAAAGAAAAATCATTGGCAAAAAACTCGCAATGTGAATGTGAATACAGAATCAACAATATAAAAAAGATGGAGTGCAACTGCAGACCCCTGTTTCTCACTCATTAGTGGTCATCAGTACAGTATAGCCAAGTTAGAAGATGAAGCAGTTTAACTTGGGAACGGATCACTACAGGAGCAATGTTAACATTTCTAACAACAATGTCAGAAGTCCCTGCCTTTCAGGGCGACGACCAACATAGTAACGGAGGTAAAGCTACCTAAGGAAAGAAAAGTCAAAACCTTATGAAATAAAGGATGTTAAGTAAGCGAGTACAACTATAAATATAGAAAAGAAAAATCATTGGCCAAAAACTCGCAATGTGAGTGTGAATACAAAATCAACAATATAAAAAAGATGGAATGCAACTGCAGACACCTGTTTCTGTCTCATTAGTCGTCATCGGTACAGTATAGCCATGTTAGCAGATGAAGCAGTTTAACTTGGGAAAGGATCACTACAGGAGCAATGTTACCATTTGTAACAACAATGTCAGAAGACCCTGTCTTTCAGGGAGACGACCAACATAGTCACGGAAGTAAAGCTACCTGAGGAAAGAAAAGACAAAACCATATGAAATGAAGGAGCAGTGTTACCATTTGTAACAACAATGTCAGAACACCCTGCCTTTCCCGGCTACGACCAACATAGTCACGGAGGTAAAGCTACCTGAGGAAAGAAAAGCCAAAACCGTGTGAAATAAAGGATGTTAAGTAAGCGAGTACAACTATAAATATAGAAAAGAAAAATCATTGGCAAAAAACTCGCAATGTGAATGTTAATACAAAATCAACAATATAAAAAAATAGATGGAATGCAACTGCAGACACGTGTTTCTGACTCATTAGTCGTCATCAGTACAGTATAGCCAAGTCAGAAGATGAAGCAGTTTAACTTTGGAAAGGATCACTACTGGAGCAATGTTACCATTTGTAACAACGATGTCAGAAGAACCTGCCTTTCAGGGCTACGACCAACATAGTCACGGAGGTAAAGCTACCTGAGGAAAGAAAAGACAAAACCATATGAAATAAAGGAGCAGTGTTACCATTTGTAACAACAATGTCAGAACACCCTGCCTTTCAGGGCTACAACCAACATAGTCACGGAGGTAAAGCTACCTGAGGAAAGAAAAGCCAAAACCGTGTGAAATAAAGGATGTTAAGTAAGCGAGTACAACTATAAATATAGAAAAGAAAAATCATTGGCAAAAAACTCGCAATGTGAATGTTAATACAAAATCAACAATATAAAATAATAGATGGAATGCAACTGCAGACACGTGTTTCTGACTCATTATTCGTCATCAGTACAGTATAGCTAAGTTAGAAGATGAAGTAGCTTAGCTTGGAAAAGGATCACAACAGGAGCAATGTTACCATTTGTAACAACAATGTCATAAGACCCTGCCTTTCAGGGCGACTACCAACATAGTCATGGAGATAAAGCTACCTGAGGAAAGAAAAGCCAAAACCGTATGCAATAAAGGATGTTAACTAAGCGAGTACAACTATAAATATAGAAAAGAAAAATCACTGGCAAAAAACTCGCAATGTGAATGTGAATACAAAATCAACAATACAAAAAAAAAGATGGAATGCAACGGCAGACACGTGTTTCTGACTCATTAGTCGTCATCAGTACAGTATAGCCATGTTAGAAGATGAAGCAGTTTAACTTGGGAAAGGATCACTACAGGAGCAATGTTACCATTTGTAACAACATTGTCAGAAGACTCTGCCTTTAAGGGCGGCGACCAACGTAAACACGGAAGTAATGCTACCTGAGGAAAGAAAAGCCAAAACCGTATGAAATAAAGGATGATAAATAAGCGAGTACAACCATAAATATAGAAAAGAAAAATCATTGGCAAAAAACTCGCAATGTGAATATGAATACAAAATCAACAATACAAAAAAAAAAGATGGAATGCAACGGCAGACACGTGTTTCTGACTCATTAGTCGTCATCAGTACAGTATAGCCATGTTAGAAGATGAAGCAGTTTAACTTGGGAAAGGATCACTACAGGAGGAATGTTACCATTTGTAACAACAATGTCAGAAGACTCTGCCTTTAAGGGCGACGACCAACATTGTCACGGAGGTAAAGCTACCTGAGGAAAGAAAAGCCAAAACCGTATGAAATAAAGGATGTTAAGTAAGCGAGTACAACTATATAAATATAGAAAAGAAATATCATTGGCAAAAAACTCGCAATGTGAAAGTGAATACAAAATCAACAATACAAAAAAGATGGAATGCAACTGCAGACACCTGTTTCTGACTCATTAGTCGTCATCAGTACAGTTTAGCCAAGTTAGAAGATGAAGCAGTGTAACTTCGGAAAGGATCACTACCGGAGCAATGTTACCATTTGTAACAACAATGTCAGAAGACCCTGCCTTTCAGGGCAACCACCAACATAGTCACGGAGGTAAAGCTACCTGAGGAAAGAAAAGTCAAAACCTTATGAAACAAAGGATGTTAAGTAAGCGAGTACAACTATTAATATGGAAAAGAAAAATCATTGGCCAAAATCTCGCAATTTGAATGTGAATACAAAATCAACAATATAAAAAAGTTGGAATGCATTTGCAGACACGTGTTTCTGACTCATTAGTCGTCATCAGTACAGTATAGCCATGTTTGAAAATGAAGAAGTTTAACTTGGGAAAGGATCACTACAGGAGCAATGTTACCATTTGTAACAACAATGTCAGAAGACCCTGCCTTTCAGGGCGACGACCAACATTGTCACGGAGATAAAGCTACCTGAGGAAATAAAAGCCAAAACCGTATGAAATAAAGGATGTTAAGTAAGCGAGTACAACTATATAAATATAGAAAAAAAATATCATTGGCAAAAAACTCGCAATGTGAAAGTGAATACAAAATCAACAATAGAAAAAAGATGGAATGCAACTGTTGACACCTGTTTCTGACACATTAGTCGTCATCAGTACAGTATAGACAAGTTAGAAGATGAAGCAGTTTAACTTCGGAAAGGATCACTACAGGAGCAATGTTACCATTTGTAACAACAATGTCAGAAGACCCTGCCTTTCAGGGCGACGACCAACATAGTCACGGAGGTAAAGCTACCTGAGGAAAGAAAAGCCAAAACCGTGTGAAATAAAGGATGTTAAGTAAGCGAGTACAACTATAAATATAGAAAAGAAAAATCATTGGCAAAAAACTCGCAATGTGAATGTTAATACAAAATCTACAATATAAAAAAATAGATGGAATGCAACTGCAGACACGTGTTTCTGTCTCATTAGTCGTCATCAGTACAGTATAGCCAAGTCAGAAGATGAAGCAGTTTAACTTTGGAAAGGATCACTACCGGAGCAATGTTACCATTTGTAACAACGATGTCAGAAGAACCTGCCTTTCAGGGCTACGGCCAACATAGTCACGGAGGTAAAGCTACCTGAGGAAAGAAAAGACAAAACCATATGAAATAAAGGAGCAGTGTTACCATTTGTAACAACAATGTCAGAACACCCTGCCTTTCAGGGCTACGACCAACATAGTCACGGAGGTAAAGCTACCTGAGGAAAGAAAAGCCAAAACCGTGTGAAATAATGGATGTTAAGTAAGCGAGTACAACTATAAATATTGAAAAGAAAAATCATTGGCAAAAAACTCGCAATGTGAATGTTAATACAAAATCAACAATATAAAATAATAGATGGAATGCAACTGCAGACACGTGTTTCTGACTCATTAGTCGTCATCAGTACAGTATAGCTAAGTTAGAAGATGAAGTAGCTTAACTTGGAAAAGGATCACAACATGAGCAATGTTACCATTTGTAACAACAATGTCAGAAGACCCTACCTTTCAGGGCGACTACCAACATAGCCATGGAGATAAAGCTACATGAGGAAAGAAAAGCCAAAACCGTATGCAATATAGGATGTTAACTAAGCGAGTACAACTATAAATATAGAAAAGAAAAATCACTGGCAAAAAACTCGCAATGTGAATGTGAATACAAAATCAACAATACAAAAAAAAAGATGGAATGCAACGGCAGACACGTGTTTCTCACTCATTAGTCGTCATCAGTACAGTTTAGCCATGTTAGAAGATGAAGCAGTTTAACTTGGAAAAGGATCACTACAGGAGCAATGTTACCATTTGTAACAACAATGTCAGAAGACCCTGCCTTTAAGGGCGACGACCAACGTAAACACGGAAGTAAAGCTACCTGAGGAGAGAAAAGCCAAAACCGTATGAAATAAAGGATGATAAGTAAGCGAGTACAACCATAAATATAGAAAAAGAAAATCATTGGCAAAAAACTCGCAATGTGAATATGAATACAGAATCAACAATACAAAAAAAAGATGGAATGCAACGGCAGACACGTGTTTCTGACTCATTAGTCGTCATCAGTACAGTATAGCCATGTTAGAAGATGAAGCAGTTTAACTTGGGAAAGGATCACTACAGGAGCAATGTTACCATTTGTAACAACAATGTCAGAAGACTCTGCCTTTAAGGGCGACGACCAACGTAAACACGGAAGTAATGCTACCTGAGGAAAGAAAAGCCAAAACCGTATGAAATAAAGGATGTTAAGTAAGCGAGTACAACTATATAAATATAGAAAAGAAATATCGTTGGCAAAAAACTCGCAATGTGAAAGTTAATACAAAATCAACAATACAATAAAGATGGAATGCAACTGCAGACACCTGTTTCTGACTCATTAGTCGTCATCAGTACAGTATAGCCAAGTTAGAAGATGAAGCAGTGTAACTTCGGAAAGGATCACTACCGGAGCAATGTTACCATTTGTAACAACAATGTCAGAAGACCCTGCCTTTCAGGGCGACGACCAACATATTCACGGAGGTAAAGCTACCTGAGGAAAGAAAAGTCAAAACCTTATGAAATAAAGGATGTTAAGTAAGCGAGTACAACTATAAATATGGAAAAGAAAAATTATTGGCCAAAATCTCGCAATTTGAATGTGAATACAAAATCAACAATATAAAAAAGATGGAATGCATTTGCAGACACGTGTTTCTGTCTCATTAGTCGTCATCGGTACAGTATAGCCATGTTTGAAGATGAAGCAGTTTAACTTGGGAAAGGATCACTACAGGAGCAATGTTACCATTTGTAACAACAATGTCAGAAGACCATGCCTTTCAGGGCGACGACCAACATAGTCACGGAGGTAAAGCTACCTGAGGAAAGAAATGTCAAAACCTTATGAAATAAAGGATGTTAAGTAAGCGAGTACAACTATTAATATGGAAAAGAAAAATTATTGGCCAAAATCTCGCAATTTGAATGTGAATACAAAATCAACAATATAAAAAAGATGGAATGCATTTGCAGACACGTGTTTCTGTCTCATTAGTCGTCATCAGTACAGTATAGCCATGTTTGAAGATGAAGCAGTTTAACTTGGGAAAGGATCACTACAGGAGCAATGTTACCATTTGTAACAACAATGTCAGAAGACCCTGCCTTTCAGGGCGACGACCAACATTGTCACGGGGGTAAAGCTACCTGAGGAAATAAAAGCCAAAACCGTATGAAATAAAGGATGTTAAGTAAGCGAGTACAACTATATAAATATAGAAAAGAAATATCATTGGCAAAAAACTGGGAACGTGAAAGTGAATACAAAATCAACAATACAAAAAAGATGGAATGCAACTGCAGACACCTGTTTCTGACACATTAGTCGTCATCAGTACAGTATAGACAAGTTAGAAGATGAAGCAGTTTAACTTCGGAAAGGATCACTACAGGAGCAATGTTACCATTTGTAACAACAATGTCAGAAGACCCTGCCTTTCAGGGCGACGACCAACATAGTCACGGAGGTAAAGCTACCTGAGGAGAGAAAAGCCAAAACCGTGTGAAATAAAGGATGTTAAGTAAGCGAGTACAACTATAAATATAGAAAAGAAAAATCATTGGCAAAAAACTCGCAATGTGAATGTTAATACAAAATCAACAATATAAAAAAATAGATGGAATGCAACTGCAGACACGTGTTTCTGACTCATTAGTCGTCATCAGCACAGTATAGCCAAGTCAGAAGATGAAGCAGTTTAACTTTGGAAAGGATCACTACCGGAGCAATGTTACCATTTGTAACAACGATGTCAGAAGAACCTGCCTTTCAGGGCTACGACCAACATAGTCACGGAGGTAAAGCTACCTGAGGAAAGAAAAAACAAAACCATATGAAATAAAGGAGCAGTGTTACCATTTGTAACAACAATGTCAGAACACCCTGCCTTTCAGGGCTACGACCAACATAGTCACGGAGGTAAAGCTACCTGAGGAAAGAAAAGCCAAAACCGTGTGAAATAAAGGATGTTAAGTAAGCGAGTACAACTATAAATATAGAAAAGAAAAATCATTGGCAAAAAACTCGCAATGTGAATGTTAATACAAAATCAACAATATAAAATAATAGATGGAATGCAACTGCAGACACGTGTTTCTGACTCATTAGTCGTCATCAGTACAGTATAGCCAAGTCAGAAGATGAAGCAGTTTAACTTTGGAAAGGATCACTACCGGAGCAATGTTACCATTTGTAACAACGATGTCAGAAGAACCTGCCTTTCAGGGCTACGACCAACATAGTCACGGAGGTAAAGCTACCTAAGGAAAGAAAAGACAAAACCATATGAAATAAAGGAGCAGTGTTACCATTTGTAACAACAATGTCAGAACACCCTGCCTTTCAGGGCTACGACCAACACAGTCACGGAGGTAAAGCTACCTGAGGAAAGAAAAGCCAAAACCGTGTGAAATAAAGGATGTTAAGTAAGCGAGTACAACTATAAATATAGAAAAGAAAAATCATTGGCAAAAAACTTGCAATGTGAATGTTAATACAAAATCAACAATATAAAATAATAGATGGAATGCAACTGCAGACACGTGTTTCTGACTCATTAGTCGTCATCAGTACAGTATAGCTAAGTTAGAAGATGAAGTAGCTTAACTTGGAAAAGGCTCACAACAGGAGCAATGTTACCATTTGTAACAACAATGTCAGAAGACCCTGCCTTTCAGGGCGACTACCAACATAGTCATGGAGATAAAGCTACCTGAGGAAAGAAAAGCCAAAACCGTATGCAATAAAAGATGTTAACTAAGCGAGTACAACTATAAATATAGAAAAGAAAAATCACTGGCAAAAAACTCGCAATGTGAATGTGAATACAAAATCAACAATACAAAAAAAAAAGATGGAATGCAACGGCAGACACGTGTTTCTGACTCATTAGTCGTCATCAGTACAGTATAGCCATGTTAGAAGATGAAGCAGTTTAACTTGGGAAAGGATCACTACAGGAGCAATGATACCATTTGTAAAAACAATGTCAGAAGACTCTGCCTTTAAGGGCGACGACCAACGTAAACACGGAAGTAATGCTACCTGAGGAAAGAAAAGCCAAAATCGTATGAAATAAAGGATGATAAGTAAGCGAGTACAACCATAAATATAGAAAAGAAAAATCATTGGCAAAAAACTCGCAATGTGAATATGAATACAAAATCAACAATACAAAAAAAAAAAGATGGAATGCAACGGCAGACACGTGTTTCTGACTCATTAGTCTTCATCAGTACAGTATAGCCATGTTAGAAGATGAAGCAGTTTAACTTGGGAAAGGATCACTACAGGAGTTATGTTACCATTTGTAACAACAATGTCAGAAGACTCTGCCTTTAAGGGCGACGACCAACATTGTCACGGAGGTAAAGCTACCTGAGGAAAGAAAAGCCAAAACCGTATGAAATAAAGGATGTTAAGTAAGCGAGTACAACTATATAAATATAGAAAAGAAATATCATTGGCAAAAAACTCGCAATGTGAAAGTGAATACAAAATCAACAATACAAAAAAGATGGAATGCAACTGCAGACACCAGTTTCTGACTCATTAGTCGTCATCAGTACAGTATAGCCAAGTTAGAAGATGAAGCAGTGTAACTTCGGAAAGGATCACTACCGGAGCAATGTTACCATTTGTAACAACAATGTCAGAAGACCCTGCCTTTCAGGGCGACGACCAACATAGTCACGGAGGTAAAGCTACCTGAGGAAAGAAATGTCAGAACCTTATGAAATAAAGGATGTTAAGTAAGCGAGTAAAACTATTAATATGGAAAAGAAAAATCATTGGCCAAAATCTCGCAATTTGAATGTGAATACAAAATCAACAATATAAAAAAGATGGAATGCATTTGCAGACACGTGTTTCTGACTCATTAGTCGTCATCAGTACAGTATAGCCATGTTTGAAGATGAAGCAGTTTAACTTGGGAAAGGATCACTACAGGAGCAATGTTACCATTTGTAACAACAATGTCAGAAGACCCTGCCTTTCAGGGCGACGACCAACATTTTCACGGAGGTAAAGCTACCTGAGGAAATAAAAGCCAAACCGTATGAAATAAAGGATGTTAAGTAAGCGAGTACAACTATATAAATATAGAAAAGAAATATCATTGGCAAAAAACTCGCAATGTGAAAGTGAATACAAAATCAACAATACAAAAAAGATGGAATGCAACTGCAGACACCTGTTTCTGACACATTAGTCGTCATCAGTACAGTATAGACAAGTTAGAAGATGAAGCAGTTTAACTTCGGAAAGGATCACTACAGGAGCAATGTTACCATTTGTAACAACAATGTCAGAAGACCCTGCCTTTCAGGGCGACGACCAACATAGTCACGGAGGTAAAGCTACCTGAGAAAAGAAAAGCCAAAACCGTGTGAAATAAAGGATGTTTAGTAAGCGAGTACAACTATAAATATAGAAAAGAAAAATCATTGGCAAAAAACTCGCAATGTGAATGTTTATACAAAATCAACAATATAAAAAAATAGATGGAATGCAACTGCAGACACGTGTTTCTGACTCCTTAGTCGTCATCAGTACAGTATAGCCAAGACAGAAGATGAAGCAGTTTAACTTTGGAAAGGATCACTACCGGAGCAATGTTACCATTTGTAACTACGATGTCAGAAGAACCTGCCTTTCAGGGCTACGACCAACATAGTCACGGAGGTAAAGCTACCTGAGGAAAGAAAAGCCAAAACCGTGTGAAATAAAAGATGTTTAGTAAGCGAGTACAACTATAAATATAGAAAAGAAAAATCATTGGCAAAAAACTCGCAATGTGAATGTTTATACAAAATCAACAATATAAAAAAATAGATGGAATGCAACTGCAGACACGTGTTTCTGACTCATTAGTCGTCATCAGTACAGTATAGCCAAGACAGAAGATGAAGCAGTTTAACTTTGGAAAGGATCACTACCGGAGCAATGTTACCATTTGTAACTACGATGTCAGAAGAACCTGCCTTTCAGGGCTACGTCCAACATAGTCACGGAAGTAAAGCTACCTGAAGAAAGAAAAGCCAAAACCGTGTGAAATAAAGGATGTTAAGTAAGCGAGTACAACTATAAATATTGAAAAGAAAAATCATTGGCAAAAAACTCGCAATGTGAATGTTAATACAAAATCAACAATATAAAATAATAGATGGAATGCAACTGCAGACACGTGTTTCTGACTCATTAGTCGTCATCAGTACAGTATAGCTAAGTTAGGAGATAAAGTAGCTTAACTTGGAAAAGGATCACAACAGGAGCAATGTTACCATTTGTAACAAAAATGTCAGAAGACCCTGCCTTTCAGGGCGACTACCAGCATAGTCATGGAGATAAAGCTACCTGAGGAAAGAAAAGCCAAAACCGTATGCAATAAAGGATGTTAACTAAGCGAGTACAACTATAAATATAGAAAAGAAAAATCACTGGCAAAAAACTCGCAATGTGAATGTGAATACAAAATCAACAATACAAAAAAAAAGATGGAATGCAACGGCAGACACGTGTTTCTGACTCATTAGTCGTCATCAGCACAGTATAGCCAAGTCAGAAGATGAAGCAGTTTAACTTTGGAAAGGATCACTACCGGAGCAATGTTACCATTTGTAACAACGATGTCAGAAGAACCTGCCTTTCAGGGCTACGACCAACATAATCACGGAGGTAAAGCTACCTGAGGAAAGAAAAGACAAAACCATATGAAATAAAGGAGCAGTGTTACCATTTGTAACAACAATGTCAGAACACCCTGCCTTTCAGGGCTACGACCAACATAGTCACGGAGGTAAAGCTACCTGAGGAAAGAAAAGCCAAAACCGTGTGAAATAAAGGATGTTAAGTAAGCGAGTACAACTATAAATATAGAAAAGAAAAATCATTGGCAAAAAACTCGCAATGTGAATGTTAATACAAAATCAACAATATAAAATAATAGATGGAATGCAACTGCAGACACGTGTTTCTGACTCATTAGTCGTCATCAGTACAGTATAGCCAAGTCAGAAGATGAAGCAGTTTAACTTTGGAAAGGATCACTACCGGAGCAATGTTACCATTTGTAACAACGATGTCAGAAGAACCTGCCTTTTAGGGCTACGACCAACATAGTCACGGAGGTAAAGCTACGTAAGGAAAGAAAAGACAAAACCATATGATGAAATAAAGGGGCAGTGTTACCATTTGTAACAACAATGTCAGAACACCCTGCCTTTCAGGGCTACGACCAACATAGTCACGGAGGTAAAGCTACCTGAGGAAAGAAAAGCCAAAACGGTGTGAAATAAAGGATGTTAAGTAAGCGAGTACAACTATAAATATAGAAAAGAAAAATCATTGGCAAAAAACTTGCAATGTGAATGTTAGTACAAAATCAACAATATAAAATAATAGATGGAATGCAACTGCAGACACGTGTTTCTGACTCATTAGTCGTCATCAGTACAGTATAGCTAAGTTAGAAGATGAAGTAGCTTAACTTGGAAAAGGCTCACAACAGGAGCAATGTTACCATTTGTAACAACAATGTCAGAAGACCCTGCCTTTCAGGGCGACTACCAACATAGTCATGGAGATAAAGCTACCTGAGGAAAGAAAAGCCAAAACCGTATGCAATAAAGGATGTTAACTAAGCGAGTACAACTATAAATATAGAAAAGAAAAATCACTGGCAAAAAACTCGCAATGTGAATGTGAATACAAAATCAACAATACAAAAAAAAAGATGGAATGCAACGGCAGACACGTGTTTCTGACTCATTAGTCGTCATCAGTACAGTATAGCCATGTTAGAAGATGAAGCAGTTTAACTTGGGAAAGGATCACTACAGGAGCAATGATACCATTTGTAACAACAATGTCAGAAGACTCTGCCTTTAAGGGCGACGACCAACGTAAACACGGAAGTAATGCTACCTGAGGAAAGAAAAGCCAAAACCGTATGAAATAAAGGATGATAAGTAAGCGAGTACAACCATAAATATAGAAAAGAAAAATCATTGGCAAAAAACTCGCAATGTGAATATGAATACAAAATCAACAATACAAAAAAAAAGATGGAATGCAACGGCAGACACGTGTTTCTGACTCATTAGTCGTCATCAGTACAGTATAGCCATGTTAGAAGATGAAGCAGTTTAACTTGGGAAAGGATCACTACAGGAGTTATGTTACCATTTGTAACAACAATGTCAGAAGACTCTGCCTTTAAGGGCGACGACCAACATTGTCACGGAGGTAAAGCTACCTGAGGAAAGAAAAGCCAAAACCGTATGAAATAAAGGATGTTAAGTAAGCGAGTACAACTATATAAATATAGAAAAGAAATATCATTGGCAAAAAACTCGCAATGTGAAAGTGAATACAAAATCAACAATACAAAAAAGATGGAATGCAACTGCAGACACCTGTTTCTGACTCATTAGTCGTCATCAGTACAGTATAGCCAAGTTAGAAGATGAAGCAGTGTAACTTCGGAAAGGATCACTACCGGAGCAATGTTACCATTTGTAACAACAATGTCAGAAGACCCTGCCTTTCAGGGCGACGACCAACATAGTCACGGAGGTAAAGCTACCTGAGGAAAGAAAAGTCAAAACCTTATGAAATAAAGGATGTTAAGTAAGCGAGTACAACTATTAATATGGAAAAGAAAAATCATTGGCCAAAATCTCGCAATTTGAATGTGAATACAAAATCAACAATATAAAAAAGATGGAATGCATTTGCAGACACGTGTCTCTGACGCATTAGTCGTCATCAGTACAGTATAGCCATGTTTGAAGATGAAGCAGTTTAACTTGGGAAAGGATCACTACAGGAGCAATGTTACCATTTGTAACAACAATGTCAGAAGACCCTGCCTTTCAGGGCGACGACCAACATTGTCACGGAGGTAAAGCTACCTGAGGAAATAAAAGCCAAAACCGTATGAAATAAAGGATGTTAAGTAAGCGAGTACAACTATATAAATATAGAAAAGAAATATCATTGGCAAAAAACTCGCAATGTGAAAGTGAATACAAAATCAACAATACAAAAAAGATGGAATGCAACTGCAGGCACCTGTTTCTGACACATTAGTCGTCATCAGTACAGTATAGACAAGTTAGAAGATGAAGCAGTTTAACTTCGGAAAGGATCACTACAGGAGCAATGTTACCATTTGTAACAAAAATGTCAGAAGACCCTGCCTTTCAGGGCGACGACCAACATAGTCACGGAGGTAAAGCTACCTGAGGAAAGAAAAGCCAAAACCGTGTGAAATAAAGGATGTTTAGTAAGCGAGTACAACTATAAATATAGAAAAGAAAAATTATTGGCAAAAAACTCGCAATGTGAATGTTTATACAAAATCAACAATATAAAAAAAAAGATGGAATGCAACTGCAGACACGTGTTTCTGACTCATTAGTCGTCATCAGTACAGTATAGCCAAGTTAGAAAATGAAGTAGTTTAACTTGGGAAAGGATCATTACAGGAGCAATGTTACCATTTGTAACAACAATGTCAGAAGACCCTGCTTTTCAGGGCGACTAACAACATAGTCACGGAAATAAAGCTACCTGAGGAAAGAAGAGCCAAAACCGTATGCAATAAAGGATGTTAAGTAAGCGAGTACAACTATAAATATAGAAAAGAAAAATCATTGGCAAAAAACTCGCAATGTGAATGTGAATACACAATCAACAATATAAAAAAGATGGAATGCAAATGCAGACACCTGTTTCTGACTCATTAGTAGTCATCAGTACAGTGTAGCCAAGTTAGAAGATGAAGCAGTTTAACTTCGGAAAGGATCACTACAGGAGCAATGTTACCATTTGTAACAACAATGTCAGAAGACCCTGCCTTTCAGGGCGACGACCAACATAGTCACGGAGGTAAAGCTACCTGAGGAAAGAAAAGCCAAAACCGTGTGAAATAAAGGATGTTTAGTAAGCGAGTACAACTATAACTATAGAAAAGAAAAATCATTGGCAAAAAACTCACAATGTGAATGTTTATACAAAATCAACAATATAAAAAAATAGATGGAATGCAACTGTAGACACGTGTTTCTGACTCATTAGTCGTCATCAGTACAGTATAGCCAAGACAGAAGATGAAGCAGTTTAACTTTGGAAAGGATCAATACCGGAGCAATGTTACCATTTGTAACTACGATGTCAGAAAAACCTGCCTTTCAGGGCTACGACCAACATAGTCACGGAGGTAAAGCTACCTGAGGAAAGAAAAGACAAAACCATATGAAATAAAGGAGCAGTGTTACCATTTGTAACAACAATGTCAGAACACCCTGCCTTTCAGGGCTACGACCAACATAGTCACGGAGGTAAAGCTACCTGAAGAAAGAAAAGCCAAAACCGTGTGAAATAAAGGATGTTAAGTAAGCGAGTACAACTATAAATATTGAAAAGAAAAATCATTGGCAAAAAACTCGCAATGTGAATGTTAATACAAAATCAACAATATAAAATAATAGATGGAATGCAACTGCAGACACGTGTTTCTGACTCATTAGTCGTCATCAGTACAGTATAGCTAAGTTAGAAGATGAAGTAGCTTAACTTGGAAAAGGATCACAACAGGAGCAATGTTACCATTTGTAACAACAATGTCAGAAGACCCTGCCTTTCAGGGCGACTACCAACATAGTCATGGAGATAAAGCTACCTGAGGAAAGAAAAGCCAAAACCGTATGCAATAAAGGATGTTAACTAAGCGAGTACAACTATAAATATAGAAAAGAAAAATCACTGGCAAAAAACTCGCAATGTGAATGTGAATACAAAATCAACAATACAAAAAAAAAAAGATGGAATGCAACGGCAGACACGTGTTTCTGACTCATTAGTCGTCATCAGTACAGTATAGCCATGTTAGAAGATGAAGCAGTTTAACTTCGGAAAGGATCACTACAGGAGCAATGTTACCATTTGTAACAACAATGTCAGAAGACCCTGCCTTTCAGGGCGACTAACAACATAGTCACGGAAATAAAGCTACCTGAGGAAAGAAAAGCCAAAACCGTATGCAATAAAGGACGTTAAGTAAGCGTGTACAACTATAAATATAGAAAAGAAAAATCATTGGCAAAAAACTCGCAATGTGAATGTGAATACACAATCCACAATATAAAAAAGATGGAATGCAAATGCAGACACCTGTTTCTGACTCATTAGTAGTCATCAGTACAGTGTAGCCAAGTTAGAAGATGAGGCAGTTTAACTTGGGAACGGATCACTACAGGAGCAATGTTACCATTTCTAACAACAATGTCAGAAGACCCTGCCTTTCAGGGCGACGACCATCGTAATCACGGAGGTAAAGCTACCTGAGGAAAGAAAAGACAAAATAAAGGAGCAATGTTACCATTTGTAACAACAATGTCAGAACACCGAGCCTTTCAGGGCTACGACCAACATAGTCACGGAGGTAAAGCTACCTGAGGAAAGAAAAGCCAAAACCGTGTGAAATAAAGGATGTTAAGTAAGCTAGTACAACTATAAATATAGAAAAGAAAAATCATTTGCAAAAAACTCGCAATGTGAATGTGAATACAAAATCAACAATATAAAAAAAATGATGGAATGCAACTGCAGACACGTGTTTCTGACTCGTTAGTCGTCATCAGTACAGTATAGCCAAGTTAGAAGATGAAGTAGCTTAACTGGGGAAAGGATCATTACAGGGGCAATGTTACCATTTGTAACAACAATGTCAGAAGACCCTGCCTTTAAGGGCGAGTACCCACATAGTCACGGAAATAAAGCTACCTGAGGAAAGAAAAGCCAAAACCGTATGCAATAAAGGACGATAAGTAAGCGGGTACAACTATAAATATAGAAAAGAAAAATTATTGGCAAAAAACTCGCAATGTTAATGTGAATACAGAATCAACAATATAAAAAATATGGAATGCAACTGCAGACACCTGTTCTGACTCACTAGTCGTCATCAGTACAGTGCAACCAAGTTAGAAGATGAGCTAGTTTAACTTGGGAACGGATCAATACAGGAGCAATGTTACCATTTCTAACAATAAGGTCAGAAGACCTTGCCTTTAAGGGTGACGAACAACATTGTAACGGAGGTTAAGCTGCCTGAGGAAAGAAAAGTCAAAACCATATGCAATAAAGGATGTTAAGTAAGCGAGTACAACTATAAATATTGAAAAGAAAAATCGTTGGCCAAAAACTCGCAATGTGAATATGAATACAAAATCAACAATATAAAAAAGATGGAATGCAACTGCAGACACGTGTTTCTGACTCATTAGTCGTCATCAGTACAGTATAACCATGTTAAAAGATGAAGCAGTTTAACTTGGGAAAGGATCACTACAGGAGCAATGTTACCATTTGTAACAACAATGTCAGAAGACCCGGCCTTTCAGGGCGACGACCAACGTAATCACGGAGGTAAAGCTACCTGAGGAAAGAAAAGCCAAAACCGTATGAAATAAAGGATGTTAAGTAAGCGAGTACAATTATAAATATAGAAAACAAAAATCATTGGCAAAAAACTCGCAATGCAACTGCAGACACGTGTTTCTGACTCATTAGTCGTCATCAGTACGGTATAGCCAAGTTGGAAGATGAAGCAGTTTAACTTGGGAAAGGATCACTACAGGAGCAATGTTACCATTTGTAACAAGAATGTCAGAAGACCCTGCCTTTCTGGGCGACGACCAACATAGTCACGGAAGTAAAGCTACCTGAGGAAAGAAAAGCTAAAACCGTATGAAATAAAGGATGTTAAGTAAGCGAGTACAACTATAAATATAGAAAAAAACATCATTGTCAAGAACTCGAAATGTGAATATGAATACAGAATCAACAATATAAAAAAGATAGAATGCAACTGCAGACACGTGTTTCTGACTCATTAGTCGTCATCAGTACGGTATAGCCAAGTTAGAAGATGAAGCAGTTTAACTTCGGAAAGGATCACTACAGGAGCAATGTTACCATTTGTAACAACAATGTCAGAAGACCCTGCCTTTCAGGGCGACTAACAACATAGTCACGGAAATAAAGCTACCTGAGGAAAGAAAAGCCAAAACCGTATGCAATAAAGGACGTTAAGTAAGCGGGTACAACTATAAATATAGAAAAGAAACATCATTGTCAAAAACTCGCAATGTGAATATGAATACAGAATCAACAATATAAAAAAGATGGAATGCAACTGCCGACACCTGTTTCTGACTCATTACTCGTCATCAGTACAGTATAGCCAAGTTAGAAGATGAAGCAGTTCAACTTGGGAAAGGATCACTACAGGAGCAATGTTACCATTTCTAACAACAATGTCAGAAGACCCTGCCTTGCAGGTCGACGACCAACATAGTAACGGAGGTAACGCTACCTAAGAATAGAAAAGTCAAAACCTTATGAAATAAAGGATGTTAAGTAAGCGAGTACAACTATAAATATAGAAAAGGAACATCATTGGCCAAAATCTCGCATTGTGAATGTGAATACGAAATCAACAATATAAAAAAGGTGGAATGCAACTGCAGACACGTGTTTCTGATTCATTAGTTGTCATCAGTACAGTATAGCCATGTTTGAAGATGAAGCAGTTTAACTTGGGAAAGGATCACTACAGGAGCAATGTTACCATTTGTAACAAAAATGTCGAAAGACCTTGCCTTTCAGGGCGACGACCAACATAGTCACGGAGGTAAAGCTACCTGAGGAAAAAAAAGCCAAAACCGTATGAAATAAAGGATGTTAAGTAAGCGGGTACAACGATATAAATATAGACAAGAAATATCATTGGCAAGAAACTCGCAATGTGGATGTGAATACAAAATCAACAATACAAAAAAGCTGGAATGCAACTGCAGACACCTGTTTCTGACTCATTAGTCGTCATCATTACAGTGTAGCCAAGTTAGAAGATGAGGCAGTTTAACTTTAGAACGGATCACTACAGGAGCAATGTTACCATTTGTAACAAAAATGTCAGAAGACCCTGCCTTTCAGGGCGACAACCAACAAAGTCACGGAGGTAAAGATACCTGAGGAAAGAAAAGCCAAAACCGTATGCAATAAAGGGTGTTAAGTAAGCCAGTACAACTATAAATATAGAACAAAAAAATCATTGGCAAAAAACTCGCAATGTGAATGTGAATACAAAATCAACAATATAAAAAAGATGGAATGCAACTGCAGACACGTGTTTCTGACTCATTAGCCGTCATCAGTACAGTATAGCCAAGTTAGAAGATGAAACAGTTTAACTTCGGAAAGGATCACTACCGGAGCAATGTTACCATTTGTAACAACGATGTCAGAAGAACCTGCCTTTCAGGGCTACGACCAACATAGTCACGGAGGTAAAGCTACCTGAGGAAAGAAAAGCCAAAACCGTATGAAATAAAGGTTGATAAGTAAGCGATTACAACTATAAATGTAGAAAAGGAAAATCATTGGCAAAAAACTCGCAATGTGAATGTGAATACAGAATCAACAATATAAAAAAGATGGAATGCAACTGCCGACACCTGTTTCTGACTCATTACTCGTCATCAGTACAGTATAGCCAAGTTAGAAGATGAAGCAGTTCAACTTGGGAAAGGATCACTACAGGAGCAATGTTACCATTTCTAACAACAATGTCAGAAGACCCTGCCTTGCAGGTCGACGACCAACATAGTAACGGAGGTAACGCTACCTAAGAATAGAAAAGTCAAAACCTTATGAAATAAAGGATGTTAAGTAAGCGAGTACAACTATAAATATAGAAAAGGAACATCATTGGCCAAAATCTCGCATTGTGAATGTGAATACGAAATCAACAATATAAAAAAGATGGAATGCAACTGCCAAAACCTGTTTCTGACTCATTAGACGTCATCAGTACGGTATAGCCAAGTTAGAAGATGAAGCAGTTTAACTTGGGAAAGGATCACTACAGGAGCAATGTTACCATTTGTAACAAGAGTGTCAGAAGACCCTGCCTTTCAGGGCGACGACCAACATAGTCACGGAAGTAAAGCTACCTGAGGAAAGAAAAGCCAAAACCGTATGAAATAAAGGATGTTAAGTAAGCGGGTACAACTATATAAATATAGAAAAGAAATATCATTGGCAAAAAACTCGCAATGTGGATGTGAATACAAAATCAACAATACAAAAAAGCTGGAATGCAACTGCAGACACCTGTTTCTGACTCATTAGTCGTCATCAGTACAGTGTAGCCAAGTTAGAAGTTGAGGCAGTTTAACTTGGGAACGGATCACTACAGGAGCAATGTTACCATTTGTAACAAAAATGTCAGAAGACACTGCCTTTCAGGGCGACAACCAACATAGTCACGGAGGTAAAGATACCTGAGGAAAGAAAAGCCAAAACCGTATGAAATAAAGGATTTTAAGTAAGCGAGTATAGCTATAAATATAGAAAAGAAAAATCATTGTCAAAAAACTCGCAATGTGAATGTGAATACACAATCAACAATATAAAAAAGATGGAATGCAACTGCAGACACCTGTTTCTGACTCATTAGTCGTCATCAGTACGGTATAGCCAAGTTAGAAGATGAAGCAGTTTAACTTGGGAAAGGATCACTACAGGAGCAATGTTACCATTTGTAACAAGAATGTCAGAAGACCCTGCCTTTCAGGGCGACGACCAACATAGTCACGGAAGTAAAGCTACCTGAGGAAAGAAAAGCTAAAACCGTATGAAATAAAGGATGTTAAGTAAGCGAGTACAACTATAAATATAGAAAAAAACATCATTGTCAAAAACTCGCAATGTGAATATGAATACAGGATCAACAATATAAAAAAGATGGAATGCAACTGCCGACACCTGTTTCTGACTCATTAGTCGTCATCAGTACGGTATAGCCAAGTTAGAAGATGAAGCACTTTAACTTGGAAAGGATCACTACAGGAGCAATGTTACCATTTGTAACAAGAATGTCAGAAGACCCTGCCTTTCAGGGCGACGAACAACATAGTCACTGAAGTAAAGCTACCTGAGGAAAGAAAAGCTAAAACCGTATGAAATAAAGGATGTTAAGTAAGCGAGTACAACTATAAATATAGAAAAGGAACATCATTGTCAAAAACTCGCAATGTGAATATGAATACAGAATCAACAATATAAAAAAGATGGAATGCAACTACCGACACCTGTTTCTGACTCATTAGTCGTCATCAGTACAGTGTAGCCAAGTTAGAAGATGAGGCAGTTTAACTTGGGAACGGATCACTACAGGAGCAATGTTACCATTTGTAACAAAAATGTCAGAAGACCCTGCCTTTCAGGGCGACAACCAACATAGTCACGGAGGTAAAGATACCTGAGGAAAGAAAAGCCAAAACCGTATGCAATAAAGGATGTTAAGTAAGCCAGTACAACTATAAATATAGAACAAAAAAATCATTGGCAAAAAACTCGCAATGTGAATGTGAATACAAAATCAACAATATAAAAAAGATGGAATGCAACTGCAGACACGTGTTTCTGACTCATTAGCCGTCATCAGTACAGTATAGCCAAGTTAGAAGATGAAACAGTTTAACTTCGGAAAGGATCACTACCGGAGCAATGTTACCATTTGTAACAACGATGTCAGAAGAACCTGCCTTTCAGGGCTACGACCAACATAGTCACGGAGGTAAAGCTACCTGAGGAAAGAAAAGCCAAAACCGTATGAAATAAAGGTTGATAAGTAAGCGATTACAACTATAAATGTAGAAAAGAAAAATCATTGGCAAAAAACTCGCAATGTGAATGTGAATACAAAATCAACAATATAAAAAAAAAGATGGAATGCAAATGCAGACACGTGTTTCTGACTCATTATTCGTCATCAGTACAGTATAGCCAAGTTAGAAAATGAAGTAGTTTAACTTGGGAAAGGATCATTACAGGAGCAATGTTACCATTTGTAACAACAATGTCAGAAGACCCTGCCTTTCAGGGCGACTAACAACATAGTCACGGAAATAAAGCTACCTGAGGAAAGAAAAGCCAAAACCGTATGCAATAAAGGATGTTAAGTAAGCGAGTACAACTATAAATATAGAAAAGAAAAATCATTGGCAAAAAACTCGCAATGTGAATGTGAATAGAGAATCAACAATATAAAAAAGATGGAATTCAACTGCAGACACCTGTTTCTGACTCATTAGTCGTCATCAGTACAGTATAGCCAAGTTAGAAGATGAAGCAGTTTAACTTGGGAACGGATCACTACAGGAGCAATGTTAACATTTCTAACAACAATGTCAGAAGACCTTGCCTTTAAGGGCGACGACTAACATAGTAGCGGAGGTAAAGCTACCTGAGGAAAGAAAAGTCAAAAACTTATGAAATAAAGGATGTTAAGTAAGCGAGTACAACAATAAATATAGAACAGAAAAATCATTGGCAAAAAACTCGCAATGTAAATGTGAATACAAAATCAACAATATAAAAAAAAAAGATGGAATGCAACTGCAGACACGTGTTTCTGACTCATTAGTCGTCACCAATACGGTATAGCCAAGTTAGAAGATGAAGCGGTTTAACTTCGGAAAGGATCACTACAGGAGCAATGTTACCATTTGTAACAACAATGTCAGAAGACCCTGCCTTTCAGGGCGACTAAGAACATAGTCACGGAAATAAAGCTACCTGAGGAAAGAAAAGCCAAAACCGTATGCAATAAAGGACGTTAAGTAAGCGGGTACAACTATAAATATAGAAAAGAAAAATCATTGGCAAAAAACTCGCAATGTGAATGTGAATACACAATCAACAATATAAAAAAGATGGAATGCAACTGCAGACACCTGTTTCTGACTCATTAGTAGTCATCAGTACAGTGTAGCCAAGTTAGAAGATGAAGTAGCTTAACTGGGGAAAGGATCAATACAGGAGCAATGTTACCATTTCTAACAACAAGGTCAGAAGACCTTGCCTTTAAGGGCGACGACCAACATTGTAACGGAGGTAAATCTGCCTGAGGAAAGAAAAGTCAAAACCTTATGAAATAAAGGATGTTAAGTAAGCGAGTACAACTATAAATATAGAAAAGAAAAATCGTTGGCCAAAAACTCGCAATGTGAGTGTGAATACAAAATGAACAATATAAAAAAGATGGAATGCAACTGCAGACACGTGTTTCTGACTCATTAGTCGTCATCAGTACAGTATAACCATGTTAAAAGATGAAGCAGTTTAACTTGGGAAAGGATCACTACAGGAGCAATGTTACCATTTGTAACAACAATGTCAGAAGACCCCGCCTTTCAGGGCGACGACCAACGTAATCACGGAGGTAAAGCTACCTGAGGAAAGAAATGCCAAAACCGTATGAAATAAAGGATGTTAAGTAAGCGAGTACAACTATAAATATAGAAAACAAAAATCATTGGCAAAAAACTCGCAATGTTAATGTGAATACAGAATCAACAATATAAAAAATATGGAATGCAACTGCAGACACCTGTTTCTGACTCATTAGTCGTCATCAGTACAGTGTAACCAAGTTAGAAGATGAGGCAGTTTAACTTGGGAACGGATAAATACAGGAGCAATGTTACCAATTCTAACAACAAGGTCAGAAGACACTGCCTTTCAGGGCGACAACCAACATAGTCACGGAGGTAAAGATACCTGAGGAAAGAAAAGCCAAAACCGTATGAAAAAAAGGATTTTAAGTAAGCGAGTATAGCTATAAATATAGAAAAGAAAAATCATTGTCAAAAAACTCGCAATGTGAATATGAATACAGAATCAACAATATAAAAAAGATGGAATGCAACTGCCAAAACCTGTTTCTGACTCATTAGACGTCATCAGTACGGTATAGCCAAGTTAGAAGATGAAGCAGTTTAACTTGGGAAAGGATCACTACAGGAGCAATGTTACCATTTGTAACAAGAGTGTCAGAAGACCCTGCCTTTCAGGGCGACGACCAACATAGTCACGGAAGTAAAGCTACCTGAGGAAAGAAAAGCCAAAACCGTATGAAATAAAGGATGTTAAGTAAGCGGGTACAACTATATAAATATAGAAAAGAAATATCATTGGCAAAAAACTCGCAATGTGGATGTGAATACAAAATCAACAATACAAAAAAGCTGGAATGCAACTGCAGACACCTGTTTCTGACTCATTAGTCGTCATCAGTACAGTGTAGCCAAGTTAGAAGTTGAGGCAGTTTAACTTGGGAACGGATCACTACAGGAGCAATGTTACCATTTGTAACAAAAATGTCACAAGACACTGCCTTCCAGGGCGACAACCAACATAGTCACGGAGGTAAAGATACCTGAGGAAAGAAAAGCCAAAACCGTATGAAATAAAGGATTTTAAGTAAGCGAGTATAGCTATAAATATAGAAAAGAAAAATCATTGTCAAAAAACTCGCAATGTGAATGTGAATACACAATCAACAATATAAAAAAGATGGAATGCAACTGCAGACACCTGTTTCTGACTCATTAGTCGTCATCAGTACGGTATAGCCAAGTTAGAAGATGAAGCAGTTTAACTTGGGAAAGGATCACTACAGGAGCAATGTTACCATTTGTAACAAGAATGTCAGAAGACCCTGCCTTTCAGGGCGACGACCAACATAGTCACGGGAGTAAAGCTACCTGAGGAAAGAAAAGCTAAAACCGTATGAAATAAAGGATGTTAAGTAAGCGAGTACAACTATAAATATAGAAAAAAACATCATTGTCAAAAACTCGCAATGTGAATATGAATACAGGATCAACAATATAAAAAAGATGGAATGCAACTGCCGACACCTGTTTCTGACTCATTAGTCGTCATCAGTACGGTATAGCCAAGTTAGAAGATGAAGCACTTTAACTTGGAAAGGATCACTACAGGAGCAATGTTACCATTTGTAACAAGAATGTCAGAAGACCCTGCCTTTCAGGGCGACGACCAACATAGTCACGGGAGTAAAGCTACCTGAGGAAAGAAAAGCTAAAACCGTATGAAATAAAGGATGTTAAGTAAGCGAGTACAACTATAAATATAGAAAAAAACATCATTGTCAAAAACTCGCAATGTGAATATGAATACACAATCAACAATATAAAAAAGATGGAATGCAACTGCAGACACCTGTTTCTGACTCATTAGTCGTCATCAGTACAGTGTAGCCAAGTTAGAAGATGAGGCAGTTTAACTTGGGAACGGATCACTACAGGAGCAATGTTACCATTTGTAACAAAAATGTCAGAAGACCCTGCCTTTCAGGGCGACAACCAACATAGTCACGGAGGTAAAGATACCTGAGGAAAGAAAAGCCAAAACCGTATGCAATAAAGGATGTTAAGTAAGCCAGTACAACTATAAATATAGAACAAAAAAATCATTGGCAAAAAACTCGCAATGTGAATGTGAATACAAAATCAACAATATAAAAAAGATGGAATGCAACTGCAGACACGTGTTTCTGACTCATTAGCCGTCATCAGTACAGTATAGCCAAGTTAGAAGATGAAACAGTTTAACTTCGGAAAGGATCACTACCGGAGCAATGTTACCATTTGTAACAACGATGTCAGAAGAACCTGCCTTTCAGGGCTACGACCAACATAGTCACGGAGGTAAAGCTACCTGAGGAAAGAAAAGCCAAAACCGTATGAAATAAAGGTTGATAAGTAAGCGATTACAACTATAAATGTAGAAAAGAAAAATCATTGGCAAAAAACTCGCAATGTGAATGTGAATACAAAATCAACAATATAAAAAAAAAGATGGAATGCAAATGCAGACAAGTGTTTCTGACTCATTATTCGTCATCAGTACAGTATAGCCAAGTTAGAAAATGAAGTAGTTTAACTTGGGAAAGGATCATTACAGGAGCAATGTTACCATTTGTAACAACAATGTCAGAAGACCCTGCCTTTCAGGGCGACTAACAACATAGTCACGGAAATAAAGCTACCTGAGGAAAGAAAAGCCAAAACCGTATGCAATAAAGGATGTTAAGTAAGCGAGTACAACTATAAATATAGAAAAGAAAAATCATTGGCAAAAAACTCGCAATGTGAATGTGAATAGAGAATCAACAATATAAAAAAGATGGAATTCAACTGCAGACACCTGTTTCTGACTCATTAGTCGTCATCAGTACAGTATAGCCAAGTTAGAAGATGAAGCAGTTTAACTTGGGAACGGATCACTACAGGAGCAATGTTAACATTTCTAACAACAATGTCAGAAGACCTTGCCTTTAAGGGCGACGACTAACATAGTAGCGGAGGTAAAGCTACCTGAGGAAAGAAAAGTCAAAAACTTATGAAATAAAGGATGTTAAGTAAGCGAGTACAACAATAAATATAGAACAGAAAAATCATTGGCAAAAAACTCGCAATGTAAATGTGAATACAAAATCAACAATATAAAAAAAAAAGATGGAATGCAACTGCAGACACGTGTTTCTGACTCATTAGTCGTCACCAATACGGTATAGCCAAGTTAGAAGATGAAGTAGTTTAACTTCGGAAAGGATCACTACAGGAGCAATGTTACCATTTGTAACAACAATGTCAGAAGACCCTGCCTTTCAGGGCGACTAAGAACATAGTCACGGAAATAAAGCTACCTGAGGAAAGAAAAGCCAAAACCGTATGCAATAAAGGACGTTAAGTAAGCGGGTACAACTATAAATATAGAAAAGAAAAATCATTGGCAAAAAACTCGCAATGTGAATGTGAATACACAATCAACAATATAAAAAAGATGGAATGCAACTGCAGACACCTGTTTCTGACTCATTAGTAGTCATCAGTACAGTGTAGCCAAGTTAGAAGATGAAGTAGCTTAACTGGGGAAAGGATCAATACAGGAGCAATGTTACCATTTCTAACAACAAGGTCAGAAGACCTTGCCTTTAAGGGCGACGACCAACATTGTAACGGAGGTAAATCTGCCTGAGGAAAGAAAAGTCAAAACCTTATGAAATAAAGGATGTTAAGTAAGCGAGTACAACTATAAATATAGAAAAGAAAAATCGTTGGCCAAAAACTCGCAATGTGAATGTGAATACAAAATGAACAATATAAAAAAGATGGAATGCAACTGCAGACACGTGTTTCTGACTAATTAGTCGTCATCAGTACAGTATAACCATGTTAAAAGATGAAGCAGTTTAACTTGGGAAAGGATCACTACAGGAGCAATGTTACCATTTGTAACAACAATGTCAGAAGACCCCGCCTTTCAGGGCGACGACCAACGTAATCACGGAGGTAAAGCTACCTGAGGAAAGAAAAGCCAAAACCGTATGAAATAAAGGATGTTAAGTAAGCGAGTACAACTATAAATATAGAAAACAAAAATCATTGGCAAAAAACTCGCAATGTTATTGTGAATACAGAATCAACAATATAAAAAATATGGAATGCAACTGCAGACACCTGTTTCTGACTCATTAGTCGTCATCAGTACAGTGTAACCAAGTTAGAAGATGAGGCAGTTTAACTTGGGAACGGATAAATACAGGAGCAATGTTACCAATTCTAACAACAAGGTCAGAAGACACTGCCTTTCACGGCGACAACCAACATAGTCACGGAGGTAAAGATACCTGAGGAAAGAAAAGCCAAAAACCGTATGAAAAAAAGGATTTTAAGTAAGCGAGTATAGCTATAAATATAGAAAAGAAAAATCATTGTCAAAAAACTCGCAATGTGAATATGAATACAGAATCAACAATATAAAAAAGATGGAATGCAACTGCCAAAACCTGTTTCTGACTCATTAGACGTCATCAGTACGGTATAGCCAAGTTAGAAGATGAAGCAGTTTAACTTGGGAAAGGATCACTACAGGAGCAATGTTACCATTTGTAACAAGAGTGTCAGAAGACCCTGCCTTTCAGGGCGACGACCAACATAGTCACGGAAGTAAAGCTACCTGAGGAAAGAAAAGCCAAAACCGTATGAAATAAAGGATGTTAAGTAAGCGGGTACAACTATATAAATATAGAAAAGAAATATCATTGGCAAAAAACTCGCAATGTGGATGTGAATACAAAATCAACAATACAAAAAAGCTGGAATGCAACTGCAGACACCTGTTTCTGACTCATTAGTCGTCATCAGTACAGTGTAGCCAAGTTAGAAGTTGAGGCAGTTTAACTTGGGAACGGATCACTACAGGAGCAATGTTACCATTTGTAACAAAAATGTCAGAAGACACTGCCTTTCAGGGCGACAACCAACATAGTCACGGAGGTAAAGATACCTGAGGAAAGAAAAGCCAAAACCGTATGAAATAAAGGATTTTAAGTAAGCGAGTATAGCTATAAATATAGAAAAGAAAAATCATTGTCAAAAAACTCGCAATGTGAATGTGAATACACAATCAACAATATAAAAAAGATGGAATGCAACTGCAGACACCTGTTTCTGACTCATTAGTCGTCATCAGTACGGTATAGCCAAGTTAGAAGATGAAGCAGTTTAACTTGGGAAAGGATCACTACAGGAGCAATGTTACCATTTGTAACAAGAATGTCAGAAGACCCTGCCTTTCAGGGCGACGACCAACATAGTCACGGAAGTAAAGCTACCTGAGGAAAGAAAAGCTAAAACCGTATGAAATAAAGGATGTTAAGTAAGCGAGTACAACTATAAATATAGAAAAAAACATCATTGTCAAAAACTCGCAATGTGAATATGAATACAGGATCAACAATATAAAAAAGATGGAATGCAACTGCCGACACCTGTTTCTGACTCATTAGTCGTCATCAGTACGGTATAGCCAAGTTAGAAGATGAAGCACTTTAACTTGGAAAGGATCACTACAGGAGCAATGTTACCATATGTAACAAGAATGTCAGAAGACCCTGCCTTTCAGGGCGACGAACAACATAGTCACTGAAGTAAAGCTACCTGAGGAAAG
This sequence comes from Diabrotica virgifera virgifera, assembly GCF_917563875.1. NCBI lineage: Eukaryota > Metazoa > Arthropoda > Insecta > Coleoptera > Chrysomelidae > Diabrotica > Diabrotica virgifera. Next base: position 118,068,133 of record NC_065448.1, read on the forward strand.
AAAAGCTAAAACCGTATGAAATAAAGGATGTTAAGTAAGCGAGTACAACTATAAATATAGAAAAGGAACATCATTGTCAAAAACTCGCAATGTGAATATGAATACAGAATCAACAATATAAAAAAGATGGAATGCAACTGCCGACACCTGTTTCTGACTCATTAGTCGTCATCAGTACAGTATAGCCAAGTTAGAAGATGAAGCAGTTTAACTTGGGAAAGGATCACTACAGGAGCAATGTTACCATTTCTAACAACAATGTCAGAAGACCCTGCCTTTCAGGTCGACGACCAACATAGTAACGGAGGTAACGCTACCTAAGAGTAGAAAAGTCAAAACCTTATGAAATATAGGATGTTAAGTAAGCGAGTACAACTATAAATATAGCAAAGAAACATCATTGGCCAAAGTCTCGCAATGTGAATATGAATACGAAATCAACAATATAAAAAAGGTGGAATGCAACTGCAGACACGTGTTTCTGATTCATTAGTTGTCATCAGTACAGTATAGCCATGTTTGAAGATGAAGCAGTTTAACTTGGGAAAGGATCACTACAGGAGCAATGTTACCATTTGTAACAACAATGTCGAAAGACCCTGCCTTTCAGGGCGACGACCAACATAATCACGGAGGTAAAGCTACCTGAGGAAAGAAAAGCCAAAACCGTATGAAATAAAGGATGTTAAGTAAGCGGGTACAACTATATAAATATAGAAAAGAAATATCATTGGCAAAAAACTCGCAATGTGGATGTGAATACAAAATCAACAATACAAAAAAGCTGGAATGCAACTGCAGACACCTGTTTCTGACTCATTAGTCGTCATCAGTACAGTGTAGCCAAGTTAGAAGATGAGGCAGTTTAACTGGGGAACGGATCACTACAGGAGCAATGTTACCATTTGTTACAAAAAATGTCAGAAGACACTGCCTTTCAGGGCGACAACCAACATAGTCACGGAGGTAAAGATACCTGAGGAAAGAAAAGCCAAAACCGTATGAAATAAACGACTTTAAGTAAGCGAGTATAGCTATAAATATAGAAAAGAAAAATCATTGTCAAAAAACTCGCAATGTGAATGTGAATACACAATCAACAATATAAAAAAGATGGAATGCAACTGCAGACACCTGTTTCTGACTCATTAGTCGTCATCAGTACAGTGTAGCCAAGTTATAAGATGAGTCAGTTTAACTTGGGAACGGATCACTACAGGAGCAATGTTACCATTTCTAACAACAATGTCAGAAGACCCTGCCTTTCAGGGCGACGACCAACATAGTAACAGAGGTAAAGCTACCTGAGGAAAGAAAAGTCAAAACCTTATGAAATAAAGGATGTTAAGTAAGCGAGTACAACTATAAATATAGAAAAGAAAAATCATTGGCCAAAAACTCGCAATGTGGATGTGAATACAAAACCAACAATATAAAAAAAAAAGATGGAATGCAACTGCAGACCCGTGTTTCTGACTCATTAGTCGTTATTAGTACAGTGTAGCCAAGTTAGAAGATTAGGCAGTTTATCTTGGGAACGGATCACTACAGGAGCAATGTTACCATTTCTACCAACACTGTCAGAAGACCCTGCCTTTCAGGGCGACCACCAACACAGTCACGGGGATAAAGCTACCTCAGGAAAGAAAGCCAAAACGGTATGCAATAAAGGATGTTAAGTAAGCGAGTACAACTATAAATATAAAAAAGAAAAATCGTTGGCAAAAAACTCGCAATGTGAAAGTGAATACAGAATCAACAAGATAAAAATGATGGAATGCAACTGCAGACACCTGTTTCTGACCCATTAGTCGTCATCAGTAAAGTATAGCCAAGTTAGAAGAAGAAGCAGTTTAACTTGGGGAGGATCACTACAGGAGCAATGTTACCATTTCTAACAACAATGTCATAAGACCCTGCCTTTCAGGGCGACGACCAACATTGTAACGTAGGTAAAGCTACCTGAGGAAAGAAAAGCCAAAGCCGTATGAGATAAAGGATGTTAAGTAAGCGAGTACAACTATATAAACATAGAAAAAAAATATCATTGGCAAAAAACTCGCAATGTGAATGTGAATACAAAATCAACAATACAAAAAAATTGAATGCAACTGCAGACACCTGTTTCTGACTCATTAACCGTCGCCAGTACAGTATAGCCAAGTCAGAAGATGAAGCAGTTTAACTTGGGAAAGGATCACTACAGGAGCAATGTTACCATTTGTAACAAAAATGTCAGAAGAACCTGCCTTTCAGGTTATAGAAGGAACTATAAATATAGAACAAAAAAATCATTGGCAAAAAACTCGCAATGTGAATGTGAATACAAAATCAACAATATAAAAAAGATGGAATGCAACTGCAGACACGTGTTTCTGACTCATTAGCCGTCATCAGTACAGTATAGCCAAGTTAGAAGATGAAGCAGTTTAACTTCGGAAAGGATCACTACCGGAGCAGTGTTACCATTTGTAAAAACGATGTCAGAAGAACCTGCCTTTCAGGGCTACGACCAACATAGTCACGGAGGTAAAGCTACCTGAGGAAAGAAAAGACAAAACCGTATGAAATAAAGGATGTTAAGTAAGCGAGTACAACTATAAATATAGAAAAAAAAAGCATTGGCAAAAAACTCGCAATGTGAATGTGAATACAAAATCAACAATATAAAAAAAAAGATGGAATGCAACTGCAGACACGTGTTTCTGACTCATTAGTCGTCATCAGTACAGTATAGCTAAGTTAGAAGATGAAGTTGCTTAACTTGGGAAAGGACCACTACAGGAGCAATGTTACCATTTGTAACAACAATGTCAGAAGACCCTGCGTTTCAAGGCTACTACCGTCATAGTCACAGAAATAAAGCTACCTGAGGAAAGAAAAGCCAAAACCGTATGCAATAAAGGATGTTAAGTAAGCGAGTACAACTATAAATATCGAAAAGAAAAATCATTGGCAAAAAAATCGCAATGTGAATGTGAATACAGAATCAACAATATAAAAAAGATGGAATGCAACTGCAGACACCTGTTTCTGACTCATTAGTCGTCATCAGTACAGTATAGCCATGTTAGAAGATGAAGCAGCTTAACTTGGGAAAGGATCACTACAGGAGCAATGTTACCATTTGTAACAACAATGTCAGAAGACCCTGCCTTTCAGGGCGACTACCAACATAGTCACGGAGATGAAGCTACCTGAGAAAATAAAAGCCAAAACCCTATGCAATAAAGGATGTTAAGTAAGCGAGTACAACTATAAATATACAAAAGAAAAATCATTGGCAAAAAACTCGCAATGTGAATGTGAATACAAAATCAAAAATATAAAAAATGGAATGCAACTGCAGACACGTGTTTCTGACTCATTAGTCGTCATCAGTACGGTATAGCCAAGTTAGAAGATAAAGCAGTTTAACTTGGGAAAGGATCACTACAGGAGCAAATGTTACCATTTTTAACAACAATGTCAGAAGACCCTGCCTTTCAAGGCGACTACCGACATAGTCACGGAAATAAAGCTACCAGAGGAAAGAAAAGCCAAAACCGTATGCAATAAAGGATGTTAAGTAAGCGAGTACAACTATAAATATAGAAAAGAAAAATCGTTGGCCAAAAACTCGCAATGTGAATGTGAATACAAAATCAACAATATAAAAAAGATGGAATGCACCTGCAGACACGTGTTTCTGACTCATTAGTCGTCATCAGTACAGTATAGCCATGTTAGAAGATGCAGAAGTTTAACTTGGGAAAGGATCACTACAGGAGCAATGTTACCATTTGTAACAACAATGTCAGAAGACCCTGCCTTTCAGGGCGACTACCAACATAGTAACGGAGATGAAGCTACCTGAGAAAATAAAAGCCAAAACCGTATGAAATAAAGGATGTTAAGTAAGCGAGTACAACAATAAATATAGAAAAGAAATATCATTGTCAAAAACTCGCAATGTGAATATGAATACAGGATCAACAATATAAAAAAGATGGAATGCAACTGCCGACACCTGTTTCTGACTCATTAGTCGTCATCAGTACAGTATAGCCATGTTAGAAGATGCAGCAGTTTAACTTGGGAAAGGATCACTACAGGAGCAATGTTACCATATGTAACAAGAATGTCAGAAGACCCTGCCTTTCAGGGCGACGAACAACATAGTCACTGAAGTAAAGCTACCTGAGGAAAGAAAAGCTAAAACCGTATGAAATAAAGGATGTTAAGTAAGCGAGTACAACTATAAATATAGAAAAGGAACATCATTGTCAAAAACTCGCAATGTGAATATGAATACAGAATCAACAATATAAAAAAGATGGAATGCAACTGCCGACACCTGTTTCTGACTCATTAGTCGTCATCAGTACAGTATAGCCAAGTTAGAAGATGAAGCAGTTTAACTTGGGAAAGGATCACTACAGGAGCAATGTTACCATTTCTAACAACAATGTCAGAAGACCCTGCCTTTCAGGTCGACGACCAACATAGTAACGGAGGTAACGCTACCTAAGAGTAGAAAAGTCAAAACCTTATGAAATATAGGATGTTAAGTAAGCGAGTACAACTATAAATATAGCAAAGAAACATCATTGGCCAAAGTCTCGCAATGTGAATATGAATACGAAATCAACAATATAAAAAAGGTGGAATGCAACTGCAGACACGTGTTTCTGATTCATTAGTTGTCATCAGTACAGTATAGCCATGTTTGAAGATGAAGCAGTTTAACTTGGGAAAGGATCACTACAGGAGCAATGTTACCATTTGTAACAACAATGTCGAAAGACCCTGCCTTTCAGGGCGACGACCAACATAATCACGGAGGTAAAGCTACCTGAGGAAAGAAAAGCCAAAACCGTATGAAATAAAGGATGTTAAGTAAGCGGGTACAACTATATAAATATAGAAAAGAAATATCATTGGCAAAAAACTCGCAATGTGGATGTGAATACAAAATCAACAATACAAAAAAGCTGGAATGCAACTGCAGACACCTGTTTCTGACTCATTAGTCGTCATCAGTACAGTGTAGCCAAGTTAGAAGATGAGGCAGTTTAACTGGGGAACGGATCACTACAGGAGCAATGTTACCATTTGTTACAAAAAATGTCAGAAGACACTGCCTTTCAGGGCGACAACCAACATAGTCACGGAGGTAAAGATACCTGAGGAAAGAAAAGCCAAAACCGTATGAAATAAACGACTTTAAGTAAGCGAGTATAGCTATAAATATAGAAAAGAAAAATCATTGTCAAAAAACTCGCAATGTGAATGTGAATACACAATCAACAATATAAAAAAGATGGAATGCAACTGCAGACACCTGTTTCTGACTCATTAGTCGTCATCAGTACAGTGTAGCCAAGTTATAAGATGAGTCAGTTTAACTTGGGAACGGATCACTACAGGAGCAATGTTACCATTTCTAACAACAATGTCAGAAGACCCTGCCTTTCAGGGCGACGACCAACATAGTAACAGAGGTAAAGCTACCTGAGGAAAGAAAAGTCAAAACCTTATGAAATAAAGGATGTTAAGTAAGCGAGTACAACTATAAATATAGAAAAGAAAAATCATTGGCCAAAAACTCGCAATGTGGATGTGAATACAAAACCAACAATATAAAAAAAAAAGATGGAATGCAACTGCAGACCCGTGTTTCTGACTAATTAGTCGTTATTAGTACAGTGTAGCCAAGTTAGAAGATTAGGCAGTTTATCTTGGGAACGGATCACTACAGGAGCAATGTTACCATTTCTACCAACACTGTCAGAAGACCCTGCCTTTCAGGGCGACCACCAACACAGTCACGGGGATAAAGCTACCTCAGGAAAGAAAGCCAAAACGGTATGCAATAAAGGATGTTAAGTAAGCGAGTACAACTATAAATATAAAAAAGAAAAATCGTTGGCAAAAAACTCGCAATGTGAAAGTGAATACAGAATCAACAAGATAAAAATGATGGAATGCAACTGCAGACACCTGTTTCTGACCCATTAGTCGTCATCAGTAAAGTATAGCCAAGTTAGAAGAAGAAGCAGTTTAACTTGGGGAGGATCACTACAGGAGCAATGTTACCATTTCTAACAACAATGTCATAAGACCCTGCCTTTCAGGGCGACGACCAACATTGTAACGTAGGTAAAGCTACCTGAGGAAAGAAAAGCCAAAGCCGTATGAGATAAAGGATGTTAAGTAAGCGAGTACAACTATATAAACATAGAAAAAAAATATCATTGGCAAAAAACTCGCAATGTGAATGTGAATACAAAATCAACAATACAAAAAAATTGAATGCAACTGCAGACACCTGTTTCTGACTCATTAACCGTCGCCAGTACAGTATAGCCAAGTCAGAAGATGAAGCAGTTTAACTTGGGAAAGGATCACTACAGGAGCAATGTTACCATTTGTAACAAAAATGTCAGAAGAACCTGCCTTTCAGGTTATAGAAGGAACTATAAATATAGAACAAAAAAATCATTGGCAAAAAACTCGCAATGTGAATGTGAATACAAAATCAACAATATAAAAAACATGGAATGCAACTGCAGACACGTGTTTCTGACTCATTAGCCGTCATCAGTACAGTATAGCCAAGTTAGAAGATGAAGCAGTTTAACTTCGGAAAGGATCACTACCGGAGCAGTGTTACCATTTGTAAAAACGATGTCAGAAGAACCTGCCTTTCAGGGCTACGACCAACATAGTCACGGAGGTAAAGCTACCTGAGGAAAGAAAAGACAAAACCGTATGAAATAAAGGATGTTAAGTAAGCGAGTACAACTATAAATATAGAAAAAAAAAGCATTGGCAAAAAACTCGCAATGTGAATGTGAATACAAAATCAACAATATAAAAAAAAAGATGGAATGCAACTGCAGACACGTGTTTCTGACTCATTAGTCGTCATCAGTACAGTATAGCTAAGTTAGAAGATGAAGTTGCTTAACTTGGGAAAGGACCACTACAGGAGCAATGTTACCATTTGTAACAACAATGTCAGAAGACCCTGCGTTTCAAGGCTACTACCGTCATAGTCACAGAAATAAAGCTACCTGAGGAAAGAAAAGCCAAAACCGTATGCAATAAAGGATGTTAAGTAAGCGAGTACAACTATAAATATCGAAAAGAAAAATCATTGGCAAAAAAATCGCAATGTGAATGTGAATACAGAATCAACAATATAAAAAAGATGGAATGCAACTGCAGACACCTGTTTCTGACTCATTAGTCGTCATCAGTACAGTATAGCCATGTTAGAAGATGAAGCAGCTTAACTTGGGAAAGGATCACTACAGGAGCAATGTTACCATTTGTAACAACAATGTCAGAAGACCCTGCCTTTCAGGGCGACTACCAACATAGTCACGGAGATGAAGCTACCTGAGAAAATAAAAGCCAAAACCCTATGCAATAAAGGATGTTAAGTAAGCGAGTACAACTATAAATATACAAAAGAAAAATCATTGGCAAAAAACTCGCAATGTGAATGTGAATACAAAATCAAAAATATAAAAAATGGAATGCAACTGCAGACACGTGTTTCTGACTCATTAGTCGTCATCAGTACGGTATAGCCAAGTTAGAAGATAAAGCAGTTTAACTTGGGAAAGGATCACTACAGTAGCAAATGTTACCATTTTTAACAACAATGTCAGAAGACCCTGCCTTTCAAGGCGACTACCGACATAGTCACGGAAATAAAGCTACCAGAGGAAAGAAAAGCCAAAACCGTATGCAATAAAGGATGTTAAGTAAGCGAGTACAACTATAAATATAGAAAAGAAAAATCGTTGGCCAAAAACTCGCAATGTGAATGTGAATACAAAATCAACAATATAAAAAAGATGGAATGCACCTGCAGACACGTGTTTCTGACTCATTAGTCGTCATCAGTACAGTATAGCCATGTTAGAAGATGCAGAAGTTTAACTTGGGAAAGGATCACTACAGGAGCAATGTTACCATTTGTAACAACAATGTCAGAAGACCCTGCCTTTCAGGGCGACTACCAACATAGTAACGGAGATGAAGCTACCTGAGAAAATAAAAGCCAAAACCGTATGAAATAAAGGATGTTAAGTAAGCGAGTACAACAATAAATATAGAAAAGAAAAATCGTTCGCCAAAAACTCGCAATGTGAATGTGAATACAAAATCAACAATATAAAAAAGACGGAATGCACCCGCAGACACGTGTTTCTGACTCATTAGTCGTCATCAGTACAGTATAGCCATGTTAGAAGATGCAGCAGTTTAACTTGGGAAAGGATCACTACAGGAGCAATGTTACCTTTTCTAACAACAATGTCAGAAGACCTTGCCTTTCAGGGCGACGACCAACATAGTAACGGAGGTAAAGCTACCTGAGGAAAGAAAAGTCAAAACCTTATGAAATAAAGGATGTTAAGTAAGTGAGTACAACTATAAATATAGAAAAGAAAAATCGTTGGCCAAAAACTCGCAATGTGAATGTGAATACAAAATCAACAATATAAAAAAGATGGAATGCAACTGCAGACACTTGTTTCTGACTCATTAGTGGTCATCAGTACAGTATAGCCATGTTAGAAGATGAAGCAGTTTAACTTGGGAAAGGATCACTAGAGGAGCAATGTTACCATTTGTAACTACAATGTCAGAAGACCCTGCCTTTCAGGGCGACTACCAACATAGTCACGGAGATGAAGCTACCTGAGAAAATAAAAGCCAAAACCGTATGCAATAAAGGATGTTAAGTAAGCGAGTACAACTAAAAATATACAAAAGAAAAATCATTAGCAAAAAACTCGCAATGTGAATGTGAATACAAAATCAAAAATATAAAAAATGGAATGCAGCTGCAGACACGTGTTTCTGACTCATTAGTCGTCATCAGTACGGTATAGCTAAGTTAGAAGACGAAGCAGTTTAACTTGGGAAAGGATCACTACAGGAGCAATGTTACCATTTGTAACAACAATGTCAGAAGACCCTGCATTTCAGGGCGACGACCAACATAGACACGGAAGTAAAGCTACCTGAGGAAGGAAAAGTCAAAACCGTATGAAATAAAGGATGTTAAGTAAGCGAGTACAACTATAAATATAGAAAAGAAAAATCATTGTCAAAAGACTCGCAATGTGAATATGAATACAGAATCAGCAATATAAGAAAGATGGAATGCAACTGCAGACACTTGTTTGTGACTAATTGGTCGTCATCAGTACAGTATAGCCAAGCTAGAAGATGAAGCAGTTTAACTTGGGAAAGGATCACTACAGGAGCAATGTTACCATTTCTAACAACAACGTCAGAAGACCCTGCCTTTCAGGTCGACGACCAACATAGTAGCGGAGGTAACGCTACCTAAGAAAAGAAAAGTCAAAACCTTATGAAATAAAGGATGTAAAGTAAGCGAGTACAACTATAAATATAGAAAAGAAAAATCATTGGCCACAATCTCGCAATGTGAATGTGAATACGAAATCAACAATATAAAAAAGATGGAATGCAACTGCAGACACGTATTTCTGACTCATTAATTGTCATCAGTACAGTATAGCCATGTTTGAAGATGAAGCAGTTTAACTTGGGAAAGGATCACTACAGGAGCAATGTTACCATTTGTAACAACAATGTCAGAAGACCCTGCCTTTCAAGGCGACGACCAACATAGTCACGGAGGTAAAGCTACCTGAGGAAAGAAAAGCCAAAACCGTATGAAATAAAGGATGTTAAGTAAGCGGGTACAACTATATAAATATAGAAAAGAAATATCATTGGCAAAAAAACTCGCAATGTGGATGTGAATACAAAATCAACAATACAAAAAAGCTGGAATGCAACTGCAGACACCTGTTTCTGACTCATTAATCGTCATCAGTACAGTATAGCCATGTTAGAAGATGAAGCAGTTTAACTTGGGAACGGATCACTACAGGAGCAATGTTACCATTTGTAACAAAAAGGTCAGAAGACCCTGCTCATTTCATTTCAGGGCGACAAACAACATAGTCACGAAGGTAAAAATACCTGAGGAAAGAAAAGCCAAAACCGGATGAAATAAAGGATTTTAAGTAAGCGAGTACAACTATAAATATAGAAAAGAAAAATCATTTGAAAAAACTCGCAATGTGGATGTGAATACAAAATCAACAATACAAAAAAGCTGGAATGCAAATCCAGACACCTGTTTCTGACTCATTAATCGTCATCAGTACAGTATAGCCATGTTAGAAGATGAAGCGATTTAACTTGGGAAAGGATCACTACAGGAGCAATGTTACCATTTGTAACAACAATGTCAGAAGACCCTGCTTTTCAGGGCGACGACCAACATAGTAACGGAGGTAAAGCTACCTGAGGAAAGAAAATGTCAAAACCTTATGAAATAAAGGATGTTAATTAAGCGAGTACAACTATAAATATTGAAAAGGAAAATCATTGGCCAAAAACCAACGAACTGTCAACACTGATGGAATGGCCCCGTCCCATTCCAACAGTGAAGCGAGATTGGCGCCAACATACAAGAGAGAGATTCTACTGGTTCTAGAGAGACATGAGAGAGACAGAGAATTTTCAGGTAAAATTTGCTACAACTACAACGTACTGTTTACGAAAGATGGCGCTTATCTTCCCTCCTTTACCTGATTATCTTCTATCTCATCCCGGCGCCATTAAATTCGTTTCATAACGATTCCATCAGTGTTGACAGTTCGTTGCCAAAAACTCATCATTGAATATGGCTTGAACTAATCATTTTGCCAATGATTCTCCTTTTCTATATTTATATTTGTACTCGCTTACTTAACATCCTTTATTTCATACAGTTTTGGCTTTTCATTCCTCAGGTAGCTTTACCTCCGTGAATATGTTGGTCGTCGCCCTGAAACGCAGGGTCTTCTGACATTGTTGTTACAAATGGTAACATTGCTCCTGTAGTGATCCTTTCCCAAGGTAAACTGCTTCATCTTCTAACTTGGCTATACTGTACTGATAACGACTAATAAGTCAGAAACACGTGTCTGCTGTTGCATTCCATCTTTTTTATATTGTTGATTTTGTATTCACATTGCGAGATTTTTGCCAATGATTTTTCTTTTCTATATTTATAGTTGTACTCGCTCACTTAACCTTCTTTATTTCATACGGTTTTGGCTTTTCTTTCCTCAGGTATCTTTACCTCCGTGACTATGTTGGTCGTCACCCTGAAAGGCAGGGTCTTCTGACATTTTTGTTAAAAATGGTAACATTGCTCCTGTAGTGATCCTTTCCCAAGTCAAACTGCTTCATCTTCTAACTTGGCTATACTGTACTGATGACGACTAATGAGTCAGGAACACGTGTCTGCAGTTGCATTCCACCTTTTTTAAATTGTTGATTTTGTATTCACATTCACATTGCGAGTTTTTTCCAATGATTTTTCTTTTCTATATTTATAGTTGCACTCGCTTACTTAACATCCTTTATTTCATACTGTTTTGGCTTTTCTTTCCTCAGGTAGCTTTACCTCCGTGACTATGTTGGTCGTCGCCCTGAAAGGCAGGGTCTTCTGACATTGTTGTTACAAATGATAACATTGCTCCTGTAGTGATCCTTTCCCAAGTTAAACTGCTTCATCTTCTAACTTGGCTATACTGTACTGATGACGACTAATGAATCAGGAACACGTGTCTGCAGTTGCATTCAATCTTTTTTATATTGTTGATTTTGTATTCACATTCACATTGCGAGTTTTTTCCAATGATTTTTCTTTTCTATATTTATAGTTGTACTCGCTTACTTAAGATCCTTTACTTCATACGGTTTTGGCTTTTCTTTCCTCAGGTAGCTTTACCTCCGTGACTATGTTGGTCGTCGCCCTGAAAGGCAGGGTCGTCTGACATTGTTGTTACAAATGGTAACATTGCTCCTGTAGTGACCCTTTCCCAAGTTAAACTGCTTCATTTTCTAACTTGGCTATACTGTACTGATGACGACTAACAAGTCAGAAACACGTGTCTGCAGTTGCATTCCATCTTTTTTATATTGTTGATTTTGTATTCACATTTACATTGCGAGTTTTTTGCTAATGATTTTTCTTTTCTATATTTATAGTTGTACTGGCTTACTTAGCATCCTTTATTTCATACGGTTTTGGCTTTTCTTTCTTCAGGTAGCTTTACCTCCATGACTATGTTGGTCGTCGCCCTGAAAGGCAGGGTCTTCTGACATCGTTGTTACAAATGGTAACATTGCTCCTGTAGTGATCCTTTCCCAAGTTAAACTGCTTCATCTTCTAACTTTGCTATACTATGCTGATGGCGAATAATGAGTCAGAAACGCGTGTCTGCAGCTGCATTCCATCTTTTTATATTTTTCATTTTGTATTCACATTCACATTGCGAGTTTTTTGCCAATGATTTTTCTTTTCTATATTTATAGTTGTACTCGCTTACTTAACATCCTTTATTTCATACGGTTTTGGCTTTTCTTTCCTCAGGTAGCTTTACCTCCGTAACTATGTTGATCGTCGCCCTGAAAGGCAGGGTCTTCTGACATTGTTGTTACAAATGGTAACATTGCTGCTGTAGTGATCCTTTCCCAAGTTAAACTGCTTCATCTTCTAACTTGGCTATACAGTACTGATGACGACTAATGAGTCAGAAACAAGGCTCTGCAGTTGCATTCCATCTTTTTTATATTGTTGATTTTGTATTCACATTGCGAGTTTTTTGCCAATGATTTTTCTTTTCTATATTTTATGGTGGTACTCGCTTACTTAACATCCTATATATATATATATATATATATATATATATATATATATATATATATGCTTTCTGTTGTTTTCCGGGTTTGACTCCGCGTTGATAATTTTGGTTTTGAGAAAAACCCTTATTTTGACGACGTTTCGGCAAGATCTCACTTGCCATTGTCAAGTCAGATAGTTCCGCTTCTCGCTGCTGCTTGAAGTAAACTGTATATATATATATATATATATATATATATATATATATATATATATATATATATTAATTAAACGAAAAGATTTCTCTGGTATACAGAAGATTCTTCTGTATACCAGAGAAATCTTTTCGTTTAATTAATATAGATGTCGTACCAATTGTACTGAAATCTGGTTATTTTATTATTACCAGAAAGGCCAAAAGGATTTTCTTGCACCTCGACCATCCACCTAGATGTTCCTGACGAGAGCTTGACATGAGCTCGAAACACGTCGTGTAGAATATCGGTGGTGGTCGAAGTGAAATAAAATGCAATTGCCGTTTCCTTTCATATCACGGTTCTTCTCCGTTATTGACGAATGTGTAGCGAATAACGTGGCTTTGTAGACAAATCTGTGACACAAAGAGGTGTCTTTTGTCGTTCATCGTCTTTTATGAAGACTTTGAAATTTACATTTTCGCGTCCGCTACGGAAAAGATTTCTTCTATATACCAGAGAAATCTTTTCGTTTAATTAATATAGATGTCGTACCAAGTGTACTGAAGTCTGGTTATTTTATTATTACCAGAAAGGCCAAAAGCATTTTCTTGCACCTCAACCATCCACCTAGATGTTCCTGACGAGAGCTTGACATGAGCTCGAAACACGTCGTGTAGAATATCGGTGGTGGTCGAAGTGAAATAAAATGCAATTGCCGTTTCCTTTCATATATATATATATATATATATATATATATATATATATATATATATATATATATATATATATATATATATATATATATATATATATATATATATAAATCTGTAGGAAATATCAGGTATGTGGTCTATAATAAAAAATCTTTATTTTTTCTAAAAACTCAATATTTCGCACATTTTTTTGATGGCTTCTTCAGGAGTATACTGTAACAACAATTTTAACAACTTACAAAGACGTACAAACTAGATTTTAAAATACTTACAGAAAGTTAAAAGATTTCACAAATAAATAACATTGACATTAAAATAAAAATTGTTACTGTCATATATTAAAATGCATCTTAAAATTAATATAAGGAAAGGTCTGAAGCACGTTCGTTACAGTAATAAGACAAAACACATAAAATGACTCAAACGCAAAAAATAACAACAAAAGAACAATTAGAGGAATACTATTACTTTAATTATTAAGGTTAGTTGTTTATTAAGGCGAGTGTTAACTTAATGATTACTGTAAATTTTATTCAATATATTACAATATATGTTACTTAACTGTCCAGTGTCTGTTTTGTAATTTAAAGTTTTTTTATTTTTGTTAATGTGATACATCTCCAGAAATAATCTACTTTTATAGTTATCAGACTGTGCCAAAATACGAGTATTATTATAGTCCAGCATATGACCGGTGTTTTCATAATGCTCAACTACTGCACACGTATTTTTTCTTAAGCGGCAATCACTTTTATGTTGTGTGATTCTTTGCTTTAACCATTGTGATGTTTGGCCAATGTAACTATTAATAAGTAACGAGTAATAATACTCGTATTTTGGCACAGTCTGATAACTATAAAAGTAGATTATTTCTGGAGATGTATCACATTAACAAAAATAAAAAAACTTTAAATTACAAAACAGACACTGGACAGTTAAGTAACATATATTGTAATATATTGAATAAAATTTACAGTAATCATTAAGTTAACACTCGCCTTAATAAACAACTAACCTTAATAATTAAAGTAATAGTATTCCTCTAATTGTTCTTTTGTTGTTATTTTTTGCGTTTGAGTCATTTTATGTGTTTTGTCTTATTACTGTAACGAACGTGCTTCAGACCTTTCCTTATATTAATTTTAAGATGCATTTTAATATATGACAGTAACAATTTTTATTTTAATGTCAATGTTATTTATTTGTGAAATCTTTTAACTTTCTGTAAGTATTTTAAAATCTAGTTTCTACGTCTTTGTAAGTTGTTAAAATTGTTGTTACAGTATACTCCTGAAGAAGCCATCAAAAAAATGTGCGAAATATTGAGTTTTTAGAAAAAATAAAGATTTTTTATTATAGACCACATACCTGATATTTCCTACAGATTTATTTATTGTTTTTGGTCGAAATAATCACTTTGAATATTTAATGATGGGTTTTTATCAAGATATCAGCCGAATATATGGAACAAACACTACAATTTTAATGAAACAATGGGCGAAGTTAAACATAAAGATAGCAAGATTGAACAACAGAAAAATATTTTTATTGCGGTGTAGAACATCTAATGTTTTGCCTGAGCACGTTCGAAACAGTCTTTTTAATCTACGCAGTTTATTAGACACAGGTAATGACAATGTTTTAAATATTAAAGTAGATAAATTCATTAATGAGATCCATAAAAAAACATTGAATTTAGAAATAAAAATAACTTGTGTGAATGTTTCAAATGCGAATAATAATATTAATAAAATTAAGTGTGAGTTGCAAGATATTGTTCCTACTAACATATTAATTGAATATGAACTAAGGTTAAAAAATAGTTTTTCAAATGTTTTCAATAGAGTGAAACTTACTAACATAAATAAATTTGAACAGCTAACTAATAATTTATTTTCCAACCACTTATTTTTAAACAATGACAAATGGTTCAAAAACTTGTCTAACGTTGACTTTCCAAAAGAAGTGTCTGATTTTCTCTCTCTTGGTCCAAAATTCAGTGTTGAGTGTACACCTCCAGATTTTAAGTTAGATATGTTTTTAGCAGATGTAGAGAATATCATCGATGAAGTGACAGTTGAATCTAAAGATCTAGTTAGGGCACAAGTAACAAATGTAGTAACTAATTACCTGCATAATTCAACCTCTAAACACCCCACAACAATAAACAAAATGTTCAAAGATGCAAAAAAATATTTGAAGTTACATTACGACGTATATATTTTACAATCTGACAAAGGTGGATGTACGGTAGCTATGAATAAACAGGATTATATCGAAAAAACATTAACGTTGTTAAACGACAAATCTACATATATTAGTTTAGACAAAGATCCTACTACAGTAATACAGAAGAACTATAATGACCTAATAAAAACCTTAAAAAACCAACATCAACTTACTGAACAGGTTGCAAAAACACTGTCAATTTATGATTCATATTCTCCTAAACTTTATTGTCTGCCTAAAATCCATAAATTGGATGTTCCTCTAAGGCCTATTGTAAGTTCTTTAAAGTCCACTACCTACAACATTTCAAAATTGCTTGCTGATACATTAAATGATGCCTTTGAATATCACAATAATTATAATTCTAAAGACACATTTACTTTTGTCAATGCTGTTAGGGGAATGCAGTTACCAAAGGATTATGTGTTGATTTCTTTGGATGTGGTGTCATTATTTACAAACATTCCACTAAATATGGTCACGGACATCATAGAATCAAATTGGAACCTTATAAAAGACCACACGACATTATCGAAAGATAATTTTTTAAAAATTCTTAGATTTATTTTTAATAACACTTACTTCAGTTTTAATGGAAAATTTTACTCCCAAATTTTTGGAACACCGATGGGTTCCCCCATTAGTCCAATCCTTGCGACTATTGTAACTGATCATCTCTTAGACAATGTGATTACACAGTTACCGTTTGAGTTACCGTTTTTATATAAATATGTCGATGACATCATATGTGCAGTTCCATCGTATCACATCAACACTACATTAAATATTTTTAATTCATTTAATAAACATCTTCAGTTTACAATAGAAACTGAGACAGATCTTGGTGTACCATTTTTAGATACAAGGGTAATAAGAACTGAGAATAATATTTTAATATTGGATTGGTACCAAAAGCCGACAGCATCAGGCAGGTATATTAATTATTTTTCAAATCATACCACTCGCCAAAAATACAATACCGTATTAGGCATGAAAAACAGAATAACGTCCATTGTTGATGACACTTTTTTACAAAAAAATCTAGACATATTATACAAAATCTTTCGCAACAATGGATATCCTAAACATATTTTAAAAAAACTTATTTACAGCAGTAATTTCTACGATGGTCCCGTCCATGATTCCAACAATAAGTCAATTATATATAAAAAACTCCCCTTTATTAATGGTCTAACACATTCAGTCATATCCATATTTAAAGATGTTCCCAATATCAATATAGCCAAATACAATACTATGAACAGCAAACAATTATTCTCAAAAATTAAAGACCCAGTACCAACCTTGTATAGAAGTAATGTTGTTTATGAAATACCATGTCTAGGATGTCAGAATAGTTACATTGGCCAAACATCACAATGGTTAAAGCAAAGAATCACACAACATAAAAGTGATTGCCGCTTAAGAAAAAATACGTGTGCAGTAGTTGAGCATTATGAAAACACCGGTCATATGCTGGACTATAATAATACTCGTATTTTGGCACAGTCTGATAACTATAAAAGTAGATTATTTCTGGAGATGTATCACATTAACAAAAATAAAAAAACTTTAAATTACAAAACAGACACTGGACAGTTAAGTAACATATATTGTAATATATTGAATAAAATTTACAGTAATCATTAAGTTAACACTCGCCTTAATAAACAACTAACCTTAATAATTAAAGTAATAGTATTCCTCTAATTGTTCTTTTGTTGTTATTTTTTGCGTTTGAGTCATTTTATGTGTTTTGTCTTATTACTGTAACGAACGTGCTTCAGACCTTTCCTTATATTAATTTTAAGATGCATTTTAATATATGACAGTAACAATTTTTATTTTAATGTCAATGTTATTTATTTGTGAAATCTTTTAACTTTCTGTAAGTATTTTAAAATCTAGTTTGTACGTCTTTGTAAGTTGTTAAAATTGTTGTTACAGTATACTCCTGAAGAAGCCATCAAAAAAATGTGCGAAATATTGAGTTTTTAGAAAAAATAAAGATTTTTTATTATAGACCACATACCTGATATTTCCTACAGATTTATTTATTGTTTTTGGTCGAAATAATCACTTTGAATATTTAATGATGGGTTTTTATCAAGATATCAGCCGAATATATGGAACAAACACTACAATTTTAATGAAACAATGGGCGAAGTTAAACATAAAGATAGCAAGATTGAACAACAGAAAAATATTTTTATTGCGGTGTAGAACATCTAATGTTTTGCCTGAGCACGTTCGAAACAGTCTTTTTAATCTACGCAGTTTATTAGACACAGGTAATGACAATGTTTTAAATATTAAAGTAGATAAATTCATTAATGAGATCCATAAAAAAACATTGAATTTAGAAATAAAAATAACTTGTGTGAATGTTTCAAATGCGAATAATAATATTAATAAAATTAAGTGTGAGTTGCAAGATATTGTTCCTACTAACATATTAATTGAATATGAACTAAGGTTAAAAAATAGTTTTTCAAATGTTTTCAATAGAGTGAAACTTACTAACATAAATAAATTTGAACAGCTAACTAATAATTTATTTTCCAACCACTTATTTTTAAACAATGACAAATGGTTCAAAAACTTGTCTAACGTTGACTTTCCAAAAGAAGTGTCTGATTTTCTCTCTCTTGGT
Source organism: Diabrotica virgifera virgifera (assembly GCF_917563875.1). Taxonomy (NCBI): domain Eukaryota; kingdom Metazoa; phylum Arthropoda; class Insecta; order Coleoptera; family Chrysomelidae; genus Diabrotica; species Diabrotica virgifera. Next base: position 118,086,640 of record NC_065448.1, read on the forward strand.
CCAAAATTCAGTGTTGAGTGTACACCTCCAGATTTTAAGTTAGATATGTTTTTAGCAGATGTAGAGAATATCATCGATGAAGTGACAGTTGAATCTAAAGATCTAGTTAGGGCACAAGTAACAAATGTAGTAACTAATTACCTGCATAATTCAACCTCTAAACACCCCACAACAATAAACAAAATGTTCAAAGATGCAAAAAAATATTTGAAGTTACATTCCGACGTATATATTTTACAATCTGACAAAGGTGGATGTACGGTAGCTATGAATAAACAGGATTATATCGAAAAAACATTAACGTTGTTAAACGACAAATCTACATATATTAGTTTAGACAAAGATCCTACTACAGTAATACAGAAGAACTATAATGACCTAATAAAAACCTTAAAAAACCAACATCAACTTACTGAACAGGTTGCAAAAACACTGTCAATTTATGATTCATATTCTCCTAAACTTTATTGTCTGCCTAAAATCCATAAATTGGATGTTCCTCTAAGGCCTATTGTAAGTTCTTTAAAGTCCACTACCTACAACATTTCAAAATTGCTTGCTGATACATTAAATGATGCCTTTGAATATCACAATAATTATAATTCTAAAGACACATTTACTTTTGTCAATGCTGTTAGGGGAATGCAGTTACCAAAGGATTATGTGTTGATTTCTTTGGATGTGGTGTCATTATTTACAAACATTCCACTAAATATGGTCACGGACATCATAGAATCAAATTGGAACCTTATAAAAGACCACACGACATTATCGAAAGATAATTTTTTAAAAATTCTTAGATTTATTTTTAATAACACTTACTTCAGTTTTAATGGAAAATTTTACTCCCAAATTTTTGGAACACCGATGGGTTCCCCCATTAGTCCAATCCTTGCGACTATTGTAACTGATCATCTCTTAGACAATGTGATTACACAGTTACCGTTTGAGTTACCGTTTTTATATAAATATGTCGATGACATCATATGTGCAGTTCCATCGTATCACATCAACACTACATTAAATATTTTTAATTCATTTAATAAACATCTTCAGTTTACAATAGAAACTGAGACAGATCTTGGTGTACCATTTTTAGATACAAGGGTAATAAGAACTGAGAATAATATTTTAATATTGGATTGGTACCAAAAGCCGACAGCATCAGGCAGGTATATTAATTATTTTTCAAATCATACCACTCGCCAAAAATACAATACCGTATTAGGCATGAAAAACAGAATAACGTCCATTGTTGATGACACTTTTTTACAAAAAAATCTAGACATATTATACAAAATCTTTCGCAACAATGGATATCCTAAACATATTTTAAAAAAACTTATTTACAGCAGTAATTTCTACGATGGTCCCGTCCATGATTCCAACAATAAGTCAATTATATATAAAAAACTCCCCTTTATTAATGGTCTAACACATTCAGTCATATCCATATTTAAAGATGTTCCCAATATCAATATAGCCAAATACAATACTATGAACAGCAAACAATTATTCTCAAAAATTAAAGACCCAGTACCAACCTTGTATAGAAGTAATGTTGTTTATGAAATACCATGTCTAGGATGTCAGAATAGTTACATTGGCCAAACATCACAATGGTTAAAGCAAAGAATCACACAACATAAAAGTGATTGCCGCTTAAGAAAAAATACGTGTGCAGTAGTTGAGCATTATGAAAACACCGGTCATATGCTGGACTATAATAATACTCGTATTTTGGCACAGTCTGATAACTATAAAAGTAGATTATTTCTGGAGATGTATCACATTAACAAAAATAAAAAAACTTTAAATTACAAAACAGACACTGGACAGTTAAGTAACATATATTGTAATATATTGAATAAAATTTACAGTAATCATTAAGTTAACACTCGCCTTAATAAACAACTAACCTTAATAATTAAAGTAATAGTATTCCTCTAATTGTTCTTTTGTTGTTATTTTTTGCGTTTGAGTCATTTTATGTGTTTTGTCTTATTACTGTAACGAACGTGCTTCAGACCTTTCCTTATATTAATTTTAAGATGCATTTTAATATATGACAGTAACAATTTTTATTTTAATGTCAATGTTATTTATTTGTGAAATCTTTTAACTTTCTGTAAGTATTTTAAAATCTAGTTTGTACGTCTTTGTAAGTTGTTAAAATTGTTGTTACAGTATACTCCTGAAGAAGCCATCAAAAAAATGTGCGAAATATTGAGTTTTTAGAAAAAATAAAGATTTTTTATTATAGACCACATACCTGATATTTCCTACAGATTTATTTATTGTTTTTGGTCGAAATAATCACTTTGAATATATATATATATATATATATATATATATATATATATATATATATATATATATATATATACAGCGTGTCTACTTGAGTTGGAAACATATGGAAAACTTTTTTAATATTAATTTTACGAAAAAAAGTTATTCTCTATAAAAAGTTCTGCATGCCCCAAAACCTAAGAGTCAATTATCAGATATCAAATTTTCTCAATATTATACGAGGTATGTCAAAAAATATGAATTTCGGCTAAGGGTAAAGTACCTTTATTTCTCTCAATATCGAAAATTCTTATTATGAAAAGTTGTTTGGAAATAAAAACCAAGCTCAAATATGTAATTACATGCTTCTAATTGGAAAAAAATATTTTCCAAATTTTTCTCAAATTTATTGATACTAACTTCGTTTTTATTCATTACACATACGATAACTCTTTTATTATTACTTTTACGAAAAAAAGGTATTCTTTATAAAAATCTCTGAATGTCCTGAGACCGAAGATTCAACCAACAGATATGCCATTTTATTAATTTTATACCAGTTATGTCAAAAAATATGAATTTCACTCAATAGTAAAGTACCTTTATTTTTCACAATATTGAAAACGGTTATTAAAAAAGTTGTTTAGAATTAAAAACTATGTGTCAATATGCAATTACATCCTTCTAATTGAAATACTGTGAAATATAAAGGTGCTATAATATTGAGCGAATTTCATATTTTTTGACACACCTCGTATAAAATTAATAAAAGTTGATATATCATGGTTGTGTCTTAGAGTTTAGACCATGCAAAGTTTTTTATGAAGAATAACTTTTTTTCGTAAAATGAATAATAAACGAGTTATGATATTTGTAATAATTAAAAACGGTGTTGGGTATCCATAAATTTGAGAAAAATATTTTTTTTTTTCAATAAGAAGCATGTAATTGCATATTTCATCTTAGTTTTTAATTCCAAACAACTTTTTATCATAAGAATTTTCGATATTGAGAGAAATAAAGGTACTTTACCCTTAGCCGAAATTCATATTTTTTGACATACCTCGTACAATATTGAGAAAATTTGATATCTGATAATTGAATCTTAGGTTTTGGGGCATGCAGAACTTTTTATAAAGAATAACTTTTTTTCGTAAAATTAATAATAAAAAAGTTTCCCATATGTTTCCAACTCAAGTAGACACGCTGTATATACAGTGCTAGTCAAAAGTCCGTACCCCCCCTCGTATCTTTTGAACGGTTATACCTATAATAGTGAAATTTGGAGGGAGGAAATAAACGGACGTAAGCTTCTTAACTAGTCGTGACAGGTGGCGTAATAGCGACAGATGACGTTACAGAGCCACTGTGACCGATAATTTTAAATGGGACCTTATGGCAAGTGACACCTCGTTTGAAAGGTATTGAAAATACCTATTCAGTCATACTAATTTTGTTTGAGTTTAAGCTAATTTTGACGTATAAATGAAATAAATATAAAATTGTAGTTTCGCATTTAATTAATAAGAATTCAAAATTCCGCCTATGATTACTTGTCAAACAGGTTGACGTTGACGTAAAAACTACTAGAGAATTAAAAAACGTCAACTTTTTTGACAAAAAATCCATAGGCGGACATTTGAATTTTCATTAATTAAATTCGAAACTACAATATTATATTTATTAAATTTATTCACCAAAATCAAAATCAACTTAAACCCAAAAAAATTAGTATGACTGAATAGGTATTTAAAATACCGTTCAAACGAGGTATCACTTGCCATAAGGTCCCATTTAAAATTATCGGTCACAGTGGCTCTGAAACGTCACCTGTCACTATTAAGTCACCTGTCATAACTAGTTAAGAAGCTTACGTCCGTTTATTTCCTCCCTCCAAATTTCACTATTATAGGTATAACCGTTCCAAAGATAATAGGGGGGGTACGGACTTTTGACTAGCACTGTATCTACAGTGCTAGTCAAAAGTCCGTACCCCCCTCGTATCTTTTGAACGGTTATACCTATAATAGTGAAATTTGGGGGGAGGAAATAAACGGACGTAAGCTTCTTAACTAGTCATGACAGGTGACGTAATAGTGACAGATGACGTTACAGAGCCACTGTGACCGATAATTTTAAATGGGACCTTAAGGAAAGTGATACCTCGTTTGAAAGATATTGAAAATACCTATTCAGTCATACTAATTTTGTTTGAGTTTAAGCTAATTTTGACGAACAAATGAAATAAATATATAATTGTTATTTCGCATTTAATAAATAAAAATTCAAAATTCCGCCTATGATTACTTGTCAAACAGGTTGACGTTGACGTAAAAACTACTAGAGAATTAAAAAACGTCAACATTGTTGACAAAAAATCCATAGGCGGACATTTGAATTTTAATTAATTAAATTCGAAACTACAATATTATATTTATTTAATTTATTCACCAAAATCAAAACCAACCTAAACCCAAAAAAATTAGTAAGACTGAATAAGTATTTGAAATACCTTTCAAACGAAGTATCACTTGCCATAAGGTCCTATTTAAAATTATCGGTCACAGTGGCCCTGTAACGTCATCTGTCACTATTACGTCACCTGTCACAACTAATTAAGAAGCTTACGTCCGTTTATTTCCTCCCTCCAAATTTCACTATTATAGGTATAACCGTTCAAAAGATACAAGGGGGGGTACGGACTTTTGACTAGCACTGTATATATATATATATACATATATATATATATATATATATATATATATATATATATATATATATATAAATATATATATATGTATTATACCTTAAAGTGTATCTATATCATAGGTGCTGAAAGAACTGTACAAAGCGTTTCCTGGTCAATTTCAATATAATATTTCTATACGTTAGAAGGAAAGAAACGGAGAACCTGAATTAGGAATAGGTGACAATGGGAAGCTGCTATGAATATGTATATCTGGGAATAAAACTAACGAGCACGTGACGAAACAACTTTAATAATATTATAGAAATGAGAGTAAAAGAGTGAAATATGACAGGAGCCCTGAATTCGCTACTGTAGTAAAAAATATAAGAATAGACAATAAAAAACTAATTTACAACACAAAATATTAAAACTAGTATTAAACTATCGATCTAAAGTTTGCCAAATTAACCAAGAAATAGAACACTAAATTACTACCCACTGGTGAATTGATGGATTTTTGAAGGTAAGCAAAAAGGTCAAGACTAGAACACATAAGAAATGACGATATTTGACAACAAATGGGAATAGAACATACAATCACAGATGATATCGAAAAACAAGATCTAGATATATAATACGGGAACGTTAGACGAATAGGGGAGAGAATAATCCCTAAAAATTTGTTAGAATCGACACCCACAGAAAAATGAAAACGAAGAAAACCAGCAACCACATATATAAAGGGCATATCCATGTTGATGTCAAAACGATACTTATGGGATGAAGACTGTCGCAATAGAAAATAGTGGCGATTAGGGACGGAAAGGCGTACAATGCTATAAAACCAGTATATAATCACAAGTATCTATCAGTATATATCATCATCATCATCAATCACTTTGTATCCACTGCTGGATATAGGCCTCCCCTATTTCCGTCCACTGTATTCTGTTATGGGCGCTTAGAATCCAATTACTGGTCATTCTTTTTATATCGTCCGTCCATCGCGTGGGTGGTCTTCCTCTACTTCTATTTCTTCTACTAGTATATAATACTGCTCTGTTATTATGATTCAATTGTTTAACATTACAAAAAATTTATCTCTATTGTAGGCTTTTATCTTCTGTTGTCTAGGGTTGATTATTTGGCCACAGGTCGATTTTAGGATACAGAAAACACTTTATTGTAAAACTCGTAATTACAAGGATAATGTAACAACTAATGTAAACGGTAATTAACACTGAACATCTAAAACGGTTTTATAGCAAGAATATACAATCTTACTTCGTCGTACGTCGTTATAAAGATGAAAAAGGCCGTCTGCCCCCTATCATCAGCGTCTTAATGTCAACTCGATTTTTCTCTGACTGACTGAATACTGTCACTTGGCCATGATATGCTGAACCTATAGATCTATCGCGTTTTTTTATTATTAGGCAAATGCCACTTAACTGGCTTTCGACTCGCGTTTATGATAAATAAAACAACTTAAGAGTTCGTAACGGAAAATATAAAGATAAAGTATTTGCTAACGAATGCAATCCTATACTGGGCCATCCTATTCCGAATCCGACTCGGATTCGTCGCTTTCGTTGTCGACCCACGGTATCTTGAGTTTAAGTCCTGGGTCGAACTGGGTTCTTTTTATTGCAACTAAATCTTTCTCCTTATAAATTCTTGCTCGTTTTCTTCTTGAATTATACCCCTTTTTGTTTTCAGCTTGCACCTTACATATTTGTTCTTTACATCTTTCTCTAAGTTCTTTTCTATCTATGTCATATATTTTTATCATCTCTTCCTCTATGAGTTGTCTGATTCGAATGTCTTCTTTATTTTTCATTTTTCATTATTGCCAACCAATACTTCGAAAGGTGTAGTACCTATACTTCGTTTATAAGTAGAGTTCAATGCACTTTGTACCCTGTCAACATTCTTATACCATTTCGTAGGTTCTAAATTCAATTTCGTAAGAACAGGGATAATTGTTCTATTCACTCGTTCAACCTGACCGTTTCCTCGTGGCACTCCAGTTGTGACGAGAACATGTTGAATGTTTTCTTCTTGGCAATATCTTTCAAATTCCTCTGATCGAAATGCTGTACCTCGGTCGGTTATCATTCGAGAAGGGTTTCCAAATATTCTTCGTTGCTTTTCAAGACAACTTATAACTTCTTTCGTCGTTGTCGACTTCGTCGGGTAAAGCCAAACAAATTTGGTAAAATCGTCTATAATTACAAGTATATACTGATAATTCTTACTTGTAGACTTCAATGGACCCAAATGATCCGCATGGTATGTATGCAGTGGACCGTCTAATTTTGGTATGGGATTAAGTGTTCCTTCTTTTTTTCACTCCTTTTTGCTTCCCAGTATACATGCTATACAGTTAGAAATAACATTTTTAACTTTCTCTTTTATCTTTGGTATATAAATGTCTTTAACTATCACTTCCTCAGTTATTTTCTCAGAAAAATGTCCTATCTCGTGACTTCTTCTTATTATCTCAGTCTGCATATTTCTCGGTACAACTAACAGTTTTAATCCATTGACATACTTGTATAATATTTCGTGCTCTAAGTTAAAGTCTTCATATGCTTCTGTCAGAAGTATTTGTTTTACCGCCTTGATGTGCTCGTCTTTATCTTTAGCCACTTTAATTCTTTGTATTACACCATCTTCTTCTGTAACCGTTAAAACTTTTGGATATCGGCTAAGAGTGTCCACGTAAGACATCTGAGTACCTTTTCTATGCTCAATTTTATACTGGTACTCCTCTAGCATCAGTGCCGATCGTGCAACTCTTGTTGTAAGGTCCTTCTTGTCCATAGTTCGCTTAAAGGCATCACAATCTGTAAAAATTTTGAATTTGTTTTCAAGTAAATATATTCTAAACTTCTTCACCGCTCTTATAATAGCGAGTACCTCTAGCTCGTAACTGGTGTACTTCTCTTCCGCAGGTGTGGTTTTTTACTCATATAATGTATTGAGTGGAGCTTGGAATCATCAATAGACCGCTGTAGTAAACATGCTCCATAACCATGCTGGCTTGCTTCAGTGTGAAGTTCCGTATAAGCACCTTGTCGATAAATGTGTAACACCGGCTCATTTATTAGTTTTTCCTTTAGTGTTTCAAAAGCCTTCTTTTGCTTGTCGTCAAACCTAAATTCTTCATCCTTTCTTAATAAGTCACTTAACGGTTTTGCAGTGTTTGCATATCCGGCTATAAATTTTCGAAAATAACCTGTAAGACCTAAGTAAGATTGAACTTGCTTCTGAGTTTTAGGTTCAGAAAATTTCTTTATTGCTATGACCTTCGCATCACCTGGTTGAATTTTTCCGTCTTCCACAATAAATCCTAAAAGTTCTACTCGTTTTTGCAGCAATTGGCATTTCTTCTTTTTAATTTCCAGTCCATATTCTTGTGCTAACTTCAATACCAATTTTAATCTATATATCCCTTCTATATCAGCGCTCAGAATGATAATATCGTCCATTTAATAAATTACGTATTTTTGAGCCGTCAATTCTCTAAAAATGTGAGCAATAAATCTCTGAAATACTGCTGGGCTATTACACAGTCCAAATGGACACTTAAGAAATTCAAACTGTCCGCTGGGCGTGACGAACGATGTGTACTTAGTACTACTAGATTCTACGGGAACATGAAAAATCCGTTCTTTAAATCAATTGTGCTAAAAACTTTTGCACCTTGTAAACAGTCAAGCACGTCTTCAACGAGGGGAAGTGGGAATCTGTCTCTTATTATGTTTTTGTTTACTTTTCTATAATCGCAGCAAATTTTTGTCCGACCGTCCTTCTTCTATACCAATACTATTGCGCTGGCAAAATCCGAACAACTAGATTTAATTATGCCTTTGTCTAACCATTCATTTATCTGCCTATATACCTCTTCTTTTTCAGGAGCAGATAACCGTCTGGGTCTTTCATAAATTGGTTCCTCGTTTTTTAAGACAATTTTCATTTCAATTTCTGTCGTCTCCGTTTTCTTTGGTTCATAACTTTCCATTAACTGCCTAACAGTTTCTCTATGTTTTTCGTCTTCAATATGTGCTACTTTTACTTCATCTTCTTTGTCTTTTTCGTCAAGCATAATGTGCATAATAAAGTTTTCGTCCGTCCTCTTGCACATTACTATCCCATCATCTCTTATACTAACAGATGCTTGTTGTAAAATATTATTTCCAATTATTGCTTGAAAAGATGTCGCAGCTTCTGGGATAATATGAAATTTTAGATCAAACTGCTCATCGTTAACGTCAGCTTGTGTCGAGAATGATCCTAATGTATTAACTTTCGCATTTTCTCCTAAGCCTTTCAACATTATGGTGTCGGGTGTTAAACAAATATCATTAAAGAATTTGCCATACACATCTTCTCTTATCGTACATATATCACTTCCGGTGTCAAATAAAGCTGTTAGTGTGATCTGATTAATTGTAAGTTTAAGCGCTGTTTTTGGCTGAACCTCAATTACATTCAAAGCTGTGTTTTCTGTAGTAGCCTTCGTCGATTTTTTATTGGGACATTTACTTGAAACGTGGCCATATTTGTTGCAGCTAAAACACTTCGTTCCCTTGGACTTATCTGGGCAGTCCTTAGGTATATGACCTCTATTTCCACAATTAAAACAAGTAATGTTGTTCTCTCTTTTCCCGTCATTCTTCTCTCTTTTTCCTTTTTAACGATATCCTCGTTTTTCTTAGATACTTCTTTATTTGCTCTAAAGCCTTGAGCTTGTCCAGTAGTCTCCTCACCGTGTATCCTCTCATAGAGTTTAATTTTCTCCGTAAAGTCTGCAAAATATTTTGCTCCATATAACACTAGTTTATTGGATGATTCGTCTTGTATTCCATCAATTATGTATTGTATAACAACTTCTTGTTCTAAGTAAGCTCTATTAGCTATTTCTCTCATTTTAATCATGTATTCTTCTACAGTCTCATCAGATTTTTTTCGTCTCGTCATCAACATCTTATGTATCTGTGCACTATTTACATGTACTCCGAATTCTTCGATTAAACATCTCTTCAAATCAGGTCAACTTCTGATGCCTTTTTCTGACTGCACAAACAGTTTGGCAAGTCCTTTTAAACATTTTTTTGCATAGATTAATTTTTGTAAGTCGTTCCATCCTGTTATCTCAGCTACTTCTTCAAACTCGATAATCCACGTGCGAATAGGATATTCATCTTTTCCATTAAATGACCTTATGCTGTCTTGAGTTCGTCATTGTGTTTTCATTCAAAACATATCAGCATTCAAAACAATATCGGCACGGCAATATGCGGCTAAACGTCAGCGTCAGTCGATCTCACGTTCAATCCATATCTCTGATTATCCTTATTATATCTGTCTTCTATCTGCTATCCCGGACGAGCCCCCAAAATGTAGGCTTTTATCTTCTGTTGTCTAGGGTTGATTATTTGGCCACAGGTCGATTTTAGGATACAGCAAACACTTTATTGTAGAACTCGTAATTACAAGGATAATGTAACAACTAATGTAAACGGTAATTAACACTGAACATCTAAAACGGTTTTATAGCAAGAATACGCAATCTTACTTCGCCGTACGTCGTTATAAAGATGAAAAAGGCCGTCTGTCCCCTATCATCAGCGTCTTAATGTCAACTCGACTTTTCTCTGACTGACTGAATACTGTCACTTGGCCATGATATGCTGAACCTATAGATCTATCGCGTTCTTTTATTATTAGGCAAATGTCACTTAACTGGCTTTCGGCTCGCGTTTATGATAAATAAAACAACTTAAGAGTTCGTAACGGAAAATATAAAGATAAAGTATTTGCTAACGAATGCAATCCTACACTATTGATACAAAAACACAAATATAATTTCTAAACATCAAAAACTCTCACAGATGTATAACACTTCTGCCAATTGTTGTGTACTCAGTTTTTTCTAAGTGAATATCGATAACACAATATTCAGATAAAAAATTCCAGGAGTTGCAGCCATTTTCAAGCTGTAAAATACAGACTGTGCTTCTTCGGACATAAACAGGCGGGAGATATGGACCAAGTTTCCAAATAAAAGATAAGGACTCTTCAACTCTGCATATCTTTTACTCCGATCTTTGTGTAAATACGCACCGCGATTTAGAATCCAGCTCTGGAAAAGTTCGAAGGGAGTTTTCCGCTCACACTGTCAGACCGAAACTTGAATATAAAATTTTTTAATAACTTTCCATATGTGAACTTGTCAGACCCACGAAAAGAAATAGTCAAACAGTAAACTGATGCTGTCTTAGCATGGGATGGGAGTTCGTAATATAAACATTGGAAAAGGAAATTTGATATTGTAGCCTTATAATTTTGGCTTATACAAATATATATATATATATATATATATATATATATATATATAAAATATATATATATATATATATATATATATATATATTTGTATAAGCCAAAATTATAAGGCTACAATATCAAATTTCCTATATATATATATATATATATATAACAAAGGAGCACTCGTAAGTGTAGGGTTTTATCGGTCAAATGGGTGAAAAAAGAGACAAAGAATTCAGCTACTTCATCTATTTATTGAAGACGTTTCGTCTACTGCTCAGTAGACATCATCAGTTCATCTACAAAAAGAGTGGTATAAGAGACAACATCCAAAAGAGAGGTAAAAAAGCACTAGCGTTACCTTAAAAAGACATGTAGCAAAAGATAAGATGTACATAGTAAAAAAACCTTATCCATGAACCAACGTAATGTAAAAGTATATAACATTTAAGTGTATAGTTAATATTTAAAAAACTTTAGTACAGCCAAAGACAAGACCATGTGGTAACAGTCATATATAAAAAACAAGTGGAAAAAAGCCGGCTTGCTTTTTTTGAAGTCAAGAATGAACCAAGAAAAAACCAGATTCACTTCCAAAAAATTAGTAGTATTTAAGCATACTTCATTTTAACTTTAGGTAACATCATTAAATGAGTAGAATGCTAATATGCAACTTTGAAAATTTAAAGTCAAATAGTTACCAGCAGGTCATCCTAGCCCAACCGACACACAAAAGAAAATGGAGTTTGAATTATCAGGTGTAAACTGACATCTCGCCAAGAGGCAGGCAACCTTTAAAAAATTATAACAAAGAGTGACTGACAACTGCAGTGCAGCGCGGTAAAATTTAAATTGATGTAATTAAAACAGTTATAAAAGTGTTTAAAAAGTGAAAGTAATATCAAGAAGTAATCAAGGGATGTACCTTATACCTCGTAGACAAGAATCACAGTTTACTTTAAACAAGTGAGGGCACTTCACACAATTATATGGAAAAGTGCCTACGTTAGTACTGGTAATCCAGTTAACTAACTAATATATAAGATAGTACAACAGTATAACTCCCATATATCGCAGCTCAAAAAGCAAGAAAAAAATATGCAATAATTTAAGAAAATTTATAAATCAGTTTAGCAAATTGTAATTTATAATTAATATCAATAATGCAAAATTTTATCCTATGGAAAAATTTTAAATTGTTCAATCTATTAAGTAAACTGTTATTATCAAAAAAAAGTGGGAAAAGCTTGAAAAAACCACCAAAAACTTTTTTACAATAAAATAATTTAAGTGAATAACATCGACTGATTCCGCAAGATCACTATTAAAGAAGTGGAAAAAGCCTGAAAACCACAAAACTTTTTTACAATATAATAATTTGAGTGTAATAATACCAACTAATTCTGCAAAATCAATGCATGGTATATTTGACTCAAGTTACTGATGTCAGTTCTCTTGTTAAGTACATTAGAGGTTTTTAATATGAAACACATCTCTAAGAACTGTCTTTTCGACAGGTTGCGTTCATTGCAAAGGATCTTGGCTTCATCAAAGTCCACCTTATGTTTTGTATCTATTGCATGTTGGGCTAAGGCACAAGTTGGTTTTTTCAAATTGATATCACTACGGTGTGAAATTAAACGTGATTTTAAAGCTCGCTTTGTCTACCCTACATAACATGCGTCACATTCAGCACAAGGTATGTGGTAGACCACATTAACTTGTTCCAAAGGGGACAAGGGTCTTTTAGTCTTAGAGAACAAATTTCTGAGTGTTCTTGCGTTCTTAATTGCAATCTTAACAGGAATATTATTATTTATATATATATATATATATATATATATATATATATATATATATATATATATATATATGATTATTAATATGTAGTGACTGTTAATAATACAAAATGAATAATTTTGGGGAATGCAGTCAATGTGTTTTGGGCTGATTAAAAGAGAAACACTTTGAACTTTTGTCGAGCTTTCGGACAATTTATTTCCTTTATCAAGACAATCTAAAAATACAAATGTTTAAATTTAGATGAAAACTAGAAAAATAACAACTTACTGCTCGTGGTTTACAAAATAACTAACATACTTATTAAAAACATAAAAATTCTTTCTAAAAAATATAAATTGTAAACGTAAATTAATTTTGAAATATGTCAAAAGGACATTAATCAAATGTAGTTAGACTACTTTAATAACTCGATAGATTGGGAAAGAAGTTAGCTAACAGTGTATAAAATAATGATATAAAGATATAAGCAAATTTGAAGTTATAATTATTAGTAAAAAAAAAAACTGATAGTAATGTAAAACAAGTTGATTTAGAATGTTATAAATATTTTTCTTTTGATACTATTTAGTGAAATTTTAAAAATTAATAAGATCAAATTGTTTATAAAATGCATAAATTAGTAATATCAGATCTCAAAATTAAAGTCAAAGTTATATATTATCTGATATTATATCATAATATCAGATCTCATATATATATATATATATATATATATATATATATATATATATATATATATAGAGTAAGTCTGTAATTTGGAATAAATTCGATAGTTCAAATACTAATTGTTTTTTAAAGATGCTCAGACCTCTCGATAATTATTTCAAATCGAAATTTGTTACATACAATAACAATGTATACAGGGTGTCCCAAGTTAGAGATATGACGTCATCGTTGATTTTGCCTTGAATGGCAACACTGTCATTTTGATAGATATGTTGATAGAGTGTGTAAAGTTATACATACTGCAAAATATCTAATTTTTATTCCCTATCATTTACAAGATAATAAAAAACAAAAAGTTATAAAAAAAAGATTGTGTGTACTTGTGTACGCACGTAAGAAGTTATACTTCTTTGGCGTCATAAAAAACAGTTTTTTTATATACCTCATACAAAATCGATACTATTTGATATAAGATGGTTATATTTTAGGTTTTAGATCATGCAGAACATTCTATAACTTTTCTTTCGTAAAATTAATAACAAAAGTTATCATAATTGAAATAACAGAAAATAATGTTCATTATATATGTTGAGAAAAATTTTTAATTTCTTTTTCAATTAGAAGGATGTAATTGCATATTAGAATATAGTTCTAATTCCAATTAACTGTTCATAATAACAATGTTCAATATTGTAAAAATAAAGCTACTTTTCTCTTGAGTGAAATTCATATTTTTTGACATACCCTGTGTAATACCCATAAAAATTTACTATCTGATGGTTGAATCAGAGATTCTAGATATTGCAGAACCTTTTATATAGAATAACTATTTTTCGCAAAATGAATAATAAAAAAGTTTTCCATATTATGGTTCCAACTTACAGGGACATACTGTATATTATGACAAAAATATTTTTAAATCTGTAGGCAAGTCAAAAGTGTAAACTCAACCTTAATTTAACAAGAGTTATAGTCGGTTCGCTAAACTCAGACACAACTGGCTAGTGTTTTTAGTAGTTTTTTTTGTTTTTGGCCAATTTTGCGAAAATTGGCAAAATTACTAACTATTTAGTAATTATTTTCTTGCCAATTTTATAAAATTGGCAAAATTATTTACTAAATTCACTAGCCATTTGTAGTAACAGTTGTGGTACTCATTATTTTCTTTTAAAATATCATACAATATATTATTTACAAAAGTATATACAAATCCCGTATAATATCCCTACTTTATAGCATTTTCAATATCTTCCGTAAGTCCAAACGGTGAGTTTAAATTTTTTTTTCAAGGCGTCCAACTTTCTTTGAAGCGAAGCTGAATTGTTAAAATATAAAAAAACTCTCCTGCGGTGTTGTCCGTATGAGATGATATGCCAGTCTCTAATGCATCATTGTCCTCTATGTTTACTTTTTGATTTATTTGTATAGCCTACAAAAAAATTAATCCAATTTAAATTTTAGATCACAACTACACCTGATATGAATAACATTGTAACTCCACTTATAATGTTTTTCAACTATTGCTTAAATGATATCTATAAATGACAACTTTCATTTTGATCTAAAAACTTTTATCCTATCTTATGTACCTAAATATAAAGTTTTTTAATAAAATAACCTCATTGTAAGTGTAAATTTTGAATCACTCGGTGGAAGAAACTTTGTAACCAATGTTACAATACTATAAATTTCTATTATTGATGAATATTTTTATAAACACATTGTAACATATATATATATATATATATATATATATATATATATATATATATATATATATATATATATATATATATATATATATATATATATTTATATATAATTTACGAGTGAACTAACTTCCACTGTTATATCTGATGTTCACAGTGGATTACATGTTCAAGAAGCATCAACAGCGGAAACCCCTTCCTGCATCAAAGGCATTAGTTTATTATTAGATACGTCTGCTAAGAAAAAATTCCCAAAGAAGAAAAATCTTGGAAAGGAGAGATAAAGAGATCCAAGTGTTTCCAAAATTAATTTTTTGAAGAAACTGAGGAACTTTGACCAAGAATACACTAGAAAAACTGTAAAATTAACGTAAATGAGAGAATTGGGACCTCGATGTAACGATAAATGTAACATTAAATGTATATCGAAATTATATAAAAAAAGAATGACTCAACTCATTTAATAATTTTTGGGCAATAGCTGATCATTATAAACAGAGTGATTTATGTAGAGTTTGTAGAGCATACTTATGCAGATATAGTCCGTCCGCTATAACTTTTCCCATACGGTACGAATCATTTTCAATCAAACTAAATCAAAACATAAGTTGAAACGAACGTCGATGTGTATATACATTTTGTATACTGTATACTATATACTACACACATCGGCATACGTTTCACTTTCTGTTTTGACTTAATTTGATTGAAAATGAATCGTACCGTATGGGAAAAGTTATAGCGGACGGACTATTCTCAAACAATAGAGAAAAGTTAAATGAGTCCACGTAAAACTGGTAAATAAAATATGAATATAATTTGCAGTTAGCAGAACACTGACACCAAGTTCGTAAGAAACATTTTTCGACACTTTACCAGATAATATATGGTTAACTACGCTATTCAAAAAAAGTGGCATTGCAGCTCGACTTAAATCAGAACCATTAATGCTATCAACAATGTGATACATGAAAGCGAAAAGCTGAGGAAAAGTTATAAAATATGGATTAAGCAAATTGTAGCTGGAGCATCACATGAGCTAATGGTTTATTGCATATAAGGAGACAGTCTGTTACCAACGCACTGTACTCAGCTGAGAATATTTTTTAACAAAAAATTAAAATATTAAATTATTCTCCATTATTTATTTTTTAGTTGTTATATTCACTTGAAAAAGCATAAGATAAATGTGTTTATTGGATTTACTTACTCTCAATTTACTTCTTTCTTTTCCAATCTCCTCATTCTTTCAACATCATGTTACCTACGCACTTTTTTTAGGCTTGCGTACCATTTCCTGTGATGGAACTTGATCAGGATGATTTTTGTCCTCTAAATAAGCAGGTTCGTCTAAAATTAATAGATTTATGTAAAATATTGTTATGTGAATGTATGAGATAGCCACTTTACACGATGCAACTAATTGCGCAATTTCTTGCAGCAATTGAAATTGCATCGTGTCACACGAGAATTGCACAGAAAAGGTGCAATTACTTGCAGCAACTTCTTGCTGCAAGAAGTTGCAGCTAAATAGAACATGTTCATGCAATTTTTTCTGCAATTGTTATATATAACACATATTATAATTTTCTCAATAATCTAACATTTTTAGTCTAATATCTGATAACTCTACTCAAAAAATTACATTTAATTTATAAAAACAACATAACCTAAAATTTATGGTTAGGTCAAAGTTTCTGTCTATTTCATGTCAGCTTATGCAATTACTTGTACCCTGTAATCATTTTATTGGAGAAATCTAGTTGCAAGTTGCAACTGATTGCAGAAGTTTTTGCTGCAAGAACTTGTGCTATAAATTTCGCAATTACTTGCAATGTGTAAAGTGGCTATGTACAAATGCAGGAACAAAATTTGTTTAACTTATTTTTTAAACACTTACCAGTAATCATTGACAGTAATAAAACTCCAAGTACTGGATTCTCCGAGTCTTTAGTTTTGAATAAGTGAGATCGTAAATCGTCCCGGTTGATTGATGTTATCCACAGTTCTCTACACTCTACCTCTTCGAGCGAATAGGTTTTTATCAGTAATTTTGCGATTGGAAATCGCACTCACACAGTTTGGGCTTCCACAATGACATGCAACAAGCATGTTAACAAGTCCAAAAATATAATATGAAAACTATTTAAGGCAGTATAACTATTACCTAACTTTTGTTTGTTGTTTCTTTGCACACAAATTTTAAAACGCAACAACCATAAATAATCTAACTAGAGTTGTGCCACAGCCGCCATATTGAATAATTTTTGACATGTCATTTGAACATCCAATCAGAACAAAGTTATAATGCGCATGCGCCCGGTCGCTAGGTTTTACCATATAAAAATTCGCCGTCATTACGCCCGTAAAGAAGTATAACTTCAACAAGTAATCAAATAATTGAATTTAGTTATTAATTTCAATGAAGCAAATGCTCATAATGTTGTCCATTCTCCATTATGTCATTAACATGAAACATTATGTGCCGTTGCTTAATTGAAATAAATAAATTCATTTATTATTTACTTGTTTTCATAACTTTGTTATTTTTTATTATCTTGTAAATGGTGGGGAATAAAAATTTGATATTTTGCAGTTATGTATAAATTTACACACCTTATCAAAACAGCTATCAAAATGACAGTGTTGCCGTTTAAGAAAATCAACGATCACGTCATATCTCTAAATTGGGACACCATGTATACATTGCTATTATATGTAAAAAATTTCGATTTGAAATATAACTTTTCTTTGAGATGGATGCTGGTCTATCTATTCCATTTTGTTTATTTTGTCAAACACTATATTTCTAATTTTTTTCAGATTTTCCGTAAGGTTCGCCACTTTCAAAAATCCGAAAAATTGTCTTTTTAGGGTTTTTTTTGGGAGTTTGAACGTGTTTCTCGTATTTTTGAATGTTTTTATGCACTCAGCTACTTCAATTCATATGTATCCTAAAAAATTTGAAATCTATAAAATAAGAAAAATTCCCAAAACAGAAACCATAAAAAACATTTTTACGGATTTTTCGAAGTTGGCGAACCTTACGATAAAAACCTGAAAAAAATAAGAAATATTTAGAATGATGTAAAGAGAGACGTACTCTCAATCATTTATTGTAACTCCCGACGACCGGTTTCGCTCGCTATATTATGCAGAGCATCTTCTGGTCAACGGTTACAAGTAACTAAATGATTCCGCTACAAGGGCTCCTTCTTGAGTATTCAATAACATGATTTAATAATCTGCTTCTACTTCTACTTCACAAACAAAAATAACAAACATATATTTGTTGGCTGTCTCTCGCCACTTATGTCACTACCCTCAAGAACTTTTCCGTACAGGTACTTGTTAACCAACCTTCACAACATTTTCCTTCTATTCCACCATACCCCAATTGGCATAATTTAAGCAATAAATCATGTTATTGAATACTCAAGAAGGAGCCCCTTGTAGCGGAATCATTTAGTTACTTGTAACCGTTGACCTGAAGATGCTCTGCACATTATAGGAAGCGAGACCGGTCGTCGGTAGTTACAATAAACGATTGAGAGTACGTCTGTCTTTTACTTCTATCAAAATGAACTCTCATATGCAACCCATTCAAGATTTAAATATTTAGAAATATATTGCTTCTTAACATACATAAAATAAACCAAAAAATAATGCATAGAGCCATCTCCAAAAAATATATATACGCTTTTTTCTAAAAAAAAGATAAAACCTTCTGCGGTTTACACTCAACCCCTGTGATTTTTTTTTTAATTTTAAAATTGATTGCACCCCACCTAAAAAAGTAAAAACGAAAAATAACGTTTTTGATAGTGGAATGAGAGAGAAGGGGTGGTGGGTTAAATAATTTTAATTGCTCTGAGTTTTATTTTGTAATCATATAGAATGTAAAAAAAATTAATTCTGGGAGTGAGGGCATTGTGCCTACGACTCTTTAATTTACTTATCCAGTCTATAAATGGAAAGTTTGATTTTCCACCGTCGACCCATATGCCATAGTGCTCCAGAGAAATAAGGTTTTTGTCGGGACACTTGACCAGCCAGGTTGCAACTGGGTTTTTGTGTCCTATATACCTAATACATGATAAATATAAAAATGCCCATCACAGTTTGGACGAGAATTTTAGTTATTAACAAATAAGGGTCAAAAATGGCAGTTTTTTCGTTTAAATTGCTTCACGTAAAAACAGGGTAATTAATTATACCCATTATCTAGAGTATTCGTCTTTTAGTAGATGAGCAAAGGTTTAAAATGGCAATTTTTTAATTTTGGTCCGATCATTTGTTGCTTCAGAAATTTCAAAATAAGACAAAAATTTGCGAAACTTTGGCGAAAATGAACTTAAGACTTTGACGTTGCACGAAAAGTTTTGTCAAAAAGTCCATATTATAATGCACAAAAAATTTCAAAACGATTCGTGACTTAGTTTAAATTTTATTTAATTTGTTTATCCAGAACAAAGTCCTTAGAACAATGCTGAATGCCCCTTATTAAAATAATAAATACTTGTTTTAATTTAATTTATGTAAAGGGGGTGATCAGTGGATCTCCCTCTACAGTAGGGTGGGTCGAAACACAATAATGTTTCATTTTTTAATCGCTATACCGCTTAAAACTTGCCTTTGGGGTATATAAGTAAAATGCAAAGTAAAATAAAGTTATACAGGGTGTCTGCGTAACTTGGAACCATATGGGAAACTTCTTTAATATTAATTTTACGAAAAAAGTCATTCTTTATAAAGTGCTCTGCATAGTCTAAAACCTAAGACGCAATCATCAGATATCAAATTTTGTCAACAGTATACGAGGTATGTCAAAAATTATGAATTTCGCTCAAGAGCAAACTACCTTTATATTTCAAAATATCAAAAAATTTTATTATGAAAAGTTATTTGTAATTAAAAATCATATTCAAATATGCAATAACAGCCTTCTACTTAAAAAAAATTTCTGAAATTTTTCTAAATTACCGATTCCGAACATCATTTTTATTTATTTGACATGTAATAACTCTTTTATTAGTAATTTTAGTAAAAAAAGTTATTCTTCATAAAAATCTGTGCATGGTCTAAACCTCAAGATGCAACCATCAGTTATCCAAGTTTGTTAATTTTATACGAGGTGTGTCAAATAATTTTCAATTCTTTCTAAATTCATATTATTTGACACACCTGTATAAAATTAACAAACTTGAATAACCGTTGGTTGCATCTTGAGGTTTAGACCATGCACAGATTTTTACGAAGAATAACTTTTTTTCCTAAAATTATTAATAAAAGAGTTATTACATGTCTAATAAATAAAAATGATGTTCGGAATCGGTAATTTAGGAAAACTTCATATTTTTTTTTCAAGTAGCAGGCTATTATTGCCTATTTGAATATGGTTTTTAATTACAAATAACTTTTCATAATAAAATTTTTTGATATTTTGAAATATAAAGGTAGTTTGCTCTTGAGCGAAATTCATAATTTTTGACATACCTCGTATACTGTTGACAAAATTTGATATCTGATGATTGCATCTTAGGTTTTAGACTATGCAGAGCACTTTATAAAAAATGACTTTTTCTCGTAAAATTGATATTAAAAAAGTTTCTCATATGGTTCCAAGTTACGCAGACACCCTGTATATTGAACCCCCAGCTAGCGCATCACACTTAAAATTTAGTTTTTTTTTTTCAGAAATCAAGACATTTTTCAATTACTTTTACAATATTTAGCCAATAATATTTGAACGTGCTATAGTGAAAACTGTTTAGTTAGCCCAGTCGGGATAGCATTTGACCTTGCATTAGGAGCTGCCCCAAATTTTATTTTTCTAATCTTTAGGAGGGTCAGTATTAGTATAAATTTAAAATCTCGACTGAATTCCACCGTTGCGTTAGCCGCCATCTTGATTTTAAACGAGAACGGTTTTTGCTCAATATCTCCGCCATTTTCAATTTTTTGACAAAAAGTGTACAAACTGAAATTGTTGAAAATGCGATTTTCTATAATTTCATTTATTATAATTTTTTCGTGCGGCGATATTTTCAGAGTTATGAGGGGAAAATAGTGACAGTTGGAGCATAATTATTGAATTATTGAATTATCTCGTTTATTATTAGTTTTACAACAAATATTTACCTATACAAAAATGAAGAGAATTAAATTTTGTACAATTTTGATGCCGTTTATTTTTTTGATAAAATCAATATTTAAGGTAGTACGTATGTGATAAAGTGCGAGCGTAAGACCTGATTGATTTTGTAGCAATTGTTTTTGTTCAATATCTCCGCCATTTTCAACTTTTCGACAAGAAGTGTAAGAACTGAAATTGTTGCAATTACGATTTACTACAATTTTTCGAGAGAACCAGTGGCGGGTCTACAAGGGGGGAAATAGGAAAATTCCCCCAACAGGGTCCAAATTTTAAAAAAATTGTTGAAACATCACGATATATTAGCTGACATAAAACTTAAAATATCGACAGACAAATTCAACCAATAAAATCCGCTAGTTAATAAAATTAAGTGAACTTAATGTATACATATAATGTCTTTTTATGGCTTTTATATACTTAGTTTGGTTGGTGTTTCATTGGAAGTTTCAAAAATTGTATAAAATATTTTGTTTATTTTTCTTTATGTACAATTATGTCGTAAAGTTAATAATAAATGAGACAATTCAATAATTATGCTTCCCCCCCGCTTCCATTATTTTCCCCCTTAACTCGGAGAATATTGATTGTATAAAAAAATTGTGCCAAAGAAATTGTAGGAAATTGCATTTCCAACAATTTTCTTTCCCACCATTTATGTCGAAAAGTTGAAAATGGCGGAGATATTAAGCAACAACAGTTCTCATTTAAAATCAATATGGCGGCTAATGCAACCGCGGAATTCAGTCGAGATTTTAAATTTACACTACTATTCATCTCTCCTAAAGGATATAATTATAAAATTTGGGGCAGCTCGGATACAAAATTCAATTCAATAATTATGCTCCCCCCACCACTTTTTACTATTTTCCCATGTAACTCGGAAAATATCAACGGCATGAAAAAAATTGTTAAAAAGAAATTGTAGGAAATTATATTTCGAACAATTTTAGTTGAAAAAGGCGTAGATATTGAACAAAAACAATTACTATAAAATCAATCCGGTCTTACGCTCGCGCCATTACCGCATACGTACTACCTTAAATATTAATTTTAGCAAAAAAATGAAAGACATCAACATTGTGTACAATTTAATTCTCTTCATTTTTGTTCGGGTCCATATTTGTTGTAAAACTAAGAATAAACGAGATAATTCAATAATTCAATAATTATGCTCCAACTGTCACTATTTTCCCCTCATAACTCGGAAAATATCGACCGCATGAAAAAAATTATAAAAAATTAAATTATAGAAAATCGTATTTTCCACAATTTCAGTTTCTACACTTTTTGTCAAAAAATTGAAAATGGCGGAGATATTGAGCAAAAACGGTTCTCGTTTAAAATCAAGATGGCGGCTAAAGCAACAGTGGAATTCAGTCGAGATTTTAAATTTATACTAATATTGACCCTCCCTAAAGATTAGAAAAATAAAATTTGGGCATCTCCTAATGCAAGGCTAGGCCTGTTATTCGTCTAACCCGACTGGACTGTTAGTAGTTTAAAAAATAAGAAATAAATTTGAAACAGACAATATCTTTTAATTTGCGGCAGCGCAAAATACTCAAAAATTGTTAAAATCCACATATTAGCACCTTAAAAGAAGGTGTGGTCTAGTATGTTGTGTTAGGTGTTATTAGCACAATTCATTTTTTGTTCTTTTACTTTACACTCCATTTAATTGGAATATAATTATTATAGTGTGTTTAAAGTTATAAAGGATATAAATAAAACAACTTATAATTTTAATAACATGTTTAATTGAAACAAAAAGAAACCAAATTATAGCCAAATAATGTCAACAAATTAAATGAAATTTTGACTTTAAAAAGAGTCTTTTACTCACTATTTCTGAGTGGGCACGTTGAAGCTGCGCTTGCGGTCAAACTTTGGCATCGAAGCTCTGGATGCTACGGCAGATTTTATGAAACCATATCATTACGTAGCACCTACGACTTTTTTAGATGCTGCAGTCATTAACTTGACGCAGCGTTCCACGGCTTGAGTATGACATGGAAATTTTACAAAGTCCCAATCCTAGGGTGTTTCACCAACAGTGATTTTAGCCCAAACTTTATCATCAGAGAGTCTCCGTAACAGTGATGGTGGTGTAATTTCAGTGGTGTTTCAATAAAATAATTTAGTAATGTCAGTCGCATAAAAGGTGATTTTTGGATGTCGAAAAACCCTAACTATTTCTGTTTCTGTTGCTAACACCCTTGCTTTGATTATTCTTCGGAATCTTAATTCTCTTATGTATTTCCTTTCATCCACTATCATCCTCAGTAGCAAATTTTCTGGGTGGGAAAAATGCATTTCTTTCGATTACAGGATCAACTTCTTTAATCAAATTCTCTGATAGAAATCTGGTTGATTTGATGGCCTCAAAAACGTGTTCAGGTCCATCTGTTATGTATTTGCTGTACTTTATTTTGAACCATACAGGCATGTATGATTTAAAAATGAAGAATAGTAACAATTTATGTTCAACTGAAAACCTTTCCACACTTACATACAGTCTCAAAACTCTGTTAGTAGTAGTCAACCATCGAGAGTGGGAAAGTGGACCCGGTTCTCGAACAGATAAGTCCACAGGGCAGTTGCCTGACTTTATCGCACAACTTATGTCTAAAAGATACTATTCATCTTTACTCAAAATATTGCGATTAACTAGTCCTCCTAGTGGTTAGGAACGAGATGGTTTCATAGGATCTGCCGTAACATCCAGAGCTTCGATCCAAAGTGACAGCAAGCGCAGCTTCAGCGTACCCACTCAGAAATAATGAGTAAAATACTTTTCCTAAAGTCAAAATTTCATTTAATTTATTGACATTTTTTGGCTACAATTTGGTTTTTTTTTTTTGTTTCAGTTAAACATGTTATTAAAATTATAGGTTGTTTTATTTATATCCTTTATAACTTTAAACACACAATAATAATTCTATTCCAATTAAATGGGGTGTAAAGTAAAAGAACAAAAAATGGATTTTGCTATTAACACCCAACACAACATACTAGACCACACCTTCTTTTAAGGTGCTAATATGTGAATTTTAACAATTTTTTAGTATTTTGCGATACCGCAAATTAAAAGATATTGTCTGTTTCAAATTTATTTCCCATTTTTTATACCATTAACTAAACAGTTTTCACTATAGCACGTTTAAATATTATTGGCTAAATATTGTAAAAATAATTGAAAAAGTTGATTTCTGAAAAAATCTAAATTTTAAATATGATGCGCTAGCTAGTGGTTCAATATATAACTTTATTTTACTTTGCATTTTACTTATATACCCCAAAGGCAAGTTTTCCGCGGTATAGCGATTAAAAAATAAAACATTATTGTTTTTCGACCCACCCTACTCTACAGGTCAAATTTTAAATTTTTGTCGAATAATTTACCTATTGTTCTTAGAAGGACAGATTGTAAATTCCAACATTAAAAAAAAGTTGTTTATCCCACAAAGCTTTTTTGCAATGTTATTGCTCAGAAAATGATAATAATACAGCGATTTTGCGACTAAAACGAAAAAACTGCTGTTTTGACTCTTATCTGTTAATAATGGTAGGGGAGCAAAGTATGCTAAAAGTGCAGTCACTCGAGCGCTTTGGGGACCTATTTGGTTGTGATTATTAGGTCCTAAAACCAAAAAAAGTTAAGTAAAATTTTCCATTTTAGCGGGCGCTTGCCATTTTTTAATTTAATTTTCCATTTCCATTAATAGTTTTTTCCGAATATAGCGCCATCTATCCATAATTCGAAAAAATGTTTCGAATAAAAGTTGCTTATTTTTATGCAGAGAATTCAAATCTGCAATAAAAAATGGGGGCTCCCACTTAAGATTTTAAAGTAACCCCCACCCCACCTCCGTGGGGTGTCGCGTTTGGTACCATTCGATATATTTTTTAAAAATATTAAATAAGTGTATTTTGCAGTTTTTCGATCTGATGTTTATTTTGCTAAATATCGCGGGATTTGTATTTAAAATTTAAAATTTACCCCCACCCCTCTCTACGAGGGTTCGTGTTTGGTATCTATCGATAGATTTTTGAAAAATATTGAACGTGTAGTTTTTAGTTTTTCGATCTGACGTTTATTTCGCGAAATATTCGCCTTTTTCTTGTGAAACTTTGTGACTCACCAATTCCCTTATGCCCTGCTCAAATCGTCAGATTTTTTAAATATATACTGTTTTGCATGTACTTAGCTTACCTTATCTTAATCTGACAATTTCGAGTATTTTTAAGGATTGATTTTTTTTTTCGGGCCCCCCTAAACGAACTCCCCTGTGTTAAGAGCCAATATATGGCAGAGGTACATCTCCAGGTTACCACGTTTCTCCCCATATGATAATCTGACGCGCTCGAGTAACTGCAAAAATCCCCGCTTGGGCTCCCCTACCATAACAAAAATTCTCGTCCGAACTGTTACTGGGATATTTTTTGTATTTACTATGTAATACAGTGCGGCCGATATGTGAAACAATTGTGCGTTGAAGGATAGAAGCATATAATTTGGAACACATATTATACTACACATATAAAACTACAAATTTAGATATGAGACCATCTCAGATTTTGCCTTTTACAAAAATGGCGGGCATTCAAAATGGCGGCTATACATATGAGCTATACATTTGGTATATAGATTTCTTTTTTATTTACAAGATCGAATTGGTGATTATGCTTTTTGTTTTTAATTTTTTCACCCTGCATATAAAATTTTTTCAAACAGGTAATATGTACTTCCATTGAAAAGAGCGTAAAACTAGTCGTTTGGAAATATTTTGAACTTTGTAGTTAGATCAATTACCGTTTAATAAATGCATAACCTATCTCTACATACTTATTTGTTATGGCAAAACTTAACATGACTTAATATGAGCAATTTACCTCATATTAAGGGGAGCAGAGTAGTTCAGGAGGTAGTATGCTTGGCTCGCGTGCTGGTAGGCCGGGGTTCAAATCTTCGCGCTAGAAAGAACAAATAGACATTTTTATAATGTCTATAGGCCTCAGGTCGACTCAGCCTGAATAAAATGAGTACCTTGGGTAAAGCCAGTGATAATAATAGGCGGTTTAAGCGTAGAACTGGCCCTGTTACCTTCCTTGTATTATACCGTAGGCCCTAGATATATCAGACTACCCTGCTATAATCTTAAAGCCGCGTCAGCGGCAGTGGCGGCTCGTGATTTTCACAATAGGGGAGGCTATACCTAACTGTAAAATATCTAGACAAATTTGCACTAACAAAAAATTGCGCAAAAAATGTAATTTAAGGCCCCATTTTTTGACCATTTTTTATTTACATTTCATAATATCATCCTAATTCATAATTTCATGATATCATATCATTTTAAAAATAGTTAGTCTAATTGTAAAAGTTTAATACCAAAGTTTGTGTCGTTAATTTGTTAACAATTCCATCTATTTGTAAGTAGATACCTCGCATATCAAAATAAATACAGATTTGAAGTTTTGCAGTCCATACATAATGAAGCTTCAAATTTTTTAAGATACTTACCGATATTTTGCTTTGAGTTAGAGATATCGGAAAAAGTTATTTGAGCAAGTTGTTCCAAATATTATTATATACATACCAAATTTCGTAACAAAATTCGCACTTTTAGATTTTTCATTATTTTTAGTGAGGACCCTAAAATTCGTTGTCCCGAGACGCACGCAACCACGCAACCGGGCAGCGTGTGATGGCACCGTAGATGCCACTGTTAGGAGACCGAGTCTCCTTAAACGCCTGCTGCGCTGCACGGAGCATTAGCAACGGAGACTGCTGGGCTTCTCGGCTCCGTGCTCCGTTCATGCATCTCGGGATAACCCAGGGTCCTGCCTACAATAATATGTAATAAAACTGAGACGCGATCATGCGTTCTAATGCTAATGCTCCGTACGTATGGATAATTAGTGATAATATGGAATTTACACGTTGGATAATAGTGAGAGTTGTACTTGTTGTTTTCGCGATTCATGATAAAAAAACAGTGTAGAGTGTGTAAAAATTTATGGGGAGGCTGAGCCTCCCTTGCCCCCTCTGACGAGCCGCTACTGGTCAGCGGTATAAAACGGGAGACTATTATTATAATATAAGCAATTTTTTCTCTAAAACTACATATTTTAAAATAAGTCTAAGTTGAGTAAATGTTTGTACTGGAAATTATAAATTATTATGGGTTGTCCCATAATAATTACTGGGAGGATGTCGGTGGGGCAACTTCATCAGACGCAAAATGCTTAAAGTAAGAGTTTCATATTTTAGTGTCAATGTATGCATAAATGAATATTCAAAAATAATAGTGAAAATAAGCTAGACGCAGGTTACTGCGACGGCGTTATTAAAAGAAGTACTTATTTCATCATAAGACATGTAGTATTTATGATAATCTAAAACAAAGTGGACTAAAAGCTACAATGTATAATGATATTATTAAATATAATATGTTATTAAAAACAAATATCGCCACAAGCACAAAGTGCGGTACAATGTAAGGCAGCGTTCCTACACCGACGATACTGTCGTGTGCAGCCTGTCTTGCAGCCAGACCGAATTAGTTCTCTGCATACTTGAGAAGCCTCTGGTAATGTTATTTATATTAATTACTCATTCACCTTTAACTTTTTTCTTTCAGCCAAAATCCACTGGTGACGAGATCACTGGGGCTTCGACCATCATTTGAGCATCATTTGAACTCATGATCGCCTGGTAGATCGCTCTCGTTGTATACTGAATGAAATCATATTGTGTCTGAGTTGATGGTCGATAGCTCTACATTTCTGTCTAAACAGGTATTTTTGTGTACATAGGTATCATTAACTGATTCGAAATTGTTTGTACGGTCATATAACAATACTGCAAACCTCTCCAATGGTTTCAGCAAATCTTGTGTAGTTTGCTAATTAGGTCTTTCAGACAATGTACAAAACGTTGTGATAATGTCTGGATATGCATTTCAGCAGATTTTGTAGTCTTGTTCGCTCTTCCTCTTAAGAATAATACGGTGTCCACTACCCAGTTATAGCGTGAAACAATAGCAAAGCAGTACAGCGATCCTGTACAACGACCCAAAGATCTTGCTAAGTCATGCGCAGCGAAGATTCGGTAGTTCAGCGTATTTCAGCATTAATATATTACCTGCACAGCATCACTTAAATGCAGTATGATTCTAGTGTCGACTTCTTCGTGTATGCAAGGAGCTAGTTTCAAAACACCTTAAGGGTTTACGATTAGAACATCACTACCGATTGTAGTAATTACCTGCTTGTCTGTGAAAATAGCTGCTAAGTATATATATATAAATATAGCTAAAAACGTAAAAAATGCCGACTTATTGTCGTCAACCATGAGAAATTTTTCTCAGTTTTTAGGTTCAATAAGCTTCCGAACACCTTTTCTCAATTTCACATATATTCTTCTTACATTTTGAAGCAGAGATTTGATATAAGGTACGAATACACTATTAGCATAGTCCTCAAAGGCTTTTGTCAACCCATGGTAACAATTGCAGTAATTACCGTCAGTGATTGGTATTTCAATAGCTGGTTGGAAGTTTTTGGTAGGACAATTTAAAAAAAAGAACCATCACGTCAGATTTTGTCCCAGGTCTTAGATTGCCCAACTTAGAAAGTGCTGGAGGGTTAGCTTGGCTCTCGTATTTAAAGTATTCTTTTAAGTCTCCATTACGTGTTTGTGATGCAATATAAATATAACCCCGAAAACAACGGGAAGTTGTTCGTCATTTATATCAACTGTAACTGATTATTTGATTTTTCACAAGGTGGCTGTCGGCCGAAGAGTTTCAGATTGATGTGTTTTATTAGATTTAATAAAGATTTGGTTATGTTGATAATCATCTCGCTTACATTATAATTAATACTGTTCAATTAGAATTATTGCAATATTCAACAATGTGTCTGCAACTGCCGTGTGCACAATATTTTCATGTTAAGTGTCTTCCCATAAGAAGCCATGTTAAATTGTGTTCTGAAGAATTACATGTAAGCATAGGTTATTAATTTATTAAATGGTAAATAATGTACTTAAAAAGTTCAAAATCTTTCCATAACAATATTTTTACGCTCTTGTCAATGGCAGTATTGTCTTCTTGAAAAAATATTATATACAGGGTGAAACATTAAAAAATACGTATTTTTACATAAAAACAAGGAAAAACACAACTTCCGGTAAACCGATTCTTCCGGTTCACGAACATGATCTTATAAAACATATACCTTTGATTGAAATCAGACTTTTCGTTCAAAATTTATCGTGCTATTAGACACATAAGATTTAGCCGCCATTTTGAATGTCCGCCATTTTTGTAAAAGACAAAATCTGAGATGGCCTCATATATAAATTTAAACCTTTCTATTATGTGTAGTATTTGTGGTCCAAATTATGTATATGCTTCTATCATTAAATGCATAATATATGCTTCTTTTAATATTTGCATAAATCTGCCGCACTATTAGGTATAACACAAAAAAACATATTTTCAATCTGGCTAGTCAATTGTTTCGAACATGGTATATTTTTGCCTGATTCCGCTTTTCTTTTAGGTTCTACTATTTAGTTAGGTTATAGACTCTTATGGTGCCTAAAATGATTAGCAAATTTTTCCTACACGGTTATTGGTCTTAATTGGAAATATTTTATTTGTATACTAATAAGTTTATTGAGTTGTTTTATTTGAAGCTATGTATTCCACTTCAGTGATTTCTACTAGTGTCCCGTCAAATTATTTCGTAAGTATTATTAATATCTGTTTGCTGCTGTTTCTCAAACTCTTGTAATGTATTTTTGCCCAATTTATAAATACGAGACTACTTTATTGTAAAAGTCAACTAATAAATTCACGCAAAATAAAACATAAATTAAATCAAAAAATTTTTTCATTAACAAAAAAACAATAATAGTAAACTATGCAAAGATATACGATTTTATTACTGGAGGAAATTGCATTCAGTTGTTTGGCCTTTGTCTGCATTAGTTTGAAGACACCTATTTAGGACTTCACATTCGTGAAAGCAGCCAACTTATCGTAATGCGCATCCTAACAATAAGAGACACACATTTTTTAAAACTGCTTTCGAGTTCCAGACGGAAATAAAATAAAATAGGGAATAAAAAAGACGCAATGAGCCGAGGGCAAAAGCACACGGCGAACATTTTGTGCAGAAAACTGGAATGTTGGTCACAGTGACTCTCATTTCTCGTTTATCCGTGGAAATACTGAGCAAACTTCTACAAGACAGCGTAATGGCTCCCTTTTTGTGGAATCGGGATCGAAATTGATGTTTGAAATTGGTCTGTATTTCCACTTACAAAAATATGTACACAGAGATTAACTAAATTATTTTATTTGCTTTTTCAGAAAATTTTGCTCGCAACCAATAATATAGGTATAGCCATTTTATAAGTACTAACTATAAATGAAATTGTCCTTCACATTATATTTCGAACATTTGTACTAATGGCAGTGGCATTTGCTGGCCGCTGATCACAGTTTAAAGAAGAAGAAGAAGAAGAAGAAAAAAGAAGATATTAGGCTTCTTGACACGTGACGTGCGCGCATCACTGTTTTTTCTGTACGTGGCTGATCACACGCGTTTTCGAAATAATTTTATAAAAATTGTTAAAAAGCATTTAAAATGCCAAAAAGGTCATCAAAGAGTGATTGTTTATCCCGAAAGCGGCGGAAATATGAAGAGTTGCAACAGAAATTGGTAAAGTTGAGAGAGGAAATGGATGAAAAGTACCCAGGTATTTATATGATATCTCTTTTTATTTTCTTATGGTAGATAAATTAAATTAAGTGTGAATAAATAGAGCTTTATTTATTAATAACTACATATTTACAAAGTGACAATTTTAATCAAATTCAAAAGTGGAGTCTTTTTTTGTTGTTATCAATATATTTTTCTGTTGCCATAATACCTGTTTTTTCGCCACCTTTCTGTTCGAATATAAAACAGGCGCTATGTTGCCGGACTGCACTGGTTTTCCTATTAATGTTTATTTAGTAGAAAATGGGATAATATACATGACCTGTAAAATCGTCACATCTTGCAAACAAAAATTATATTGTTTGTTTCAATAAGGGTGCCTTAAGGTAGCCCAAAGTAATACAGACTAAATAATTAAGGATATAACAATAAATCAGAGGGTACCTTTTAGTAGGCCAGAATAATTATTTGACCTGCTTCTATTTCTCAGGGGTACTTTATTGTAGCCCAAAAGTATAGAATGGAATATATTTTTTTCTACGACCGTTAAATAATATGCTCATTATTCGCTATTTTTGAATAGATAATAACACCCATTACTTTACCCGTGAGTAATAGTTCATTACTCACGGGCTGAAGTTATGTTCAACTGGCGAATGTCACTTTTAATATTAGTCTTATATAAACTTCAAGTGGTCTAATGGTCGGATTCCTGGTCCCGGAGGTGGTCAGAACTGTCGAAATTCTGACCACACCGAAACCTCCGAGTAACGATCACAGTCTATTAAGGATGCTCCGACAAATCCTACTCCAGAATCCAAAATAGGATTTATGAACATTCCATATCTGTTCGCAATTCCGATTCAGTTTCAGCCCTAGGCCAACACCATCTTCATACAGGTCACAAAATTGACTTTGAAAACTCCAGAACCATAGCCCCCATCCGCTTCTATAAACAAAGGATTATCCGAGAAGCCATAGAAATCGAAAAACGGCCAAGTTGTCTCAATAAAAGAGATGACGGCATCCGTTTACCTTCGACTTGGAGACCCCTCCTAAAGAAAACATCGTCCGCTCCATCTACAAATACAATTCCAGCCGTCAAAAATCTTCGCGCCACTCCAAATAGTCTTCGCGCTAATTCCCACTCCGCCACGTCATCGACAGCCACGTCAGTCACATCAGTCCACGGTATAAATGACCGCCCCAGCGTCAGCAACAAGAGTATTGCAGTGAGTAGTGAAGTAGTGAGTAGTGAGTGTAGTGTCTGGAGCCTCAGGAGACTGAGACCCCGGAAGCCCTGAAGATGACGTCAGAGAGGACGTCGAAAGCTCGGCCTAGAAACCAACGACGCGGTTCAACCCGGAAGCCTGGTGAGTTTAATTTTAATATTAATTATTTTGTTGATATTGATTTTAGCTTTAAGTTTCATTGTATTAACCGCGGAAACCTTTCCGAACATATATATATATATATATATATATATATATATATATATATATATATATATATATATATATATATATATATATATAATTAAATTTTGTATTTCTTGGGTTTAGGTTCAGTGAATAATGTTAAAAAAATTTGGAATTAGATTTTATTTTTCCATTTAAATCGACGTTTCGGTGGATATCTCTCACCTTTGTCAAGATTCTAAAAATGCATACAAATGAATACAAGATGTTATTATAAAACATGTTCAAAAACTTACCTACACGTAAATCGACACACTCACAATAATGGACATATATAGAATAAAATGTGAAACCTGTTATCTCATTGCTAGATGGTATAGTAATTACTATTAATTATTAATTATGGTACAGTGACGTATCTTTTATGTTGTTATAAAATAATGCAAAGTGGATGTTTGTTACGACTTTAGGAGGTTTTTGTTTTGTTTCGGGTGTTATAATTATCATTATTTAAATGATATTGTAATATATTCTATTTAGGTTGTTAGTGTCTTTTTTGTCGTTGATAGCATTGGTGTTTCTTTTTATTTCAATCGATTCGTATATTTCCCTCTTTTTTTTATTTTTCTCGGTTTTTAAGACTTTGATGTTATCGAAGTCAAATTTATGCTTCTTCCCATTCTCATGCTTTGTAAGCGCAGTGGTGTTGTTTTTATCGTATTTGTGGGAACGAATTCTAGATTGAAGCAGTTGACTGGTTTGCCCGATGTAGACACCTTCACAGTTAGTACATGGTATCTCGTAAACAACATGTGATTTTTTAAGTTTTGGAGTCTTTGTTTTCAATTTGGTAAAATATTTATTTAAAAGGTTGTTGCCCTTGTGAGCCACTGTTATGTTATGTTTGGCTAAAATATGCATCAGTTGTTCAGATAAACCATTTATATACGGCAGGGTTGAATATATAGTTTTGGTGTTGTTGCTTTTGTTGTTATTAGTGTTGTTGTAAAATTTATTTAGTCTGGATTTGAATATCGATTCGATTAAATGTTTGGGATAATCATTGCTTAGGAGTGCATTTTTTGCTTTTTTTATTGCAATTGGTCTGTACTCTGGATCTGTCAGTTTAATAGATCTGTCAGCAAGACCTAAAATTACGGACTTCTTCTGGGAGAACGGATGATGAGATCTATAGTTTAGATATCGTCCAGACCACGTATCTTTTGTGAACCACATAGTTTTTATTGTGTTGTTGGTACGATGTAAAGTGACATCCAGAAAATTTATTTTATTATGTTGTTCAATTTCTAAAGTAAATTTTAGTTTTGGATGGTAGCAGTTGAAATTGTCTAAAATTTCATTGATTTTATTAGTTGGGATAGCACATACACAGTCGTCGATGTAGCGGTAGAAGAATGGTATATTAAAATCTAAGTGATCTATGACAGATTCTTCTAAATCTTCCAAAACCAGCTGAGCGATGACACTGGAAATACTTCACTGAACCTAAACCCAAGAAATACAAAATTTAATTAAATATAGTATGGTTCAAGAAACTTAGAAAAACAATATATTGGCATGGGTGAAAATATGCCTTACTACCGTAGTATTGAATCTAGCTACGGACGATCAACCGTTCTACAAATGAAACTATACCAAAAGTTGCTAACAAAACAGGCCAACCTAAAAAACCGAAGAATATTTCTTTTACGCTGTAAAACCTGTGATTTAGTACCAATGTTTTTAAATATAAATATAAACCATATACATTTTACATCTGTAAACCTTGCACGTAAATTCGAGAAAAATGTTTTTAATCTATTTGTAAAACAAGTTTTAAATTTACTTATATCTGACACTGTTATCTCATTAAAAACTCTAAACTGTGAACTCATTAGGAAGGAATCAAGTTTAACTAATATATTACCACCTGATATTTTTAATACTTTTAAGAATGAATGTTTAAAACAAAGTGAATATATTTTTAATAAAATTAAAAACCAGAACACCAAAAAAATAAATAATTTACTTTTGAAATCAAATACGACTGAAAGCAATTTGGAGAGTTCTTGGGTTGACAATTTAACTGACGTCGAAATACCCAGTGACGTACAGGAGATTTTAAGTTTAGGAGATAACTTTGCAGTTCCTATTCATAATAAAAACGAAATTCCCATATCTGATATCGTCTGCTCGATTGAAAATTCAATTTCTAATTTAAATGGAGATGCACAACATCAAATAAGAACAAAATGTTGTAACATTTTAACCAATTTTAAAAATAAAAATAAATTTGCATTTGAAGATAAAATATTACATAAGAAAATTCAAAGGACCAAAGCTTTCTTGAGGGAAAATCCGAATGTAGTTGTACTAAAACCAGACAAAACCAACAAAACCGTTATAATGGAATCTAATGATTACGACAATAAAATGAATGATCTCTTAAAAGACGAAGCCACATATCGTAAACTTAAGAATGACCCCACCAACATTTTCCAAAAAAGAAATAATGATCTGATTGACAGATGGGACAAAAATAGTTATATATCACCAAATACAGCAAAATCACTTAAGCTACACAATGCTATTCCACCAAAAATTTATGGATTACCTAAAACACATAAGAAAGATGTACCTCTACGTCCCATCGTTGCTTGCATTCAATCACCATTCGAGAATCTTTCAAAGTTCTTAAAAAACATTATTTCTAATGTCACAAATAAAAATCCTTATTACATTAAAGATTCCAATGATCTTATTTCTAAAATTAAAAATATTCATATTCCTGACGACTATATGTTAATATCTTTAGATGTCGTTTCACTCTACACTAATATCCCAATAAAACTTGCCACCGACATCATTAAAAAGAAGTGGAATGACATAAAAAAGTACACTGACCTCCCATTGCAAGAATTCCAATCATCTGTAGAGTTAACATTAAACTCAACATACTTTTTATACAAAGACGAAATATACCAACAAATCGATGGATGTGCAATGGGTGCAAGTATTTCCAGTGTCATCGCTCAGCTGGTTTTGGAAGATTTAGAAGAATCTGTCATAGATCACTTAGATTTTAATATACCATTCTTCTACCGCTACATCGACGACTGTGTATGTGCTATCCCAACTAATAAAATCAATGAAATTTTAGACAATTTCAACTGCTACCATCCAAAACTAAAATTTACTTTAGAAATTGAACAACATAATAAAATAAATTTTCTGGATGTCACTTTACATCGTACCAACAACACAATAAAAACTATGTGGTTCACAAAAGATACGTGGTCTGGACGATATCTAAACTATAGATCTCATCATCCGTTCTCCCAGAAGAAGTCCGTAATTATAGGTCTTGCTGACAGATCTATTAAACTGACAGATCCAGAGTACAGACCAATTGCAATAAAAAAAGCAAAAAATGCACTCCTAAGCAATGATTATCCCAAACATTTAATCGAATCGATATTCAAATCCAGACTAAATAAATTTTACAACAACACTAATAACAACAAAAGCAACAACACCAAAACTATATATACAACCCTGCCGTATATAAATGGTTTATCTGAACAACTGATGCATCTTTTAGCCAAACATAACATAACAGTAGCTCACAAGGGCAACAACCTTTTAAATAAATATTTTACCAAATTGAAAACAAAGACTCCAAAACTTAAAAAATCACATGTTGTTTACGAGATACCATGTACTAACTGTGAAGGTGTCTACATCGGGCAAACCAGTCAACTGCTTCAATCTAGAATTCGTTCCCACAAATACGATAAAAACAACACCACTGCGCTTACAAAGCATGAGAATGGGAAGAAGCATAAATTTGACTTCGATAACATCAAAGTCTTAAAAACCGAGAAAAATAAAAAAAAGAGGGAAATATACGAATCGATTGAAATAAAAAGAAACACCAATGCTATCAACGACAAAAAAGACACTAACAACCTAAATAGAATATATTACAATATCATTTAAATAATGATAATTATAACACCCGAAACAAAACAAAAACCTCCTAAAGTCGTAACAAACATCCACTTTGCATTATTTTATAACAACATAAAAGATACGTCACTGTACCATAATTAATAATTAATAGTAATTACTATACCATCTAGCAATGAGATAACAGGTTTCACATTTTATTCTATATATGTCCATTATTGTGAGTGTGTCGATTTACGTGTAGGTAAGTTTTTGAACATGTTTTATAATAACATCTTGTATTCATTTGTATGCATTTTTAGAATCTTGACAAAGGTGAGAGATATCCACCGAAACGTCGATTTAAATGGAAAAATAAAATCTAATTCCAAATTTTTTTAACATTATTCACTGAACCTAAACCCAATAAATACAAAATTTAATTAAATATAGTATGGTTCAAGAAACTTAGAAAAACTATATATATATATATATATATATATATATATATATATATATATATATATATGTATATATATATATATATATATATATATATATATAGATATATATATATATATATATATATATATATAGATATATATATATATATATATATATATATATATATATATAACCTTCAAATAAAATTACTTAATTAAACTTGTTTATTTAACACAATAATTATTGTAATGTGTATCAATAATTAACTTCGAAATTTTTTTAAAGATTTTTAACTGTTACGATGCATTAGTATATTTTTATTTTTATACCTTGCTTACTATTATGAATTTTTACGTTTACCATTTTCAATGACAGTGACATTAGCGTATTTGGTGTGTTTATTGGAATTTTAAACTTATATTGTGTCTATTTTATAAAGTTAGCTTGTGTTATATATTCTGTGTGATATATTATAACATATTATAAATAGTTATACTATTATAATAATAGTATAACTATTTATAATATGTTATAATATATCACACATAATATATAACACAAGCTAACTTTATAAAATAGACACAATGTAAGTTTAAAATTCCAATAAACACACCAAATACGCTAATGTCACTGTCATTGAAAATGGTAAACGTAAAAATTCATAATAGTAAGCAAGGTATAAAAATAAAAATATACTAATGCATCGTAACAGTAAAAATCTTTAAAAAAATTTCGAAGTTAATTATTGGTACACATTACAATAATTATTGTAATGTGTATCAATTAACTATATACAGCGTGTCTACTTAAGTTGGAAACATATGGGAAACTTTTTTGTTATTCATTTTACGAAAAAAAGTTATTCTTTATAAAAAGTTCTGCTTGCTCTAAAACCTAAGATTCAATAATCAGATATCAAATTTTGTCAATATTATACGAGGTATGTCAAAAAATATTAATTTCGTTCAAGAGTAAGGTACCTTTATTTCTCTCAATATCGAAAATTTTTATTAAGAAAAGTTGTTTGGAAATAAAAACTAAGATCAAATATGCAATTACATGCTTCTAATTGGAAAAAAAATTTTCCAAATTTTTCTCAAATTTATTGATACTAACTTCGTTTTTATTTATTACACATACGATAACTCTTTTAATATTACTTTTACGAAAAAAGGTATTTTTTATAAAAAGCTCTGTATGTCCTAATACCGAAGATGCAACCATCAGATATCACATTTTATTAATTTTATACGAGGTATGTCAAAAATATGAATTTCACTCAAGAGTAAAGTACCTTTATTTTTCACAATATTGAAAACGGTTATTAAAAAAGTTGTTTAGAATTAAAAACTATGTTTCATTATGCAATTACATCCTTCTAATTGAAATATTGTGAAATATAAAGGTACTATAATCTTGAGCGAATTTCATATTTTTTGACACACCTCGTATAAAATTGATAAATGTTGATATATCATGGTTGTGCCTAAGATTTTAGACAATGCAATGCTGTTTATAAAGAATAACTTTTTTTCGTAAAATGAATAATAAACGAGTTACCATATTTGAAATAATTAAAAACGATGTTGTATCCATAAATTTGAGAAAAATTTTTTTTTTCAATTAGAAGCATGTAATTGCATATTTGATCTTAGTTTTTAATTCCAAACAACTTTTTATCGTAAGAATTTTCGATATTGAGAGAAATAAAGGTTCTTTACCCTTGACCGAAATTCATATTTTTTGACATACCTCGTATAATATTAAGAAAATTTGATATCAAATGATTGAATCTTAGGTTTTGAGGCATGCAGAACTTTTTATAAAGAATAACTTTTTTTCGTAAAATTAATAATAAAAAAGTTTCCCATATGTTTCCAACTTAAGTAGACACGCTGTATAATATTATTATATATAGTTAAATATAAATGTGCATTATAACTTTTTAGAAACACGTCCACGCACCGGTACTAGCCATTTCCTATTCATTACAATGACAGTAGGTACAAAGTACTTACAATTTTTCGGAAATGAAAATATGTAATTTGAATTGACTATTCCTTGTTGTCTTTTACAATACATAATTAAGGCAGCATTGCTAATTAATAGTAAGCAAACAATTACTCAGCCGTGTACTATTGGTAAACAAAATTTATTTTTGTAAATTATAATTTCAATCTGGAGTAGTTGATAATTATGTTGTTTTAGTAATTAAAATAAAAAAGGTCGTAGAAAAAGTATAGCATTCTACTTGCATGTAATGGCTATTACTCACTCTGGTGAATTACGACACTCGCCTACGGCTCGTATCGCAAACTTCATCATCGAGAGTAATAGCGATCATTACATGCTCGTTGAATAATATACCATTATTTAACTAATTTTACACATTTTACTTCGATTTTACATCACAAGGATAGCAAGTTACTTACACTAAATTTGTGTTTGGCTTGTCTTCATATAATAATATTAGGGTAGCGGGTACTTTTTAGTAGCCCAGAAAATCTTTATGATTTATTTGAGCTGCTCCTATTTCTCAGAGGTAATTTATAGTAGCCCAGAAGTTTAAAATAGAATACAGGATATTTATTTAAATATTTTTTTGTACATTTTACCTTGATTTCACATTTCAAGCGTAGAAAGTTTACTTACACTAAATTTTTGTTTGGTTTTGTCAGAATATTAAAAAATTTTATTCATTGAATTTTAGATGAGGAGGGGCAAACTGAAGGTCAAAATAATATTACAGAAACCATTGTGGAGGTGCATAGCCCTCCAGCTTCACTAAATAATACAGAAAATGAGATCCAATGCAATTTGAGCATAATTGAAGATTTGGGGGCAAGTGAAGAGCTACAACAAGTGGATACCTATTGAGGAGTCGCAACAACAGACAGAAGATTTTTTCATTAGAGAGATACCTACACAAAAAGAATATATTTCTCTAAATATGAGTAACTTAATTGGGAAGATCCATTAAAAACTAACCTTAATGCTTCTGAAATGTTGCCAGATGTAGCAAAAAGGCTAAACTATCATCTTTCCAAAGGCTTAGAGGAAAGTATTGTGGGAAAACTTACAGAAAAATTCCTACCTGCTACAAACTGCGAAATACTTTGCCCACCTCAGTTGAACCCGGAGATTTTATCTGCCATAAAAGATAAAAATAAAATTAGGGAAGATAAATACTTGCAAACTATGCAAACCATTTTAGCTGCAAGTATTATGGCCCTTTCTAAAAAGGTCGAATTGGGACTAAACGAAAAATGGAATATCGAAACAATTGCCAATTCTATAAACCTCAATATAGAAGTGTTTTATAAGATGTAATTGCACAGAAGATTTTTGCTCAGTTCTTCATTAAATTTAAAATTTAAGAAATTATTAGACGAGCAACCTGTAGATAAATATTTATTTTGGGGAGAATTTGATTGAAATGTTGAAAGAAAGAAAAGATACAAGATCAGCAGCTTTCCAAGTCAGCTCTATAATGATGCCACAAAAAGCCACTTTATATCCGGCGACCGCGCCACAACGCCAAGCTGTTTTTTCCACTCAGCATCCAACAAGAGTTCTTCCAGAATCTGACAACTTCAATCAGCAGCGTTTAAACTTCAATCTAGCCTCGAACAGACCAAGATTTCGACAAAGCCAGTACCCAAATCACACTCAACCAACATCGAGATACAAACAGTCGAGCCGACAACAGCACCAAAACCCAACCAGAACAACCAGGAGGTCATACTAAAGGTAAATAAAAAATCAGCAAGAAATGTGGCTAATTATATTAAAAACTAGAAAAAGATTACTTCAGACAACAAAGTTTTAAGTTGGGTCCAAGGTTTTTAATATTTTATTTAAAACAATATCGTCTCAAGAGAGAGCACCAAAAGTTTTCATAGACCCAAATGAGTAGTATGATTTAGCTATAAACCAATTACTTGAAAAGGGAGCTATTTCTCGTTCTTCATTCTTCACATACAAGAGGGCAATTCCTTTCTTCATATTTTCTAGTGCCCAAAAAGTACGGAAGTCATAGATTTGTTTTAAATTGAAAACAGTTAAATTGCTTTATAGAAGCCCCACATTTTAAGTTGGAAGACTATAGGTCAATTCTCAAACTCATTTTCAAGGGTTGTTTTATGGCAAAAGTAGATTTAAAAGATGCCCATTTTGCTAATCCTGATCATGAAAATTAAAAAAAATATTTAAAATTTGAGTACAAAAATTTTCTATATCATTTCAACTGCTTACCATTTGGTTTGAATATCTCGCCTTTTATATTTACGAAAACTTTAAAACCAACCTTAAACAATCTAAGAACAAGAGACTTTACTTCTGTCATTTTTTTAGATCACACGTTACTGATTTTAAAATCATATTTAGAATATAAAGAAAATATTGTTGAAACTTGTTCTACATTTTCCCGCCTGGGATTTACTATAAATAAAGAAAAAAGTATACTTTCACCCACACAAATTAAAACTTTTCTTGGGTTTACGTTTGATTCTAATAAAATGATATATTTTGCACCTGCTTATAAAAAAGAAAAAATAATTAATAGTATTTAGACCATCAAAAATAAAAGTACATGTAAGATAAGATCATTTTCAGCTTTAATCGATCAGTTGGTAGCAGTTTGTCCTTCAGTTAAATATGGAAAATTATACTTAAAAAATTTAGAAAAAGAAAAGTGGCTTGCTCTTTCTAAAACTAATAGTTTTAACACAAAAATGACCATACCTAAATACTTGGAAAACGATTTCAATTAATTGGTGGTTAAATAACATACCAATTAGTGAACAAAATATAAAAGAACCTAATTATGTACTTGACATATTTTATGATGCATCTCTTTTAACACAGGGAGCATGCTGTAATGATAACAAAACTCATGGTTTTTGGAGTTATGAACAGCAAGAACTACATATAAATGTACTTGAGTTATTGGCAGCATATAATGGCTTGAAATCATTTTCCAATGAATATAGGAATATTTTGCTAAGAAAAATATTTTGCTAAGAATAGATAATACAACAGCTATATCTTGTATTAACAAGATGGGGAGTGTGCAATACTCTAATCTTAACAACATTTGCAGAGAAATTTGGCAATACTGTGAAAATGGGAATTTAAAAATATTTGTATCTTATATCAGTACAAATGAAAATATTATTGCTGACTCAGAGTCAAGATCTTTGAAAAGAGAAACAGAGTATTCTTTAAGTGATAATTGTGTTAATATAATTTTTAAGCCGCTTCATATTCCAGAAATCGATTTGTTTGCCACATATCTTAACAAAAAATGTGCAAGGTATGTATCTTGGAAACCTGACCCCGAATCGGAGAAAGATGATGCCTTCACTCTAAATTGGCATGGATTAAAATTTTATGCTTTTCCACCTTTTGCTATTATTCTGTGGCTGGTTTTCGGGATGCAAAGTAGTCGGGGCACACTTTAAACTATTTTATTAGTTTATTTACAACAAACTACATACTAAAACAAGTAAGAAAACTATGACAGTTCTTTTCGGAGTTTTTGAATGTGTTCTGACAGACGTCGGTTAATCAATCTCCTCTTCTTTCCCCAGTCGGTCAACACATATGTGGTCGTAGGTTAACTGTCAATCTGCCACAGGGCTCCCCTCC
The DNA here is from genome assembly GCF_917563875.1 of Diabrotica virgifera virgifera. Lineage (NCBI taxonomy): Eukaryota > Metazoa > Arthropoda > Insecta > Coleoptera > Chrysomelidae > Diabrotica > Diabrotica virgifera. The sequence continues at coordinate 118,129,486 of NC_065448.1, forward strand.
AGTGAGGAACCTACTGGTTTCGAACGGCTATGTTGACCTGTGTTTCTCATCAGACGGTTGGCATATGCATGTTCTTCCTGCACCTGTTGGGCCGCTGGAATATATGCTGGTTTTAGTCGGTCCATGGAAATTCGCTGAGGAACATTTTTGACATCCACAGTTAGAAACTTGTCACTTCGTTCTATCACTCTGAACGGGCCTGTATAGTGAGGTGTAAGCGGAGGCTTTACTTTATCAGTCCGCACAAACACATGACTCGTAGTCTGCAGATCCGGATGGACAAAGGCAATGCGGACTGAGTGGTTGCTCGTCGGTACAGGCCGCAATGCTCCCATGGTCTGACGTAGTCGTTGGACAAAACTGTGATCGTCGGGTGTAGCAGCACTAGGGATAAGCAGCTGTCCAGGGAGACATACTGTGGTACCATACACTAACTCGGAGGCTGTACCCGCAATGTCCTGTTTGAAAGTATTTCGAAGGCTTAGCCTGACCAGAGGGAGGGCGTCAACCCACGATACTGTGTCCGCGGCGATGAGAGCAGCCTTGAGGGTTCGGTGGAAACGTTCAATACATCCATTTGACTGTGGGTGGTAGGCAGTGGTTTTAATATGTTGTACACCTAGCAATCTATTGAGCTGGCGACATAAGTGGCTCTCAAATTGCCTACCTCGATGCGTTGTTATGGTTGCTGGCACACCAAACCGAGATATCCATCCCTCAAGGAGCTTCTGCGCAACAACTTCGGCTGTAATTTCCGGGATAGGTATGGCCTCGGGCCATCTCGTGAAACGATCGATGATTGTGAGCAGGTATCGAAAGTTCTGATTTGTTGGAAGTGGGCCCACAATGTCGACATGTATGTGTGCGAATCGATCGTCTGGCATTCCTATAGGTATCACAGGTGTAACAGTGTGACGTCCAATTTTGGCACGTTGACATTGGATGCACTCTCGTGACCACTGCTTGACTTGGCGATTCATGTTATGCCACACAAAGCGTTCGGCAATCATTCGTAATGTAGCAGCATGTCCTGGGTGGGACTGCGTGTGGAACTTCAGGAAAACGTCTCTCTGGAACACAGCTGGCACATAAACTCGTATACGACCATCTTGGACTGAACAATAAATAGGTCGTTGGCTATCTGGTAGAACTATTCGCTGAAGTTGTAAGGAGCTAGCAGGATCGTTCAGAGTCTGTTGGAGAGTCTCATCTGTAGTCTGAGCTTCGGATAGCCGGTTATAGTCAATGGTAATGGGTGTTGTGGCAGCGTCTACTTCGGGTCGTGAGAGAAAATCGGCAACGATATTGGCTGCACCCTGAATATGTCGAATGTCGGTCGAGAATTGTCCAATAAATTCTAGTTGGCGTATCTGTCGTGGAGACTGCCGCTCATGTCGCTGTTGGAAGGCAAACGTTAAAGACTTGTGGTCAGTATAAATGGTAAACGGCATGCCCTCAAGAAAATGGCGGAAGTGATGTATGCCACTGAATATGGCCAGCAACTCTCGGTCATAAGTGCTATAGTTTCGCTCCGTCTTAGAAAGCTTTCTAGAGAAGAAAGCGATGGGTTGTAGATGTTCACCTATAAGCTGTTGCAAAACACCGCCGATGGCAACATCTGAGGCATCAAATGATATGTTCAATTGGGAATTCGGTGCTGGGAAAACCAATTCAGTCGACGCGGCCAAGAGTTCTTTGACTTTGGAGAAAGCTGCTGCAGCTGCTGGTGTTAATGTCAGTTCTTGTTCTTTTTCTTTTGCTGAGACAGTATGTCCGTTAATGGCATTAGTTCATTCGCAGCATTTAGTAACCAACGTCTGTAGAAATTGAGCATACCCATAAACCTTCTTAGCTGTCGATAGGTCGTAGGTTGTGGAAAGTTGTGAATTGCGCCTACTTTAGCCGGCAATGGACAAACGCCAGTTGGGGAGACCGTGGCACCCAGGAAGTTTACTTCACTTTCACGGAATTTTGATTTATCCTTGTTGATTTGAAGACCATTTGCTTCCAGAATCCGTAGTACTGATGCCAGGTGTTTCTCGTGCTCGGTATCAGTCTCCGAGGCAACCAAAATATCGTCGATGTATACATGCACATATGGGCATTCTCGAAAAAGGTGATCGAGGTACCTCTGGAACGTCTGGGCAGCATTTCGCAAACCGAATGGCATTCGGAGAAACTCGTAAAGCCCAAAGGGGGTTATTACAGCCGTCTTTTGTACATCCTTCGGGTGGACTGGAATTTGGTAAAAAGCACGTACCAAATCAATACAAGAGAAAATTCTCTTTCCATGTAGCTGGTTAGCAAAATCCTGGATGTGCGGTATTGGGTAGCGATCTGGTTTGGTCATGGCATTTAGACGGCGGAAATCTCCACAGGCTCGCCATCGTCCATTGGACTTCTTAACCAAGTGAAGCGGACTAGCCCAAGATGACTTTGATGGTCGAATAATGCCTGCCGGCATCAGCTTGTTGAATTCTGCTCGTGCAGCTTGAAAACGATCTGGTGGAAGTCTTCGTGGCTTAGAAAATACTGGTGTACCTCGAGTCTCAATATAGTGCTGGACCCTTTCAGTATCCTCTGGTATAGTGGCTGCCGGACGATCGTAAGGATGGGCAGTGGATAGGCCTACTTCTGGTACTTTAACACGACGAGACACACAGGTAATACTGCTTGACATATTTGAGCTTACTAGTCGTTTGTTTCTCATGTCAACACTAATGCCATAATGTGTCAGAAAATCGGCTCTTAGTGTGGGTGTGGTGACATCTGCGACTACAAATTTCCATGTTACAGGTTGGTCTAGACCAAGGTTTAGTGAAAGTTGTCTCTGCCCATACGTTTGGATGCACGATCCGGTGGCAGAATATAGGCATACAGTGCTGGGCCGAGTCGCAGTGCAGATTTTACGTGGAAGCACACTCAGGTCTGCCCCTGTATCAATAAGGAACTGAAGTTGGAGAACACTATCGGTAATGAAGAGGCGGCGTGGTATGTGAGGGGCTGGAGTGGCCGCCATTACTGCGCCCTTTCGTCGTTTTTTGTAAAACTGCAGGGTGGTCTACATTTCTTTGCTTGTGCACCAAATCTTCGATGGTAGTAACACTGCTCGTCAGATGATGACTTGGTACTCTTGACCATTTGAATATGTTGCCGTTCTTCAGCTACAGCTAATCTGTTGGATAAAGCGCTCACTTGGACATTCAATGCAGCCACTGCTTTGTCTAAGGTAGGGCTTTCGGTAACAGCCATGACTGGAAAACTGGAACATCGGAGGTACTTACCGGCTTTCTTAGCAAGCTCTTCTAGATCTCCATCAAGAACAGCTATAACACTTCGAACCGAAGGTGGTAGGCGGTCCAACCAAAAATGTTTTAGAACTTGTGTACTAATGCTATCCGTGGCCAGAGCTTGCATTCTGTGGAGTAGTTGAGTGGGTTTTAAGTCACCCAGAGTGAGCTCCATTAATCTGTGGATCCTTTCATCTGAGCTAATGCCATACCTTTCGAGAAGGCGAGCTTTCAGTTGTGTACAGGCATTGCCAGCAGTTGGATTCTTTACAATATCCGCCACTTCTATTAGTATGTCACTGTTTAAACTAGCAACAGTATGATCGAATTTGAAGTTGTCAGATGTTATTTTGGCTTGTCGGAACTGCGCCTCCAGCCGAAGAAACCATTGTTCTGGTTCATTGCGCCAAAACTCTGGAGCTTTTATGCCTACCCGTGCAATTATTGGGTGATCATTGCCTTCGTATGGTGTAGCATTATCGTTTGGCATTGTTTGGTCGTTATCTGTCATAATGTCACCAATGTGGCCGGTTTGCGGGATGCAAAGTAGTCGGGGCACACTTTAAACTATTTTATTAGTTTTTTTATAACAAACTACATACTAAAACAAGTAAGAAAACTATGACAGTTCTTTTCGGAGTTTCTGAATATGTTCTGACAGACGTCGGTTAATCAATCTCCTCTTCTTTCCCCAGTCGGTCAACACATATGTGGTCGTAGGTTAACTGTCAATCTGCCACAATTCCAAGAGTTTTAGAAAAAATCATATTTATGTGACAAAGCAGTAGGAATTGTGGTAGTACCAGAATGGCCAAATCAGCCTTGGTATTCAACCTTTAATAAACTGATATCAATCAAAAAGATAATTTTAGGATCTAATAAAAATTTAATTTTGAACCCTTTTGTCAGGCAAGCTTTTTTAAGAAAAGGTATTCCTGAGGATTCCATCGCAATTATGATTGCATCTGTTACAACAAAAACACTAAACTTATATGATACAGTTTTCAAGAGATGATGGAGGTATAGTATTGAAACAAATATTGACCCTTTTGCTTATGAATTATCGAATATTATTAATTTCATTAAATCTATCGTAGATCAGGATTATACATATAGCTCTATAAACATTCATAGAGCTGCATTGGCATTGATAATAGATATCCCAGAAAATCATAAAAACATTTTAAAAATTTTTTACAAAGGTATATAATATAATCTCAAACCTTCATTGCCCAAATATTTTCTTTTTCTTTTTTCTTTTTTTTTTTCATTTTTGGCTTGGACTATGGTCATTCAGCCAGTCTCAATCAAAAGTAAATGTATTAAAGATATTGCCAATTAGTGAAACTTGGTTATTATAATATTATTACAATTTTTTTACTTCTTATTTACCTACTCATTACAGCTAATGTACATACTATGTTAATAAATATAAATATATTATACTACTTATAGTCCAGAAAGCCACTGCGCATCCGCTAGGAAAAATATTCTAATTCGGATTTTTTGCACAATCATACTCAAAAAGGACTCCTTTTAACAAATTTGCATGTTGCCAGGACCAAAAGGTGGTCAAACATTTTTTAAACGTTTTTTTTTTGTTTTTTTCCTAAAATTATCTTTTTTCCATGGAAAAAAGTTTTTTTTAGGTTTTTTGGATTATTCCAGACAGAAAAGGTCTTTAGTGACTTTTCTCTAAAAGTTATAGTTTTTGACATATAAGCGATTAAAAATTGAAAAATTGCGAAATCGGCCATTTTTAACCCTCAAAAACTATGTGAAAATCTAAAAATTTGAATGTTGCCAAGGTAGGCAGATATTCTGTATACATCGATTGATGAAATCCTGAAGAGTTTTTTGCAATACAATATTCAAAACTCCTTTGTTTTTTGATTGCTAATCAAGCATGCGCGACACTATTTTCCACCGACAGTATGGTGCAAATGAAAGGAATAAATTCGTTCTTTCGTAAATCGGCGACTTTAAGGAAAAATCCCGAAACAGATCGATTTTTATTTTTAAGTTATGATATTGTGGCATATATGGTATACTAGTGACGTCATCCGTCTGGGCGTGATGACGTAATCGATGATTTTTTTAAATAAGAATAGGGGTCGCGTGGTAGCTCATTTGAAAGGTTCTTCATTTCTCTATTTAGTAATGTAAACATTTACATAATTATTTTTTACAGGGTGTCCTTCTACTTCTTTTTTCTCAAATAATTTAATTAAATAAAAATTTTTTGGACACCCTGTATCATTAATTATGTAAATGGTTATATTACTGAATATAGAATTGAAGAACCTTTCCAATAAGCTAGCACATGGCCCCTATTCTCATTTAAAAAAAATTATCGATTACGTCATTACCTCCAGAAGGATGATGTCACTAGTATACCATATATGCCACAATATCATAACTTAAAAATAAAAATCGAACTGTTTCGGGATTTTTCCTTAAAGTCGCCGGTTTACGAAATAACGAATTTATTCCTTTCGTTTGCACCATACTTTCGGTGGGAAATAGTGTCGCGCACGCTTGATTAGCAATTAAAAAATAAAGGAGTTTTGAATATTGTATTGCAAAAAACTCATCGGGATTTCATCAATCGATGTTTAAAGAATATCTATCTACCTTGGCAACATTCAAATTTTCAGGTTTTCACATAGTTTTTGAGGGTTAAAAATGGCCGATTTCGCAATTTTTCAATTTTTAATCGCTTATATGTCAAAAACTATCATTTTTAGAGAAAAGTCACTAAAGACCTTTTCTGTTTGGAATGATCCAAAAAACCTAAAAAAACTTGTTTCCATGCAAAAAAAATAATTTTAGGAAAAAAACAAAAAAAAAACGTTTAAAAAATTTTTGACCACCTTTTAGTCCTGGCAACATGCAAATTTGTTAAAAGGGGTCCTTTTTGAGTAAGATTGTGCAAAAAATACGAATTAGAATATTTTTCCTAGCGGATGCGCAGTGGCTTTCTGGACTATTAATGTTTATGAAGAACACATAGTGTATACATTTTACAAATAAAAATATTAATGTTAATATTAAAATAAATGCATTCTTTTTTGTATGTTATTTTAGTTTTTTTTGTTTTGTTTTTTTTTGTTTTGTTTTGTTTTTTTTTGTTTTTTTTTTTGTCACTGCGAAAGGATGTCAATCCGGTTCAACCCCGCGGAGGTTTAAATCCTCTTTGATTTTTTTCTTTAATTTTTTTTTTATTATTTATTATTAATTTTTTTATATATTTTTTTTGTTTCATGTTTTTATTTATATTTTTTTATTTTTTCTTATTTTTTTAATATTTTTTTAAACATATTTTACAAATACCTAAAACTAATTACAATAATATTTTACTATCCGACAAGAAAGATACCAAACAGTCAAAAATTTTCTTTTTATTCAGTGACAGAATAAAGAGAATATTTACAGGGAGTGGGATGTTCTGGTCTATAATTCTTTTAGTTAGGTGATTGGTTAGGTGTTTATGCTTTTTGCATCCAAAAAATATGTTTATTCAAATATCAATTTACTTGGTCACAGGTTGCAGACCCCATCCCTAATAAAAATTCAAAATATTTAAATGGATCAAGATAAAATTGAGATTTTGATACAAGATAGGATAAAGACTTCTTCGAAAAATAAAAATCAACCTATTTTAAGATTTCCCTATTTTAAAGAAAAACCACAGTTGTGTGCAGCATCGACTTTATGTCACTATTTAGAGATTTCTAAAAACATTCGTCCTCAATCAGAGGACAAGTTGTTTATAACTATAAAAAAACCATATAAAGCAGTATCTACGCAGACTTTGAGTAGATGGCTAAAAGATGTTTTAAAATTATGTAACATAGACACCATTATTTTTAACCCTCCGTTAGTCGCTAGGATAAACGGAACATCAAGAGTCGCTACGGTGTCAGAGACCGACAATTAAAAAAAAATAGTTATTGCTATAAAATTCATACAAATACTTTATATTGTGTATAGGAATGACTGAAAAATATTCTTGAAAATGTTTTATTGAAAAACAACAGATATAAAATGAAAAACCCTAGTATAACAATGTACATGTACATATTGTTATTTGTAATATAAAAATATTCGCTAGGAACCATTTTCCATAATTCCAAAAAACGTTTTTTTCCAGTTATGCCAATAAAGTAATAACCACACCGTTAGTCGCTACGGAGTCTTGCACCGAAAATAGCTATAAAACTCACACAAATGTACCCAAGTAGGTAACTAACACGAGGTTAGTTGATAGAAAGAGGTACAGAAAGTGGCGATAGAAAAAACCAGTTATTTTGTAAATCCCGAATGAATAATTCTGTTGTCGGTGTGTGACACCGATAGCGACTCACGGAGGGTTAAAGGGTATAGTCAGGACTGCCTTATCCATGGTCTACGGTGGGATCGATCCTTGCCAGTAGACCAGATCTTTAGACGGACGAACATGGGTATTATAATCTTTTCGATGGTGGAACTCGGAATTGTCTGTAAATTTAATGTTGTTTTTTGATTGGAATGTGTCTAAAGATATTCAACTTCTCATCTTTACTGATGAGCCCAGAGAGGTTGAAGAGGGCGAAACACATTTCTAAGAACTGATGTTTGGATCTTTGATTCTATTCAAAAAAATTTTCCCAGCCCGAAATGGTGGATGTGTGAATTGTTCGTAGGGGGATTCTTCCACATTCTCTATTTCATCTGTTTGATTTCATACGACTGGTCGTTAAACCATTAACCTTGGATCTTTTGATCACTGAGTGTGTTTCAAAGATCTACATCTTCTGTTTTTAAACATATATTTTACTTACTTTAAGTAATTAGGGAATTAAAACTTGAGACTGTCATTGTCAGATTTGCCGTAGATTTACGCTCCTGCTATGTCTGGGTCTCGAATGTTGTTTTTTAATTGGAATGTGTCTAAAGATATTCAACCTCTCATCTTTACTGATGAACCCAGAGAGGTTGAAGAGGGCGAAACACATTTCTAAGAACTAGTGTTTGGATCTTTGATTCTATTCAAAAAAATTTTCCCAGCCCGAAATGATGGATGTGTGAATTGTTCGTAGGGGGATTTTTCCACATTCTCTATTTCATCTGTTTGATATATATATATATATATATATATATATATATATATATATATATATATATATATATATATATATATACAGTAGTGCAGTGAGTAGTGAAGTAGTGAGTGTAGTGTCTGGAGCCTCAGGAGACTGAGACCTCGGAAGCCCTGAAGATGACGTCAGAGAGGACGTCGAAATATGGGTCTAGAAACCAACCCGGAAGCCTGGTGAGTTTATTTTTAATATTAATTATTTTATTGAGTTTAGCTTTAAGTTTCATATATATATATATATATATATATATATATATATATATATATATATATATGAAATGGATAATTGCATTTTAGTTGGATTCGAACCTCACCGGAGCCCGACTAGTTTCGAGTCATGTCAACTCGTCATCAGGGGACACTAGGTGAGTTTTCGAATTCAAGCAAAATGCAATTATTACTTGGTGGATTTATAGTGGTGGATTATATTATATATAATTTTTAGACCTACCCATTCGGGTGTAGGTAACGACGCTATTTAAGGGTGATCCAAAGTAGTTTTTACGTCATTTCATAACTTTAGACGGAACATGGATTCACTGGTATACACCAGAAACCAAGAAATAGTCGAAAGAGTGGACAGCACCCGGCGAACGTGCTCCGAAGAAAGCTAAGACTGTCCAATCGGCAGGATAGGTGATGGCCAGAATTTTCTGGGATTCACAAGGTGTGATCTATATGGACTACTTGAATAAGGGCAAAACGATCACAGGGCCCTATTATGCCGAATTATTGGGCCGATTCGAAGCCGAATTGAAGAAATAACGACCTCATTTGGCAAGGAAAATGTGCTCTTTCACCATGACAACGCACCGGCTCACATATGCGCCGTCGCCATGGCCAAATTGGTCGAATTTGGCAACGAACTGTTGCCCCATCCACCCTATTCTCCAGATTCGACCTCGTGCGACTACTATTTGTTTCCAAACTTGAAAAAGACACTCGCTAGGCAGAAATTTAAGTCGAATGAGGAGTTCATCGCTGCCACGGAAGCCTATTTTGCAGACCTCGAGAAAAGGTATTTTTCAGACGGGTTAAAGAAGTTGGAGCATCGCTGGGTCAAGTGTATCGAGCTAAAAGGAGACTATGTAGAGAAATAAATTGCCACTTTTCCAAAATTTTCCTTTTTCTTTTGTAGGCTAAGTACTTATCGGACTGCCCACTCTGATTTTAAGGAAGGTTTTCAGTGTGTGGCTTATTAATGCAATTGTCCGATAGCCATTGCAATCTTTAGCATTTGTGATTTTTGGAATCGTTACAAAAGTTGAGGGAAGCCATTTTTTGGGTATGTGTCCTGTCTTGTATATGGAGTTAAAAGGGTCTACCAAGACATCAATATTATCTTCATCAATTATCTTCAATAGTTCAATTGGTATTTCATCGGGTCCTGGAGATTTTTTACCTTTTGTGTGTTTTATGGCATAAATAACTTCCTCTTTCATTATTTCTGCTCCCGTGGATTCTCCGTTAACTTCTAATTGTTCTACTTTTTGGTGATAAAATAGGTGTTTCCTTTTTTGGTGATAAAAATGTATATTTTCCATCTACGTACTTTGTCTTGCGTTTCAGTTATAGTGGTACCATCTGCATTTGTTAATATCCCGATTGGTTTGTTACGATTTCCTGAAATCATTTCTTTAACCTTCATGTGGGTGTTGAAAGTGTCATACCTTGCCTCACATTCCTCAATTTCTTGACGTTTAATGGACATCCATGTTTCCTTAGCTTGTTTTATTTTCTGTTTTATTTGTTTATTAATTTCTTGATATTTAATTTTATCTTTGTTTTTATGTATTCTTCATTCGTCCATCTTTTCGAGAATTTCTTGTGCATGCAAATAAGATCTGCTATGCACTAAATAAAACAATATTTGAAAAGCAAGAAATAGATAAAGAAATAAAACTGAAGGTATACAATGCAATATCTGTACCAACTTTAAATATGCAAGTGAGACATGGGTAAACAATGCAAAAATAGACAGTACAATAAACGCAGCGGAGATGAAGCAGCTGAGAAAAATAGAAGGAAAAACGAAATTGGACAGAATAAGAAATGAAGTTATTAGACAAAAACTGAAACAAGAATCGATAATAACCAAGATCCAAAAAAGAAAATTAAAATGGTATGGACACATTAACAGGATGGATCAAGGAAGACTACCAAGGCAGGTGATCAAATCAAAAAGATATGGTAAAAGAAGGAAAGGGAGGCCAAGGAAGAGATGGATCGATCAGATTATAGAAATTGGACAGGAAAAAAGAAAAACACTTCAACAAATGAAAGAGTTAGCAAAGGACCCCAAGCAATGGATAGAAGATGAATAAAACCTCCGACGCCCCTGAGGGGCATAAGGAGTTTCGAGAAAGAAGAAGAGTAATGCATATTTTTGAAAAACAATTATGATTTAAAAAAATTAGAAATTCTAAAATTATCGTAATTTTCATTTTCTTTTGATACTCCAAAAATACTCAATATACGTAAAAACTGATATATGTATAACCAAATTCTAGTTTTTTCTGTATCAAATATTTTACCTTTTTACTATTTCTGTAGGGTAACAAAAAATAGCCGAGATAGAAACGTGTAAAGCTTAAATTTTACTGCGAGAACCATGTAATCGGGACCATTTAACCTTTTATTTTAAAAAAAGTAAGGGTTTTAAAAGATTAAATTCAACGTGGTTTAATAACCATTAAAATTAACTTTCAAATTGTTTCCACGCAAACCTGATATCGTAAAAATTAACGGAGTTATTAAAAAAACAATAACTTTTTTAAAAATTTTTAAAAGATAAATTCTGAAAAATATTTTCTGCATAAATTTTAATGCTATCAGCTTGTTCGGGGCTCATTTGATAGTTATTTCTAAATAATTTGACAAATGTTTAATAAAGTTATGTCATAAAATGCATAATTTTCCCGTTATTTAAGCTTGAAATTTAGCTATAACTCACTTTCATTTAACATTAAAAGGTTTTTTCACTAAGGAGTTTATTTTATTTTTTTATTAGCTTCAATTTTGGTAATAATAACTTTTTTGTAAAATCTTATAGTTTTTGAGTTATTTATGAAAAATCGGTTAAAAACATGCATTTTTCTCACGAAATGAAAATCTTTGATCTTGAATCACTCAAAAAGTTTTGAATTATTTTAATAAATTTATATAACAAATTCTGCTTAGAATTTGTCCTTTTATCGAATTATGGGGTTATTTTTAATAAAATAATTTTCACTCCCGAGACGGGGCATCCACTCCTAGGGTAAAAGCGCAAGTTGGCACCATGTCACCTTTGTTCCTTGAGATATCCTCTAACCACTCACCTATTTTCATGCAAATTGACCGAGGTTCAACGAAATCGGAGGTAATAGCTCATATCCACCTTCAGTGACTGCACTAATTCTTCTTTAAATAGTAAGATAAGTATGTCAATTGGTGATTTTATTGTGGTATCCAAATCACCCTTTAAGTCAATGCATTCATGGATGAATGATGTATCTTGGTCATAATTTTGTTTCAAATTTTCATCTTCTTTAAAAATTTCTTCATTGCTTAATTCTGGCAAATATGTTAATAACACGAAAACGTTGATAAATAAGTCGATAAGATTCCAGACATCTATTCAGGTCTCTTATCGGAGAGCACGAAAAGCCGTCGGTCCCCCTGGGCTAGTGTACATCGGCACTAGTTACTTAAAACAGGGTTAAAGATGTAAATGGCGCCGGAACTATCCGAAAGGATCTCCCCGGCAAAAATGCCATACGATATTATTATTATCGGAGTGTCGATTATAATATAGAATGTGTGGATCTTCATCTCATCACTAGCTGAAAAGCTTGGTTCATCATCGACCCCTCGTCAAATTGAATTTTTCTTTTTCTCTTTCTGATTTGTTTATATGTTTAATTTGGGCACAATATTTTTGGCTTCCTTGCGGTAAAGTCATTTGAAAGAGCTTCACACTCTTTAATGACAGAACCCAGATCCATAATTTTTATATAAAAATATTTTTTTGTACAGTATTTTTGCCGCCCTCTCATAATTTGCCGCCCTAGGCAATTGCCTGTATTGCTTGACAATGGCAAGTGAGATCTTGCCGAAACGTCGTCAAAATAATGGTTTTTCTCAAAACCAAAATTATTCAACGCGGAGTCAAACCCGGAAAACAACAGACAGCACATATAGCTCCCGCAGAAACTTCAAGTGTAACACACACACACATATATATATATATATATATATATATATATATCTATATATATATATATATATATATATTGATGCACGTTAAGTTGTGACTTCCGGTATACAGAAGAGGCTGTCCGACTTCCACCTTTTCTACTAGGAATTATTTTTTAAAAATTGTGTATTTGGTAAAAGGAGGGCTTATAAAATGGATCTACCTATTGAGGGGAAAGGATTTACCAAAATAAATTTTGTATATATATACGTATATACCGAAGCGTACAGCATACGTTATGGCTTCCATATATAGGGTAGTTCAAGGCGCGTTGTCACTTCCAGCGGTGTTGTCATATTTTGAAAGTCACAACGACTCTTCTGCTAGATTTGCCTCCTATTTTGAGCGTAATGTGTGATCTTTTGAAACTTTTACTGTGAATACAGTTGTCTGTGTTTTAAAGTTGTCTATTTAAATTAAAATATTGATATTCTTTTGATTATACAGGTTTACAAAAAAATACATTTCGGACTATTTGACGAAACCATATGACTAGGGGGGTTTTTGGGGTCGCTGGTTACGAATCCGGGGTTCGCTAACCTCTATCACGTCAGGTAAAGGTTATTTCAAGGACAAATCAAGATAAATCGACAGTCGCTCTGAAAAAGTATATTAGGAGGGTTTTGGGGTCGCTTATAACGAATCCCGGATCCGCTGACCTCTATCACGTGTAGCTGAAGGTCATTTCGAGGTCAAATCAAGATAAATCAACACAATCGCTGTGAAAAAGTATATTAGGGTGTTTTTGGGGGTCCCTGATCACAAAACTGGGGCCCGTTGAGCTCAACCACGTCAGGTAAAGGCCATTTCAAGGTCAAATCAATTTTGTTAGCTCCTCCTGATTTGAACTTGAAATGACCTTTACATGACGTAGTAGAGCTCAACGGACCGCAGTTTTCATGATCAGCGACCCCAAAACTCCCTATACTTTCAGAGCAATTGTGTCAATTTATGTTGATTTGACCTTAAAATGACGTTGAACTAGACGAGATAGAGGTCAGCGGACTCCGGATTCATCTTCAGCGACCCCAAGAACCCCCTAATATACTTTTTCAGAGCGACTGTCGATTTATCTTGATTTGACCTTGAAATGACCTTTACCTGACGCGATAGAGGTGAGCAGACCCCGGATTTGTGATCAGCCACTCCAAAAACCCCCTTGTCATATGGTTTCGTCAAATTGTCCGAAATTTAGTTTTTTTGTAAACCTGTGTTATTTATGATAATATGATTGATATTTATTTTAACAAAAATACTAATATATTATTATTGCTGTAAAATGGATTTATTGGAATTAATTAAAAAAGTGTTAATAGTAAGTCATTTATTTATGAAAATTATATCAAAAATGTTAATAAATAAATTTGAACTTATAGAAAATTTTAATATTTTAGATTTTATTACAGGCACCGTCCTTTTAATTTTTGATGTACCAATAATAATATGTAATAAAAAATTAAATGGCTAAACCCTCCAGGTGGGGATTACCCGCTAAAAAGCTATCTAGATCCATCTTTTTCGAGCAGATTTTTCCCAATCTGCTACTCGATACTATTGACTATGCTTCTCCATTTCTTTCTATCCTCTTTTGTTTTTCTGCTAGTCTCTAATTCCTGCCCTATATAAATCTTCCTTTAATTCCTGTAACCATTTATTCTAGTTCCTCCGCGTCTCCTTCTAACTCCGGGTCTCCATTGTAAAATTGAGTTTATAGTTGTTGCGCTACCTGCTCTCCATATATGACCCAACAATCCAACTCTGTGCCCAAATCTGAAAATCTGGAATAATATCTACCCGGGTCGAAACATTTTTTTTAATATATGAAAATAGTTATTTATGAAACGGAGTGAGTGCTATACATCGCGTAAGTTCGCAAAAAGTACTTCACGCACAATTTCATACAATATTTTATCTACGATAAACAAATAAAAATACTGTAACTCTTCGTCACTGGAATTCATTTCTATTCTACAATTCTTAGAACTGTGACATATAAAGATTCTAATTTCTTTCAAACCACAAAACTGTCAAATTTTTTTTTTGTAATTTATTGCTCATTATGTCATCTAGGTGTATCTAGATGTACATCAAACGAACTTTTCAGAGCAGCCGTCTCCAAGGTCCGAATAGCTATGATGATTGCCGACCTCCTTCGCGGAGATGGCACTTGAAAGAATATTTAATTATATGAAAGTGTGTCAAAAACAGTGAGAAAAAGTAAATCCCATTTAAAATACATTGTTACTTCATGCTTACTTTAAAGCACTGCTATCTATAATGACAGTTTTCACAAACTAAAAATTTATATATTATAATATGACATAGAGTAGATAAAAGTCATTTATTAATTATTAATTGATTATAGTCAGAAGAAAATTAGATCATGCACCCCTTGTTTTTTATAATTGTTAACATACTAAATTACATATCCAATAATTATTGTTATCCATTAAATATATCGATGCAGATCGGCCTTATATCGGATCCTCTTCTATTAGTCCGTTCGCTGACGGTAAAATATTGCAAAACCCATAAATTTTAAAAAACCACTTAAGATTGACATGAAATTTGGCATACACATAGGTAACATATCAAAGAAGAAAACTGATATTGTGCCGATGTTTTCTTTGGCCAAGCAGACATTCCGTTAACATTTTTAGTCACAACATAATATCAATGTTACAGTATTATTAGAGCAACGCGTTATGGTGTCACATTTCTTTTAATGACCGACACACAAAATATTTTAATGACGGATCCCACACTAGAACCAGATTTTTATTACCTACTGCTGATAAGGTAAAGAGTTATCAAATATCAATCGTTGTCATCTCTGTGTTAATTTGAAATAATAAAATATAAATATTGTAGTTTTGTATTCTAAAATATTTGGAAAAAAAATCTATGTATTTTTTTTTTCATTTAGGTACACATCATTTTAAGGGATTGTCCGGAATAGGTCTGGATCCCGCGTATGAAAAAAAAGTTAATTAATAGCAAGCTGAAAATTTGTTAATAGCTTAAGGGTGTTTAGTCGGAAAAACTTTGATACATGAGAACACTGGAACAGGGGAAGTTGTAATTGTGGAACAGGTTAAAAATTTGGAACAGTCAGACGACGAAAACGGCACATGTATTTTGTCCGACAGAACAGACTTAAACTCTCCGAACAGAGATTAAACTCTCATGCAAAAATCAGACTGCTATTTATCACTAAATGGGCGTTTTAATGAGTGGAACATGTAGAATATGTCAAATGACAGGAATTATGACAGGTCATAAATAGCAGTCTGATTTTTGCATGAGAGTTTATTCTCTGTTCGGAGAGTTTAAGTCTATTCTGTCGGACAAAATAAATGTGCCGTTTTCGTGGTGTGACCGTTCCAAATTTTTAACCTGTTCCACAATTAAAACTGCCCCTGTTCCAGTGTTCCCATATATCAAAGTTTATCCGACTAGACACCCTTAAGCTATTAACAAATTTTCAGCTTGCTATTAATCAACTTTTTTTTCATACGCGGGATCCAGACCTAGAAGAGTACAGGCTCAGTATATCGGCAAATGAATTTTGTTTTAAATACCGTCCGTATAGAGGAGGTGCTCGTTGAGGATAGGCGCAAAATCTTAGTCCAGTGCTAATTAAATGCATTAATTTTTTTTCGAATTCTGAGAAAACTAATAAGTATTTTTGAAAAATTTAAACGCAGAATGGAAGCTTACATTATTACCGAGGGCAGAAAGTCCCTGAAAACTTATATAATGTTTATTTTAATAACTTATATACCTAATATATGTTTATTTTAATAAAGATAATGGGATGAAAAAACAAGAGAAAAGTTAGTGTGATTTTTAATTTCGAATATTTCATTCAAAAGAAACTTTTTTTTATTCTAAGGGATTTTCGGTCCCCCGTAATAATGTTATCTTTCATTCTGGGTGTATGTTTTAAAAAATATTTATTAGTTTTCTCAGGATTCGAAAAAAATAAATGTATTTAAATAGCATTGGACAGAGATTTTGCGCCTACCCCCTTAAGAGAGAGTTTACTGTATTTTATATTATTACTAGAATTTATTACTTTAAACTTTTTATCGCTCTTGATTAATTTTATCGTGTATTTAATTCCATTCAATTGTAATTGTACATTCAATTTTTTTGTAATTTTTACACGTTTTATTACTTTCGAAATAACAATAACTATAAAATCGATTTTTCAGCCTACTTGGGTCAAAAAAATACACAATTTTCGGAAATTTCGTTAAATGAGAACATTTACCTACATTTCTTGTATTTAAGCTTTTAATAAGATTTTTAAAAATAATTTAGATTATTTAATAGATACATTCACCGGCACGAAAAACGGGCACCCCAAAAAATGGGTCATTTTTGATGGCTCGTATCTCCTAAACCTATTCTCCGATTTAAGTATTTCTTTAATATGTTATAGCCTTATTCTTTAACTATATCGCTGTAATAATATTGTTTCTAGACAGGTAAATTATCATTGTATACTGGGCGTACCAATCAAACTGGTTTTTTTGTTTCAATTTTCACAACACTCTGTGGAATATTCTAGCCTTTATACAATATTGAAATTAAAACCCAACTATAGCCCCAGGTTTTCTTAATGTTCTGTTTGTTATTCATTCGCTTATGTTGGATAATAAAAAAGTTAGGGACTTTAACAATTAAACATGTTCTTTATCAATACATGGTGTTTCTAAATAAGTGCGACAAACTTTAAGGGGTAATTCTGCATGAAAAAATAATGATCGTTTACTTGATAAAGCTATGTCCGCAAATGCTTGCAAATATAAAATTATTTTGCCAAACGATCATTATTTTTTCATGCAGAAATTACTCCTTAAAATTTGTCGCACTTATATTTAGAAACACCTGTATCGATAAAGAACATGGCTAGTTGTTAAAGACCTTAACTTTTTTATTATCCAACGTAAGCGAATGAATAAAAAAACAGAATGTTAATAAAACCTGGAGCTATAGTTAGGCTTTAATTTAAATATTTTATAAAGGCTAGAATATTCCACAGGGTGTTGTGAAAATTGAGAAAAAAACCCAGTTTGATTGGTACACCCGGTATACAATGAAAATTTACCTGTCTATCAACAATGTTATCATAGGTATATTGTTAAATAATAAGGCTATAACATATTAAAAACATTACTTAAATCGGACCAAAGGTTTGGGAGATACGAGACATCAAAAATTACCCATTTTTTTAGGGTGCCCGTTTTTCGTGCCGGTGAGTGTAGATTAAATTAGAAGTTCATTGTAAAAAAGGAAGTAAACAAAAACACGAGAAAAATGAATTTATATAAGTAAATAGGTAAGTAAATATTATAGATTGAAATAAGTACAGAAATTATATAATTATAGAGATATATAATCACTTATTGTACCTTCATTTAAGGCTAACTTTAAAAGTAAAGCAGATCTGCTATTATTCATGTTTAAAAACAAAAGGCACACAAAACACTAAGTACGATTAGGACCGCGAATCTACAACAGATAAATGTCTGGAAACCGTTACACAGGGTTGCCAAAAAACGGAAGTCACACCGAGCGGTGTGGTATACGGAAGACGCTACGCGTTGTGTACATAACCTGTATAGTAGCACGGGAGCGACACTAGCGCTGGTGATATACCGTCGAACTAAAATCTGATCTTATGAGTATGTTAGATACGATATGACTTCCAGCGAAATTTTTAATATAAGCCTTCTGATACCATCTAGTAGCCAAATTCGTAAAAATATAGGCAAAACGTTGTTACTTCCGAAATCGGAAGTCATAACGGTATATATGAAGTAACAACGTATTACGAGAATCTACTTTGGAAGTCACATGGATACATGTATCAATATATATATATATATATATATATATATATATATATATATATATATATATATATATATATATATATATATATATATAGCAATTAATGTAACCAATGTAACAAAAAGAAGATGAAAACTTCTGTTGGAGTGAAAGTAAAAAGATAGATATACTCCAACAGAAGTAAGGAAAAAATAAAGAAAAGACTAGATAACTAAATAGTTAAATGTAAGCTATGGGACAAATATATGAGACATAATATGTAGAGATATAGATGTAAAGAAAAGGGTGAAGTGGCTTCTACGTTGAGAAGCCGCAATAGGAAAAATACTACTTTGCAGTAGTACTGAAGAAAGGGGGATTAGAAGGGATAATACGGATAGCAGTAGAAGTATGGAGAGACAGAGGTAAACTGAATAGGGTTGGCCAGCAAGAGATACAAGAGAACAACTTGACACTCAAGGATGGATACGGCTCGTTTGCATGCCTGTCGAATAACAGTAGCTCTATGTAGATAGTAATGATGACCTAAAAGATGAACTAATAAAATAATAATAATGTACTGAAGAGGAATGAAGATGAATAATTTCTAAAGACGAACAAGATAAATAAATCTAACAAATCATGGGCGCCATTAAAATGATCTTCGATCATTTTCCCAGGTATCTTACACTGCTGTCGAATATTACATATATTAAACCTGTAATAATGAACATAAAGGAATAATAAAAATAAATGATATACAAAATAAATAAATATTTATTAAAAATAACTACCAGATTTTTGACAATCTCTGAGTTACACAAAGTGCATATCCTGTGACTCTAATATGACAAAAGTTATACAAAAGTTATATTTGTGCTAACTACAATAACTAATCTGTTACAAAACTTAAAGGTATAAGTACCTCTTACTAACATATAGGGTACAACTCACATGAGTCCTCTTTACCAAATGGTTATAGTACGCTTGCTACTTACAACTAAATGAAACCGACAAAGATGAAAATAATACAAATAAATAGGCCCAAGCCTCACTAAGGGAAAATACAATAATGAAGTAAGTAAGTTAAGTATACAATGAATGAAATAGAAATGAAGTTGAGATAAATACCGACGATGACCTAAATTATCCGAACAAAAATGGAATAAAGCGAATAACAATAAAATATTTGGGAAACAAGCAAGTAATATTACAAAATAAATTTACCCGAATTACATAAACCAATATCAAAGCAATAATAAAGTATTAAAAACCTAATTTTCTCTAGGCTTATTCCTGTGCACAAGAAGTTACCGTAGATACAAAGTTTGGGAACCAAATACAATAATATACAAATATGTCATATTAAAAAAAAACCAGAGGTAAACTAAATCTGGAAAAAAATTAATTAACATAGTGCATTAAACCGAGAGTCTGAAATGTAAAAAAAAAACCAATGGTTACTAAAACACACTAATTGTTCCCAAACGAATCCCAATGATTCCTAAAAAGGTTGCGGTTGCATCCTAGAAAATGATGCACCAGGATGGTGCGACCCCATGACTCCTGTAGGCCCAGGTGCCAAGACGAAAACTGAGCTGGAACGCTCCCATAACTTGCTCCCAATCAGACATACTCCCATGATGACTTGGCTGTGGCTGTCTCAGGGCTTCTCAGGATGTTATAAGGGCTATGACTTAGTATATTTCTTCCAAATGGCTAAAAACATATCCTTCGTTTTATTTCTCATATAAACCGGTAAGCAAAAGTAAAGAGAAGAAGAAATAATCGAGGAAAACTTTTTAGAAGCAATAACATAGAAAAAAACATCCATTAAAAATGGAACAAAAACTAATCTCAGGTAACCTTGAACTATTTTGAGTGTAAAGACATGAAGAAATAATTACCTTGACTGTGAAATTTGAAGATGATTTATCTGAGGGAATATGATGTTTGTAAAAATATATTGAATTTATAAAAATATTGGATGTTCAATAAATTTAAAACCTGCAGAAAAATGATAAGTATTTCCAATATTAATTGAGAATTGCATGTTTGGTTATGTCTAACCAAAAAATATATTAATATATAATTTTCCTTGAATGATTATTCATATATATATATATATATATATATATATATATATATATATATATATATATTTACGAATTATTTGCAAACAATCTACCTACTTGTTTTGGTAATGAAACCTGTATGGCCTTCCACTTTGAAGGCACTAGATGGCGCCCGGTATTTAAAATAAAATACCTAGAACGCCGAAAACAAGAGGCAATAATTGCTGCTTTCTACTTTAACAAAAGTATGAAAATAATGTGTAAATAATATACGAAATTAACATTCACACCTCCGTCTCTCCTACCATTCGTAGACCGGTTTCTGCATTATTGCGTCATCAGTACGACTTTATAGGAAAGACGAAGATGAGAACATTCCTTTCGTATATCTGAGGCCGCGATGCAGCCAAAAAGTCCTTCAAAGACTGGTGCAATCTGAATTATTTGCAAACAATCTACCTACTTGTTTTGGTAATGAAACCTGTATGGCCTTCCACTTTGAAGGCACTAGATGGCGCCCGGTATTTAAAATAAAATACCTAGAACGCCGAAAACAAGAGGCAATAATTGCTGCTTTCTACTTTAACAAAAGTATGAAAATAATGTGTAAATAATATACGAAATTAACATTCACACCTCCGTCTCTCCTACCATTCGTAGACCGGTTTCTGCATTATTGCGTCATCAGTACGACTGTATTGCCTCTTGTTTTCGGCGTTCTAGGTATTTTATTTTAAATACCGGGCGCCATCTAGTGCCTTCAAAGTGGAAGGCCATACAGGTTTCATTACCAAAACAAGTAGGTAGATTGTTTGCAAATAATTCAGATTGCACCAGTCTTTGAAGGACTTTTTGGCTGCATCGCGGCCTCAGATATACGAAAGGAATGTTCTCATCTTCGTCTTTCCTATAAAGTCGTACTGATGACGCAATAATGCAGAAACCGGTCTACGAATGGTAGGAGAGACGGAGGTGTGAATGTTAATTTCGTATATTATTTACACATTATTTTCATACTTTTGTTAAAGTAGAAAGCAGCAATTATTGCCTCTTGTTTTCGGCGTTCTAGGTATTTTATTTTAAATACCGGGCGCCATCTAGTGCCTTCAAAGTGGAAGGCCATACAGGTTTCATTACCAAAACAAGTAGGTAGATTGTTTGCAAATAATTCAGATTGCACCAGTCTTTGAAGGACTTTTTGGCTGCATCGCGGCCTCAGATATACGAAAGGAATGTTCTCATCTTCGTCTTTCCTATAAAGTCGTACTGATGACGCAATAATGCAGAAACCGGTCTACGAATGGTAGGAGAGACGGGGGTGTGAATGTTAATTTCGTATATTATTTACACATTATTTTCATACTTTTGTTAAAGTAGAAAGCAGCAATTATTGCCTCTTGTTTTCGGCGTTCTAGGTATTTTATTTTAAATACCGGGCGCCATCTAGTGCCTTCAAAGTGGAAGGCCATACAGGTTTCATTACCAAAACAAGTAGGTAGATTGTTTGCAAATAATTCAGATTGCACCAGTCTTTGAAGGACTTTTTGGCTGCATCGCGGCCTCAGATATACGAAAGGAATGTTCTCATCTTCGTCTTTCCTATAAAGTCGTACTGATGACGCAATAATGCAGAAACCGGTCTACGAATGGTAGGAGAGACGGAGGTGTGAATGTTAATTTCGTATATTATTTACACATTATTTTCATACTTTTGTTAAAGTAGAAAGCAGCAATTATTGCCTCTTGTTTTCGGCGTTCTAGGTATTTTATTTTAAATACCGGGCGCCATCTTGTGCCTTCAAAGTGGAAGGCCATAAAGGTTTCATTACCAAAACAAGTAGGTAGATTGTTTGCAAATAATTCAGATTGCACCAGTCTTGAAGGACTTTTTGGCTGCATCGCGGCCTCAGATATACGAAAGGAATGTTCTCATCTTCGTCTTTCCTATAAAGTCGTACTGATGACGCAATAATGCAGAAACCGGTCTACGAATGGTAGGAGAGACGGAGGTGTGAATGTTAATTTCGTATATTATTTACATATATATTTATATATATATTTATATATATATTTATATATATATTTATATATATATATATATATATATATATATATATATATATATATATATATTTACAAATATATATATATATATATATATATATATATATATATATATAAACAAAAGATGTAGATCTTTGAAACACACTCAGTGATCAAAAGATCCACAGGTACTGGTTTAACGACCACTCGTATGAAATCAAACAAATGAAATAGAGAATATATATATATATATATATATATATATATATATATATATATATATATATAAAATGATGTTAGATAATCGAGTACAAATATAAAAATAAATAATCAAAATCATTGGCTAATACTCGTAAAGTGAATGTGAATTTAGTTGGAAATATATAAAATGATGAAGGGTCATCATTCCATACATTTCTGTGCAACTATATACCCCGGTGTTTCGGCCTATTTGGGCCTCGTCAGTATAGTGTAGCAAGTCAAAAAAGTTGTTTGTTAACTTGTAAAAGGATTACTACAGGAGCAAGTTTACCATTTTTGGTCAGATTGTTAGAAGAGCCGCAGTCGCAAGGCTACAACTAACATTGCCAAGGAGGTAAGGCTACCTGAGGAAATGAAAAGCCATAACATTATTAGATAAAATGATGTTAGATAATCGAGTACAAATATAAAAATAAATAATCAAAATCATTGGCTAATACTCGTAAAGTGAATGTGAATTTAGTTGAAAATATATAAAATGATGAAGGGTCATCATTCCGAATAGGCCGAAACACCGGTGTATATAGTTGCACAGAAATGTATGGAATGATGACCCTTCATCATTTTATATATTTCCAACTAAATTCACATTCACTTTACGAGTATTAGCCAATGATTTTGATTATTTATTTTTATATATGTACTCGATTATCTAACATCATTTTATCTAATAATGTTATGGCTTTTCATTTCCTCAGGTAGCCTTACCTCCTTGGCAATGTTAGTTGTAGCCTTGCGACTGCGGCTCTTCTAACAATCTGACCAAAAATGGTAACCTTGCTCCTGTAGTAATCCTTTTACAAGTTAACAAACAACTTTTTTGACTTGCTACACTATACTGACGAGGCCCAAATAGGCCGAAACACCGGTGTATATAGTTGCACAGAAATGTATGGAATGATGACCCTTCATCATTTTATATATTTCCAACTAAATTCACATTCACTTTACGAGTATTAGCCAATGATTTTGATTATTTATATATATATATATATATATATATATATATATATATATATATATATATATATATATATATATATATATATATATATATATATATATATATATATATATAATATATATATATATGAAAGTAACAGCGATTGCATTTTATTACACTTCCACCACCACCGACATTCTACACGACGTGTTTCAAGGTAATATCAACCTCTCGTCAGGAATGTCTAGGTGGACAGTCGAAGAGGAATAAAATGCATGGGGCCTTCCTGGTGATAATAAAACAACCAGACTTCAGTACACTAGGTACGACATCTATAGGAAATAAAACGAAAAGATTTCTCTGGTGTACAGAAGAAACCTTTTCCGTAGCGGCCGTGACCATGTGAATTCAAAGTCTTGATAAAGACGATGAAACGACAAAAGACACCTCTTTGTATCACAGATTTGTCTACAAAGCCTCGTTATTCGCTACGCATTCGTCAATACGGAGAAACCGTGGTAATATGAAAGAAACGGCGATTGCATTTATTACACTTCGACCACCACCGACATTCTACACGACGTGTTTCAAGGTAATATCAACCTCTCGTTAGGAATGTCTAGGTGGACAGTCGAAGCGGAATAAAATGCATGGGGCCTTCCTGGTGATAATAAAACAACCAGACCTCAGTACACTAGGTTGGACATCTATATGAAATAAAACGAAAAGATTTCTCTGGTGTGCAGAAGAAACCTTTTCCGTAGCGGCCGTGACCATGTGAATTCAAAGTCTTGATAAAGACGATGAAACGACAAAAGATACCTCTTTGTATCACAGATTTGTCTACAAAGCCACGTTATTCGCTACGCATTCGTCAATACGGAGAAACCGTGGTAATATGAAAGAAACGGCGATTGCATTTTATTACACTTCGACCACCACCGACATTCTACACGACGTGTTTCAAGGTAATATCAACTTCTCGTCAGGAATATCTAGGTGGACAGTCCGAAGCGGAATAAAATGCATGGGGCCTTCCTGGTGATAATAAAACAACCAGACTTCAGTACACTAGGTACGACATCTATATGAAATAAAACGAAAAGATTTCTCTGGTGTACAGAAGAAACCTTTTCCGTAGCGGCTGTGACCATGTGAATTCAAAGTCTTGATAAAGACGATGAAACGACAAAAGATACCTCTTTGTATCACAGATTTGTCTACAAAGCCACGTTATTCGCTAGGCATTCGTCAATACGGAGAAACCGTGGTAATATGAAAGAAACGGCGATTGCATTTTATTACACTTCGACCACCACCGACATTCTACACGACGTGTTTCAAGGTAATACACGTATGAAACATATGAAACACGTCGTGTAGAATGTCGGTGGTGGTCGAAGTGTAATAAAATGCAATCGCCGTTTCTTTCATATTACCACGGTTTCTCCGTATTGACGAATGCGTAGCGAATAACGTGGCTTTGTAGACAAATCTGTGATACAAAGAGGTATCTTTTGTCGTTTCATCGTCTTTATCAAGACTTTGAATTCACATGGTCACGGCCGCTACGGAAAAGGTTTCTTCTGTACACCAGAGAAATCTTTTCGTTTTATTTCCTATAGATGTCGTACCTAGTGTACTGAAGTCTGGTTGTTTTATTATCACCAGGAAGGCCCCATGCATTTTATTCCGCTTCGACTGTCCACCTAGACATTCCTGACGAGAGGTTGATATTACCTTGAAACACGTCGTGTAGAATGTCGGTGGTGGTCGAAGTGTAATAAAATGCAATCGCCGTTTCTTTCATATTACCACGGTTTCTCCGTATTGACGAATGCCTAGCGAATAACGTGGCTTTGTAGACAAATCTGTGATACAAAGAGGTATCTTTTGTCGTTTCTTCGTCTTTATCAAGACTTTGAATTCACATGGTCACGGCCGCTACGGAAAAGGTTTCTTCTGTACACCAGAGAAATCTTTTCGTTTTATTTCATATATATATATATATATATATATATATATATATATATATATATGAAACACTAACACCAAAGTGTTTTACCAACACCAAGGTGTTTTACCAACACCAAAGACCAAAATATCGTTAGAAAGCCAAGGTGTATACGAGATTCCGTGTGGGGATTGTGGAAAGTCGTACATTGGACAGACCAACCGAAGAATCCAGGTAAGACGAGAAGAACACCGAAATGCTATCGAAAGGGGAGAAACCACGTCATCCCTGGCTCATCATGTCGCAAATACAGGACACACAATAAACCTGAACCAAACAACGATGTTAGCTAACATCGAAATAAAAAGAAAACGGGAAATCAGAGAATCGATAGAAATTGAAAGAAATCCCAACGGCTTAAACCAAAGAGATGATGCGCAACGGCTTCCTACAACTTGGAAAACGGTATTGAAGAAAAAGACCAAAATAAATCAGACCGCAACATCCACGCGTAACATCCCGCCGACGACTGCAACCTACACCGGACCAATAACAAGAGCCAGAGTTCGCGCAGGGCAAGCAGCATCAGGATCAACTACATAAGCGACGGTATCGTGAGTAAAAATTCAGTTTACTTCAGGCAGCAGCGAGAAGCGGAACTACCTGACTTGACAATGGCAAGTGAGATCTTGCCGAAACGTCGTCAAAATAATGGTTTTTATCAAAACCAAAATTATTCAACGCGGAGTCAAACCCGGAAAACAACAGAAAGCATATATATATATATATATATATATATATATATATATATATATATATATATATTTATGCACATATATCAAAGTGAGGTCCTGACATTACGCGCACTTAGTGAGGACCGGTAGAAAACGTAGACATAATCGTTTCAACTCTTCATAGTGACCTTGACAAGTAAATAGCAATTAAAAAATGACGAGTATACACAAAAAAAATTACGTATATGTGCCCCGTATTGTTCAAGTATATTGCCACCCAAGTGAGGCCATTATACGCAGCTATTAAAGTGAGACTGTATATACTTTTTCGTTATGCGCACAAAGTGAGAACAACTTTACGTGTATATTTCCTTACAGCTCATCAAGTGAGGACCATACAGTGTTGTCGATAAATATGAGATTAATCGTTTCTACTGCCTTTTTCTGTATAACACAGTAAGAATTATTATTGTTTCGATGTTTCAGTCACTTGTAGTTATAAGAAGATGTGGACTCTTTGTTCTTGCTCGTACTGTTTGTTAATTTTATAACATTTTAGTACCTCAGCATTAAATCACGGTAGCCTTATCGGAGACTAGCGTTAATAAAGAAATAGTTTTATATTTTTTAATAATTTACGTTAAAGATGGATAGGAAAGCAAGAATTTTGAAAATAGCGTTAGTTGAGAACAATAATAATCAAAATGGAGGACAGAGTGATAGTTCAGTTATGTGAAATTTATATTGAACTTAACATATAAATATAAAAGCCCGACTTTTGATCTAAGGGGAACACAGTTTTTACGGTACATACATATCTGTCATTTGTCAACCCCCTCCCTTCCATTTCCCCCACCCCTTATTTTTAAATAGGGAAGAGGGGCGTGTGCTAGCTCATTTGAAAGGATATTCAATTCTCTATCCAGTATTATTAACATTGACATAATTATCTATACAGAGTGTATTTTAGTATAGGTACTGTTGCCCCTGTCGATTTTCATTTTGAAATGAAAATTTTAGAACCTTAATTTTAGTATACAAGATGATTTACTTAATTTAATTAAACTTAATGTACCTTTTTTACTGACTTAATTTTACAGTTATTCCACTAGATGGCAAATACAGTGAATATTTGCATATGTTTTATTTCGAATAATCATTTTAATATAGTTTTAGTTTTCTATTTTCTCTGAAAATTTTTGCAAGCTTCTTGTTCTTATACTTAAAATCATGTCACTACAAATTTATACGAGACTACATATTAAGAGTATAGAAAGTATTATAATATATGACATACATGCTTTTTTCCATTTATTGAAGATATTTCACCTTATCCTGAAACAATGCAATGTGACCAAGTGTCCTCAACTAAAAAAATATATCCCACTATTTTGATATTAAATGTATATTTTGTACTATAAACCGTATTGAAATAGATTGCAACATGTGTGCGTGGTTGGGATATTGACCTAAGGCTTCATTCACCTAATCTTATTTACCTTTGATTCTTATAACAATAAATAAAATTGATTAACATTTTATATCAATATTATTAGTGTTTTTAAACAATATCAGTATGATATATCAGTATGATTAAGTCAAGATAAACAATACTATAACAGAAAGCTTTGAGGTCAAACAAGGACTGCGACAGGGTGATCCATTATCGCCTATAATGTTTAGCATATTATTAGAAAAGGTTATACAGGAATCAAACATTAATAGAACAGGTCTGATCTACCACAAAAAACATCAGTGCTTGGCATTCGCAGACGATTTGGTAATCTTGGCTAGGAGCAAAATAGAACTTATAGAAACACTCATGAAACTCGAGGAGAGGGCAGCAACCAAAGGATTGTATATAAATGAAGCAAAAACAAAGTATATGGAATGGACAAATAAGCAATTCGTTCGGGGGCAATACATAACAATGACAACAGCGAAGGGAACACAGTATAAATTCGAAGAAGTTGAGAGATTTGAGTACTTAAGAACTGTCTTCACAAGAGATCCTAACTGTGAAGAAAAAATACAAAAGAGAATTATGTCGGACAACCGCGCTATATTTGCTTTTAATGGGTTGTTAAGAAGTAAACATATATCACGAAGAGCAAAACTAAGAATTTACAAGACCGTAATAAGGCCGATAGTAACGTATGCTTCTGAAACATGGGTCACAACAAAAAACATCAAGAGTTGTTATTAGTTTGGGAGAGGAAAATGCTGCGCAAAATCTTCGGTGGGAAAAACTTAAATGGACAATGGGTAATAAGAACAAATAAGGAACTAACTGAGCTCTATCAAGATCTTAACATACTAGCAGTAATTAAGGCGCAAAGACTTAGATGGTTGGGCCATGTGCAGAGGATGATTCCATCTAGAATTCCCAGAATGGTACTATCTAGTGCATTGGCAGGGAAAAGACGAAGAGGAAGACCGAGGTCACGATGGAGTAATGGAGTTAGAGAAGATATGAGAAGAATTAACTTAAGGAACTGGGAAACAAAAGCGACTGACAAAAGGGAGTGGAAAAGAATAGTACATCAAGCCATGGGCCTACTAGGCTCGTAGTGCTTACATATTATAATATCAGTTTTCTAATATTATCCAGTTCCATATCCAGTTCCGAATCCAGTGGTTATATTTCTTCCGTATTGTTTAGTTTCGCTTCCAGTGATTGTATTTTTTTTCTCGTTTTTTTTTTGAAATATTTATTTATTATTTTATTACTATATTTTTTTATTGTGCTCATAATAGATTGCAACATTGTCTACAGACATGAATGCAGTAACAATAAATAAAAAAATCGGAGATCCACACCCCGGATTTGAAATCGAAACCTCTGCTTTACGAATCCGAGATCCGAGGTCTACCCACTAGGTCACTAGGCTATCGCTCTTAGACAATATTTTTTCCTGAAACGGGGAACTTTTAAAGCCGGGTCTAGACTATGTAACAAAACATGCTAATAACAAAGTTGTACAACAAATTTGTTGTACAACTTTGTTATGTAACTTGTTAATAGCATGAGTATCCAGACTATATAACAAAAAACAAAACAACAACATGAGCATAAAGTTTGCAGCATTTTAGATGGATAGCTGGTGGGTTAGGTAGTATATAAAATTGCGTCATATAAGTATGGAGGATCTCTTCATAGCAACAGCAGCTTGTGTAATATTGTGGAGGCGACACCGGCGTGTTAAATTTATATTTTGGATGTGTCCTTCATTAGCAGCTCGAGCAAAATATAGGTAGTGGTACAGCTCTTTTAGCTGATCTGGAAAGAGATAACATAGACCCATCGACAGGAGACATTAAATGTGATGGCAGTTTTAAAAACTTCTTAAGAATAGAAAGTTCTGATTTTGAATTTCTTATAAATGAAATCGGCCATAAAATAGGCAGGAAAGACATTTCGAGATGCAATTCCAGTAAGAGAAAGATTAACAGTTATATTATTAGCAAAGTATATGAGTTCTTTGCAAAAACCCCAGTTGTCCTTTTTTTTCGGAAATGGACTTATGGCTTCTATGGATTGAAGGACTTATTACCTACGTTCCTTGCGTAAGAAACTTGCATTAAAATTACAGTAGTTCAAAATATAAGCGACAAAAATATAGGCGATTCCGCCTAAACCCCATATGTCAAGCGCAATTCCCTTCCAAACCATAGTTGTTATTGGTGTTTTTGCGGGAAACTTTATCGCTTGGCTGTCAGAACCGTGGGCTGTCAGTAGGTTTTTATAGGTTAAATATCCTTCGAATAGTTGTGTTGCGTGATATTATAAGTAAACACCATTTTTCGTTCATTTTTATTTTGGTTTATTACTATAAATATCGTTTTTCCTATAAATTAATAAAAAATTCCTGCAAAAACCCCATATGTCAAATGAATAAATGTCCTTCATAAATAAACAAAAGGAAAAAATAATGTTATTTATATTGTAAACTGTGTGTAATCATCAAAATAATAAATCACTAATTTGAGAATTTCCGTAAACTTAATAGGGTTCAATTAAATAACTTTTTTTTAAATATCTCCGATGTTGTAAAAAGTGACATATGGGGTTTTTGCAAAGAACGCCTCATATTTTTTAAACTTTTTACTCATTGTTTCAGAGAGGAAGTATAACATTTCTGTAGAATTTAATTCCTCAGTATTATCGTCTTCACCTGTTCATGATTGAGTGTCACTGTCTGTTTGAATTGGTGTAGCTGGAGAAGTAGCGGATGTAGGTGTAGTGGACGGAATAGAAAGGCTCAGATATATTGTATGATTGAGTGCCTGTTTGAGTAGCTGATGAAGCAGTCTGCATCTGTGTAGCGAATGAAGTGAATGTTACAGGTTTTATGTCTGAACACTCTGCTCTGTAGAGAATAGTATTTATGTCAAATTTAGAGTTGATTTTCACCGATTTGCTGTTAAGGTTCCGCGTACTGCTTTTCTTTTGTTGGCTTGAGTTATAGGCGTACGTGCATTGCATTAGTTTTAACTACAGTTTCTGTATCTATTTTCACTTCTATTTCAGTCTATTCATCGTGTTTTTTATTTGTTTTTTAAATCAATAAATGTAGCTCATCCCATAGCAATCCCATAATACTCGTTACTTACGAAATAGCTCAATTAAATGAGTAGTCAGTTCTTTCGACAATTTCATCGCGTAAATAACCCTACGTGAACAGAGCAAAGAAAAATCTAGCACAATCACTCCAGAATGAACAAGGCGATATGACTCCAACGGTTGCTGCTCGCGTAGGTACTATGCCAGAGAAATGTTTCAATAACATGTTTTTAGGTGTAGATCAGTCGCGGTGCGGTTTTATAACTTTCTTTGATGTTTACCGACATCTGTTGGATAACATAAAACATGCTATATAACCAGAAAAATGTTATACAACACTGTGTTTTAAAACTTGTTTATTTAAAATTTTAAACTTTGTTATTTAACATGTTTTGTTACATAGTCTGGACCCGGCTTAACGGTAACTTCTTATAGGTAATACACTACAATTTCTGAATATTTTTTCTGAAATCTATCGAATGGTACCAAACACGACCCCACGGAGGTGGGGGGGGGGGTTACTTTAAAATCTTAAATAGGAACTCCTTTTTTTTTATTTCAGATTTGGATTCTTTGCGTAAAAATAAGCAACTTTTATTCGAAACGTTTTTTCTAATTACGGATAGGTGGCGCTATAATCGGAGAAAACGGGTGTTGGAAATGGAAAATTAAATTAAAATATGGAAAGTCCCCACTAAAATGGAAAATTTTACTTAACTTTTTTGGTTTTAGAACCTAATAATCACAACCCAATAGGTCCCCAAAGCGCTCGAGTGACTGCACATTTAGCATACTTTGCTCCCCTACTATATATGTATTATAAATAATATGCGAAGTAATTATTAACCCAAACTGTCCCAAACAACCATAATTCAACTTTTATTTACTAATAAAGAACTGGATGAAAGTGTCACATCAGCTTTTATGAAACACATGAATATTTACATAAAAAGGTAAATGATCTGCTTGAAATCGATATTCCCAAAATCATCTAAAAATTGTTTATACTTGAGTACTTTGAGACTCTTGTATGAAATGTGAATACCGAAATACGATTAGGAATCTCCATTATGTAATTTTTAAATAATACATAATTCTTAGGAAATGAAAGGTATTATACAAATGTGTTAAAAAATACTACCTACTGAAATTTTTTGATGGCAATAAATGATGAATTGGTTTATCGAATTTATTTTTAAGGTGATACAGTAGCGATCAACAGGTAGCCAAAACGCGTTCCAAGATTGAGGCTGTAATTTTGAATATTTTTTCGAGATATTTGGCACACGTATTTGTAATATAATAAAGAATGGCGGTACAGAGCCCAATTTGAAAAATATATTAATATGTGGAAATTACTCTGTAAATAAATACAATATTAAAAAAACGAGTCTGTATCGCCATTAAGAAGAACAAAAAAATACACTTTCTTCAAATAAACTTTTTTATCAGATGCCTAGATTTTGTGTCATTTTGGAACTACTAATGAAATAAAAAAATTTAGTAGTTCCAAAATGACACAAAATCTAGGCATCGGATAAAAAAGTTTATTTGAAGAAAATGTATTTTTTTGTTCTTCTTAGTGGCGGTACAGGCTCGTTTTTTTAATATTGTATTTAATTACAGAGTAATTCCCACATATTAATATATTTTTTAAATTGGGCTCTGTACCGCCATTCTTTATTATATTACGAATACGTGTGCCACATATCTCGAAAAAATATTCAAAATTACAGCCGCAATCTTGGAACGCGTTTTCGCTACCTGTTGATCGCTACTGTTTCCTCTTAAGTAAAATATGTCATTTGGATATTTTTTTAAACTCCATAGATCCTAGGGACATGTCGGTAGATCGGTAGGATCATCACTTTTGGGAGTTTTGGGAATATCCCAATTGACAACGCAATATACACCGACGCCGTCTACAACGAGCGACGAATCAGAGATGCCAGATTGGGGTACTTTCGCCCATTTTTAGGGTAATTTGAAAGCACATGGGAAAATTTTTATAGGCTGAATTGGTTGGGGAATTTTTCGGGAGGAAAATTGAGCAAACTGAATTGCAATATAAATGTATTGTTATGATCTGCTTTTTATTAATTATATATTAATTATTATTTATCTGATTAATTATTTAATTGTCGCAAATCATACATAAAAATGAATAAAAAATCTCAGGGTGCCTTTTTATACTATAAAAAAAATCTAAATTATCTCACGTTATACTTATCTTCTCTCGTGGGTT
Source organism: Diabrotica virgifera virgifera (assembly GCF_917563875.1). Taxonomy (NCBI): domain Eukaryota; kingdom Metazoa; phylum Arthropoda; class Insecta; order Coleoptera; family Chrysomelidae; genus Diabrotica; species Diabrotica virgifera. The sequence goes on from NC_065448.1 coordinate 118,162,813, forward strand.
CAGTATCTCTTAGTTGATCCTAATCGGGATAAAATAGGGAAAAGAAATAAAGCAAAATATTAAAATAAACATACAGAATTGTCTTTTATTTGTCAAAATCAATACTCTAAACTCTATCAAATCTAAAACCTGTGGACACAGATGTCTGAATGAAATCTTTACCACTTAAATTTATTATAGTTAAAAAAAAAACAATTTATCGGTTTGTTCCCGATGACTTTGGTAAAACAAACTAAACAAAACAAATTTATGTATTCGCAAGATTAGCTATACTTCCTATTTACTTTTAGAAATATTGGAATTTTAATTCATATGCCTTTTACTCAAAATTTTAGTTTCCGAACATAAAAATATCTTTCACATAAGTTGACTGACCTTTTGCTTCACTCACTCTGATGTCTTCTCGTGACCCAAAACAGCTCTCCCTCGTTGACTATGTTAAAGGCTACTCATCAAAGCCCTCTCCGTTCTCCAGCTTCAAAACTATCAGCATACCAGCACCAATTCTCCAACAAGCCGGGCGTCTTTTGACACGTACTCGATTCAAACAAAACTCCAAAAATTCTCTGCTCTCCTTCTCACAATAATACAGAATCAAAGAGGTATTTCGTCTCAATTTGATCTGTCTCTCGTTCCACTTTTCAACACTATTCTCCACTATCAAACAGCCACTGGTATCTGCTAACTATCTATCCACTAAAACGTCGAACCGGTCCTCAGCGATGCCAAAAACATAATGACTTCCCCTTCAAACTCTCTTAATCATTGAAACTACTTTTCCCCTTCCACGTTGCCAAGAATCTGAAACATCGACTTTTCCATTCGACAAACAAAACAGTCACCCTCAATACCATTCCGACCATCCTAATTACCTTCTGAGAACTATACAACATTTACTCGTGTTGAAACAAAGATACTAAAATTCCAAACTTTCTCCTAAAACCACTTTTCTAGAAATTGATAATTACCTCTACCCTAAACAATCTTTTTCCATTTTAAATCAAAATACATCGTTATTTTCACTTTAATTATTCACAAAAGTGTTTAATGGTTCATCGGAAAGTTCATTAAAAAAAGAAATCCACTTACATCCAAACTAAATTCTAATAAATATTTACAGATCAATATACAGGGTGTATCAAATGTATGTGCCCGCGTTATTAAAAAAAAATTATTTTAATTTTTATTTTGCCTTTGATTGATAAAATTGAAAACACAATATTATGTAACACATAACATTATATTAACATTATAACCTATCGAGTATTTGCTTCTGATTAAAAAAACCGAAAAATGGTTTTTGGAACAACCGCTTTTTTTGACCAGTTATAACCGCCAGGTTAAACCGTAAGTAAAAAACCGGTATAACCGAAAACCGGTTTTTTGTTCAACAACCGCCATCCCTACCTTGGTTGTTACAAATACAGTTCGCTGGAATAAGTTTTACCCCCCTTATTAACTTATTTATTTTTAGCACATAAGAAAAACGCTCGGATAGGTCGATTTTTAAAATAATCATAGTATATTATAGCGTAAATGTTTCGAACTTTACGCGATCCCTCTTCTTCAGGTGACAGGCACAACTTTGATTTTTTTAAATAGGAAAGTAAGTACATCATGTGACACCTCATTTAAAGGCTTTTTTCTACAACCGTGTTAAAAATGCAATTTTTAGAACTCCATACGTGCGTTAAAAATGCTACTTTAAGGCAGGGCCGGTTTTAGGGTTCTGAGCGCCCCTGGCAAAATAAAATTTGGCGCCCCTTCATATAAGAATATACAAATTTACTGCAAATATAAAAAAAAATAGGAAAAAATCAAAATTTTACCATAAAGAACTATGTAAAAATATATTTATTTAAAAAAGAGTAGGATAGTTATTACTTACAACTTATCCAACATAGGGCATAGCATAGCGAGCACATTTTAAGTTCAAGCGACGAAGAAGCGAGGTAAAAGATAAATGCACATTATCAACAACCAGTAAAAAATGTGTATAAATAACTATTTAGATGGAAAATAAGCCACAATTAAATTGAAAAAAATAATTTTAATATCGTTTCGACGCCCAAATCGGGTGTCGTTGTCAAAATACTACTAAATTAAACAAAAATGTTGTTGCTTAGTAAAAAATTCGTCTAATAATTTATTTAATCTGACTCATTTATATCATTTAGTGTGTATAAATCTTCTACAAGACCAAAAAACATGTTGATTGTGCGCAAGATATAGCTGCATCCCCAATAACTAAATTGAGGGAGTGGCATCCACTTAGCATAAAATAACATGCGGATATTCTTTGCAAACGCGAGCTTGTACATCTTTATTTTTTCTCTTCCTTTTAGAGCCGTTGTGATATCCTTGGCCTTAGAATAATCTATGCAAATTCAAATAAAATCATTCATTATTTTTTTTATTATCTCATGAGCTTTTTATTATCTCTATGACTCGATACCTATAGAACCAAGCTATGGTTTTAGGTATCGAGTTACTAGGACAAACAATATGCTGCATACTAAAATTAAACCCGGTACTGTGGGATAAGAACATCAGTATAAAAACAAAAAGAAGAATATAATATAACACCATGACAAAAAGTATTCTGAATAATGGGTGTGAAAATTGAATAAAAAATACGAAAACCAAATGCAAAATAAGAGCAACAGACATCGAATACCTAAGTAGAAGCTGTAGAAGGGATAGAATAAATAACATAGAGATTAAGAAAATAATGGTAATGAATTCAAGGGATAATAGACAACATAGAACAAAAGAGATTAACCTGGTACGGACATGGCAGAAGAGCAGACCAAAATCGTTGATAAACAGAATAACAGATTGGAGCCCGATAGGAAGAAGGAAGAGAGACAGACCCCGAAAATCTTTTAGAGATAAAATGGACGAAGCAATATTAGAAAAGAAACCTGCAGGACTGGAAAAACAGAAAGAACTGAAAATAACGGTCAAGTGAAATAATACAGGAAAAACTATGGAAATCCAGGGTGGTCAAGAAAAAACAGGATGTTTCTAAATAAATGCAACAAACTTTAAAGGGTAATTCTATATGAAAAAATAATGACAGTTTGCTCTATAAGCGTATGTCAGCAAATACTTCGTTTCCGAGATATGGGGTGTTGACATTTTTCTTACAAACTGACGATTTCTTTATTGTTCTAAAACCGGTTCAGATATGCAAATGAAATTTGATGTGTTTTAAGAGGTAATTATTGCGCATTTTTTGACATAAAATTAATAATTTTATATCTACTGTTGAAATGGTGTGAATTTTTTTAAAGAAAAACATAGTACGCCACTGAGATATTTCAAATAACAAATCATTTTGGAATTACTCGTTCAATTTATGATATATACAAAAATCTATTATTCCTTTTTTTCATACGTCGTTCGTGCCGTTTTTATGCAAAAAGTGAAACATCTTAACGCGTACAAAGTATTCGAAATAAATTTCTATATATTCATATTATGAAAAAGAACTTGTCAATTCTAATTCATATAGATATACCTGGTTTGTTTTTTTTTTATTTCAAATTACACACCCACGGACACACGACAATGTTGATAAAGCAAAGTTTACAGAACAGGAAGACAAAACTATCTAACCATTGAGGCTATAATGACAAGTAGCAGTATAATAATATCACTGACTATTCATAAATTTGTTGATACTTCGTGAATCTGATCTTCGTGTATTTTAAGTATGTATGTATAACATTGTAATACCATAAAAGTGATAGGTATTACCTGACAAAAATGACCTTTAAAAGCCATAACAGTTTTTAGGTTGCATTATTTTTATTAGAGAATTTTTGTGAGCTAGAAATAGTTTTCTTATTGTTACAATTATTTAATATTAATTGTCTTAGGAGTAATCTTAGCCCAAAGATAATCTATAAAGTCCAAAAAAATAGTGAATGTAAAAAATATTATATTTTTTTTTGTTTAGCTAATGCCTCGACAACTAATGGCCATTGGCATGGTAGGTACGGTAATTTTGAACAGTTAGGTACCTAGTGTCATGTGTAAGTAGTGTGGATGTTGAGTAAGTGGCTCGTTACTTTGCAATGTCGACGTCATTGTCTTTGCAAAGAGACGCTAATTGTATCCGAACGTCTGCGGTCCCTCCGGTGAGAACCGATCCCACGAGGACAGAAACTATATTCATTTATTAATTTATAATAAATGAAAAATTTCCGACCCTGGTGAGATTCGAACCCACAACCTTTCGGATTTTTTCGATCCAAAGGCAGGCGCTCTTACCACTGAGCCACGGAGGGGGGTAAATATTATATTTATATATCAGCGTCTCTCAAAATTTGGCGCCCCCAAATTCTGGCGCCCCGGGCGGTCGCCCGGCTCGCCCGCCCCTTTATCCGGCGCTGCTTTAAGGCACTAGTGCTTTAAAATTTTTATGGCACTGCAATTCGTATTGATCGTATAGGCAATTTTGATGTAATGTCAAAAAAATATAAAAATGGAATGTCAGTCAAGTTCAAGTAAAAGTTTTTGTAGATATTGTCCTGTAATTACGTTTGTAGAAAAAACATTGCATGATATGCGTGTTAAAAAGTGCATTTTTAAGGCACTCATGTGAATTGCAGAACTCGCTGTCGCTCATTCTGCAAACTTTCACATGCGTGCCTTAAACGTGTACTTTTAACACTTATATCATAAATAACTATTGAAATACTGATTACAAAAATTTATAGTATTTTAAGCCTTTCTGAGAGCATATGCGCAAAAATTTCGCTCGAATTATTTTTAAATGCGTTCATTTTTTTCGAATACTGAGAAAACCTTAAGTATTTTTAAAAAATTTAAACGCAGAAAGAAATATTACTGTATTATCCATGGTCGAAAGTCCTTGAGAACTTCTATAATATTTATTTTAATAAGTCACAGGGGTGAAAAAAAATAGTCTGATTTTTAATTTTAAATATATGTTACAAAAGAAACTTTTTGTTCATTATAAGGGACTTTCTGCCTCGGGAATAATGTAGTCTTCTATTTTGCGTTTAAATATTTTAAAAATACCTATTAGTTATCTCAGGATTCGAAAAAAATAAATGCGTTTAAAAAGAACTCGACCGAAATTTTGCGCCTACGCTCTCAAAAAGGATTAAAGTATTAAACATTTTTGTACTGTTTGAATTTATGCGACGATTGACGATCCACTGTTTTAAAGATTGGTTGAACAGATGTTGCCAGTTGTATGGTCCTCACTATGTGTATCGTAAGTTATTCAACAGGGCATAGAATATACATGGTTAGAAAATATACGCCAAAGTCAGCGCCTCTATGCGGAAAATCTCTGAACTAAAAATTGATGTGGACCATACAAAGTGAGGTCCCACTTTTTTTTGTAAAAAAACAGTGTTTGCTATCAGTACATGTCTACGAAAAAGTCTTACATTGATTGACTAAGTGAGGTCCGTATACTGGACCTCACTTTGTACAGGACCTCACTTCAACCGCAGTTTCTTTTGATATGTGGCTCACTTCATACGCTGGGAGTAAATATATATATATATATATATATATATATATACATATATATATATATATATACATATATATTTATATATATACATATATATATATATATATATATATATATATATATATATATATATATATATATATATATATATATATATATATATATATATGTCTTCATATCAAGGCGAGATCCGTTTGTATCATAAGCTATACAAGATGAGATCCGTTTTGCAAGGCGAGATCCGATTTTGGATCTCACCTTGTATTCACGTGTATATAGTGACATCTCGATGTAACAATGGTTAGGGTACAAGGAAATCGATTTTTGTCTGGACCTCATTTTGCACCCCTTTTGGTGAATTTTATATTGCAGTGGTTCCACTAAATCCGCTGTAGAGGGCAGCGCGCGCGATCCGTTGTGTATATGGTAAATATATATTGTGCAGACAACCCGAGATCCGGTAAATTTGGAAACATCGCAAATGAATTTCACGGTCAGCTCTCTCACTCGGCTTATGTCTAGCTTGAATAAGAATGTTTACATTATTTAAGGGCTCTGTCCAGAAAGGCGATTGTCAAATATCTCGAGAACTAGACGGCATATCGAAAAAACTTTGGAATGCTTTTTGAATGGTTTTTCAAAATCTATATACTTATGCAATAGCAGGGTTCTTATTCTGCCTGCGAAAGCGGTGGGTGTAGCAACTTTGAATTTTCAACTGAAACACTTTATTTTTAATTAAATAGTTGAAATTTAGAATTAAAAATACACAACTTTTGTTTGAATCGATAATAGCTTCTTTAATCCAGTCGGAAGAGCTTCAAAATCGTCGTTTTGATGACATTTTTAGGGTTTAGGGGTACCTCAGGTAGTTAGCTTAAAACGTAAGAAATAAATTTGAATAGTTAATGTTTATTGATAAACAAAGCTCCAATTCTATTTTACTTCAACTCATTTTAAGGCTATTTCAATAAACTAATCGGTTCTTTTTTCAGTTTTTTGGTAAAACATTGTAACTTATAGACGAAAATTCTTAAAATCGGCTATTTTTCATTTAAATTGTCAATAAATAATTAAATTGAGAAAAAATTGGTCAGATTTACATAAATTTTGTTATTCCGTCCATATAGAAACTAAAACAATTGTTACGTAGTTACACTGAGGGCCGGTTGTTCGAACGCTAATCAACAATGATCATTATTAAATATTTAATTACTGTCACCAAAACTGTCAATGTCAACTTTGTTTGGGTTGCTGAAAACATAATTAATTACAATTATGAGATTTATTATTAATTATGTTAATAATTATTGTTATATTAATTGATTATAGTCTCAGAATTGTAATTAATTATGTTTTAACAATTGACATTGGCAGTAATTAATTATTTGATAATGATCATTGTTGATTAGCGTTCGAACAACCGGCCCTTAGTGTCATAAAAACCGTGTATTTTTACTCATTTCTTTGAGCTATTTCACGTAATATCGAGATATAAGTTGTATTTTTTACATAAGTTATATTAACGTTAAACTGACTTAATTTATAGTTTTATAAGCAACAATTAAGTATAGCGAAATTTATAAAACCTTGTTTAAATTGTTTTTCCACCCACCTCTACCGAAAGTATACTTTTCCGGACCTGATTGTAGGGAGCAAAGTTGTACTTTTCCTCCCTAGGGAGGAAAATATTTTTCCTCCCTAGGGAGGAAAAGTAAAAGTGACGTCATAGTATTTCATTCATGAAATATAACTTATTGACGCCCTGTGCAATATCTTTTTTTATTATTTAAGTATCTATACATTTTAACGTTTATTTATAAAACACCCAGTAGTTTGCAGAATGGTAAAAAACAGTAAATTGTTATTTTGATTTAACAATGTTTACATTAATAATTTTACTTATATTTGACAGTTGACAGTTATATTGTACCTACTTGTTAGTTTTAGTTTTAATAAATTTTGTTGGTTAGTTACATAAATAAATTAAGTAAAAATGAAAAAATGACTTGTTATTTGAGGAAGGTGGAAAAACCATATGTATAACATGGGAGTAAAGTGCCTTTTCCTCCCTTGAATGATTACTGCCCTCCGCTACGCGTCGGGCAGTAAACTTCATTCTCGGGAGGAAAAGTAGCACTTTCCTCCCTTGTTATACAAATAGCTATTACATGCTCTATAATGCGGTTATCTTAAATTTTGTTTTGAATGTTTTTCTTCTTACTGGTAGACAAAAAATGGCAAAATTTGCATTTTTGACATCAAATTGTTGATAACCAACATAGTTACTACTCAAAATATTAAAAAAACTAACCGTCGCTATAACAGGTTGCCTGGAAACCAGATGCAGAACAGTACCATAAATGTTTTAGACTTTTTAGCACTTTCTTTAAGTGAAATTTAAAATCATTTACCACCCATGTACACTCATTACGGAATCTGTTACAAGAATTTCAGCGATTTCAGCCATTTTTTCAAAATTTATTTGGATTTTCTCTAGTAATCCTTCCAAAAGACAATACATAAATGGTGAATACCTTTTACACCAACTTCAAGGAGGGTAATTTATACAGGTACATACCTGGAATTATTATATGGACCGTTCACTCTTGTTAGAGTATAGTTCGCTCAAATATGAGCTCTTTTAATCCATTTCACGCGGTAAATTAGTCCGCTTTTCCTTTAGGTCTTAGTTCATAGGTTGTGATGTTTTTTTGCCCACTCTACTATCTTCTTCCACTCTCTCCGGTCCTGAATCTTTTCTCTCCAGTTTGCAATTTCCATCTTTGATATATCGTCTAGCAGTTGATCTTCCCATCTAATTTTTGGTCTTCCTCTTGGTCTATTTTTTACTGGTTTCCAATTCATTATCTTCCTGATCAGTTCTTCTACCCCTCTTCTTTGTGTGTGCCCAAACCATCTGAGGCTTTGTGCTTTAATGAATTTTACTATATCTTCTCCTTTATTTATATTTATTATTTCATGGTTCATCAGCTTTCAATATTCCGCTGTTTCTGTCTTTACTGGGCCATGTATCCTTATAATTTTTCTCTTAATTATTTTTAACTTTTCTTCGTCTTTTTTCGTAAGGCACATTACTTCTGCTCCATAGGCTATCACTGATCTGATTGCTGCTGTGTATATTTTTGATTTTGTTTTTTTTGCTCAGGTTTTTGTCCTTGAGTAGTTGGTGATATTTCCAATATACTCTATTACCTGCTTTAATTCTGTCGTTTATCTCTATACTCCTTCCGTTTTTGCCGTCCACCATCACCCCCAGGTATTTGAAGCAATCTACTCTCTGTAATGTATTTTCACCTATCTTTATTTCTGCTATTCTGTTTACATTGTCTCGTGTGCTTATAAGATATTTTGTTTTATTCTGATTGATTATTAGTCCTCTCGTCTTTGCTTCTCTTACCAGGGTTAAAAGTGCCTCTTCTTTTTTTATCTCGTGCTACCAGTCCCAGTTCATCTGCATATCCTATGATCTGTGTTGAGCTTTGAATAATTGTCTTTTTCAGCCCTGTGTCCCTAATTACTCCTTCTAGAGCGATATTAAATAGTGTCGTTGACAGACTGTCTCCTTGTCTTACTTCAAGTTATATTTTGGTGTCATTTGTAACGCCCTCATTTGTTTTAACTTTTGCTGTTGAGTCTTTTATTGTCATTCTAGTTAGTCTTATTAATTTTGCCGGTATCTCCATTTTTTTCATTTCTTTTAATAATTGTTGTCTGTATATGCTGTTGAAGGCCTGTTGGAAGTCGATGAATAGTATATGTAATTCTATGTCATGTTCATAGCTTTTTTCAATTGTTTGTGTCAGTACGTGTATTGCATCTATTGTTGATCTTCCTTTGATCTATTGTTCTAAAACCCTGTTGATATGGTCCTATAATTTTTTCTGTGTATTGATTTAGTCGGTTTCTTATAATTGTGGTCAATATCTTATACGTTGTATTTAGTAGCATAATTGGTCTGTAGTTGCAGCACTTAGTTGGATCTTCTTTCTTAAAGATTGGTGCGATGTGTCCGTTTTTCCATTCTATGGGCATGCTTTCGTCCTTCCAAATTGTAACCATTAACTTGTGCATTCGCTTCGTGAGCTCCTCTCCGCCGTTGATGATCAGTTCGTTGTTGATTTCATCTGGCCCTGGCGTTTTGTTTACTTTTAGTTGTTTTAATACCTCCATGAATTGCTAATAAGTAGGTGCGACTTCCTCTTCATCTCTGTTATCTCTTATATCCTCATCCTCTGAATATGCCTTATTGTCGTTTTTGTATAGGTCCGTGAAATGTTTTTCCCAATCTTTTTTGTTTATTTTTGTGACAGATTTTTTGGTACTGTGTTGTTGTTTTATCTATTCGAACAATTTCTTGTTGTCTTTATTATTCGTTTCTAATTCTTGCATTTGTTCAGAGATCCATGTGTTCTTCTTTCTTCTATAGAGTTTCAATGCTTCTTGTTTTTCTTTTCTATATTGGTCCAGTTGTTCCTGTTCGGCACTTTGTAGCCATTTGTTTCTTGCGAGGTGCTTCAGTTGACTTTTTTGGTGACATTCCTCATCAAACCATTCTTTCGATTCTTTGTTTTTTTGGAATCCTATTATTTGTTCTGCTGTCTCTATTATGCTGTTCTTTATGTTTTTCCATTCTCCTTCTATTTCTATGTGCTCGTACTGACCCAATTTCTGTTCCAGTTGTTCTGTATATTGTTGCTTTGTTTCTTGCGTTTTCAGATTGGCTATATTCCATTTCCTCCTTTTTCCTTCCTTATGATTATTTGCTTTGATTATTTTCATCTTAAGTTTTGCTATCAACAATATGTGGTCAGTGCCTCCATTTGCCCCTCTATATGACCTTACGTCTTGTACTATTTGTGTCCACTTTTTCGAAATTAGAGTATGATTTATTTGGTTTCCATCCATTCTTCCTGGTATCATCCATGTTATTTTGTTTTCTTTTTTATGTTTATGCCCAGTACTAACTATATATGTATTTGTTGCTGCTGCTAGGTTGCAGATTTCTCCTCCATTATCATTCGTAGTTTCATGAATGGTTTCTTTGCCAGCTACATTACGATTATAGTCCTCCTTTCCGATCTTTGCATTGAAATCACCCAATATTATTAATATGTCATTCCTCGGAATATTTTCACAGGTTTCTTCCAGGATGTCTTAGAATTCTGTTTTATCTTCTTGGTTTGCTTCTTCGGTGGGTGCATAGCAATTGACTATCGAGATGTGGGCTTGTTTATTTTCTTATGTAAGATATCCTTTCATTAACTGCTTTGAATTGTATCAGTTTTTCCCTTATTTTTTTGTTCACCATAAATGCCGTACCATTCGTTCCCTGTTTGTTTTCTCCCGAATAATACATGCTAAAGTTTTTCTTCTCAATTTTTCCTTCTTTCTTCCATCGTATTTCCTGTACGGCTAGGATTTCTAGTTGGTATTTTTTCATTTCAAGAGCTATTTCTTGCATCTTACCTGCTGCCAGCATGGTTCTAATATTCCAAGAGCCCATTCTAATGGGTTTTGTTCTTTTCTTCTTATTGAGATTTTTTCTTTATTTTGTGTGCGTTATTTTGTTTTCGTTAACCGTTTGCATTTCCGAGTCTTTCTTGACCATGTCAATATCATATTTCAGCCGCTGTTCTTCGTTTATTAGTTTTTTGAATTTTCTATCAGCTGTTCTCTCTCTTCGTCCCATATCTAGATTTTGCCATTCACTATTAATTTCTTGTAGCCGATTTTCGTTTGCTTACCTTTGCTTCTTTCGTCCTTTGCTATTTTAGTTATTTCCTTTTGTATTTCTTTTTCTTTCGATGTCCAATCGTTGTTTATATAGATACGATCTTTATGCTGTTTTAGTTTACGTTTCTTGTTTAGGATTTCCATTTTATCCGTGAGGGCTTCTGTTTCTATTGCGCATACTGTTTCTCCTATTTTTTTTGCACTTCTTAGTTTTATTTGTATTTGCAACTCTTGGGCTCTGAAATTTTCCATTTCTTCTTTTAATTTCTTATAATCATTTGTTTCTACTTTCAACCCAGTCACGATCAAGCTTTTCTTTTTGCTAAATTTCTCCAGTTGCTCCATTCATTCATGTAGCTGTTTTACTTCTTTTTTTAGTTTTTGTTTCTCTGCTTTTACACCCATTAACTCTTTATTGGTTTGTTGTTATTCTTTCCTTATTTGTTTTATTTCCTGAAGCATTTCATCGTTTTTATTCATTAGCTCTTTCATTATTGTAATCATAACATTTTCCATGTCTTCCTTGTTTTCGTTGCCTGCTTTGCTTGGTGACCGTTTTTTAATTTTACTTCTATTAAAACAATCATCCAAGTTTTCTCTTTTGCGTTTCGTTTCATCATCGGTTTCACTTCCTGTGACATTTTTTCCATTTTCTAGGAGTGCAGCGCTAAATACCTGGAATACCGATATTAGATTATCAACAATACTTAAAAAATGAAAGTTACCAATTCACCGGTAGTTAATGCGTTATTTAAAAATTACCTGCCCACCAGAGTTGCCAGTTGGTTTGTAAATAGGATGGGGATTAAAATAGATACGAATTCACCGGGACCCGGAAATATGCACACCCTGATATTCTAGTTACGTAAGCTCGTCCGATTGGCGCATGACGTTAACAACAGAGTAAAGCATAGTCCCGTCTATGCGTTCGTAAAACGAACGCGAATAAAATTTGAGAATAGTACAAATGAATGAATTATGACTAAAAGAAACTAAGTGATTTTATAGTTTAGAGGAAAATTATTAAACTATTTACTTTTATTTAAATTGATTTTCAGTTATTTGTAAAGTTCCCAGTTTCTTGATTATATTGGTATCCGGAAAATAAAAATATTCATATAATCGATATCTACTAAAATTATTATATTTCGTTAGTTGGCAAAAATTGATTAGTGGCCTACACATTAGTAAATATAATTTTTACCAAGGGGAAGAAAAGCCCCAAAATAAAACGATAAATTTAATGGATTGATAAAAAAACAAAATTTTTTACTTTTTAAATAATGTATTTCATCAGATTTAAGTAAGAGGCTTGGAAAAGACAAAAATAAGTTTTACAGTTTTCATGCCATGCACTTTATTTAAATTTTGTGCATGTGAAATAGACGTACATACAGCAACTATGTAGCAGTTTTCATAATTTTTCTTTTACGCAATGTCAGGTTGTTAAGAGACTTGTTTAATTCTTTAATTCGGAAGTACATCCGAGACCTAAAAAATAACTTGTTCGCTTTGTTAGAACAGTCTACAATTACACTTTTGGACATAAGGTTTTCTAAATAATTTTTAGTTACCAAAATGGAATCACCATTCATGTGGAAGGAAAAATTGTCTCCAGTTACTTAATATATGACAAAAGAGTGTCTGATGGTTTACATAAACCACACTTACTCAAATGATCAACCCACGTGTACGTTGAAACATCTTCGGATTGAATACTGGAGTCCTTCAATTTATGGCAGATATAACCAGCCAAATTGTCCAAACCATCATACTCGAGGTCACTAATGTTTTTTCATTCTAACTCTCATTGAAAACTTGAAAATCCACAACTGTTTCGTTGTTAGAATCCAGCCTTTGGATCAATTGTCCAGAAATTGGTAAATCGGGGATGCGTCTGTTTAAACGTTCGAAAATTCGTTCCGTTGTCTCTCCTACCCGTATATAACTTTTATAAAATAAAACAAAGCTTTTTGTTAACACTTTAAAAAAATTTTAATGGGTTTTCCCCGAAAAGAGCTTCATTTTTTGGTACTATGTATCACGTTAAAATATTTGATTTGGAATTTGAAGGATAAGATCGTCTTTTTTATGAGCTACAAATTTACTTTTACTGGTTCTATAGACTAAGAATATACCATTTTTTCGTTTTTTTTATATGCTACATTTTTTCCAAGAATATTTTTTCGATATAATAATTACTTTTTGAGTATTTGCGAAAAACCGCCGAAAAACGTGTTTTTTTTTTGTTGAAAAGTAAATATTTTTAGTCGCAAGTGACTCTAGTACCTACTACTAAATTAACCTAGTACCTAAGTTAAAAAAAAACTCTATAGAACAAAATTTGCTTAAACTTAGTCAGATCTGTTTCCGGACTTATTTTAAACGTATATTTTTTCACCCTCCAAGTAAAAGCAATCAACGGCACAAATTCAACTTTAAAGTGGGGGATGGGTAGAATCTAAATCCAAATTTCCATGCAATTAGGAGTTGACCCTGAAAATTATGTGTGTTTCTTTTTATCTTTTAAATCATTTTACTTAAAATCATTTTTTAACTATCAAATAATAATTACATATTGAGTTATTTTATTTTTTAAACTTTAATAATATTTATAAAAAATTTTACTTTCTTGTAATGTATTTTTAAAACAAGCAATCATTTAAATAATTATTTTGTAACAATTTGTATTATTTAAGAATATAATAATTACATTTTGGTTTCGTAGTAAGTGTTTTTTAAGAATATTAATGTATAGTTTTAAAATATTGTATTGCAAATAATTATCATTATTAAATGGTTATTATTTGTCAAGTATTCTTTTTCTTTTTTCACACCCTTATGTATGTAATAAAACTAAGGGACTTTCTGAAAGGTCAATCGTAGACTTTAAAGACACAAAAGAAGCGATACTTAAAAGTTACGCCCATTATATATCTTTATATCGTGGGAAATATACAATACAACACGAGCTCCAACCGCTCGACTAATACTCTTTAGAGCTGGCATCAGTGTGTGATCTCGCGTTGAACGGTAAATATCTAAAATTTCGTATATAAGTCCTCCCCTTTACTTTTCAGCTACCGATCTCGTTTCGCTGTAAATTTATCAGAAAAATTTAAGTACAAAAATCTTTTCCCCTCTAAGTGTGCCATGATTAATATGTTAATTATAAAGATACTTATGAACAATATACTCCAATAATTAATTTCCTATTGGTGGATCTCGGGTTGTCCTCGATTTAGTCGGATCTCGCCTTGATATGAAGACGTAATATATATATATATATACGTCTTCATATCAAGGCGAGATCCGACTAAATCGAGGACAACCCGAGATCCACCAATAGGAAATTAATTATTGGAGTATATTTTTCATAACTATCTTTATAATTAACATATTAGTCATGGCACACTTAGAGGGGAAAATATTTTTAAACTTTAATTTTTCTGATAAATTAACAGCGAAACGAGATCCGTAGCTGAAAAGGAAAGGGGAAGACTTATATACGGAATTTTAGATATTTACCGATCAACACGAGATCACACACTGACGCCAGCTCTTAAGAGTATTAGTCGAGCGACCAGAGCTCGTGTTTTATTGCATATTTCCCACGATATACAGACACAGAAGATAAATAATGTACATAGTGGGCGGAGACAATGACCGCAGCAACAGAGTTATCTCGAATTCTTTATGTAACTTTTAAGTATCGCTTCTTTCATGTCTTCAACGTCTACCGTGGTTTTCTTTAAATTTTGAATTTATTGTGTATAAACTAGGTATATCTCTACCCTCTTCAACTATATAGATTTACCTTTCAGAAAGTCCCTTACATAAGGGTGTGAAAAAAGAAAAATACTTCACAAATAATAACCATTTAATAATGATAATTTGCAATACAATATTTTAAAACTATACATTACTATTCTTAAAAAACTTTTACTACGAAACAAAAATGTAATTATTATATTCTTAAATAATATAAATTGTTACAAAATAATTTAAATGATTGCTTGTTTTAAAAAACATTACAAAAAAGTACAAATTTTTATAATGATTAAAATTAAAAAATATAATAACTCAAGTAGTCCAGAGAAATAAGATTTTTCTCGTGACACACCTGCCTCCAGGCCGAAACCAAATTTTTTTGAGTAGAATGGACATCTATATTAATAACCTATATGTTTCCTGCAGCCGATCTTGATGATATAAACAAATTAAGATCAAAAAACGATAAATTTTCGCTTTTTTCGTCTATTACCAAAAAGTTAAGCGTTCTAAACAATTTGAGATTAAGAAACTCATAATCCGTATAAAAAACTTCAATATGGCGTTCGCTGGATATGTCTATCCTTATTGGTTGCTTAGAAAATTGCAAAATAAATCATAAATTTTGAATTTTTATTAATATTCATAACTTATGTAAAAATTAACTTAGAACCTTCTTATTACACGGAATGCTGAGACTTATGGTGCTTAAATCATACCCTAAATTTCAAAGCAATTGGTCAAATAGTTTAAAAGTTATTTAATTTGTTTATCCCAAATTCATTTTTTTTGCAATGCTATAAGTCAGAAAATTATGAGGTTACAGTAATACTTCGGACAGTTTATGAAAGAAGAACATTTATACTATTGTAAATAAAAATTTACTAGTAAATATTGCATTTACTAGTAAATAAAAATTGATATAACTCTATTTGTTGTGATTTTTTTCCAAACATACGGCCGTAGAAAAAATATTGTTCCTAACTCATGCGAAAAGTGTCTTTCCCGCACTCGACTGCTTGCCCAAACTCCGCTATCGCGTCGTTCGAATCAACGGCAGTCGCGTGCGGGAAATTATCACTTTCCGCAATAGTTAGGAAAATAACTATTTTCTACGAGCTTGCAAAAATGTCTACTTTTCCGCACGCGTTTTAGTTTAGAAAGTTTTACTTTTCCGCATTACTTTTCCGCACTACTTTTCCGCACTGAATTTAGATATTTTAATATGGCAATTATAATACATGCAATAAACTAATATTCAGATATTATTTACTATTTTATTGCAAATGTATTTTATTGTGTTCCTGTTTTAATGAAATTAACGCAACAATTCGATGAAATAAAATTATTTTGACATAATATTCGAAAGTCAAATCAGTGGACAATAACAGTCGTTTTGAATCGTCGTCATGGAAACCAAGATCGTCGTCACGCTAACCAATTATATTGAAAGTTTGGTTTTGACAACTCTTGCGGAAAGTCCCTTTTCTGCACTCGATTGCTTGCCGAACTCCACTTCGCGTCGTTCGGCAAACTGCAATCGCGTGCGGAAAAGTATGACTTTCCGCACGTTAGGAAAATAACTATATTTAGTAGATATACTTTTTGTTCGAGATAGAAATGTAGTTAAGAATGTAAATTAAGATAACAAAATTAAAAACACAATGAGTCGAATACAAAAAATAACTTAATACAAGAAGTGATTCAGGTTAAAAGAGTCGTAAATTCAAGAAAATGATTAATTTACGATTAATTTAAAATAGCTTTCTAGTAAGTTTCGCTTTATCGGTGATGTCAACGATTATCATGTTTATTTGAGTGTTGCTTACAACAAAAAATCCGGTGGATGGTTTTTGTTTATAATTCCAAATGTAATTTAATCTACTTCAACAAAAATTTATGAAGGAACAACAAAATTTTTTTATTTTTATGAACCAAATTGTTATTTCAGGAAATTTTTCTTCATAAAATTTCTTGTGACTTTTGATCAGTTGTCGTTTTAAAGAACTAATTCCACTATTTGTCATTTTATAACGTTGTTCTATAATATCTTTACATAACGTGCACTTTGCAATTTTCATTGTTTTCGTATTTTTAAATAATATATACATAGTTCTCTGTAAATTGACTATTGACCTGTTTTCAGGTCGATACTTTGGGTATTCAAAGAAAAAAGCAGGTTGCCTTTACCAAAAGGAATTATAAACCTTTCAGTAGTGCCTTTTAAAGAGCACCATATGCGTCACCGGAACCGAACATACAATTTCTATTACTATTGTATTAGACCAACGTTTCCCAAACGGTGGGTCGCTGGCGGATTTCAGGTGGGTCGCGGCGTGGCTCTTACAGTAGCTGAATAACGTACACATATATCATCATGGGTGTGGGATGGGTCGCGAATATGAGAAAGCATTAGAAGGTGGGTCGCCAGACATAAAAAGTTGGGAACCACTGTATTAGACGATTTATTACTCCTGGCTTGAGGAGCCAGAAATATACACTTGCCAAGTCCTTCTTCTTCGAAACCATTTTTGTCAATGTGATGGTAATATAAAATATAAATAATGGTCAATAACTTCCACATAAGAGAAATTTCCAAGAAATTTCTGAAATTTTAGTCTGACAAGGAGCCTCCTAACCGAAAAAGTCAATGTCTAAAAACTTATTAAAAAGTCGACAACATCATCGAAATTGGCTCAAAAATCAGGTGATCCTCCTATACACATGTTTTTTGAAAGTGTTGCCAAAGAATATGTAGTGAGGCTATAATATATTCGTTGGTGTTGTTTCGCGATATGTACTTTCTTCTAAATATTATGAACTATAGCTTAACTAATTTGTGCCTTGTGCTGATGCAGAGTACATGTTCAGACCTGTCCAAATAAGTCATTACAAAAGGCGGTATCTCAATTAGAATTGGAAATATAGTTATTTTCCTAACAAGTGCAGAAAGTCATACTTTTCCGCACGCGACTGCAGCTTGACGAACGACGCGAAGCGGGAATTCGGCAAGCAGTCGAGTACGGAACAGAGACTTTCTGCAAGAGTTAGGAACAATATTTTTTCTACGAGCGTGTAAAAATGTCTATTTTCGCGCACGCGTTTTAGTTTAGAAAGTTTTACTTTTCCGCACTGAATTTAGATATGTTAATATGGCCTTAAAGTAATTATAATACATGCAATAAACTAAGATTTAGATATTATTTACTAATTTATTTCAAAATATATCTTATTGTGTTCATGTTTTAATGAAATTAACGCGAGAATTCGATGAAATAAAAATAATTTTGACATAATATTCGAAAGTTAAATCAGTAGACAATACCAGTGGTTTTGAATCGTCGTCATGGAAACCAAGATCGTCGTCATGCTAACCAATTATGCTGAAATTTTGGTTGTGACAACCTTGTCAAAGAATTAATTTGTGTATGTATTTTCATATTAATTAAATTAATTGATTAAGATTTGGTCATTTTTTAAAGACTCGTAGAAAAAACACATTGCGCAATATGATATTCAAACTTCAAACTGTTTGAAGAAGTTTGATTTCAAGTCAAACCTACATTATCAAATTCAATTCAAGTCAAACTTTTTTACAAAAAATGATTGGTGTTCAAATCAAGTCAAGTTTGTTGAGTAAAATCAAACTAGTTTGACTTGATGCATCTCTAATATCTGCCATAAATTGAAGGACTCCAGTATTCAATCCGAAAATGTTTCAACGTAAATGTAAAAGAAGTTGTTTTAATGTAAAAATGTGTAGAGACACTAACGGTGAAATTCTACATAACAAAAACTCAGTTCTTAATAGATGGACACAACATTTCAGCGAACATCTAAATATAAACGATATTGAAGAAGGTTACAACATAGAAAATCAACAAAATCTACATCATCAACTACACACTGAAGACCCAACAAGAGAAGAAGTATCAACTGCCATCCTAAAATTCAAAGACAATAAATAAAGCCCTGAATCTGTTCTGAACTGTATAAAAAAGGTGGTGATCATTTGCAGCAATCCATAAATTAATAGTACTGATATGGCAGAATGAACTGGTTCCAGAAAAGGGAATAATATGTCCGTTGCATAAAAAAGGTGATCAACTGGATTGTAAGAACTATTACTCTACTAGCATCTACGTATAAAATCTTCGGCAATGTATTGTTTGAAAGACTGAAACTTTTCACAAAGGATATTGTTGGTCAATATCAATGCGGATTCACTGTTGGAAAGTCAATTATACATCAAATTCAAGCACATAGACAGATTCTAGAAAAGTCAATAGAATATAACATAGATACCCACCATCTCTTCGTCGACTTCAAAGCAGCCTATGACAGTGTTAAAAGAACTGCATTATATAATGCAATGATTGATTTTGGGATCCCACCGAATTTGGTTAAGTTGACCCAACTAACAATGCAAAATGTAAGCTCGTGCGTTAGAATTCAAGGAGAAAACTCGACATTCTTTGACATTAATAATGGTCTAAGGTCTAAGACAGGGGGACGCGCTGGCGTGTCTCCTCTTTAATATTCCTTGGAAAAGGCAGTGAGAAAATTAAATATTAGAATGAATGGAACTATTTTTAATAGATCGACGCAAATTATCGCCTTCGCTGACGATATAGTTATAGTGGGCAGAAGTGTGAGAGACATGGTGCAGTATTTTACAAGACTTGCGGACGCGGCAAGTGAATTAGGACTTGTGATAAACGAAGAAAAACCCAAATATATGTTGTTTTCTAAAAACTCCCGAAATATCGAACAGAGAATACAAATTAACAACCATACCTTTGAGCAAGTCAAGGAATTCACATATCTTGGGTCACTATTAAACTCAATAAACACGACAAGCGACGATATAAAAAGACGCATAGCAATAGCAAACAGAACTCTACACGGTCTCCAGAAATATTTAAAAAATAATAATAATAATATAAATCCTTAATAAGACCGGTTTTGATATATGGGGTTGAAACGTGGACCTTATCTCAAAATGATGAAAGACTATTTTTGAGAGAAAAATTCTTAGAAAGATTTTTGGGGCCGTAAACGAAAATGGGCTATGGCGTCGAAGATACAACTTTGAACAATATCAGTTATACACCGATCCAGATATTGTGAAATTCGTTAGAAGAAAGTGCAGAGACTTAGATGGGCTGGACACATTGCTAGAATGCCAGATCACGAATACACTAAGAAATTAACCTTTCCAAAACCAGAGGGCACAAGAAGTAGAGGACGACCACGAAAAAGATGGATTGATGATGTAGAAGAAGACCTAAAGATTTTAGGGGTCAGAAGATGGAAGGAAGTTGCCAGGAATCGGCAGGAGTGGCAACTTCTTTGCGAGCAGGCCAAGATCCACAACGGATTGTCGAGCCACGTATGATGATGATGTTTCAGCGTACATGTGGGTTGATCATTTGAGTGAGTGTGGTTTATGTAAATCACCAGACACTTTCTTGTTATATATTGAGCAACTGGAGACAATTTTTCGTTCAACAAATGGTGATTCCATTTTGGTATTTTGCCGATTTAAAGCAATAGTACCTTTTAATACTAGAATACCTTATAATTTAATCGTCAAATGTCAAAATGCTTAAAAATTAAAGACAAAAAAGATAAAATAATCGTTGACCTACCCAAAAAGAACGCATATGACTGGTACTAGAATTTCACAACTGAGGGAATCGATTTGTTTCTGGAAGATAAATAAACGTAGCGGTTTCTTTTTTCTAAATAGTGATTTTTTGAAAAAAAAATTTTCAAATTCAACAAACGAAAAATTTTCAAATCGATTTTTCTAGAAAATGGTGCATCCTACCGACTTAAAATAAGAATACCTTTTAGTACTAGAAAACCTCACAATGTAATAATCCAATGTAAAAAATGCTTAAAAAAGTTAAATGCAAAAAAGTTATGCGATAAAATAACCGACGCCCTACCCAAAACGGGCGCCTATGACCCGTACTAGAAATTCGTAATCGATGTAATCGATTTATCTCTGGAAGATAAATAAGCGTACCAGTTTTCGTTTTTCTAAATAGAAGTGTTCTGGAGAAGCTCCCTTAGTAGGCATTTTCGGACTAGGAGAATTGGGTTAAATTGTCTTAAAATTATCTGAAGAATCTCCGGTATTCGTTTGTCGGGAGAGTTTCTGGACACTCTATATATTAAAAATATTCCCTTGGAATCATAATATAGTATAGTACGTGAACAACATAGTTGGTCCCTTAATTATAAATGATATGCAAAATAGTTTTGTGTTAATAACTCTCAATCAAATTGAACGCGGTTAGATTTATTTTGTAGGTCTTTTAAAAGCGACTAAGTTTTTGACATTTTTTGTAAAACGAACAGTGGAGAAGATTCTGAAGAAAAATTGTAAAAAAAAAATACTACAAATAATAAACAATGTTCCCGAAATTTTTTAGACTTCGACTACTTACCTACGTGTTCAACGTAATTTTTACTAAAAAATTACTTAAAATCATCTAACCCCTAAAAATGTCATCAAAACGACGATTCTGAAGCTCTTCCGACTGGATTAAAGAAGCTATTATCGATTCAAACAAAAGTTGTGTATTTTTAACTCTAAATTTCAACTATTTAATTAAAAATAAAGGATTCCAGTTGAAAATTCAAAGTTGCTACACCCACCGCGTTCGCAGGCAGATTAAGAACCGTGCTATTGCATAAGTATATAGATTTTGAAAAACCATTAAAAAAGCCTTCTTAAGTTTTTTCGATACGACGCGCGACGTCTAGTTCTCGAGATATTTGAGAATCGCCTTTCTTAACAGAGCCCTTTAATAATGTAAATATTCTTATTTAAGCTACAAATAAGCCGAGGGAGAGAACTGACCGTAAAGTTCATTTGCGATGTTTCCAAATTTATCGGATCTCGATTTGTTTGCAAAATGTATATATAGCATATACACATCGGATCGCGCGCGCTGCCCTCTAGAGCAGACTTAGTGGAACTACTGCAATATAAAAATCACCAAAAGGAGTGCAAAATGAGGTCCAGACAAAAATCGATTTCTGTGTACCCCCAGCATTGTTACATCGAGATGTCACTATATACACGTGAATACAATGTGAGATCCAAAATCGGATCTCGCCTTGCAAAACGGATCTCATCTTGTATAGCTTATGATACAAACGGATCTCGCCTTGATATGAAGACATATATATATATATATATATATATATATATATATATATATATATATATATATATATTTGTACAAATATTTTCGACCAAAAATATTTTCGCTGAAACTTCAAACCACTATATGTATATATATATATATATATAAAATATATATATATATATATATATATATATATATATATATATATATATATCAAGTAGTGACTCTTGAGGATGCAGTCAGTTTATTTGGCCCACAAGACAAAGAAAACTCTTTGACTTACTGTCAAGCTTTCGAATTATATTTAATTCTTTTTCAAGACATCTACAAAATTTATAAATATAAAAATTAAGTAATTACAATGTATATTTTGTTTACTCACTAGTCGTTGAGATTGGTTGAAAAAGTTGAAACTTTACTAGAAGGACAATCACACACATATTAAAATATTTAAATAATTTTAGTCAATCTATTACATTATGTTGTGTCCATGGTTCGTTGTTCAACATGTATGAAGTGTATACCATTTCTTTAGAAGGAAAGCAAAACCAGTAACAATAGTTTTTTTTATAATTACAGTTATTAATTTGATTGATGTAAAGTAAATTAGTCCAGTCAATGTGTCTACCAGCATAAAATGAATTTTTTTTTTTTTTTTTAATGGTGGAATGTACGATAGAAAATCAGATTATGATGTTGTGTCAAATGTTTGTTGATATGCTAATATGTAACAATAAATGTTACTTAATTTGTCTATATCTGACTTTCTATTTATACATTTTCTATTTTTCTGGATGTGTGTCATTTCTACAAATAACCTTTTCTGTTCATTTTTCACCCTCTCTAAGATTGACGCTTGTGAAAAATTAAATGTATGATTTAGATTAATTGAGTGATCTGCTAATGCACAAGCTTGCGATTTTTTTGTATTAATATCACTTCTGTGGGAAATTATTCTGCTGTGTAATGTCCGAGATGTTTCTCCTATATAAAAAAGAAACATCTCGGACATTACACAGCAGAATAATTTCCCACAGAAGTGATATTAATACAAAAAAATCGCAAGCTTGTGCATTAGCAGATCACTCAATTAATCTAAATCATACATTTAATTTTTCACAAGCGTCAATCTTAGAGAGGGTGAAAAATGAACAGAAAAGGTTATTTGTAGAAATGACACACATCCAGAAAAATAGAAAATGTATAAATAGAAAGTCAGATATAGACAAATTAAGTAACATTTATTGTTACATATTAGCATATCAACAAACATTTGACACAACATCATAATCTGATTTTCTATCGTACATTCCACCATTAAAAATTCATTTTATGCTGGTAGACACATTGACTGGACTAATTTACTTTACATCAATCAAATTAATAACTGTAATTATAAAAAAAACTATTGTTACTGGTTTTGCTTTCCTTCTAAAGAAATGGTATACACTTCATACATGTTGAACAACGAACCATGGACACAACATAATGTAATAGATTGACTAAAATTATTTAAATATTTTAATATGTGTGTGATTGTCCTTCTAGTAAAGTTTCAACTTTTTCAACCAATCTCAACGACTAGTGAGTAAACAAAATATACATTGTAATTACTTAATTTTTATATTTATAAATTTTGTAGATGTCTTGAAAAAGAATTAAATATAATTCGAAAGCTTGACAGTAAGTCAAAGAGTTTTCTTTGTCTTGTGGGCCAAATAAACTGACTGCATCCTCAAGAGTCACTACTTGATATATAAATCTACAGTCAAGAATACCACCATCTTATATATATATATATATATATATATATATATATATATATATTTATTTTTAGCATCTTATGACGTCCCCCCATGTTAAACCGTAGTCTCTCGTGGCTTCCAGGTCTTTGTGAACTCCGATATACGGTTGCCACGAGGACTTTCCCTAAAATGTATCGCAAATGAAAGGTACCACTTCCTACAATGCTTACACAAAATATTGGCCGGACGTCCTCAATCACGTTATCTGTATAATAATATACACATTACTTGGAGCAATTGCCGTCAGGCGCGCCATGTTCGCTTGCTGTATATCTAAAATCACTTTAACGGTTGTGATGGCATCAAAATATATATTTATTCAGTTTGCGGTTGTAGTGGCCTCCGTATATTTGAGTTTATGTCCTCATGGCTTCCACTGCGCTGTTGTCACCTCAAATGTTGGATTTAGACTTCGGATATTTTTATAATTGATTATTGTAGTATGTTGAAAAAAATATTTTTGTGATATATTAATGATATTTGTTTGTATAATTAACAATGTATTTTTTTCACTGTAAAAATAAAAAATTAAAAAGTATGTTCATTAAAATTGATGAATTTATCATAACCAGTTGCCGAATCTGCTGGTCTAATTGCTCAATTGTAACATATTATAGAAGTGTTAAAATTGAATTCTTAATTTTTTATTACAAAACTTTTACCTCGACAGCGTAGGGTACAAGAGGACGTCTTAAGTAAAGTAAGTACAAAATTTTTAATGATATAATTTGTTCAATTAATAGGTGCAAAGGTGTCTGGAAAATAATAAAAATGTTTAAAACATTGCTTACTTATTTCATACACTCAATGTATTTTTTTATGTAAGGATATAGAAAGTAATATTTTGAAAAATATTTAAAATATAGTAGTAAGTCTTAAATTTCACATTACATAAAGTAGTTAAGTCTGCTAGTCTACAAAATTAAAAACAAATAGAATACATACTTAAAAAAAATTAAAGCACTCATGCCATACCAAACGAACTACATTCTTACATATTTTAAAAAGAAAAATCTTTAATTTTGCCCAACCCGACTAAACTATCGGCAGGTAAAAAGTCTGCAGTATGCGGGGGCCCTACTGTTGAAATAGATTAGAAAATTAAAATAAACTTATCTAACATTATGAAATTCTAATTTGACACAAAAAACTGTATCCTGGATTAAGAACAAGTGTGTAGAATACTCTCGTGAATTAAGAAGCGTTTCTACTGTAGGGTGACCATATCATAAATTTGAAAAAAACGGGACACATCCAAGCAGCAGTAGCGCACCTATAATTTTTCTCTAGGGGGAAGGGGGTTGGCTTGGGCGTCGAAATTTTTTTCTATATTTTGTGAAAGACAAGTTACATTTTCCTGCTGTTATTTATATATTTTTCATATGCCCTGGGGGAAAGGGGGTTAAACTCCCAAACCCCCCCCTGGGTGCGCTACTGCCAAGAAGGGTTTGGAGCGATAATACACAAACAGGGATTGAAACACCGTCTTCTAGCTAATTTGGAACCTATAAATCCTTTTCAATTTTAAATGTGTAATTTACGTACGATCAAGACTGCGAAACGCAGAAAACTAAAAAACTACGCTAGAATGACGTGGATAAACAACCAATCCGTCAAAACAAAACAGGGAAGAATAAAAAATAGCGAGAAACACAGCAAAATCAACAAATAAAAAGAAGAAAAATGGCGGGTTTCGCTGGAGGACATTAAAAAAGACAGAGAAAACCATCAAATACAACAATTTTACAAAAAAGTCAGATAAAAAAAAATATGTCCAGCATTAAAATAAGAGTACTAAAAAACAAAAAAAAATGAGAAACGCTGTTTGAAGACAAACAGATCAGCAGAATATGAGAAGAATATTACGAAAAAATGCTATTCGCTATGAAGGAAACAGATGAAGAAGAACAAGATAACAACGAAGTAGAAATTTTCACAGAAGAAGACGTACAAAAACAAATATTAAAAACATAGAAAACGGAAAAGCAGCAGAAGAAAATGAAATAACAGTGGAATAAAATACAGAGGAAGAGAATTACATAAGGAAATAAACCAGCTAATACAACAAAAAATATGATCAAAACAGACTACCAGCCGATTGGAACGCAGATATTATAGTAGGTACCTATATACAGTAAAACCCCGCAAATCCTAACTAATTGGGGGGACAGCCTGTTCGGATTCCGAAAAGTTCGGATTATCCGAAAGTTAGCCTAACTAATAATTGAAAGTTTACTTTGTCGTTGATTTTGAGTCGCTGTGCCTGTCTCTCTCCCTCTTCCACCCATCTCAGATTGATGTCACTGATGCAGAGCCAGTGTCATCATTTGTGCTTAGTCGTTAACTCCATGGCTTGATTTCTAATTTGAATAAGCTCCATTTTCCCCGTTCCCCTATACAAGATGGATGAGAAAACTAAGAAGAAAGTGTAATTACAGAATGGATTGAAGCTGACGACAAAGGGAGCGAAGAATTTACGGATGAATACATTGTAGACTTGGTTCAACCTCAAGGCAACCCTAATGACTAATGAAGATGAAGAAAGCGAGGAAGAAGTTTCCCTGTCATATTGAGTGTCACACGCAGATGCCACTAAAGCTCTGGGTGTGGCTCTACGTTACGTAGAGCATAACTCTGCTGCATTACCAGTAGATGTAATGTTTATGTGTAAATAGAATTAGAATTAAACAATGGTTTCGAATTCACCTGTATAAGTTGCAAGTTGGGAGGGTCAGGTAGTAAAAAAGTTACGAATTGGCCGGTGTACATTTTGATTTGAAAAAGTTTGTCATTAAGAGTTACGAGTTGGCGCGTGTCCATTGGAAGAAGGAGAATGTCACGGTTAAAGAATTTAAGGGACTGGTTTAGATGCAGTTCTATAGAACTCTTTAGAGCAGAGGTGGATAGATTAAAGATAGTGATGATGATATCCAACCTCCGATTAGGAGACGGCACTTGAAGAAGAAGAAGATATTAGATTTTACTGATTATGCCGCCCCCTTGTGATGCCGCCTGATGCGGCTGCCTCACCGCATCATAGAACGGCACGGCCCTGAAAATTACAGTCTTTTCGTTTAAGTCGCTACAGGTAAAAATAAGTAATTAAATATCTTATATCAGATAGAGTATTCATTTTTAGTAGATGAACAAAGGTTTAAAATGGCAGTTTTTGAATTTTGGTACGATTATTTGTTGCTTCGGAAGTTGCAAAAATAAACTTTTGCAAAAATAAACTTAAGACTGATATTACATGAAAAATTGGGTCAAACAGTCCATGTTCAGTCCAGATATAACAAAAAATTTCAAGGTGATTCGTCAATTAGTTTACATTTTATTCAATTTGTTTAATAAAAAATCCTTTTCTTTGCAATGATAAAGCATGCTTTTCTTCATAAAATAATAATGATACAGCAATTTTGTGGAAACTACATGAAAGAAGAATACTTATGTTTTCAAAGTTTTTAAAAAAATAATAAAAACTCATTTTTATCATTCCGAAAATATTTTAGTAAAGTAGAGTCATTTTTGGCTTATAAACAATTTGAATAACTTTGTTAGTATTGACTGCAAACTAAATTAATCGACTAAGGGATGGAAAAAACCTACCGGTTATAACCTAAACCCAGTTTTTTTAATTCGAAACAACCGGTTTTACCGGTTGTTTTTTTGTCCCGGTTATAACCGGTTTTTTTCTTTTTAAAGTAATAACCATTGAAAAACCGAATAAGTTGCCTGTGGAAAAAAATTAATTTAGAGAAAAATGAAGAAATTTCTATATATTTTCGATCTTAATCATATAATATTATAAATAATAAATGCGAAGTAATTAACCCAAACAACCATAATTCAACTTTTATTTACTAATAGAGAACTGGACGAAAGTGTTACATCAGCTTTTATGAAACAATTTTGAGAATAGTTATTTAGTTTAGATTAATAAATATTTCAAAGACTGGTGAAATGGTGCATGTGATGATAATATTTACATAAAAGTATGTGATCTGCTTGAAATCGATATTCCAACCATCATCAGCTAAAAAATTGTTTATACTTGAGTACTTGAGACTTGAGACTCTTGTATAATGTGAATACCGAAATACGATTAGGAATCTCCATTATGTAATTTTTAAACAATAAATAATTCTTAGGAAATAAATGGTAGGTATTATACAAACGTATTAAAAAATATTACCTACTGAAATTTTTTGATGGCAATAGAGAAGTAAATACTGAATTGGTTTATCGAATTTATTTTGTAAAATACCTATAAGTCATTTGGACATTTTTTAAAACTTGATAGATCCAAGGGACATTTTGATAGATCGATAGGATCATCACTTTTGGGAATATCCCAATTATTGACAACGCAATATACGCCGACGCCGTCTACAACGAGCGACGAATCAGAGATTGGGGTACTCTGGCCCATTTTTAGGGTAACTTGAAAGCGCCTGGGAAAATTTTTATAGGTTGAATTGGTTGGGGAATTTTTCGGGAGGAAAATTGAGCAAACTAAAGTGCAATATAAATGTAACATTATAACTGATTGAGTATTTGCTTTTGATTAAAAAAAACCGAAAACCTGTTTTTGGAACAACCGATTTTTTGACCGGTTATAACCGCCAGGTTAAACCGTAAGTTAAAAAAACCGGTATAACCAAAAACCGGTTTTTTGTTCAACAAGCGCCATCCCTAGACTTTAGGATTTAAAAAGCTGGTACTTTTACATTATTATTATATTATCGGTTTATAACGTTCTTCGTCTTCCGATACCCGTTCGCCATTCCTCTCTGTCCGTACATTGATCTACTTGCAGACCTCTTTCATCCATGGCTTTGTTTATTCCTGCCTGCCAACTTTTCCTCGGTCTACCTCATCTTCTTCTATCTTGCAGTTTCCATTTTTGCCCTTGTTTTGGGATTCTGTCTTCATGCATTCTTTATACGTGACCAAACCATCGTAGTTGTATTTCGTTGGTTTCGTCATTTATTGTATGTGTGACCTTCATTATTTCTCGTATCCGTTCATTGGTGACATGTTCTCTTCTTGATCTTCCTGCAGCCCTTCTCCAGAAATCCATTTCGGTGACCTCTAACATTCGTTTTGATTTTTCCTTCATATGCCATACTTCGCAGCTGTATGTTATAATGCTTTTCACTACGGCGTTATAGATCTTTTTCTTGTTTTGGTTGTTTACCTGCTTGTCCCAGAGTACTGAGTTTAGGAGCCTAATTGCTTTCCTGCCCTGAGTGTTTC
Source organism: Diabrotica virgifera virgifera (assembly GCF_917563875.1). NCBI lineage: Eukaryota > Metazoa > Arthropoda > Insecta > Coleoptera > Chrysomelidae > Diabrotica > Diabrotica virgifera. The sequence continues at coordinate 118,192,086 of NC_065448.1, forward strand.
GTTCTTTAACGGCTCCGTCTAGTGTTCCATCATTCGTGATTTTCATATTCATACCCAGGTATTTATATTCGTTACATTTACTGATTGTTTCTCCTCCTTCTATAGTCGAGGAAATGAAGCATTTTGACTCGCAATTTTTTCGTCCAGCATGGATTTACTTGAAATTTTCACAGAAGGTAGGGCGTAGGGAATAGGCCAAGGATCATTTTCTATATCATGCCGCTGTACGCTAAAAGCTTGGGGCGGTTGCCACCCCATCTCGGGGACGGGAAATTTTTATTGCATTTTAACCATGTAAATCGATGTAAAAAGTAATTCTAAGAAAGAAATGTTTTTTACATTTTCTTCGTAAAACTAATATTTTTCGAGTTATTCGCGCATGAAAGTAACAGTTTTTCGCCGAAAAAATCGACTTTTTTAGAGGGTTTTTTGAGAATACCTCGAAAAATATGCATTTTATCAAAAAATACTGTAGATATGAAAAATTTATCTTTTAGTAACACAAATTACCCCTGTAGTTATCACATTGTTTTCGATGTGTACTTTTACATAAATGTTAAAAAAAAACTTTTACCTTGATTAATTACGGTCAAAGTTAGGCACTTTTTTTTATTTAATTCACAGCTAGTTTCTTTATAACAATTAAGAAACCTAACTAGCGCTATTTTAAAGTTCAAGGTATGTATATAGTTTATGTGTAAAAGTTTGAGTAAACTTGAACAGAGTTGTTAATATATCTTTAAAAATGACGTCCTAACGAAATCGACTCGTGGTCTGTGGAGCGGAATTATTAAAATCCGTGCACTCAAAAAATGAAATTAACTTTTCAAAGATATGTTGCGCTTAATATCTCCGGAGTTTGTTGATGGACTTTGATCATTATTTTTTTAATTTATATATACCTGTAGTTTTGTAGAGTATGTTATGTACACATATACCCACCTAACAATACAAAATGTTATGTATACATATACAAGTATATGTATACATATATAATTTCATAAAAATCGTTCAAGCGGTATCGGAGGATTATGGCAACTAACATTACGACAGGAGAATTTTATAGATGTAAATAAATAGATAACTATTAAAAAATAGGGGTTGGTGGTAGAAAGGTGAAAATTAAGGGTTGTATATATTTTTAATGGTACATAATATAAAATGAAGGTAGACAATTTTCTCCAAAACAATAAAAAAGTGGCAGGGGGCAACCCCCTTATAACGTATGGGTGTAAATAATAGATTACCACCTATTTTCAGTCCTACAGAATATACGTGTAAAATTTCATAAAAATCGGTCAAGCCGTTTCGGAGGAACATGATAACTAACACTGTTACAGGAGCATTTTATGTACATAGAAGTAACTGTGAATTAAATAAGTAATAAAAGTGGCTAACTTTGCTCGTAATTAACCTAGGCGAAAAGTTTTTTTTTTGAAAATTCGTGTAAAAATATCAGCTTTTCAAATCCCAACGCAGATTTAGTCAATATGTTAATATGGTTATTAAAATTGTTTAGAAGCCAAAAATGATTCTACTTTCGTAAAATGTTTTCAGAATGCTAAAAATGACTTCTTATTGATTTTTTAAATAAGTTAAAAATATAAGTATTCTTCTTTCCTGTGGTTTCCACAGAATTGCTGTATTATTATAATTTTCTGAACAATAACATTGCAAAAAAAGCTCTTTGTGATAAACAAATCGAATAAAATTTAAACTAATTGACAAATCGTCTTCAAATTTATTGTGCATTATGGACTGTTTGACTCAACATTTCATGCAATATCAAAGTCTTAATTTCATTTTTATAACAATTTTTTTATAAGTTATAACAATTTTTTTATTTTCGAAATTTAGTTTTATTTTGCAATTTCCGAAGTAACAAATAATCGGATCAAAATTTAAAAAATTTTAAACCTTTGCTTATCTACTAAAAGGTGAATAATCTAAATAAGATATTTAATTACCTTATTTTTACCTGTAGCGATTTAAACGAAAAACTGTCATATTTGACCCTTATTTGTTAATTACTAAAATTCTCGTCCGAACTGTGACGGGCATTGTTGTATTTATAATGTAATAGGTATAACTCCAAAAAACCCATTTGCAACCTGGCTGGTCAAGTGTCCCGACAAAAACCTTATTTTTCTGGACTATTGCAACTAAGAGAAGAAAGAAAGAAACTTAAAAAAAATGTTACAAAAAGAAGCAACCGAAGAAGGAAAAAGCAGTAGAAAGGAAATACAAAGAAAAAATATAGCGGTTAAAAAGCAAGCCAGGACAGACAAAAGATACTATGTATATGATATGGTAAAAATGTCAGAAAAAGCTGCGCAAGAAAACGACCTGAAGATACAGTACAATATCATCCGAAATTTGACAGGGAAAACACTAAACAGTAATAAACAAATCAAAGATAAACAAAGAAATATAATTAAATCAGAACATAAAATAATGCAAAGATGAAAACAACACTGCGAGGAAATATACTCCAAACACCAGATATAGACGAAGATAACGTAATACAGGAAATAAACATTAGAACAATTGAAATTACGAAAGAAGAAATACAAAACACACTGAATCAACTAAAAAAAATGGCAAAGCCGCTGAAAGCGACAACCTACCGGTAAATTTAATAAAGGCGGGCGCAAACAAATTAGTAGAAATGTTACACAAACTCAAGATATGGGCCGACCAGGAGCTCCCTCAGAAATGGAACGAGGGTGTAACCATTAAGACACCAAAAAAGGGCGATTTAAATAAATGCGAGAATTGGCGAGCAATAACACTGCTAAGTGCCACATTCAAAATAATGTCAAATATCATATTGAATAGACTGAAGCCAGAAATAGACAAGAAACTAAGACTAAGAAGCAACCAAGAAGGCTTTCGCGCAAAACGCTCCACTATCGACCACATTTGTACTCTATCAGCACCTCTGTATCTTGTACCTGTACCGCTGTATCTCCTGTACTCTACAATTATCTTGGAACAAGCTAGTGAATGGCAAAAAAATAGAAACATAATGTTTACTTTGACTTTGACTTTGAAAAGGCATTCGATAGTATAAACAGAGAACAAATGTGGAAGATTCTAAAACTATATGGACTACCGATAAAATACATCAACTTAATCAGACTATTTGACAAGAAATATACAGCCAGACTAGAACATGCGGGAAAAATGGTAGTAGATGTAGTTATACAAAGCGGAGTTAAGCAAGGATGTGTGCTATCCCCGACATTATTTCTAATAATAACGGACTGGATCATGCAGAAAGTAAGCAATAATAAAACAGGTATTAGATTGAAATTGCATGACTAGTTGGAGGATTTGTAGTTCCCAGATGACATTTTTCCCCTAACCGAACATAGCAGCCATAAGCAAAAGAAGCTTGCAAAATACTCCAGGGTAATGGGCCTGAAGATAAAGACAAAAAAAAAACAAAACTTAAAAAACAGCAACCAAGAAACTAAAATTAAAATACAAGGAAGACAAATACAGGAGGTAGATAACTTTACATATTATCTGGGATCAACCATGGAAAAAAAGGCGCTAGTAGATCAGATGTAGAAAAAAGGATAGTAAAGGCACAATATGCACTCATTATATATTCATAATGCATTAAGGAAAATCTTGAACACACGCGATATATCAGAATTAACCAAAATCAAAATATTTACAGGAAGAGACAGGAAGAAACAACTAGCAAAAAATTAAAAACCTTTATAAATAAATCGTTGAGGAAAATCCTAAAAATATACTGGCCAGATAAAATAAAAAACATAGATCTACGGAGAAGAACAAAACAAGAGAAAATAACAGTCACGATTAAAAATAGGAAATGGAAATGAATTACACGGACTCTGAGGAAGGATCGAAATAATATAACCAAACAAGCACTCGAATACCAATCAGACGAAAGAAGAAGAAGAGGAAGACCTGATAATAGCTGGAGAAGAACTGTAATAAGAGATCATGCAAGAATTGGCCTGAGATGGAGAGAAGTTAAACAGAGAGCGAGAAACAGAGAGCAAAGGAAAATACTTGTATAGCAAATTTCGAAAGAATAAAACAGATAAGGATGCGCTGGGAAGGGATTACAGGAAGAGAGAGAGAGAGAGAGAGAGAGAGAGAGAGAGAGAGAGAGAGAAACAGTACCGATTATTATCAAAATTAATAATATACCTAACATAACTTATCGAAAGGCTCATCAAACAATTATTAACTTTAAAAAATAAAAATTTGTCAAGGGTATATAGTGGTATTGTTAAGTATATTACAATATAACTTATTCCATCGAAATCTTCCGAAATCCATAATCTTCTTCCATCGAAATAAAATAGAAAATCTAAAAGTTTAGAAAATACATCATTCATAACTACACCCAAGAAATAAGTTTTTCTAACCTGATTTAAGAGTATAAAAAAACGAAAACAAACAATTTACAGCAAATCCTTATCGTATATCCGAGCAAAACCACCTAATTGGCAAAAGTTATAAATAGAATTTGTCTGGGTTCTACAACTAAATTTGCACTTAAACACGACCAAGGTTAAATATTTTACTTGATGTTATAAGTACGTTGTTGCCAGTATAACGGATGCCAAAGCGAGCGCTAACTGTAAGTCAACTGTAGTCAAAACTATACAGAAGCCACGAGGGACGCAAATACAATATATATATATATATATATATATATATATATATATATATATATATATATATATACATATATATACATAGAAAAGAAAAATCATTGGCAAATAACTCGCAATGTGAATGTGAATACAAAATTAACAATATAAAAAGATGGAATGCAACTACAGACACGTGTTTCTGACTGATTAGTCGTCATCAGTACAGTATAGCCAAGTTAGAAGAATAATAGTTTAACTTGGAAAAAGATCACTACAGGAGCAATATTACCATTTGTGACAACAATGTCAGAAGACCCTGCCTTTCAGGGCGACGACCAACAGAGTCACGGAGGTAAAGCTACCTGAGGAAAGAAAAGCCAAAACCTTATACAATAAAGGATTATACTCGGAAATTATACTCGCTTACTTAACATCCTTTATTGTCTAAGGTTTTGGCTTTTCTTTCCTCAGGTAGCTTTACCTCCGTGACTGTGTTGGTCGTCGCCCTGAAAGGCAGGGTCTTCTGACATTGTTGTCACAAATGGTAATATTGCTCCTGTAGTGATCTTTTTCCAAGTTAAACTATTATTCTTCTAACTTGGCTATACTGTACTGATGACGACTAATGAGACAGAAACACGTGTCTGCAGTTGCATTCCATTTTTTATATTGTTAATTTTGTATTCACATTCACATTGCGAGTTATTTGCCAATGATTTTTCTTTTCTATGTTTATAGTTGTACTCGCTTACTTAACATCCTTTATTGTATAAGGTTTTGGCTTTTCTTTCCTCAGGTAGCTTTACCTCCCTGACTGTGTTGGTCGTCGCCCTGAAAGGCAGGGTCTTCTGACATTGTTGTCACAAATGGTAATATTGCTCCTGTAGTGATCTTTTTCCAAGTTAAACTATTATTCTTCTAACTTGGCTATACTGTACTGATGACGACTAATGAGTCAGAAACACGTGTCTGCAGTTGCATTCCATCTTTTTATATTGTTAATTTTGTATTCACATTCACATTGCGAGTTATTTGCCAATGATTTTTCTTTTCTATGTTTATAGTTGTACTCGCTTACTTAACATCCTTTATTGTATAAGGTTTTGGCTTTTCTTTCCTCAGGTAGCTTTACCTCCGTGACTGTGTTGGTCGTCGCCCTGAAAGGCAGGGTCTTCTGACATTGTTGTCACAAATGGTAATATTGCTCCTGTAGTGATCTTTTTCCAAGTTAAACTATTATTCTTCTAACTTGGCTATACTGTACTGATGACGACTAATGAGTCAGAAACACGTGTCTGCAGTTGCAGTCCATCTTTTTATATTGTTAATTTTGTATTCACATTCACATTGCGAGTTATTTGCCAATGATTTTTCTTTTCTATGTTTATAGTTGTACTCGCTTACTTAACATCCTTTATTGTATAAGGTTTTGGCTTTTCTTTCCTCAGGTAGCTTTACCTCCGTGACTGTGTTGGTCGTCGCCCTGAAAGGCAGGGTCTTCTGACATTGTTGTCACAAATGGTAATATTGCTCCTGTAGTGATCTTTTTCCAAGTTAAACTATTATTCTTCTAACTTGGCTATACTGTACTGATGACGACTAATGAGTCAGAAACACGTGTCTGCAGTTGCATTCCATCTTTTTATATTGTTAATTTTGTATTCACATTCACATTGCGAGTTATTTGCCAATGATTTTTCTTTTCTATGTTTATAGTTGTACTCGCTTACTTAACATCCTTTATTGTATAAGGTTTTGGCTTTTCTTTCCTCAGGTAGCTTTACCTCCGTGACTGTGTTGGTCGTCGCCCTGAAAGGCAGGGTCTTCTGACATTGTTGTCACAAATGGTAATATTGCTCCTGTAGTGATCTTTTTCCAAGTTAAACTATTATTCTTCTAACTTGGCTATACTGTACTGATGACGACTAATGAGTCAGAAACACGTGTCTGCAGTTGCATTCCATCTTTTTATATTGTTAATTTTGTATTCACATTCACATTGCGAGTTATTTGCCAATGATTTTTCTTTTCTATGTTTATAGTTGTACTCGCTTACTTAACATCCTTTATTGTATAAGGTTTTGGCTTTTCTTTCCTCAGGTAGCTTTACCTCCGTGACTGTGTTGGTCGTCGCCCTGAAAGGCAGGGTCTTCTGACATTGTTGTCACAAATGGTAATATTGCTCCTGTAGTGATCTTTTTCCAAGTTAAACTATTATTCTTCTAACTTGGCTATACTGTACTGATGACGACTAATGAGTCAGAAACACGTGTCTGCAGTTGCATTCCATCTATTTATATTGTTAATTTTGTATTCACATTCACATTGCGAGTTATTTGCCAATGATTTTTCTTTTCTATGTTTATAGTTGTACTCGCTTACTTAACATCCTTTATTATATATATATATATATATATATATATATATATATATATATAGAAAAAAACATTGGCAAACAACTCGCAATGTGAATGTGAATACAAAATTAACAATATAAGAAGATGGAATGCAACTGCAGACACGTGTTTCTGACTCATTGGTCGTCATCAGTACAGTATAGCCAAGGTAGAAGAAAGAGAAGTTTAATTTGGGAGAAGATCATTACAGGAGCAATGTTACCATTTGTGACAACAATGTCAGAAAACCCTGCCTTTCAGGGCGACGACCAACACAGTCACGGAGGTAAAGCTACCTTTGGAAAGAAAAGCCAAAACCTTATGACATAAAGGATGTTAAGTAAGCGAGTTCAACTATAAACATAGAAAAGAAAAATCATTGGCAAATAACTCGCAATGTGAATGTGAATACAATATAAACAATATAAGAAGATGGAATGCAACTGCAGACACGTGTTTCTGACTCATTAGTCGTCATCATTACAGTATAGCCTAGTTAGAAGAAGGAGCAGTTAAACTTGGGAAAAGATCACTACAGTGAAATAAATAAGAATAAGAACTTCTGTTGGAGTGAAAGTAAAGACAAAGATATACTCCAACAGAAGTAAGGAAAAGAAAAGGAATTAATGTCTCTAATGGGACATAAATGAATGGCTTCAACGTTGAGAAGCCGATGTAAAAAAATCCTAAGAAAAAGCTGAAGTAATAAAAATACTACTTGTGCAGTAGTATTATGTAGGGGGAAATAATGATAATGATGATGAAGTTGAGGAGAGGGGAATTCAAAGGGATATAAGTAGAAGTATGAAGAGACAGAGGCAAACTAAATGGAGTTGGGCTAGCTAGAGATGCAAGAGAACGAATACTTGACACTCAAGGATGGATACGGCTCATTTGCATGCCTGTCGAAGACGGTAGCTCAAAGTAGATAATGATGACTAGAAAAGGTGTATACTAAAATAAGAATAATGTTCTGAAAATAAATAAAGGAGAAAAATTTGCTAAAGAAGAACAACTTAAATAACACTAACAAATCATGGGCGCCAAGAAAAGGATCTTCGATCATTCTCCCAGGTATCTTACACTGCTGTCAAATAATAAATAAATAAATATATGAAAATATAAAGGAAATAATAATAAATGATATACAAAATTAATTAACATTTAGGTATTAAAAATAACTTCTAGATTTTTAACAATCTCTTAGTTAAACCAAATTTAATATTACGTGACTCTAACATGACAAAAGTTATCGCTAAACACGTTAACAGGATATACAATATAACAACAGTCCTGTTATATGTATGTTACAAAATGATATACCTCTTATTTACATATAGAGTACAACTCACATGAGACTTCTACCAAATGATTATATTACGCTTGCAACGTATCACTAAGTTGAAACCGACAAAGATGAAAATAATAAAAATAAATGGGCATAAGCCTGACTAAGAGAAAATACAATGAATTAATCAAAGTTAAATATACCAATGAAAGTGAAATAAATTGAAGTTACGATAAATACCTAACCAACGACCTAGATTAACCGAACAAGTGGAATAAAGTGAATAAACAATAAAATATTTGGAAAAGCAGCAAGTAATATTACAGAATAAATATCACACCAATCATAAAGTTTAAAACCTAAATTTCTAGGCTTTTCCTGTGCACAAGAACTTACCGTAAATCGTAAATAAGTTTGGGAACCTAATACATTAATATACAAATATGTCATATAAAAAAACAAAGGTAAGCTAAATCTGAAAAAAAGTAATTAATAAACACAGTGCATTAAACCAAAATGTCTGAGATATAAAATGCAACAGTTACTGAAATCACCACAATAATTGTTCTCAAACAAACCCAAACGACTCCTAACAGGTGGCTCTTGTATCCTCGAAAGTGAGCACCAGGATGGCACCAAATCATGCCTCCAATAGGCCCAAGTGTAGAACGAAAATCAGGAGCAGGAACGTCCCAGAGTATGTTTCCCAAATGACATACTCCCAGAGTGACTTGTCTGTGGCTATCTCAGGGCTCCTTGAGATGTTTAAAGGACTATGACTTCATATATTTCCTCCAAATGGCTAAAAACATATCCTTCTTGGAACACATACATATCCTTCTTGGATCTTATATCATCCCATGGGGATATCCCATCATATAAACCAAAAGAAGAAATAATGAGGAAACTCTTTAGAAGAAATAATACAGAAAAAGCGACCATTAAATGGGACAAAAAGCTAATCTCAGGTAACCTTGAACTATTTTGGGTGTGAAGATATGAACAAATAATGACATTGAATTTGAAATTGAAACATAGAATATGATTTATCTGAGAGAATATGATATTAATACAATAATAGCTATTTACACACATATTATATACCTTCATGAAATGGTATGAAACCAGGCAAAATATAGTTACTTGACAATTTATAAAAATATTGGATGCTCTATCAGTCTAAAACCTACACAGAAATGATAATTATTTCCAATATTAATTTGAGGACTTCAAAAAAAGTTTGGTTATGTAAAACCAAAAACACATTAATATACCTATAATTTTCCTTGAATGAATATTCAATAAACATGTAATAATCTACATAAAATCCAAATAATGAGTTGACTAAGAAATTTAACAATGAACCTAATATTTCAAAATGTTCCATAACAAAAAACATCCCAAGGTTAACTAAAAAATTAGTAGAAAAAAATAAAAATTTTATCGGGTGATTCTTCTCCAGATTTCATTCGTGTTTTTACACTTTTCTCCTTTCTCCAAACAACAATTGGTAATAATTACTTTTTACTTTCAAATTAAACTCGAGATGTTGAATATATAAGTAATTTAGTTGAAATTATCAACCCGCCATTCGTCGAGACAGCCAGCAGCCAAGTGTCTTTCAAGTTCAATCCTCTATCCTTCAAAGAGGAGAACGTCAAACGACCACGGAACACGAATTAAACGTCAAAGAATGATTCAACAAGTATGTTCCGTAGACGACGAAATGTGACGTCACGTAAGTAGTCCTTTACGAGAAAATTAGAGAATTTAAATGAGATAAAGGGAAAATAATTATAAAAATAATTAAAAAGTTCAAAAATGATTCAGTAACGTATCGAACCGTTACAATCCCCCTCTACTAGGAGAAAAAAAATTTTATCAAAAACAATTTTTTTTCCTAAACTTCAAAATATTAACAACTAAATTTGCAATATATAGTCTAACAATCCACGTTGATTCGCAAGATTACCACTAAGCATAAACTAAGGATCAAGGAAAAATAAGTAAATATACGACTCAAACTCATACTAAAATGTTACTATGTTACTCTCTGCTACCAAATATTGACATAATATTGCTTAAAAGTCAAAACAAAACTAAATATTGAAGTTCACAATAACACTAAGTGTCGAATTGGACACTAGAACCAAAATTGATCTATCCATGGACATCAGACTTATAAAGGGTATATCCAAGGACGGAACAACCAGGAAAAGGTGTGAGCCATTTCGCACAATATCACCAGTAAGAATAAAGAAATCAGTGACTAAAATAAGTAAAGAATTGAACACTTAATCCAAAATTGAACTAACAATGGACACCAGATTCATAATAGTATATCCAGAGAAGAACAATCAGGAAGATTTAGGGAACAATTCTCACCAATGCCAAATAATACCAATAATAACCATACCAAAGTAATCCAAAAGTCAATAACCAAAATAAATGTGGAATCGGACACTTCATCCAAAGTCGGACTATCAGTGGACACCAGATTCATAAAAGCATATCCAAAGAGGAACGACCAGGAAGATTTATGGACCAATTCACACCAATACTAAACCACATAAACAAATCAGGTCTACGTACACCTATCAAACCAAATAACAAAATAAGTGAAGAATCGGACATTTATCCAGAATCGGACTATCAATGGACACCAGATTTATATAACAGCATATCCAAAGAAGAACGATCAGGCAAATTTATGGACCAATTCTCACTAATACCATATATAAACTAAATAAGGTCTCCATGTACCCTCATCCGGTAATATGAGCCTATCCAAACTAAGTAATTAAAATAAGTCAAAACAAAATTAATAACAGTGTGAGGCGGTGTTCGTCACACTTATACAGATTAAGTAACAGAGATGTAACCAAACTAAATCAAAAGTAAGATAAATACCTAAAGTATATTGACTAAAGTATTCTGAAAACTACATAAACTTAATTCATGCTGGTATTTGCTAACTATAGCATGTTGCTACAACCTATGTATGAAAATAACCAGACACAGATAAGGTACCAACCAATTATGTAATAATAAGTAAGAAAGAAGAAAGAATAAATGGTGAACTGACAAGTTATATGACACCATGATAAGCGATAGGGAAAAAATATGACGAGAACGAGCAAAAAATTTTAATTAAAACTGCAGATTCTGTGTTCTCACATACATAACATTAACCAGAAAATATTCCTGAATCTAAATAACAAAGCATGCCTAAGGAAAGGTTTGGGAATATACTCAGAAGAAAAACTCATTTGCACAAACACCTCAAACACTGAATTAACGAACTTACTATGTATAGGGATAGACAAAGCATTGATCTATAAATAAGTGCAAACTAGGATATTCATCTATCAACGGTCAAAGTTCAACATAATATGAAGTAAGAGACCTAATATGAACTAAATAAATTTCCCTATCAAGCTGTAAAAATGACTGGAATAATTGGACTAATTACACAAGAATGGTTAGGACGTGATGATGAATAGACATCTGCCTACTCTGCCATGAGGACATAGATTACGGAATCGGATAGCAATGGCCAATTGCTGAATTTCGAACCCATGTACTCACTCACTAGCATTAACAGAGTAACGACAGACTAGTCCACAAGAAGAAATCAATAAAAGACTTAATAAACCATACATACATCAAAATTCCAAACTAATTCCAGAACCATAGTGTGTAGGATATAAGGATCTGAATTATTATAAAACATTTAAGTTATCTGAGACAAATGTCACTAGAGTAACCCAACAACAAATTAAAAACCACAATATCTTTCCAATATGACAAATCCAATAACAAGATATAAAAGTGATATAAAAAAATAGTAAGTAATCAAATATCAAAAATACAATACAACCTGAGATAAGTAGTGTATAACATATAGTTCCATAATAATATTTATATTAAACATGAGTACTTGTATGAGCTTACCTATCCAAATATATAAAGATATAATAATCAACAGCCCTTCTAACTTAAGGGGTTAGATGTGCAAAAAAAATTAAAGTGAAGTTATTATCAATTGTATAATCCTACTGACAGGATTAGCCATTAATAATATTGACTCATAAAAATAATTAAAATGCACCATGTGTAATACTAAAAATAATAAACTCATGCATAAAGTACTATATAATAATTAAACTAATAAGTAATAAAATAAAAGTCATCAAAAACTAAGCCAAAAGATGAACTTGAGTAATTTATGTAGGTACCTGCATTATCAGAGGATAAAAAAATATAATATTAGACTAAAATTTCTAACCATACTAAAATTGAGCTAAAGACAAACAGAAGAAGAGATTAGCTTACACAACACTGTTAAGTTAATCTTCTTCTGGAGACTATTCTAAAACTTAATAGACAAATAAGAACTATTAGCAATGTTTATTAAGTACCAAAGAATTTATTTTTAAATCTCAATCAAAAGTATCTGATTTATATAAACAGTACACGGTACCAGCATGTCGACATATTATCATCATTAACAAAATTAGAAGCTGAAATGGATAATGGAACTACTTTATTATCCCAATTATAATTGTAATGTTAACACTACCAATTAAAGAAAATAAATTATGGATGAACATCTGTAATCATCCGAACCATGCGAATTCAACGTATCATGTGTAGAAGCTAATGTTCTGGACTGATTTTGCTTTGTGGTGTGTGCTTGTCTTAACAAACAACCCAAATATCAAAAATAAAAAAAATATAAAATATAATCTAAAGTTTGTACGACAAATATATATGGAGAAAATATTAGCGACACACCAACAAATCAAAAATGCCAGCAAAATATATACCTATATACCTACATAATCAAATCAATAAAGTAAATAGGGTATCTAAATACTGAAAATAATTTCTAGTTAGGTGTAAAATATAACCATACTAGAAAAAAATGTATGTACCTATATAATCAACGATTAATTGTACATCCAAACATACTCCCATTGGTAGAAGGAATAAAAATTTATAATAGAAAGAACATAATATCAGTTATGCATACTCAGTTTAAATACACAAATAAGTTTCCAATAAAAATACAAAATTCAAACTAAAATATGAGCTGTACCACTAAAACTAAAAATGAGGTATCGAAAATAAACTAATCAAAAACAAAGAAACAGTATAAGTCTACCTGTTTAGTATTAATAAAAATTAAAGACAAAAATAAATCAGAAATAACATGTATACAAATATCTAAAAAAGTAAAAATACATAAAATTCACCTAAAACAAAAAGAAATGAACTAAAAGAACTACTGTCTTAGAACCATAAAAGGTTGGCATCGCGTTGGGCTGCCAATGTAACAAAAAGAAGAACTTCTGTTGGAGTGACATGCTATAGTTAGCAAATACCAGCATGAATTAAGTTTATGTAGTTTCCAGAATACTTTAGTCAATATACTGTGGAGTCCATCACATGGTGCACATTTTGCTGGGTTTCCATCATCTTTTTTTTTTTAAGTGCAATAATCATGATTTTCTTTCTAGGTCTATAAAAAATATATGTCCTTTAGTGCTCTTGTTTACCTATTTAAAACGTTCAGAATTTGCTTTACATTATGACCTTTTTCTTTTAGGGAGGATATGATTTAAGCTTGTTCTGTACTGTGGTGTAACTTTCTTAAGACTACTCGGTAAGTTGTTTGCTCCGGTAGTTTATACGTATCTATAAATTATAAATACCCTACATTATTTTTGTCGACAATTTGTTTTATCGTTTTTTAATTTTCCACCGTTTTTCCTTGACTTTTCATTTTGTTTTCTGTTAAAGGCTACTAGGTAAATTTTGCAGTTCCTCCTCAAATGAGTTTTAGCAGTGCTTGGACATCTTTAGTTACTCCATATAAAATAAATGGTGGAATTTTATCTATTTTTTGTTGAGCATTTTTAGGGCTGCTAGTAGCAGAGTTATTTTGTTGTATCTGTGTAAGCGGCTGAAATCTATTTTCAATTTCAATATGGTGATTTTGTGTTCGGGAAGTGCGGATTTTTTCAAATTCTGTGGGCCATCTTTTGACTTTTTCGTTTATGTCTACGCGATCCAATGTTCTGAAAGTCATTTGGCTCATAGATACTATCACCATCGATTGTTTCATGCTTGCTGACTTCTTAGTTCTCTGTGTTTTCTATCCCAGTTGTCTCTTTATTTTTGCTGAAGGTTGAACTGGTTTGATATAATTGTGATGGTTTCAGGTACGAATTTATCTTGGTTTGCTTAAGATTTGCTTGAATTTGTTGAGGGCACTTAGGTACTTTGAGTGCATTGCATCTGCTAGTTTTGTATTGATTGATGTTGCCTTGGCTTTTGCTGCATGGGCTGGAACTGCATAGGCTGTTACGGCATAATCTGGTATTGCATGTGTTGGGCTTGATCCCATATTGGGTCTACCTCTATATTAATTTGTCTTATCAGGTATAATAAGATAATTATTTGCAAATTGTACTGGTGTGACTAAATTATTTGGAACATTAGAGTGCATTATGTTTTTTCATTTCACTTTATTTTATTTTTATAGCAATTTCGTTTTTTTTAAGGTACACTGATAACATAATATATTTAATCTTTGTCGATATAAATACTAATGAAATATTATTTTAATATACTTTTAATTATTTTGCTTCAATGTTGAATACTTTTTCTACCGCCCGATAATGGAATAATACATCTGCACTTTGGACAGCCGATATTCGAATGTCGATATACATATTATTATGTATTATAGTTAATACTCGATAGAAAAGTGACTCCAAAAATATATAATACCCATTTACTAGACCTGTATAGTATGGTACAGGATTCTAGAATCTGAAATGAACATCATATTTATATAAATGAAGGGTCAGTGCGAAAAGTAGTTAAGTTACATTTTTGTCTATTTGCCAACAATTTTTACATAATTATCTATAATAACCAACACGGATATATTTTTAAAATAAATCTCCTTATATCTTTTAAGCTTTTTAAAACGTTTTTAAATCAGATTACAAGTTAGCTTGCCTTAGTAGGCTAGGAATTTTGTACAGGTTTTGCAAAGGAAATGATAAATTTCTCATTAAATACATTTTCAAATTACCATATGCGACTTTATTATCAGAATGTTTGTTGAAATTTTTATGTTGTTTAGTGATTGATGAATTAGGATGCAGGTATTTTCTATTGCGGTTATCAGATCTTGCATAGAACTCATGTTATTATATAAGTGTCGCCACTTAACTTAATTGTAAAAAAAATATGGACTAAGTTACTTTTCGCATTAATGCATGAAATATGAGGTATGCATTAAACCAATTGGCCGTAGTAGTACCGATAAACAAAAGACAGCTTCGAAAAAAAGACGATATGTTTAAATAATAATTTTCGATGTAACTAACAGTGTATAGGAATAACATAATTGTATAAATAGATGTGAAACTATTGCGTATGTATCTAAAACATACAGTAACATATTAATATTACGTGCGAGTTGAACTCGGAATTCCTGGGTCATGAGATACATTATATTATTCTTCATTTACAACACATAATCAATATGGTACTATTTTGGTTAATTAACTATCGGTTTTGTACTCTATTAAGTAATATTCACCATAAATATCTAACCATGTAAATTTGCACCCCTTGCTATTCAATTAGATGTTATAAATTTGTAAATCCCAATAATGGCTGCAAAGCTCTTTTAATTGGGATTATAACACGCGACATTGAATTTACAGGAAGAGATACGGATAGTAGGTATCCATTTTCAGTATTTCGGGAAAGGTAAATTGCCTGGAAGATTTTAGAACCTGCACGTACTCGTTTAATTATTGATGTGCTTTCAATTCTATAAAATAACTCGAAATTGTGTGGCTCGTTTAAATTAATTACCCGACACCAAAGGTGTTATTTTTTAATAAGAAATAGAATCATTATTTCCGGGAAAGCTCCAGTCTTTATTTTACATTTGTTAAAAACTTTGATCTTTTGGAGAATATTAAAAAAACAGAGATCGTAGCACTTGCGAAGTGCCGACAGAAGTGAATGTTTCTTATACAATGTATATTCTATATTATTATATTCGATTCGCTTTAATTCAATTCCATTCGATTCAATCCGATTCGATTTATTTTATTTAAGTTTATTTAATGTATAATATTATACAGGGTGTCCCAAAAGTAGCGGGGACGTCGAATATTTTGCGAAATAATCATCAGATTGAAAAACTGAAAAATACTTATTCAATATTTTTTACAAATCTATCGAATAACATCAAGTATGACCCCCACACCCACACTCCACCGCTTGGAGGTTGGTTGGGGGGTAACTTTAAAATCTTAAATAGGAACTCCAATTTTTATTGAACACTTGGGTTGCCTACGTAAAAATAAGCAACTTTTATGGGAGATATTTTTTCTAATTTGGAAAGATGGCGCTATAATACGAAAAAACGATTTATCGTGATACCCTAGGTAAATTATAGAAGCACTGTAATATCTCTACCAATACACTTCCAAAAAAAAAAACCAAAAACTTATGTTTAATATTTTTCAAATACCTATCGAACCAATTCCACCCCAAGTGGGGCGGAGGTAACTTTAAAATTTTAAATACGGACCCCCTTTTTTATTGCAGATTCCTATTCCTCGTGAAAAAAAATTATTCGGGACACTTTTTAGAATTATTGTTAATAGATGACGCTATAATCGGACAAATACGATTTATTAGCGCCATCTCTCAATAATTCTAAAAAATGTCTTAAAACTAATTTTGCTATTTTTTATGAGGAATACAAATATGCAATAAAAAAATAAGGGTCAATGTTTAAGATTTCAAAGTTAAAAATCCACAAGGAAAAAGTTATCCTGTAGTTGGCTGTATACCATATGATACAAAAAAGAGTAAATCCTGTATAAACGGTTTATTTAAAAAACCCTCAAAAGGGCCACATCAAATCCACATAACTAGTTTTCGACTGGTTTACCAGTCATCATCAGTGCCTACCTAAAATGAATATAACCTGATAAAAAAGGCAAAGATGTTGAAATTTTGACTAGGGTTAAAAAAATATTAGGTTCTAATCACGTGCAATGTACATGCTAACCACCAAGATAGTATTATACAAAAATATGTGGGTCAAAGCCCAGTAAAAGTAGTCCGTCAAGGAAACATAGGTATAAAATGCTACCTTAAGCCTGGATGTTTAAAATATTATCTAATTTGCCCTAGGTAACATCTGATATCTAGATATGACTTGTTGACATGTTGGAAGTGAGACGGCAAGTGAAAATGAAATGGTTGGGAACCTCGGAACGATGACAAGACACACGACAGTTCCACAGGTAGTTTAATATAACCTGTCATATTTAAGAGTAAGGTATGCAGATTGTTAAAATTAGAAATTATGTAACAACACACCCAATGTGAAAATTATCATATAAAATTCATTAAACTAGTTGTTATAGTAAAATGGGTTCTCGTAAACTGTAAGTGCAACTAGTTAGGCAAACCACATTACACAGGAGTTTAGTGTTCGACAACTAAATACCGTAATAAAATCTTATTATCAAGAGATCGAAGATTTAAAAAAGCAATTTTGTGGTGATTTAGAGTTATCGAATTTATTCAACTTACTAGTAGCTATTGGAATTTTTGTAAGTGTGTAAGAAATCACAATGGGGGTGTCTGAGGTGTAAAAATGTCTTAAATAATCTAGGGGATGTATCATTAAGAAAGCACAAACTCAGACTGAGGCGACTATTTCTTAAAGGCAATGCAGGCTGCCCGGATCCCTAAGGGTCCAAAAACCAAAACCGTAATATGATGATGACAGTAGGGGCTGGAGTGTATGAGATGTCTGTGAGGAAATTAGTGAAAGGAACAAGAACGAGACCCACAAAGAAAAAAATTAAACTGTTGATTTGGTTTTGCTAGAGATGAGTATTATATGTTGGTGATGACAGATGGAGTAGGTATGGTGATAATAGTCATATGTAGAAATATAGTGGTCGGTTGTATGCAGATGAAAATTTGTTTAAAATGAATGTTTGCAGATGATGATATCAGTAATTTATATGTATGTTATGAATAGATAAAATTGGTGAGATAGCTGAAGATGACAAAAGGATGACAGCAGTTTAATTTTTTCTTTCTGGGTCTCGTTCTTGTTCCTTTCACTAATTTCCTCACAGACATCTCATACCCCCCAGCCCCTACTGTCATCATCATATTACGGTTTTGGTTTTTGGACCCTTAGGGATCCGGGCAGCCTGCATTGCCTTTAAGAAATAGTCGCCTCAGTCTAAGTTTGTGCTTTCTTAATGATACATCCCCTAGATTATTTAAGACATTTTTACACCTCAGACAGCCCCATTGTGATTTCTTACACACTTACACAAATTCCAAGAGCTACTAGTAAGTTGAATAAATTCGATAACTCTAAATCACCACAAAATTGCTTTTTTAAATCTTCGATCTCTTGATAATAAGATTTTATTACGGTATTTAGTTGTCGAACACTAAACTCCTGTGTAATGTGGTTTGCCTAACTAGTTCCACTTACAGTTTACGAGAATCCATTTTACTATAACAACTAGTTTAATGAATTTTATATGATAATTTTCACATTGGGTGTGTTGTTACATAATTTCTAATTTTAACAATCTGCATACCTTACTCTTAAATATGACAGGTTATTTTAAACTACCTGTGGAACTGTCGTGTGTCTTGTCATCGTTCCGAGGTTCCCAACCATTTCATTTTCACTTGCCGTCTCACTTCCAACATGTCAACAAGTCATATCTAGATCTCAGATGTTACCTAGGGCAAATTAGATAATATTTTAAACATCCAGGCTTAAGGTAGCATTTTATACCTATGTTTCCTTGACGGACTACTTTTACTGGGCTTTGACCCACATATTTTTGTATAATACTATCTTGGTGGTTAGCATGTACATTGCACGTGAGTATAACCTAATATTTTTTAACCCTAGTCAAAATTTCAATATCTTTGCCTTTTTTATCAGGTTATATTCATTTTAGGTAAGCACTGATGATGACTGGTAAACCAGTCGAAAACTAGTTATGTGAATTTGATGTGGCCCTTTTGAGGGTTTTTTAAATATATCTTTTATACAGGATTTACTGTTTTTTATTTCAAAGTTAGGTACCACCGCCCCACCCCAAGGAGTGGAAGTGAACGGTAGTGTTTAGTGTCATTCGATTGGTTTTTGAAAAATATTAAACATGTGTTTTTGGTTTTTAATTTGGGAGTGTATTTCTAGAGAAATTACACAGTATATATAATTTGCCAAAGGTATCGTTTGTCGTTTTTTCCGATTATAGTGGCATCTTCGAAAAAAGGTGTTAAATTAATAAAAGTTGCTTATTTTTACGTAGGAAATCCAAATGCACAATAAAAAATGATGGGAGTTCCCATTTAAGATTTTAAAGTGACCCCCCATCCCACCTCCAGCGGGAAAGGTGGGGGTACGTGTTTTGTGTTATTCGATATATTTTTGAAACATTATTTCGCGAAATAATATTATATATATATATATATATATATATATATATATATATATATATATATATATATATATAATAAGGTTGTATTATTGGGGAATTCAGCAAATTTTATGTGAAAAGAAAACAATTTTTACTTGATCCAAGTTTTCGTAAACTTTAATTAATTGTTTACATCATCAGGGTATACTGCAATAAAAGACGATGGTAGTTTTTTTGGTATAGGACCTTATAAATAAATATACTTACAGTAAGTTGTGGTTGTTCACAAAAAGGTGTTGTAAAAAAGTTAATAAAATTCATAAAATGGTTTGAAGTGTAAAAATGATGGTTAAAATAATTTTTGTTACATTGATTACTACAATTGTTTTTTATATTATAAACAGTTTTTTTTTTTAATATCACAGAATATATACTATGACAGATCGGATTATACAAGCATAACTGGCAGGAAATATTAGAATGATTTATCATGAAAAATCAGTTTTTTAAGCTATTCAGCCATGGTCTTGTTATTAATAAGTATTGAGGTAACTTCAATATGATTTGAACAATTATAATGGTGTAATTAAAGTCATTTGAGATTGGTATTAAGTTATTATTATTAAGATATACTCTTAGCTTAATATATAGTTAGCCTTATTATTAAGATATAGGGCTTACGATTCTGTGATAAGAAGGCATCTGTACCAGGCTCTAAGGATACTTGGAATTTTGGAAAAATGATCAGTTTAGTAAACATGACCTTAATGAAGACCGATAATAGGGTAAGGATAGAAGGAAGTCTAAGGATTTAAAGTTAGGGGGATTAAAGCAAGGAGATCCGCTGTCCACAGTGCTCTTCAAGTTCTTGTTGTAGACAATATTGAGAGAGAGTGGAATAAGAACGAAATAATCTAAGAAAACAGTTAGATTCTAGCCTTTGAGGACGTGGAATGTTTATGGTAGACAGAAAGGGAACTGCTAGTATTTTCAATCTTTGAAGTAAAGGCTAGGTAGTATGGACTGAGGTAACGAGTAATAAAACAAAGTATATGAATGGGACAGACCGCATATGAAGAAAACACTATTGATATTACCAAAGATAACGCCAGTAAAGAGTATTGCTTTAAAGGTGACGGAGTTTGAGTATCTAGGAGTAACCCTAACAAGTAAGGGGGAAGAAAGCCAAGAAACTGAGAAAATAATTTCGAGAGGAAGGAAGACTGTCGGAGCTCTGCAAAAACTCCAAAGAGCAAAAATATTTCAGAAAGTCAAAGTTGAGATTATACCGAAGTAAACCAACCCACAGTCCTTTATGGAAGCGAAACAGAACAAAGAGACTTAGTTGGCTATACCACACGCTGACAAGAAGGGAAGGAAGGAGGATAGAGAGAAAAATTGGTTAGAAGGAAAAATATGTAAGGAATCTGGAAAAAATCGAGATAATTAAAGAAATGCGATGTACAGGAGAAGATCGAGGAAAACCGTGGAAAATTCAAGATATGAGCCTTTAAGGCCTATTGAGCTACAATTATATATAATATGATATTAATATTAAGCGGTCAATCTCAATTTAAAGGAAACAAGGATACTATAATTTGTTAGTTTCTTTTTGTTGGTGGTTTATCTTTAGATAGTAAATTGGAATAAATGACACTAAGGTGTTGTATATCAGTTCTTTTGTTTATACAAGAAGGAGTTAGGGCAATGTATGTCATTTCTAGAAATTTTCTTTTTATAGAATGACATTCACTAGACAAAATTTTGGTTGATTCCCAATCCATATTATGTTGTTTGTTTGTGACATGAGTGGTAAGTTCACATCTCTCTGGACGTAACCTGCTATCACTCTTGTGAGATGTGATTCGATCTTTTAGTTTTCTACTTGTCTCACCAATGTATTGTAACTCACAATCTGCACAAGAGATCCTGTAGATCACATTTGATTTTAATAATTGAGGTGTTAAGTCTTTTTGTTTATTATATAAGTTGCCCAAAGTCCGTACATTTCTATGTGCGATTTTAATGTTATCATTAATTTTAAGCAACCTTGTTAGACTGGGTGTAATATCTCTTATATAAGGTAATGAAAAATATCTAGTGTTGTTAGATGATTCATCTCTTGATATGTTAGAATTAATTTGGTTTGGGATATTTTGTGATATCTCTAATGTTTCATTACTAATTTCTAGGATGTTATTATTATTTCCATTTATTGCTGACTCTGTGATAGTATCCATAGTATTAAAAAGGATTTTGGAAATTAACTGTTTTGGGTACCCATTTTGTACGAAAAGTCCTTTAAGGATGTTAAGGTTTTTTGGTGGAAAATAGGATCTGAGATTTTCAAAACTCTCATTTTCATTTGTGTGATTAGGTTTATTTTTATACTAAATTTATGGTACGAGTGAAAATTTATGTATCTACCAGAGGTACATGGTTTTCTGTACCAATCTATCTTTAATCTATTACTAATAGGGTCTCTGATGACTCTTGTATCTAGGAAAGGGACTGAGTAAGCTCCTATCCTGTAAACTCTAAACTACTAATAACTCCGTATGTGATGGACAATATCCTTGATACAGTGATCCCAGTCCTACATTTTAACTTATTTTTCCTTAAAAAATATGTCGACGACATATTTATTTCATTTCCATCAGAGGGGTTAGATGATATCTTATTTTATTTTAATAGTTATGATCCTTATATACAATTTACCATCGAAAAAGAGGACGGAGCTTACTCAGTCCCTTTCCTAGATACAAGAGTCATCAGAGACCCTATTAGTAATAGATTAAAGATAGATTGGTACAGAAAACCATGTACCTCTGGTAGATACATAAATTTTCACTCGTACCATAAATTTAGTATAAAAATAAACCTAATCAAACAAATGAAAATGAGAGTTTTGAAAATCTCAGATCCTATTTTCCACCAAAAAAACCTTAACATCCTTAAAGGACTTTTCGTACAAAATGGGTACCCAAAACAGTTAATTTCCAAAATCCTTTTTAATACTATGGATACTATCACAGAGTCAGCAATAAATGGAAATAATAATAACATCCTAGAGATTGGTAATGAAACATTAGAGATATCACAAAATATCCCAAACCAAATTAATTCTAACATATCAAGAGATGAATCATCTAACAACACTAGATATTTTTCATTACCTTATATAAGAGATATTACACCCAGTCTAACAAGGTTGCTTAAAATTAATGATAAAATTAAAATCGCACATAGAAATGTACGGACTTTGGGCAACTTATATAATAAACAAAAAGACTTAACACCTCAATTATTAAAATCAAATGTGATCTACAGGATCTCTTGTGCAGATTGTGAGTTAAAATACATTGGTGAGACAAGTAGAAAACTAAAAGATCGAATCACATCTCACAAGAGTGATAGCAGGTTACGTCCAGAGGGATGTGAACTTGCCACTCATGTCACAAACAAACAACATAATATGGATTGGGAATCAACCAAAATTTTGTCTAGTGAATGTAATTCTATAAAAAGAAAAAAAATTCTAGAAATGACATACATTGCCCTAACTCCTTCTTGTATAAACAAAAGAACTGATATACAACACCTTAGTGTAATTTATTCCAATTTACTATCTAAAGATAAACCACCAACATAAAGAAACTAACAAATTATAGTATCCTTGTTTCCTTTAAATTGAGATTGACCGCTTAATATTAATATCATATTATATATAATTGTAGCTTAATAGGCCTTAAAGGCTCATACCTTGAATTTTCCACGGTTTTCCTCCATCTTCTCCTGTACATCGCATTTCTTCAATTATCTCGATTTTTTCCAGATTCCTTACATATTTTTCCTTCTAACCAATTTTTCTCTCTATCCTCTTTCCTTCCCTTCTTGTCAGCGTGTCGTATAGCCAACTAAGTCTCTTTGTTCTGTTTCGCTTCCATAAAGGACTGTGGGTTGGTTTACTTCGGTATAATCTCAATTTTGACTTTCTGAAATATTTTTGCTCTTTGGAGTTTTTGCAGAGCTCCGACAGTCTTCCTTCCTCTCGAAATTATTTTCTCAGTTTCTTGGCTTTCTTCCCCCTTATTTGTTAGGGTTACTCCTAGATACTCAAACTCCGTCACCTTTAAAGCAATACTCTTTACTGGCGTTATCTTTGGTAATATCAATAGTGTTTTCTTCATATGCGGTCTGTCCCATTCATATACTTTGTTTTATTACTCGTTACCTCAGTCCATACTACCTAGCCTTTACTTCAAAGATTGAAAATACTATCAGTTCCCTTTCTGTCTACCATAAACATTACACGTCCTCAAAGGCTAGAATCACTGTGGACAGCGGATCTCCTTGCTTTAATCCCCCTAACTTTAAATCCTTAGACTTCCTTCTATCCTTACCCTATTATCGGTCTTCATTAAGGTCATGTTTACTAAACTGATCATTTTTCCAAAATTCCAAGTATCCTTAGAGCCTGGTACAGATGCCTTCTTATCACAGAATCGTAAGCCCTATATCTTAATAATAAGGCTAACTATATATTAAGCTAAGAGTATATCTTAATAATAATAACTTAATACCAATCTCAAATGACTTTAATTACACCATTATAATTGTTCAAATCATATTGAAGTTACCTCAATACTTATTAATAACAAGACCATGGCTGAATAGCTTAGAAAACTGATTTTTCATGATAAATAATTCTAATATTTCCTGCCAGTTATGCTTGTATAATCCGATCTGTCATAGTATATATTCTGTGATATTTAAAAAAAAAAAACTGTTTATAATATAAAAAACAATTGTAGTAATCAATGTAACAAAAATTATTTTAACCATCATTTTTACACTTCAAACCATTTTATGAATTTTATTAACTTTTTTACAACACCTTTTTGTAAACAACCACAACTTACTGTAAGTATATTTATTTATAAGGTCCTATACCAAAAAAACTACCATCGTTTTTTATTGCAGTATACCCTGATGATGTAAACAATTAATTAAAGTTTACGAAAGCTTGGATCAAGTAAAAAGTGTTTTCTTTTCACATAAAATTTGCTGAATTCCCCAATAATACAACCTTATTATCTAACATTGTCAGCAAAGACTTCCCTTCTGGTCTCTTTTATATATATATATATATATATATATATATATATATATATATATATATATATATATATATATATTTATACATATATATATATATATATATATATATATATATAATGATATTTTCTCACTTGTATTTATTTAAAAAAAAGCTTTATTTCTGAATTTTACACTGAACTTATACAATAACTATAATTAAATGATTCAAACTAAAAGTTGACTGTTACAAGTTGAACTCTAACGTAAGAATGTCTGCATTTTTTCCTAGTTCCCTATTTTATAACATTCTAACTAATAAATTAAAAACTAATGGGTTCATTGCGTCTTTGCTGCGTCTTCCGTCCAGGTGGTCCAGGCGGGAGTCGTATCGCGTTGGTATCCATGAAGGGTGATATGGTTACATTTCTCCTCCTTCCTTGGGACTAAATTCCGACCTCGGAATTTCGAGAAGTTCTTGTAGAGCTGCTACTTGGTGTTGTGGCATTCTAGGTCCAAATAACAACTTGTAGATTCTCTTTTTCTTGCGAATTGCAATGTATGAGATGAGTGCTAGAACAGTCATAATTATTATTATGAAGGTGAGGCTGATGCTAGTGGTCATCAATGGTTGCAGATTTGGTAGTTCAATGGGCTCAAGTCTGTGATGGGTCTTTGGAATTTGCAATTTTTCCAATATAAGTGAATGTCTTGGATTAAGTTTCATTTGTATGATGTTGGGCATCTGTAGTTCTTGAATCGTTTGTGGGTTTATCTTTTGTCCCATAATAAATAGCGTTTCGTTTGTGGAAATCACGCTAGAGTGGTTGACAGTTGTTTCACCAATTCTGAGTGGGTTTGCTAATCCTAGCAGAACGACGTGGTCAGTCTCTATGATGAAATTTTCGGTGACGTGTGCAGTAAGGCATCTTTGGACGTCTGGTATTTGGCATTTTGAATATACTCTGTTTTGGCAAATAATAATGTTGGATTTTGGCGTGCAATCTTCGTACCATGTGTTGTTTGCGTAGTATTTCGCAGGTGGTATTACCATTGCTTGTTCGTCGTTAGGTATTGAATATATTTTGGAAGTTGGATAAGAATGGATGTGGAGAATAGGAATTTTAAGGATTATAAGCATTTTTGTCTGAGTTATACATACTACTGAATGTGAAGCTTCTAAGAGTTCATAGGGATGTTCTTCACTAAGTATTAGAGCGTCTCGAGAATAAATTTCAAGTAATTTATTCTGAAGATGGAATATCTCATGTAGAGTGAAAAGTTCAATATTTGGAATATTGGATTGTGAAATTGTTACTGTTCTTATTAATTTTTTGATATATTCGTTTATACTTTGGATTTCGAATATTTCATTAATTATGGCTAGCTGTTTGGAAAGGTGATCTAGTCCATTTGACAATAAGACATTGTTATCATTCAGCTTTTTAAGAAGTAGGTCGAATCTAGTATTAAAGGTTTCGCCATAAGAGATTTGATTATTATATTTTTTAATAATTTCATTTTGTTTAAGTTCGATTGCGGCGAGATGAGATTTGAGAAGTTCTAAGTCTGAGTCGTCAGGATTTCCAGTAATATATTTGATAGTTGTACCTAAGAAGTTGAAAAGACCTCGTTTTTGTATTCTTTTTCGGGTAATTTTGTGCAAATTATCTTCTGCTTCTTTGAGTAGGTGTGTGAATTGGTTGTTAAGAAGTTGTATCATAGGTACGTTAGGTATGACGTTGTGGAAGTTGTTAGTGCAGTTTGTTAATGTTTGTTCAAGTTTGTCTAGGTCAATTTGTAGTATGTGTTTATGATAGTGAGTTATGATTTTTGAGTCGCCTATGGGTTCTGTATAGTAGCCGTTATTGGGTATCTCTTGGATTTTGACTAGTGCTTGCAGATGTTGAAGGGCCATCCTGCAAAAAGGGTTTGTTGTAATGTTTTCGTTGTCTTTTAACGTATTTTAAGTGTGTGCTAGTTTTGTTATTTTTTGTTGTTAAACCAGTAATTTTTGTTTTATTTTGTGAAGTGGGAGTTATTGTCTGGTACAAAGGGTCTAATTTGGGTTGAATTTTCTTTTTTTTTGCGTAAATTTTTTGTGTTATTGTGGGTATTTCTTCTGCGTCTTTATTTATTTTTTCTAGTGCTTTGTCTCTTTTTTCTTTTGTTTTTGTGTAAATGTGTTCAATGAATGGGAGTAATTCGTTTTTGTGTTGTTCATTGTAAGTGTCGTAAATAGGTAAGTCAAAGTCAAAGTTGATTTCATTTAAATAGGGTCCGTAGAGGATTGAGAATGGTGAATAGCCGGTAGAGCTATGAAGAGATTGATTGTACACAAGGACAGCTTGCGTAAAGGTATCGTCTAAGGAATTTTGTGGGTTTTGCGCTTTTAATGTGCGAATTTTTTCTAATAAAGTAGAGTGGAAACGTTCGACTGGGGAATTAGAAGAAGAGTTGTTAACGGTGGTTGTATGTGTCTCAATCTTATGTAGATTTAAGAATTCTTTTATAACTGAGGAGTTGAATTCTTTTCCACTGTCGAATACAATTTTCTTAGGGTGGTTATGATGTGAAAAGTAGTGTCTAAGTTTGCTTAAAATTGATACGGATGCTTTATCTGGAAGTTTGTAACATTGGGCGTATTTTGAGAAGGAATCAACTAATGTTAGGAAATAAGATTTGTTACATTGTAAGATGTCTATATGTAAAATATCGAATGGTTTTTGTCCTAATAGTGGGCCTAGTTGGGGTAGTTTGTAAGGTTGACGTCCGTATTTGTTTTGTAAACATATGTCGCATTTATTAATAAAATTTGCTATCGTGGTTTGCATTGAGGGCCAATAAAATTTTTGTTTTAAATGTTTATAAGTTTCAATTATACCGTTGTGATTCATAATGTGGTAAGTTTTTGTACATTCTATTTGTCTGTCTTCGGTTTCTATGTCTTATAAGAGTTTTTCGCAAAAGTTTGCTTTAACACTGTTATCTATATGTGTTCTAAAGAAATTACATATAAAAGGTTGGAAATCGTGCGGAGCTTTTATGCCGAATTTTTGACTTGGCTTTAAAATAGCTTTAAATGCGTCGACGAGACAGTCTTGCCAATTTTCAGTAACTTTAACCGTATATCTGTATTTTTTAAATATTCTCTTGTAATTTACATCGTATTTTTCGCTATTAGGTATAATTATTATTTGGTTGGTTGATAAATTTAGAGGTTCTTCAGATATGGGTATGCCATTAATGGGGTCTTCTAAAGAAGTATGTTGTGTTTGAGTTTCATCGCAATTATTTTGGATGTTATCGAATGTTTCTAGAAATTCGTCTGCGTCAAAGTCATTGGTATTAGGTGGTTCAGCTATAACTGAAGATTTGGTGAGTGCATTTATTTGAATTCTAGATAGAGCGTCGCTAACTTGGTTATCACGACCTCGGCGATATTTGACTTCGAAGTCGTAGTCTTCTAATTTTAATCGCCATCTGGCTAAGCGAGATGTGGGGTCTTTTATTTTGTAAATCCATACTAAGGGATTATGGTCTGTTTCGACTATAAATCGGGATCCATAAAGGTAAGGTCGAAAATGTTTGCATGAATCTATGATCGCGAGTAATTCACGTTCTGTCGTGCTATAGTTTTGCTCGGCTGAATTTAGAGTACGAGAGTGATATGCAACGGGGTGACCGTTTTGAGTTAGGACAGAGCCTAATGCAACATTAGAAGCATCGGTTGTTAGTGTGAATTGTTTGGTAAAGTCAGGGTATTGCAGAACGGGGGAGTTTGAAAGTAATTCTTTGCATTTAGCAAAAGCTTCTAAATAATTGGAATTGGATGGGTCGATAGTTGCATTTTTTCTTGTGCATCGTGTTAGGGGAGAAGTGATTTTTGCGAAATTTGGGATGAAGCGTCTGTAATATCCGATTAGACCTAAGAAGGATTTTATTTCTTTCACTGTTTTGGGAAGTGGATATTCTCTTATTGCTTTAAGTTTCGCTGGGTTTGGTTTTACTCCTTCGGGGGTAACAACGTGGCCTAAGAAGGTGACTTCTTTTGTTAAGAATTCGGATTTATCAAGTTGGACTTTTAAATTGGTTTCTTGGAATTTTTGGAAAATTTGTGAAATGTGAAGAAGGTGCTCATGTAGTGACTTGGAAAATATGATTACGTCATCCATGTAGACGAAACAAAATTTATTTAGAAAGGGGCGTAGGATGTTATCCATTAATTTTTGGAAAGTTGCTGGACTACATTTTAGACCGAAAGGCATTCGAAGAAATTCGAAATGACCATGGGGTACTGTGAATGCGGTTTTTTCTATAGAGTCGGGGTGGACTTCTATTTGATGGAATCCTTGGGCTAAATCTAGGGTTGTGAAATATGTGGCTTTACCTAAGTTATCAAGAATTTCGTCAATTTTTGGAAGAGGGTATTTGTCTTCAATTGTATTTTCATTTAACTTTCTGTAATCAATTACCATGCGAAATTTCTTTTTACCGGAAGCGTCAGTTTTCTTTGGTACAATCCAAACTGATGCAGAGAATGGCGATATACTTGGACGTATAATATTATTATCTAATAATTTGTTTATCTGACGTGTAATTTCTTCTTGCATTGCTTTGGGGTGTCTAAAATTTCGGGAATAAATGGGATTTTCGTCTTTAGTTCTAATGTGATGTTTAATTTGGGATGTAAATGTTAGTTTGTCTTTTTCGTCGTAAAATATGTCTTTGTATTTGTGGCATAGTTTTAATATTTTTTCTTTTTCCTCTGGGTTTAAGTGTTCTGTGCGAATTATACTGGGGTCAAAATTGGAAGGTATGTTATTAGTTATTTCGTAGTTATTTAAATTTTCTACGTGTATGGGTTTCATTTGAATTGAATAGTCGAGAGTGATATTATCAATGTATCCGTTAGTGACGTGGTGAATGGATTCTGGGAAGATTTCATTATTAATTGTTGTCTCGGGAAATAGTACTTCGCCTTGTTCTATGTCAACGGGTATTTTAAAAGAAAGGGTTTGAAATGGTATCTCAATATTATAACGTAATAATGTTAATGTCTTATTGGTATAATTTAGAATGGCTTGAAAAGAATCTAAATCGTAATTTCCTAAAAGAATGTCGAAATCTTTGCTCCAGTCAGCGATGCGTGCGTCGATAAAATCGGGGATATTTAATTCTTTGAAAAGGGGAGTTTTGATATTGTCGGAATATTTAGTCGTTTTTTTCATTGATGTGAGCGTAAAATCTTTTTTGTAAATATGACGGGGATTGAAAAATTTGGAAGCTTTAGGTGAGATGATTGTATCAGATCCACCGGTATCAATTAGGATTTTTAGTCTGCTTTTGGGTAATGTGAAAAAGGGGAGTCTTGGATGATTTTTAATATTATTTAGATCGATTGAGGAGGAGGTTGTTCTTCTAATAAAGTGTCGTGAAAATTTTCGTTTTGGGGGAGCTCTTGGGTATTATCAATGTCATAATATTCGGTCTCTTGGGGGTCGAAATATTCTAATTCGTTATAATTATTTTCGAAAGGTTCAAGACAATTTTCGGATTCAACATTAAAATTTTGGGTCCATCTAGTAGATGTTGTCATGGGTTGAGCTTCTGTTTGAATGGTTTCTACACCGCTCATTGGTCTAGGGTAGTTTTGAGGGGTTTGTGGTTTTCTAATTGGATTCGGGTTTTGATATTTATTTGTTGGATTTCTATAGAAATTTTGATTGGGTGTAGGTCTTGAGTTAAACCTATTATTGTTGTTGTGCGTGAAAGTATTTCGATTGAAATTCGCGTTATTTTGTTGGGGAATTTGTCTATGTGGATTTGTGTTAGTATTTTGAGGAATTTGCCTGTTAGAATAATTTACGTTAGTGTTTTGAGGAGTTTGTCGAGTAAAGTTTGTGTTGTTATTATGTGGTCTAGGTTGAAAATTTGGTTTTGATTTCACTTGTTGGTTTTTCAAAAAGGTCATATAAGAAACTTGGTTCCTATGGTTATCGTAAGCTATACATTTTTGTAGGGCTGAATCGAGTGTATCTATTTGAAAATGTGAAAGGTATTCACAATAAGGGTTATTTATACCTGTACAAAATGTCTTAAGTGCTAAATTCTTAAAATAAGGTGACTTAAATTGTAATGTTTCCGCATTGTTATGCAGACAAATATGTTGCAATAAATCGTTTAGATGGGTTGTAATTCTTTGATAGTAATCATCATAATTTTCGTGTGGTTTTTGAACTGTTGTAGTTAGTTGTGTGACTAGGATTTCCTCGGATCTCCTGTCGCCGTATTTAGCTAATAATGCGGGCCGAACATCGGTCCAAATGTGTTTATTTGAAAAATTCAAAAAATCTCTAGGTTCTCCTTTAATTCTAGAAAGGATATTTGCGTTTAATATGAAAGCTTGAACTTCGCTAGGATTTTGTCCTGCTAGAAATTCTATAAGTGCATCTACTGATCTAATAAAAGTCGATAAATTATAACCTGTGGTATATTCAGGGAGGGTAGCACATAGGCTGGAAATATCGCTATTTGAAATAGGCATTTTATCTTTCGGAATCTGAGAAATTTCTTTGACAATAGGAAGTCTACGTAAAGGGCTTCTATCGCGAAGATGATTTCGTGGGGATTCAGAGAGGATAATATTTAATTCAGTTTCAGTTAACTCAGAAAGGTTGCTCATAAAAACAAGTAAAAATAAAGATAATTGTAAAGGATAAAAGACTTACAGGAATATAAGCAGCTTCTGCATGTCTCGGTCCGTCGAATCTCGCTACCAAACAACTGAAGTTGACCAGGAATTATCGGCAATTCTGTGTAGGGATCCTCTTCGCAGCGCCAATGATGTTTTCTCACTTGTATTTATTTAAAAAAAAGCTTTATTTCTGAATTTTACACTGAACTTATACAATAACTATAATTAAATGATTCAAACTAAAAGTTGACTGTTACAAGTTGAACTCTAACGTAAGAATGTCTGCATTTTTTCCTAGTTCCCTATTTTATAACATTCTAACTAATAAATTAAAAACTAATGGGTTCATTGCGTCTTTGCTGCGTCTTCCGTCCAGGTGGTCCAGGCGGGAGTCGTATCGCGTTGGTATCCATGAAGGGTGATATGGTTACATTTCTATATACAGTGTCCCAAATGTAGTGGAACGGTCGAATATTTCGCGAACTAAACATCGGATTGAAAAACTGAAAAGTACATGTTCAATCATTTTCAAAAATCTATCCAATGACACCAAACACCAACCCCCACTACACCCCTTGGAGGTGGGGTGGGGGGTAACTTTAAAATCTCAAATGGAAACCCCTAGTTTTTCTTGCAGATTTGGATTCGTTACGTAAAAGTAAGTAACTTTTATTCAAGGCATTTTTTCGAACTGTGGATAGATGGCGCTATAATTGGGAAAAACGATTTATCCTGATACCATAGGTAAATTATAGAAACGGTCTAATATCTCGAGAAATACACTTCCAAATGAGAAACCAAAAAAAAAAGGTTTTTAATACTTTTCGAAAACCTATCGAATAACACTAAACATGACCCTCCAACCCACCCCCTGGACGTGGGGTGGGGGTAACTTTAAAATCTTAAATAGCAACCCCCACTTTTTATTACAGATTCGGATTCGTCATGAAAAATTAAGCAACTTTTATTCGAAACATTTTTTAGAATTGTTGATAGATGGCGCTTTAATTGGAAAATACGATTTATTAGCGCCATCTATCAGCAATTTTAAAAAATGTTTCAAATAAATGTTGTTTAATTTTTCATGACGAATTCGAATCTACAATAAAAAGTGGGGGTTGCTATTTAAGATTTTAAATTTATCCCCCACCCCATCTCCACGGGGTGGGTTAGAGGGTCATGTTTGGTGTTTGTCGATAGGTTTTCGAAAAATATTAAAAACCTGTTTTTTGGTTTCTCATTTAGAAGTGTATTTCTCGAGATAATAGACCGTTTCTATAATTTACCTATGGTATCAGGATAAATCGTTTTCTCCAATTGTAGCGCCATCTATCCACAGTTCAAAAAAATGTCTTGGATAAAAGTTGCCTACTTTTACGTAACGAATCCAAATCTGCAAGAAAAACTAGGGGTTTCCATTTGAGATTTTAAAGTTACCCCCACCCCACCTCCAGGGGGTGTAGTGGGGGTTGGTGTTTGGTGTCGTTGGATAGATTTTTGAAAATGATTGAACACTTATTTTTCAGTTTTTCGATCCGATGTTTAATTCGCGAAATATTCGACCGTTCCACTACTTTTGGGACACCCTATATATACATATATATATATATATATATATATATATATATATATATATATATATATATATATATATATATATATATATATATATATATAGTTTGAGTTAGATTCTTGAACCTTAATATATTTTATTAATTTGGTTTCTTGGGTTTAGGTTCATAACAGAAAAAAAAAGGTGACTATGATGTTGTCATATTTATTCGACGTTTCGGCTGGATATCCATGCCTTTTTCAAGAATTATGATTACATGACTAAAAAAAACAATTCATCAACGATACAATACTAAAATTTAATAAAAGATTTTGACTTACCCTACATGCAAAGTTGGTAGTGAAACAGAAATACATAAATAGATAAATAGACGTCACGAAATAAAACAATGGTGAAACATAAGAATACACCCACTAGTCATTACGTTTAAAATATAATGTGTCAAAATTAGTGTGATGTTTTATATATGTTTGAAACATCAATTAAATAATTAATTGATTTCGCATCATAGGCGTGCTGAATTTTCTTTGGTATAGTTCAAATTAAGTTAAAATAAATTTGGTTTAAATTTTGGACGTCCTTCTTGTCATTTATGGCATTGTTGTTCTTTTTTATTTCTATACACTCCAGGAGCTCCCTCTTTTTTTTGTTATGTGCGGTTTTTAAGATTTTGGTGTTGTCAAAATCAAATTTATGTTTCTTCTCGTTTTCGTGTTTTGTGAGGGCCGTTGAGTTATTTTTGTCGTATTTGTGCGAACGTATTCTTGAGTTGAGTAGCTGGCTGGTTTGTCCAATGTATACCCCATCGCAATCTCTGCAAGGAATTTCATATACCACGTGCGATTTTTTTAATTGAGGGGTTTTTGTTTTTAGTTGTGTGAAATTCCTTTTCAGTAGATTGTACCCTTTATGAGCAACTGTGATGTTGTGTTTAGATAGGAGATTTGCAAGCTGTTCTGATAACCCCTTTATATAAGGAAGAGACGTGTAATTCTTCTTTACCTTGTTAGTTTTATTGTTATTCTGGTTATTGTAGAATGTATGTAGTCGCGACTTAAAAGTGTTTTCTATGAGTTGATGGGGATAAGAATTAAGTGTCAGTGCTGTTTTTGCCTTTTTTATGGCCTGAGGTCTGTTGATAGGGTCGGACAATCTGATGGCTCTATCGGCGAGGCCGATAACTACTGATTTCTTTTGGGACAGGGGATGATGAGAGTTGAAATTCAAATATCTCGACGACCAGGTTTTTTTGGTGTACCATGAAGTGGATATGATGCTATTTTCTCTATGTAAAGTTAGGTCCAGAAAATTGATTTGACAATTTTTTTCCATTTCCAATGTAAACTTTAGTTTTGGGTGGAAGTTATTAAAATCGTTTAACAAAATATCCATTTTATCCTCTGGTGCTGCAGTCAAACAGTCATCTATATAACGGTAGAAAAAAGGTATATCGAAATCTATTTGATGTAGGACAATTTCTTCTAGGTGCTCTAAAACTAGTTGAGCGATAGCACTAGATATGCTAGCACCCATTGCACATCCATCTGTTTGTTGGAAGAATTTGTCTTTATATATAAAGTATGTTGAGTTTAATGTTGTCTCAACTGCTAAAAGAAATTCGTCTAGAGGAATGTCCTCAAACATTTTAATTTCATTCCATTTTTGTTTAATAATATCTTTCGCTAAAGCTATTGGAATGTTGGTGTATAAAGATACGACATCGAGCGAAACTAATTTATACCCTTGAGCTAAATGTATATTTTTAAGTTTTGATTTCAAGTCATCAGCGTCTTTTAAATAGGGTGGATTTTTATTAATTACATTAGAAATAACGTTCTTCAAATATTTTGAGAGGTTTTCAAAAGGAGACTGAATACATGAGACAATAGGGCGCAGAGGCATACCTTCTTTGTGTGTTTTGGGTAGACCGTATATTTTTGGAGCTACAGCATTATGTATTTTAAGTGAGTTAGCGGTATTTGGTGAGATGTAGCACTTTTTTTCCCATCTTTTGACTAATTCATTATTTCTTTTTTGAAATATGTTTGTGGGATCATTTTTCATTTCACGATATGTTGTTTTATCATTCAAAAGAGAATCCATTTTACTGTCATAGTCGTTGGACTCCATAATAACAGTCTTGTTTGTTTTGTCAGGTTTCAGAACAATTAAATTTGGGTTCTCGTTTAAAAAAGCTTTTGTTTTTTTAATTTTCTTATGCAACGTTTTGTCTTCAAACTGGTATTTGTTTTTGTTTTTGAAATTTGTTAAAATGTTGCAACATTTCATCATCCCCTGTCCCAAAAGAAATCAGTAGTTATCGGCCTCGCCGATAGAGCCATCAGATTGTCCGACCCTATCAACAGACCTCAGGCCATAAAAAAGGCAAAAACAGCACTGACACTTAATTTTTATCCCCATCAACTAATAGAAAACACTTTTAAGTCGCGACTACATACATTCTACAATAACCAGAATAACAATAAAACTAACAAGGTAAAGAAGAATTACACGTCTCTTCCTTATATAAAGGGGTTATCAGAACAGCTTGCAAATCTCCTATCTAAACACAACATCACAGTTGCTCATAAAGGTTACAATCTACTGAAAAGGAATTTCACACAACTAAAAACAAAAACCCCTCAATTAAAAAAATCGCACGTGGTATATGAAATTCCTTGCAGATATTGCGATGGGGTATACATTGGACAAACCAGCCAGCTACTCAACTCAAGAATACGTTCGCACAAATACGACAAAAATAACTCAACGGCCCTCACAAAACACGAAAACGAGAAGAAACATAAATTTGATTTTGACAACACCAAAATCTTAAAAACCGAACATAACAAAAAAAAGAGGGAGCTCCTGGAGTGTATAGAAATAAAAAAGAACAACAATGCCATAAATGACAAGAAGGACGTCCAAAATTTAAACCAAATTTATTTTAACTTAATTTGAACTATACCAAAGAAAATTCAGCACGCCTATGATGCGAAATCAATTAATTATTTAATTGATGTTTCAAACATCGATAAAACATCACACTAATTTTGACACATTATATTTTAAACGTAATGACTAGTGGGTGTATTCTTATGTTTCACCATTGTTTTATTTCGTGACGTCTATTTATCTATTTATGTATTTCTGTTTCACTACCAACTTTGCATGTAGGGTAAGTCAAAATCTTTTATTAAATTTTAGTATTGTATCGTTGATGAATTGTTTTTTTTTTAGTCATGTAATCATAATTCTTGAAAAAGGCATGGATATCCAGCCGAAACGTCGAATAAATATGACAACATCATAGTCACCTTTTTTTTCTGTTATGAACCTAAACCCAAGAAACCAAATTAATATATATATATATATATATATATATATATATATATATATATATATATATATATATATATATATATATTGCATTTGCGTCCCTCGTGGCTTCTGTATAGTTTTGACTCTTCGTGACTTCCGATCAATATACAGCGTGTATATTAACAAGAATAATTTCATACAGTTAGCGCTCGCTTTGGCATCCGTTATACTGGCAACAATGTACTTATAGTATCAAGTAAAATATTTAACCTTGGTCGTGTTTATGTGCAAATTTAGTTGTAGAACCCAGACCAATTCTATTTATAACTTTTGCCAATTAGGTGGTTTTGCTCGGATATACGATAAGGATTTGCTGTAAATTGTTTGTTTTCGTTTTTTTATACTCTTAAATCAAGTTAGAAAAACTTATTTCTTGGGTGTAGTTATGAAAGATGTATTTTCTAATTTTTTAAATTTTCTATTTTATTTCGATGGAAGAAGATTATGTATTATATATGATAATGTAATGTTATATTATGTATGATAATGTAATGTACTTAACAATACCACTATATACCCTTGACAACTGTTTATTTTTTAAAGTTAATAATTGTTTGATGAGCCTTTCGATAGGTTAGGTTAGGTTTATTATTAAATTTTATTTTGATAAATAATCGGTATTGTTTCTCTCTCTCTCTCTCTCTCTCTCTCTCTCTCTCTCTCTCTCTCTATCTCTTCCTGTAATCCCTTCCCAGCGCATCCTTTTCTGTTTTATTCTTTCGAAATTTGCTATACAAGTATTTTCTATTGCTCTCTGTTTCTCGCTCTCTGTTGGACTTCTCTCCATCTCAGGGCAATTCTTTCATGATCTCTTATTACAGTTCTTCTCCAGCTATTATCAGGTCTTCCTCGTCTTCTTCTTTCGTCTGGTTGGTATTCGAGTGCTTGTTTGGTTATATTATTTCGATCCTTCCCCAGAGTCCGTATAATCCATTTCATATTTTTAATCGTGACTGTTATTTTCTCTTATTTTGTTCTTCTCCGTAGATCTATGTTTTTTATTTTATCTGGCCAGTATATTTTTAGGATTTTCCTCAACGATTTTTTATAAAGGTTTGTAATTTTTTGCTAGTTGTTTCTTCCTGTCTCTTCCTGTAAATATTTTGATTTTGGTTAATTCTGATATATCGCGTGTGTTCCAGTTTTTCCTTAATGCATTATGATTATACAGGGTGTTAGTAAATAAGTATGAAAAATTTTAAGAGCTATTTCTACATGAAAAATTAATGACAGTTTGCTCTATAAACATATGTCCGCAAATGCTTATTTTCGGAGATACGGGGTGTTGAAATTTTTATTTCAAACTTCCAATTTATTTATTGCTCTAAGACCAGTTGAGCTATGAAAATGAAATTTGGTGAGTTTTAGGGGGTAGTTATTACAAATTTTATGACATACAATTAAGAATTTTGTATTCATCATTGGCGCGCCTACGGGCAATGGTCTGAATTATTTTAAAGAAAAAAAATAGTACGCCACTGAGATATTTCGAATTAGAAATTATTTTTAAATTTCGCATCTAATTTATGATAAAAAACCTTTCTTGCCTTTTTTTCATATGATGCACCTTTTTTATGCAGAAAAATAAAACATCTTGGCGCATATTTTTCATTTCTTAATACTTACATCATCAAGAACTATCCAATATAATAATACTTAACTAGAACAATAACAGAAAATATTACTAATACCATTTCAACTAGGTGCAAAGCTGCAAGAAATGTTTAAAATGATCTCCTTTACAGGTAACAGAAGAATTTTATATTCATCATTGGCGCGCGTACGGGTAATGGTCTGAATTTTTTTAAGAGAAAAATAGTACGCCACTGAGATATGTAAAACTAAAAATCATTTTTGAATTCCTCCTTCAATTGACGACAAAAAATCTTTCTTGCCTTTTTTTCATATGCGGTGCTGTTTTTATGCAAAAAAATTAAACATCTTAACGTTCACAAAGTATTTGAACTAATTTTCTATGCATATGGAAACTACCTCAAATACTTGGTAAGCGTTAAGATGTTTTATTTTTTTGTATAAAAACGGCGCCTCATATGAAAAAAAGGAAAGAAAGATTTTTTATCGTAAATTGAAAGAGGAATTCAAAAATGATTTTTAGTTTGACATATCTCAGTGGCGTGCTATTGTTTTCTTCAAAAGATTCAGACCATTACCCGTACGCGCGCCAATGATGAATATAAAATTCTTCTGTTATCTGTAAAGGAGATCATTTTAAACATTTCTTGCAGCTTTATACCTAATTGAAATCTTATTAGTAATATTTTCAGTTATTGTTCTAGTTTAGTATTATTATATTGGATAGTTCTTGATGATGTATTAAGAAATGAAAAATACGCGTCAAGATGTTTTATTTTTCTGCATAAAAACGGTGCATCATATGAAAAAAGGCAAGAAAGGTTTTTTATCATAAATTAGACGTGGAATTTAAAAATAATTTTTAATTCGAAATGTCTCAGTGGCGTACTATTTTTTTCTTTAAAAAAATTCAGACCATTGCCCGTAGGGGCGCCAATGATGAATACAAAATTTTAAATTGTATGTCAAAAAATTTGTAATAACTACCTCCTAAAACTCACCAAATTTCATTTTCATAGCTCAACTGGTCTTAGAGCAATAAATAAAGTGGCAGTTTGAAATAAAAATTTCAACACCCCGTATCTCCGAAATTAAGCATTTGCGGACATATGTTTATAGAGAAAACTGGTATTAATTTTTCGTGTAGAATTAGCCCTTAAAATTTTTCATACTTATTTACTAACACCCGTATAATGAGTGCATATTTTGCCTTTACTATCCTTTTTTCTACATCTGATCTACTAAATAGCTTTATTCCGCTAACTGTTCACTGTAATGAAAATCTATGCACAATGGAATTTTACTTATTAAATAATAAGCTACAATTTAGTAGTCCATAAGTTTTTTCGTATCTCCAGTATTTTCGGAGATATTTTGAAGTAAAAGGTGACAAATAGGAAATTGCAAAAAGTCAATTTTTCTTTAAACTCCACTTTTTCTAAAATTGGGCCTTTTAAATAGGTCAAACTTCTTGGGCGTATTGATAATACGAATATAAAAGGAACTACTTACAGAAAGGTGAAGATCAATTTTTAATTAGAAGGGTAGTTGGGGGGCTGTTTTCACTGATTTTTTCATAGAGAATAGCAGGTACCGACCTTTTTTGATCATAAGTCTCTTAATTTTCATGCTAGCAGCTTCATATTATTTTTTGAAAGGTCTAACAGTATACTCGAAAAAAGATTGTTTAAGTTTAATTTAATTTGTGTTACTAAAAGATTAATTTTTGATATCTACAAGTTTTTTATTAAATGCATATTTTTCGATGTATTCTCAAAAAACCCTCTACAGTGGAGTCACTGAAGGTGGATATGAGCTATTACCTCCGATTTCATTGAACCTCCATCGATTTGTATAAAAATTGGTGAGTGGTTAGAGGCTATCTCAAGGAACAAAGGTGACATGGTGCCAACTTGCGCTTTTACCCTGGGGGTGGATGCCACTCCTTCTCGGGGGTGAAAATTATTTTATTGAAAATAACCCCATAATTCAATAGAGAAGCAAATTCTAAGCAAAATTTATTATATAAAGTTATTAAAATAAATCAAAACTTTTTGAGTTATTAAAGACCAAAGTTTAATATTTCTTGAGAAAAATGCATGTTTTACACCGATTCTTCATCAATAACTCAAAAACTATAAGTTTTTACAAAAAAGTTATTATTACTAAAATTGAAGCTAATAAAAAATGAAATAAACTCCTTACTAGAAAAACCTTTTAGTGTTAACTAAAAGTGAGTTATAGGTAATTGAATGTATATTTTTTTTCGGCGAGTAAAAAAATCTACGTATTCAAACTGAAATCACGGGAAAATGATGCATTTTATAACATAAACTTATTAAACATTTGTCAAAGTACTTAAAAATATCTACCAAATGAGCCCCCGAACATGTTGATAGCATTAAAATTTATGCTCCAAAATGTTTTCAAAATTTATCCTTTAAAAATGTCTCCAAAAAATGTTACTGTTTTTTTTAATAACTCCGTTCATTTTTACGATGTAAGGTTCATCTAAAAACCGTTTAAAAGCTAATTTCAAGGGCTATTTCATCAAGTTAAACTTAATCTCTTAAACCCCTTATTTTTTTAAAATAAAAGGTTAAATGGCCCCGGTTGTATGGTTCTCACAGCAAAATTTAATATTTAAACGTTTCTATCTCGGTTATTTTTTACCCTGTAGAAACAATAAAACCGGTAAAGTATTTGTCACAAAAAAATCTAAAATTTGGTTATATATTATTTTTACGTGTATTGAGTATTTTTGGAGTTATTATCAAAAGAATATAAAAATTACAATAATTTTAAAAATTACAATTTTTTTTAAATTATATCTTTTTTTCAAAAATATGCATTTTAAACCGGTCAAAATTATCGAAATCATTACTTATGCTAATATGAAGAAGTTCCTATAAGGATTATTATAAATTTTATTTTTTATGGAAAATCGAGTATGATTTATTTTTCACTTTTTCTTAAAAAATTCCAAAGGGTTCTTTTATTTTCATCATAACTTGCTTAATTTTAACGCTTTTAACTTGCTTCGCAGCTCATTTGATAGGTATTCTGAAGTAATTTGACAAATGTTTAGCAGGTATATTTTATATATTGCATCGTTTTCCCGTTATTTAAGCTTGAATACTTAGATTTGAGTACTCGTCGAAAAAAATACACATTAAATTGCCAATAACTCACTTTGATATAACATTAGTTTAGTTCTTTAAGTGAGGAATGTATTAAATTTTTTTACACAGCGGCATGATATAGAAAATGATCCTTGGACTATTCCCTACCTTCTGTGAAAATTTCAAGTAAATCCATGCTGGACGAAACAATTGCGAGTCAAAATGCTTCATTTCCTCGACTATAGAAGGAGGAGAAACAATCAGTAAATGTAACGAATATAAATACCTGGGTATGAATATGAAAATCACGAATGATGGAACACTGGACGGAGCCGTTAAAGAACGAAACACTCAGGGCAGGAAAGTAATTAGGCTCCTAAACTCAGTACTCTGGGACAAGCAGATAAACAACCAAAACAAGAAAAAGATCTATAACGCCGTAGTGAAAAGCATTATAACATACAGCTGCGAAGTATGGCATATGAAGGAAAAATCAAAATGAATGTTAGAGGTCACCGAAATGGATTTCTGGAGAAGGGCTGCAGGAAGATCAAGAAGAGAACATGTCACCAATGAACGGATACGAGAAATAATGAACGTTACACATACAATAAATGACGAAATTAACGAAATACAACTACGATGGTTTGGTCACGTACAAAGAATGCATGATGACAGAAAACAAATAATAATACTATACACTTCGCGCTCGTTTTGGCATCCGTTATACTGGCAACAATGTACTTATGGTATCCGGTAAAATATTTAACCTTTGGTCGTGTTTACGTGAGAATTTAGTTAAAGAACCCAGACAAATTATATTTATATCTTTTGCTATTTTGGCGTTTTGTCATAGAAAATCAGTTTTATATATAAAAATCTTTTAGAATCCTAAATTTATTCTTTAAACACTTGCTCTGTAGAATTTAGAATTAACAGGAAAAATTATAATTTTATAATTAGGTAGTTGTATTTTGCTTGACCGGTTTCACAAAGTTTGTCTTTGCATCATCAAACGGTTTAATATAATTAGATTTTTAATGGTAATGGCCAACGTTACACTAAAACAAATAATATGGAGAATAGAAGATTATGTAAGGTACATTCCATGTCAAATCACTCAGGCAAAAAATTTTGGATCTCCGATTTGTCTGAAAATTGGTATATAGCTTCTGCGTGACGTAAAAATAAGATATTTAAGGTCAAAAAATCTTCTTCTTCTTTTTTTTTTCTCAAAATGTTATTTTATG
The DNA here is from genome assembly GCF_917563875.1 of Diabrotica virgifera virgifera. NCBI lineage: Eukaryota > Metazoa > Arthropoda > Insecta > Coleoptera > Chrysomelidae > Diabrotica > Diabrotica virgifera. Next base: position 118,234,645 of record NC_065448.1, read on the forward strand.
CGATTTTACAGTGATTTGGTGTTTATTTAAACAAATTTTCTGTGGCAAAGTATCAATGAAAAACATAATATTTTAATAGAGGGGACTCAAAAATGTCATCATATGGCATATGGCACAAGTTATTTTGATTCAGAACAAGGTTTTGATCAAATTTTATAGTGTATAAAACGTTAAAATACCGTTTTTTTACATTATTCTCCATTCCCAAAATACATCATCATCGATTTGGCTAAAAATTTGCCCACAGATAGCCAAAATATAGGACTTTAAGTAGTTAGAAGGATTTGAATTATATTACAATACCAAAAAAGTTACATGCAGTAATATCAGACTCAAAAGTATATTATTCCAGTCACAGTCGGAATAGCATTTGACCTTGCATGCCGAGCTGCCCAAAATTTTATTTTTCTAACCTTTAGGGGAGTCAATAGTAGCCTAAATTTAAAATCACGAATGAATTCCTTCTTTACGTTAGCCGCCATCTTGATTTTAAAGGAGAACCTGTTTTGCTCAATATCTCAATTTTTAACTTTTCGACAAAAATGGTAGAAACTGAAATTGTTCCTATTTATTTTACTATTTACTATTTACTATTTACTATTTACTATTTACTATTTACTATTTACTATTTACTATTTACTATTTACTATTTACTATTTACTATTTACTATTTACTATTTACTATTTACTATTTACTATTTACTATTTACTATTTACTATTTACTATTTACTATTTACTATTTACTATTTACTATTTACTATTTACTATTTACTATTTACTATTTACTATTTACTATTTACTATTTACTATTTACTATTTACTATTTACTATTTACTATTTACTATTTACTATTTACTATTTACTATTTACTATTTACTATTTACTATTTACTATTTACTATTTACTATTTACTATTTACTATTTACTATTTACTATTTACTATTTACTATTTACTATTTACTATTTACTATTTACTATTTACTATTTACTATTTACTATTTACTATTTACTATTTACTATTTACTATTTACTATTTACTATTTACTATTTACTATTTACTATTTACTATTTACTATTTACTATTTACTATCTACTATTTACTACTTACTATTTACTATTTACTATTTACAATTACTATTGAAACTATTTACAATTACATATTACAATTTCTTTTTACCAATGTTTTCCATTTATACTTTACGATAGAAAATGCAAATTTGGTTAAATAAACACCAAATCACTGTAAAATCGCATAAAATAACATTTTGAGAAAAAAGAAGAAGAATATTTTTTGACCTTAAATACAGTCGGAAAAATGAAAGAATACCCATGAGCGATCACCTCAATCACTTATTTTGTATTTGCTGTCTTTTTCTATAAATAACAAACGTTAGTTATAGAAAAAGAGAGCAAATACAAAATAAGTGATTGATGTGATCGTTCATGGGTATTGTTTCATTTTTCCGACTGTATTTAAGGTCAAAAAATCTTCTTCTATCCTAAGGTCTTCTTATAATAGCTTCTGCAACCTTGTTTATCCAAGTATTTTCTACTCTGCGTACGTGGCCGTACTTTACGTGGCCGTACTATTTTAGTCTTCTCTCTTCTATATATTGCAGGGCATCTTTTTCCACTTGCATTCTTCTCCTTATCTCCTCATTTTTTTATTCTGTCTCTTCTGGTGAGACCACAGCATCTTCTCCAGTATTTCATTTCGGTTGCCAGAATGCTCTTTCGGGCTTTTTTGTTTATAACCCAAATTTTTGCGGCATATGTCATGATCTTAATCTCGGCACAAGTACTAAAACAACTTCCTCGTAAGGCCATTATTATGCTAACAGTAATATTTAATCGCATGCTAAGTTTATCATACTTTCCAAAAATATGGAAATTTGCAGAAATTATAATGATCCTTAAGCCAGGCAAAGCTCCCAATGAAGTAACATCTTATCGACCCATCAGCCTACTCCCAATCGTTAGCAACGTTTTTGAAAGATTGCTGCTATAAAGAATATACGCAGATCATGAATTCCTAACATTACTACCAGAACATCAGTTTGGTTTTCGGGAAAATCACTCTACTGCACAAGCCCATCGAATAGTAAATGACATATCAAAAACTCTCGAAGAAAAGAAATACTGCAACGCTGTATTCCTAGATATCTCAGAAGCGTTTGACAAAGTTTGGCACAGAGGACTGCTTTACAAAGTAAAATTAGCACTATCTAGTAACTATTTCCTCCTAATCAAATCCTACTTATCAAATAGATATTTCTCAGTAAAATTCAAAGACCAACAATCCAGCCTCTATCCTATTAACTCCGGAGTTCCGCAAGGTAGTGTTCTCGGACCGCTGCTTTTCTCACTCTACACAGCCGATATACCGGAGTCTCCTAATACTACGATCGCTTCCTTTGCTGATGACGTAGCAATACTAGCAGTAAATGAAGATCACATACAAGTCTCACAAGACCTGCAACACCATCTGGACATACTCAGTGAATGGTACACAAAATGGTGAACTAAAGTAAATAAAACAAAAGCATCTCAAATAACGTTTACAAACCGCCACAACACATGCCCACCTGTAAGAGGAAAATGTACGAATACCAACAGTAACAGAAGCTAAATACCTTGGCCTCCATCTTGACCAACGTCTTACTTGGAAAAAACATATACAGACTAAAAGAAGACAACTAGACTGGAAGTTTCGGCAAATGTATTGGCTCCTTGGACGCAGATCAAAACTCAATATCCAAAACAAAATTCTGCTGTACAAAGCAATAATAAAACCTATTTGGTACTACGGACTACACCTCTGGGGCTGTGCAAAGTCAACATCACTGAATATCATTCAAAGATTTCAGTCGAAAGTTCTAAGATCAATAGTGGGTGCACCCTGGTATGTAACTAATCAAACACTTCACGAAGACTTAAATATACCTTTCATCAGAGAAGAAATCCATCGAGCCTCGGAATCACAAAACGAGCGTACCATTCACCATGACAACGAGTTAGTAAGGGAATTATTTCATAATGGCCCTGTCACAAGGAGACTAGATAGAACCTGGCCTCAGGACCTATTTTAAAACTTTAAACGTAAATAGAATAAGATGAGACATCATTGGAAGTCTCTTCTTCATGGCCAAAAACATGGAAAAAATTTACTTAATACTCTTTTAATGATGTAGATTGTAAATAAACATAATTACATAAAAAAAAATGTCATGATGCTTCTCACTATTGTTTGGTATATCATTTTTTTTATTTCCCGTAATGTTCTTATTTCAGATTACATTATGGAGTTGTCTGAAGCAAGATCTTGTTTGTCCCAATCTATTTTTTATTTCTGCTTCTGTTGTTCCGTTTTTTGACATTATACAGCCCAAATATTTAAAATCCTTCGTTCCTTTTATTTCTACTTGTTCTTCTATTTCTAAGTTTTTGACGTCTTCTTCCGATATTGCTAAGTACAGTAGAACCTCGATTATCCATCAGGGCACCGGACCAAGGGTATGACGGATAATCGAAAAGATGGTTAACAGAACATTAAAAAAAAATTCAAAATTCATAGTATAACTCACAAATTTCATTTGTATGTTTTGTTTGACAATATAAGAGGGATTTGTATTCGTAAGATCGAATCAATTTAAAATATTCTGAAGTCTTTGTTTGTTTTACTGTTGCTTCACATTTTGCGACGGCTGAATTTATTAATCAGCGTAAGATCATGCAATCTACTTTATTGGCTTCTTCTTGTTGAGAATACCATTGATGTATTATTGCATGTGCGATGCAGCTTCTCTAGATTATTTAGGCAAATATTTATCAGTTACAATAGGTTCATCAACATATCTACAGTCAAATTCCAAGTCTGTGTCAGCTTCTGAATCTGTTTGGTCCGCCTTTGTTGCCATTTCAACGATTTCTTTATCTGTCAGCAATGGCTAGCCCTTTCTGTCCTCATCACAAATCAAATTAACTTTTTTTTATTTTTTTACATTAAAATTTTTGCTTATGTAGTCAATACAATGTCTGTATGTACCCTGACGGTTAACAGAGGTGACGGTTAGTGGAGAGACGAATAATCGAGGTTCCACTGTATTCCGTTTTCTTCATATAAATTTCCAGGCTCACCTTTTGTATTCCTCTTTTAGTTTTCTGCAACTGATATCCTCTGCAACATGCAAATGGTATCCTCTTCATCTTGAGACATAACCACCTGATCGTCTGCGAAACACAATGTGTAGAGGTAATCGTCTGTTATCGGTATTCCCATACCCCTACATTTTGTTTTCCAAGTTGTTAGTGCGTGTTCTAAAAATATTTTAAATACAGTTAGTGACGTTGGGCATTGGGCATCCCTGTAGTAATCCTATTGTTGTTTTGAAGATAGCAACTGCCTTGTTTTCTATTTTTATATTTGTTTCATTTCCACTCTACATGTTCTTGATGCTTGTGTTAGATTAGGTGGTATCCCTATTTTAGTCATTGCTTTGTACAGTTCTTTCCTTGGCACAGGTCGTATGCCTTCGTAAGGTCTATAAACACCATGTGTAAATCTTTGTTCTTATCTCTTCTTTTTTTCTCTATTGGCTGTTGTATTATATGTATGGATATGATCTAGACATGATTTCCCTGCTGTGAAACCTGCTTGTTCTTCTCCGATTTTACGTTCTATATTTTTATCTATTTTGTTCCTGAGGATCCTGCCATACAGTCTTCCCATTGTAGTGATGACGCTTATCCCCCTGTAATTTTCGCAATCTTTTCTGTTCCCTTTTTGTATATTGATGTTAAGTAGGATTCTTACCATTGTTTAGGGATGTCGTCTCCATTTATTGCTCTTTCCATGATTCGGCATATCATTCTTCTTAATTTCTCTGTTCCATATTTGATTTGTTCCACCATTCCATTTTAATTAAATGTACGTTAGTATTATGCTTTTCGTCTGTTCTTAAATTTCTAAGGGTTTGCCAAACTTCAGATACTTTCGTTCCTCCCATATATCTATTCAATTCAGCGCATTTAATTTCCCACATTTCGTTTTTTCTTTCTGCAACTTTCCTTTTCACTTCTCTGTTTAACCGGGCATAATATATCTTTCTACCTTCACGGTCTTGTGAAACTAACCATGTCTGGTAAACTTTCTTTTTGTTTTCTATCAAGGATTCTAGATCTTGTGACCACTATTCTGGGTATTCTCTTTTAATGTTTTCCTTTTTTCCTAGCCCTTCTTCTGCTGCTCCATGAATGGCTTTCTTTACCTCCTCGTATATCGCTTCTGCGTTTCTATCTACTATGTCATGTTGTTTAGTTTTGCAACTAGTCTCCATTTACCTATACATAAAATATTATATAAAAATAATAATTAATGTTTAATTATTTAAGTAGTAAATATACGAAAAAATATAAAATTTTTTCATTATCATAAATAATTTCAATTCAAATACTGATTTGAAGACGTGTCTGTAGATTGTAGATTGTAGATAAATAATTTGACCAGGGCGTCGACGTCGGACCGTTGAGTATCGAGAAGTTATATCTTTAACACATGCCGACACAGAGTTGGTGACATAATTAAGAATTTAGTTGTTTAGTCTACGATGATTTATGGTTAACGGTGCGAATATGATTTTGAGAAAAAATATTTGAAGATGATATTAGGTTCATAAAGTCAAAATCTATTCACTTGTCATCATTTTTTTTTGTTAAGAAAAGGTAACAACCTCGTATTAATAGAATCACATTATTAGCCTTCACTTTATTTTATTATTTGGTATTATCTAATAAAGTTATAAACTTCTCATTATAAATTTAGAAAACATTACAAGAATAGAACCAAATTTAAATAAAGAACCAAAACACGGACCCACTTTAAATAACTTTTTCAAATACTTTTCAATTACGATTAAGTGAAGGACGTTATAACAGTAGAATAGGGTGACCAAACATTCCGTAAAAATGGGATTGTCCCGTTTTTTAACGATTTGTCCCGGGGTCCCGAAAAAGTCTCTCGGGACGCCTAAATGTCCCAAATGTTTGCTTTTGGTTGATTTTTTGTAACTGACCATATTTTCCCTCTTTAATTTTTCTTCAATTGCGGCATTTGTTTTCATTCGTATTTCTCTCTCTTTTGCTACATTGTGGCCCAGTATTATTCTCATTCTGTGTTATTAGATAGTTCTGAGTTATTGTGTCATCCTTCCCTACCGTCATGTATTTTGTTTTTTGCTTGTTTATCTCTAGTCCTATTCTCTTCGCTTCCTTATGTAATTTTCCAAGTGCTTTTGAAAGTGTCATCTTTGCCTTCTCTATTATGACTACATCATCTGCATTATGTTACTAGTTAAAGTTGATCTGTAATGTTTTTTTTTGCACAGTTTGTCCTTCTCATGATTACTTTCAATATAAGATTAAATCATGTCGTAGCGAGATAGAGTCACCTTGTTTCACACCTTTGTTTTCATTAATCTTCTTAGAAGTTGTTCCGTTGAAACTGATCCTTGCTCTGGTGTTCTTTAGGCTCACTGTTAGCATATGTCTTAATTTTTCTGGGATTCCAACATTCTCTAGCTCCCCCATCATTTTCTTCCGATTGATTGTATCAAAGCGCTTTTGAAATCCATGAATATTAGGTGTATTTCTCTGTTGTATTCTCTCGATTTTTGAATTATTTGCTCCACTGTATGTATGGAACTAATCATCGACCTTCCCGGTCTGAACCCGTTCTGGTATTCTTCTAATATTCGTTTAGCGCATGATTCAAGTCTTATGTTTAGTATGTTTGCTAGAATGTTATATGTGGTGTTAAATAAAGTGCTTGCTCTGTAATTCTCGCACTCCTTCCGATCTCCTTTTTATATACAGTAGAACCCCGCAAATCAGAACCCCGCTAATCCGAACGTTCGGCAAATCCGGACCAACGGCAAGTGAAAAAAATTCAAGACAAAAACTTAAAAACATGTTTATTATACAGAGTAAAATCAGAAAATTGAACAATCTACGTTTAATAGGTCTTTGACTCCATAACTTTGTTCTGACGCATGGAAGTGTAGCCAATTGACGCAGTGATGATAAACTATTTACACATAAACATTACATCTACTGGTCACGCAGCAGAGTTATGCTCCACGTAACGTAGAGCCACACCCAGAGCTTTAGTGGCATCTGCGTGTGACACCCAATATGACAGGGAAACTTCTTTCTCGCTTTCTTCATCTTCATTAGTCATTAGGGTTGCCTTGAGGTTGAACCAAGTCTACAATGTATTCATCCGTAAATTCTTCGCCCCCTTTGTCGTCAGCTTCAATCCATTCTGTAATTACACTTTCTTCTTAGTTTTCTCATCCATCTTGTATAGGGGAACGGGGAAAATGGAGCTTATTCAAATTAGAAATCAAGCCATGGAGTTAACGACTAAGCACAAATGATGACACTGGCTCTGCATCAGTGACATCAATCTGAGATGGGTGGAAGAGGGAGAGAGACAGGCACAGCGACTCAAAATCAACGACAAAGTAAACTTTCAATTATTAGTTAGGCTAACTTTCGGATAATCCGAACTTTTCGGAATCCGAACAGGCTGTCCCCCCAATTAGTTAGGATTTGCGGGGTTTTACTGTATATAGGTACCTACTATAATATCTGCGTTCCAATCGGCTGGTAGTCTGTTTTGATCATATTTTTTGTTGTATTAGCTGGTTTATTTCCTTATGTAATTCTCTTCCTCTGTATTTTGTTCCACTGTTATTTCATTTTCTTCTGCTGCTTTTCCGTTTTCTATGTTTTTAATATTTGTTTTTGTACGTCTTCTTCTGTGAAAATTTCTACTTCGTTGTTATCTTGTTCTTCTTCATCTGTTTCCTTCATAGCGAATAGCATTTTTTCGTAATATTCTTTTCATATTCTGCTGATCTGTTTGTCTTCAAACAGCGTTTCTCTTTTTTTTTTGTTTTTTAGTACTCTTATTTTAATGCTGGACATATTTTTTTTTATCTGACTTTTTTGTAAAATTGTTGTATTTGATGGTTTTCTCTGTCTTTTTTAATGTGCTCCAGCGAAACCCGTCATTTTTCTTCTTTTTATTTGTTGAGTTTGCTGTGTTTCTCGCTATTTTTTATTCTTCCCTGTTTTGTTTTGACGGATTGGTTGTTTATACACGTCATTCTAGCGTAGTTTTTTAGTTTTCTGCTGTTTCGCAGTCTTGATCGTACGTAAATTACACATTTAAAATTGAAAATGATTTATAGGTTCCAAATTAGCTAAAAGACGACGCTTCAATCTCTGTTTGGGTATCGCTCCAAACCCTTCTTGGCAGTAGCGCACCCAGGGGGGGATTTGGGAGGTAAACCCTCTTTCCCCCAGGGCATATGAAAAATATATAAATAATAGCAGGAAAATGTAACTTGTCTTTCACAAAATATAGAAAAAAATTTCGAAGCCGAAGCCAACCCCCTTCTCCCCAGAGAAAAGTTATAGGTGCGCTACTGCTGCTTGGATGTGTCCCGTTTTTTCAAATTTATGATATGGTCACCCTACAGTAGAAACGCTTCTTAATTCACGAGAGTATTCTACACACTTGTTCTTAATCCAGAATACAGTTTTTTGTGTCAAATTAGAATTTCATAATGGTAGATAGGTTTATTTTAATTTTCTAATTTATTTCAACAGTAAGGCCCCCGCATAATGAAGACTTTTTACCTGCCGATAGTTTAGTCGGGTTGGGCAAAATTAAAGATTTTTCTTTTAAAAATATGTAAGAATGTAGTTCGTTTGGTATGGCATGAGTGCTTTAATTTTTTTAAGTATTCTATTTGTTTTTAATTTTGTAGACTATCAGACTTAACTACTTTATGTAATGTGAAATTTAAGATTTATTACTATATTTTAAATATTTTTCAAAATATTATTTTCTATATCCTTACATAAAAAAATACATTGAGTGTATGAAATAAGTAAGCAATATTTTAAACATTTTTATTATTTTCCAGACACTTTTGCACGTATTAGTTGAACAAATTATATTATTAAAAATGTTGTACTTATGTACTTTACTTAAGCCGTCCTCTTGTACCCTACGCTGTCGAGGTAAAAATTTTGTAATAAAAAATTAAGAATTCAATTTTAACACTTCTATAATATGTTACAATTGAGTAATTAGACCAGCAGATTCGGCAACTGGCTATGATAAATTCATCAATTTTAATGAACATACTTTTTAATTTTTTATTTTTGCAGTGAAAAAAAAATACATTGTTAATTATACAAAAAAATATCATTGATATATCACAACAACAATTTTTTCAACATACTACAATAATCAATTATAAAAATATCCGAAGTCTAAATTCCAACATTTGAGGTGGCAACAGCGCAGTGGAAGCCATGAGGACATAAACTCAAATATACGGAGACCACCACAACCGCAAACTGAATAAATATATATTTGGATGCCATCAAAACCGTTAAAGTGATTTTAGATATACAGCAAGCGAACATGGCGCGCCTGACGGCAATTGCTCCAAGTAATGTGTATATTATTATACAGATAACGTGACTGAGGACGTCCGGCCAATATTTTGTGTAAGCATTGTAGGAAGTGGTACCTTTCATTTGCGATACATTTTAGGGAAAGTCCTCGTGGCAACCGTATATCGGAGTTCACGAAGACATGGAAGCCACGAGAGACTACGGTTTAACATGGGAGGACGTCATGAGATGCTAAAAATAAATATATATATATATATATATATATATATATATATATATATATATATATATATATATATATATATATATATATATTGATACATGTATCCATGTAACTTCCAAAGTAGATACTCGTAATACGTTGTCACTTCATATATACCGTTATGACTTCCGATTTCGGAAGTCACAACGTTTTGCCTAAATTTTTACGAATTTGGCTACTAGATGGTATTAGAAGGCTTATATCAAAAATTTCACTAGAAGTCACATCGTATCTAATATACTCATAAGATCAGATTTTAGTACGACGGTATATCATCAGCGCTAGTGTCGCTCCCGTACGAGAATACACGTGATATACACAACGCGTAGGGACTTCCGTATACCACACCGCTCGTTGTGACTTCCGTTATTTGGCAACGCTGTGTAAACGTTCCCAGACGCCAGACATTTCATTGTTATAGATTTGCGGTCGTAGTATTTTGTGCAGCTGTTATTCAAATATGAGTAATAGCAGATCTGCTTTACTTTCATAGTTAGCGTTAAATTAAATATATTATCTCTATAATTAGTATATTATACGTGTACAAAATTCAAAGTGTCCATTAAATAATATAAATTATTTTTTAATAACCTTATTAAAAATAAATTTAGGTCAATATTTTCATTTCACGAAATTGCCGAAAATCGCGTATAGGTATTTTGGACCTAGGCTGAAAAGTAAATTTTAGTGATTGTTACTTCGGAAGTAAGTAAAAGTATAAAAACACACAAAAAAATTGAAACAATGAATTAAAAGTGATAAATAACTCTAATAAAGTAATAAATTCTAGTAATAATATGAAATACAGTAAACTCTCTCTTAACAGACACCTCCCTTTGCCGGGCACCTCCTCTATATGGACGGTTTTTCAAACAAAAATAATTCGGCGATATATGAACCTGTACCCTTCAACTGACAACTGACACTCAACACCGGACGTTGACAGTAAAAATGATGTGTAAATGCGGATCTTCTTCTTCTTCTTATGCCGTCTTCTAACCAGGGTTGGCGATCACCTTTTTAAACGCTTCTCTGTCTTTTGGAAAGTGAAATATCTGTTCAACACTGAGGTTAGTCCAATCTCTAATATTCCTCAGCCAAGATTTCTTCTTTCTTCCCAAACCTTTTTCCCCGCTACTCTTCCTTGCATGATGACGTGTAGCAGAGAGTATTTATCGTTACGAAGTATGTGGCCCAGATACGATGTTTTTCTTATTTTAATTGTGTTCATAAACTTCCTGCCAGGTCCAATTCTTCTTAACACTTCTTCGTTTGAGACTTTTGCAGTCCAAGGAATTTTCAGAATACACCTATACAGCCACATCTCGAATGCCTCCAATTTTTTTACGGATTGTGCTTTTAGAGTCCAAGCTTCTACCCCATATAGTAGTTGCGACCAAACATAACATTCGACGAACCTCAATCTAATGTCCATACTCAATTTCTTATTTGTAAATATTAACTTGAATTTTATAAATCCTTTTTGAGCTATTTCTATTCTCACCTTTATTTCCTCATCTTGATCTAATTGTGAGTTTATAATTGCTCCTAGGTATTTATACCTCTCGATTCTTTCTATCGGTTTACCTCCAATGTCAGATGTATGTTGTCAACAGGGTTTTTTGAGATCACCATTAATATGGCTTTATTTATATTCATTGTTAGTCCCATCTTTTTGCTTTCTCTGTTAATGATAGGAGAATTTGTAAATTGTCTATATTCTCTGCCATGATTGCGGTATCGTCTGCAAATCTTATGTTATTAATGATGCTCCCTCCAATCCTTACACCTTCAATTCTTTCCCATAGTGCCTCCTGAAACATTAGTTGGGAGTACACATTGAATAATTGTGGCGACAGCACCCATCCGTGCACGACAGCACGTATCCGCAAATGTGGATAGTAAATATAAAATGAAGAACTTTTTCCAAATGTTTTACGATATAAAACTACATTTTTTATTATTTATTAAGCTCAATATTCCTTGTTGGCCTAGGAATAAAACGTTTACATTTCTGATTACATTTTTTTTAGTCTTATAAATTTTATATAATTACAATTCAGTCCATTTATACAATCTTTCACCACCTACTTCCCTCTCCTTCAGTTCAATGCTAGTTGTTTCCATCTCTCAATGTTACTTTTCTTCAGGTCTTCGTACACACTGTCCTCCCATCTTTCTCTTGGCCTGCCTTTCCTTCTCTTTTGTTATGGTCTACGTAAGAGTACCATTTTGGCATTCTTTTACTTCTCATTCTTTCGATTTGCCAAAAATATTATTCTCTGTGCTTTGATCGTCATCGTTATCGTTGGCTCTTTATACAGTTCTTCCAGTTCTTTATTGGTTCTTCTTCTCCACTGATCTATTTTCGCACCTCCATATTATATTGCTCTTAGCATTTTTCTCTGCAATCTTTCTAAAAGGTCTGTTTCTGACTTTTCAGCACCCATGTTTCGCATGCTTTGCGTATGATACTGTAGGTCATTTTTTATCGTTTCAAATTGATACATAGCCCGATCAAAGAACAATCTGACCCAAAAAAATAAAGGAAGGATGAAAATTTGGGAATAGGTAGTTGAAATTGTCTATTATTATATAAGAAAAAGTTAACTACTCTACACACCCTCCATTTTATAAAAATGGAGGGGAATACCCCTTCTCGGAGGTGAAAAATATAGAGTTATTTGCGAGTGAATATATTCATTTTTAACAACAAAAAACATGTTTTAGACGGTTTTTCGCAAATAACTCAAAAAGTAAGTATTTTATCGAAGAAGATATTCTATAAAAAATATAGCTTATAAATAGTGAAAAGAATGGAGTACGCATGAAATCTGTATACCCAGTAGAAGCGGAGTTGTAACTAATGAAAAGTAAGTCCTTATTCGTCCAATTCCAAATCGAATATTTTAAAGTGAAATAACCAGAAAACGGAGAACTTTCCGGGGAAAACTTATTAAAAATTTTTTTAAAGTGTTTAAAAACAGGTTTATTTTTGTTTTTTTTTAACTTCTAACATTAAAATAAGTGAGCTACGCTCAAAATATTTTTGCTCCCTTTTATATTTTGGTAAAAACAATCGCGAAAATCACCCCGTAATCATCCCAAATAAAATGAATCGTTACTGCTTCACAAGGTATTTTGTTTATGTATTCTTTATAATGATCTATAAGTTTTATTGGTTCAAACTGTTCAATTTTGAAAAAAATTGGTTTTAAAATAAAAATTTCTTTCTGATTTTGAAAAAAATTCCTTTTTTTTTTCAAAATAACTGAAAAATTATTAGTAATACCAAAAATCTCAAACAGTAATAAAATATAGGTTTTGAGTTCTGATTATTTTGGATTTTTTGTTTCCCTGGTAGACAAAAATTGGTTATGCTAAGACTGTTCAAAATTTGCATACACTCGTGATTAGTGGCTTGTTCAAGCCATTTTAACTAAAGCCATTTCAAAAAGAAGCACTTTGAACCGATGAAACTTACAGATCATATAAAGAATACATAAGAAAAGTAAAGTGTGAAGCGGTAACGATTAAATTTATATGAGATGCTAATTAGGGGGTGATTTTCGCGATTTTTATACCAAAAAATAAAAAGGGTTGAGCCCTTTTATTTGCGTAACAATATTTTGAGCGTAACTCACTTACTTTTAACGTTAAAAGTTCTTTTAAAAAACAAAAATAAACCTTTTTTTAAACACTTTTAAAAAAGTTGTAATTAATGTTCCCTGAAAAGTGCTCCGTTTTTTGGTTATTTCACGTCGAAACATTTGATTTGAAATTTGACGAAGAAGGACCTACTCCTCATTAGCTACAACTCTGCTTCTATTGGTTCAACAGACTTCATATGTACACCATTTGTTTCACTTTTTTATAAGCTATATTTTCGCTAAGAATACATTTTTCGATAAAATACTTACTTTTTGAGTTACTTGCGAAAAACCGTTCATAAGCATAAAAATGAACATATTCACTTGCAAATAACTCGAAAAGTATTGACTTAGTGAAAAAACTCTATAGAACAAAAGTTGCTTAAAATCAGTTATTTTATCCAATTCCGGACTTATTTTGAATGTATATTTTCAACCCCAAGAAGGGTGTATTCCCCTCCATTTTTGTAAAATGGAGATGTAGAATTGTAAACATTTTCTTATATAATAATAGACAATTTCAACTACCTATTCCCAAATTTTCATCCTTAATTTATTTTTTGGAGGTTTTCGATAAGTTTTGTATTCCTTGATCGGGCTAACAGATCTTTACACGAGCGATACTTGATATTAGGTATGAATACTGTTTACGCTATATTAATTATGTAATACAAATCTGTTCACATCTTTTAACTGTTAGCAACGCAAGCAAAATTTTAATGTGTATGTCGATCCATGAAAGAATTGCTGACCCCATTATTACTCTGATACCTCGATAAATTTTTGTGTTTTGACTGAAATATGAATCTTAACTTAATTGTCGAATGAAGATATTTGGGTTCAATAGACGTCATTGTATTAATTTGTAGGTCTTAGCGTTTTGGTTAAAATTTCGTAAATTATTTTCGGATTAAATTTCACAATAAATTTTGTGCATGATCTGAGCCATCAACCTATATGTACATATAATTAAAGTAACTGAAATAATTTTAGTTATTAAAGTTATTAAAAATTGTAAATTAACATATTCATTGTTGTTCTGAAGCTATTTCCTTGTGGCATTTTTATATTTGTCGTTGTCAAAATACAAAATATTACTCTAGTAATACATTGTTATTCTAGTAATATTTATTTTGATGACACCCGACTTGGGCGTCGAAACGTTAATGAAATAATTTTTTTTTAGTAAAATTGTGGCTTATTTCTCATTAAAAATAATTAATTATATCATATTTATTTTTCCCTTAAACGGACACCTGCCTTAAACGGACAGTTTATGCGGATCAACTACTGTCCATCCAAGGGAGAGTTCACTCTATAATAGAATAATTGTATCTAATTATTAAAAGTTTTTTGCTTTAAACGTGTGCAGAAATACATCATATTAACAGAGCTCGGAAAATAAGCACTTAAAAATTCTGAAAATGTTTTCAACAAATTGTTACAGTTGCTATTTTTGTGCCCTAAAAAATTTTTTGGATCACTGTTACTGTTAAAAAAACTGACACTGACACTGACTTTGGATCACTGACAAACTCCCTGACCGTTTTTTGCAATTATAGGATTTGCAACATTTTGTTTTTTATTTGTTACTAAGCTCGATTTTCTTGGCCGGAGTGTATCTACCTTTATATTGTTCATAATATTTTATTATTCAATATTATATTATTAAATTTAAAATGTCGTTAGTAAACTCCAACTCCAACAATAACCTGGAGCTAAAATAAAATCACTAAAAATATTTGTTAAAATTACTATTACCTAGCATCATTTTATTCATTATATTCATTTATTCTTCTTCTTCATCTTTTTGTGTAGACATAACTCTGTCTGTTTTTCAATGTGACTCCAGTAAGTTGTCATTCCATCGTTTTCGTGGTCTTCCCACTGATCGCCTTCCTATTGGGGCACCGTCTCTCGCCGTCCTTACTACTCTGTTTATTGTCATTCGGCTTTTTTGGTCATTCCACCATTCTACTCTTCTGTTTTTCACCCAGTTATTAATGTTGTCCACCTTGCATCTCTGTCGTATACGTATATCTGCACTTCTGGCTCTATCACATAGTGTCTTACCATCGATTTTTCGAAGTGTTTTCATCTCTGCTGTTTCTAGCATTCTTTTTGTCCTTTCTGTATCAGGTTGTGTTTCTGTCGCGTATGTCATTATTAGTCTGAGGACTCTTTTGTAAATTCTGCCTTCCATTTCTTTTCCGATATTTTTATTTCTCCATATTGTGTCATTCAGGCAGCCTGCGGCTCTGTTTACTTTATTCACCTGAGCTTGTACTTCGGTTTCGAGCTTTCCGTAGATAGAGCTAGATAGTGTGATGCCTAGATATTTAAACTCTATGACTTGTGCTATTATCTGACCGTCCAGCTCTAATTTACAACTAGATTTGTTGTTATAACCATGGATTTAGTCTTTTTTGGGGAAATCAACATGTTAAATTTTCTAGCGGTTATATTAAATTGGTGCAGCATACGTTGTAAATCATCTTCACTTTGAGAGATTAGTATTGCGTCGTCTGCATAGCAGATTATTTTAAGTTGTTTTTCTCCCATTTGGTATCTTTCTTTTGTTCTTACTTTTTTTATTATTTCATCCATGATCAGGTTGAACAATAGAGAACAAGACAGGGAGTCTCCCTGTCTTATCCCATTGCCAGCTTCAATTGGGTCAGTTAGTTCTTTATCTACTTTTACTCTGATCGTGTTGTTCTGATAGATATTTTCGATCGTTTTAATTATTCCTAGAGGTACCTCTCTTGCGTAAAATAAATGGATAACGTCTTTTAATTTGACTGTCAAATTCCTTTTTAAAATCGACGAAACATAAGTATGCCGGTTTGTTGTATTCTACTGATTTCTCTTGAATCTGCCTCATTATAAATATAGCGTCGGTACATGATCTTCCCGACCTAAAACGTTGTTGTTCTTCTGCTAATCTTATAATTGTATTCAGTGTGTTTGTTATCACTTAGTGTTGTGTTTAATAAATTAATTCCTCTGTAATTCTCCGGGGGTCCGAATTACAGACTCATATTCATTCACAGAATTATGTTCATTAATAGCTGTAATTGACTAATGCATAGTTTTAATTATTGTAACAATTATTATTACAGTTAAACTATATAATATTAATGATATTTTATATATAGAATTAAGCCGTTTAACCAATTAACCAATTAAGCCAATTAACCAATTTCGATTTCCAATGCGAAAATGACAGGTAATGAGAAATCAAGAACGTTACCGCCTTCTCCAACGGATTTTTCAAGGGAAGGTAAGTGGTAAAAGAGGACGTGGTAAAAGTGGTAAACTTTACGAACGTGGTATAACATGACTACCACTGAACTGTCCCGCGCTGCTGTAAACAAAGTCAAGATAGCCATGATGATCGCCAACATCCGGAACGGGTAGTCACTTTAAAAAGAAGACATTCTTGTTGGAACGCTAGATACCAATGAATTCCACTGCCAAGTGTGAGACTCTAAGATAACAGATCACGATCAAACTACGATGTAAATTTGGCAGAAGAGACGTTGTGACTTCCAAAAACATTACAACATCGCTGGAAGTGACAACGCGACTTGAACTACCCTATTTACAGAAGCCACAACGTATTATGTCCGCTTCCGTATATACCTATATATATACAACATTTATTATGGTAAATCCTTTCCCCTCAATATGTAGATCTATCGTAGCACCCCCCCTCTTATCAAATATACAATTTTTAAAAAATAATCCCAAGTAGAAAAGGTGGAAGCCAGACAGCCTCTTCTGTATACCGGAAGTCACAACTTAACGTGCATCAATATATATATATATATATATATATATATATATATATATATATATATATATATATATATATAAACAAATGAAATAGAGAATGCGGAAAAATCCCCTTACGAACAATTCACACATCCACTACTTCGGGCTGGGAAAAATTTTTTGAATAGAATCGAAGATCCAAACACCAGCTCTTAGAAATGTGTTTCGCCCTCTTCAACCTCTATGGGCTCATCGGTGAAGATGAGAGGTTGAATATCTTCAGACACATTCCAATCAAAAAACAACATTCGAGACCTAGACATAGCAGGAACGTAAATCTACGCCCAACCTGACAATGCCATTCTCAAGTTTTAATTCCCTAATTACTTTAGAGTAAGTAAGATAATGTTTATGAAAAAACAAAAGATGTAGATCTTTGAAACACACTCAGTGATCAAAAGATCCACAGGTACTGGTTTGGACGACCACTCGTACGAAAACAAACAAATGAAATAGAGAATGCGGAAAAATCCCCTTACGAACAATTCACACATCCACTACTTCGGGCTGGGAAAAATTTTTTGAATAGAATCGAAGATCCAAACACCAGCTCTTAGAAATGTGTTTCGCCCTCTTCAACCTCTATGGGCTCATCGGTGAAGATGAGAGGTTGAATATCTTCAGACACATTCCAATCAAAAAACAACATTCGAGACCTAGACATAGCAGGAACGTAAATCTAAATTTAGAAGTAGTGGATGTGTGAATTGTTCGTAAGGGGATTTTTCCGCATTCTCTATTTCATTTGTTTGTTTTCGTACGAGTGGTCGTCCAAACCAGTACCTGTGGATCTTTTGATCACTGAGTGTGTTTCAAAGATCTACATCTTTTGTTTTTTCATAAACATTATCTTACTTACTCTAAAGTAATTAGGGAATTAAAACTTGAGGATGGCATTGTCAGGTTGGGCGTAGATTTACGTTCCTGCTATGTCTAGGTCTCGAATGTTGTTTTTTGATTGGAATGTGTCTGAAGATATTCAACCTCTCATCTTCACCGATGAGCCCATAGAGGTTGAAGAGGGCGAAACACATTTCTAAGAGCTGGTGTTTGGATCTTCGATTCTATTCAAAAAATTTTTCCCAGCCCGAAGTAGTGGATGTGTGAATTGTTCGTAAGGGGATTTTTCCGCATTCTCTATTTCATTTGTTTGTTTTCGTACGAGTGG
The DNA here is from genome assembly GCF_917563875.1 of Diabrotica virgifera virgifera. Lineage (NCBI taxonomy): Eukaryota > Metazoa > Arthropoda > Insecta > Coleoptera > Chrysomelidae > Diabrotica > Diabrotica virgifera. Next base: position 118,253,055 of record NC_065448.1, read on the forward strand.
TCGTCCAAACCAGTACCTGTGGATCTTTTGATCACTGAGTGTGTTTCAAAGATCTACATCTTTTGTTTTTTCATATATATATATGTATATATATATATATATATATATATATATATATATATATATATATATATATATATATATATATATATATATAGATATATATATATATATTTATACATATATATATATATATATATATATATATATATATATGTATATATATATATATATATATATATATATATATATATATATATATATATATATATATATATATATGCACAGATATCAAAGTGAGGTCCTGACATTACGCGCACTTAGTGAGGACCGGTAGAAAACGTAGACATAATCGTTTCAACTCTTCATAGTGACCTTGACAAGTAAATAGCAATTAAAAAATGACGAGTATACACAAAAAAAATTACGTATATGTGTCCCGTATTGTTCAAGTATATTGCCACCCAAGTGAGGCCATTATACGCAGCTATTAAAGTGAGACTGTATATACTTTTTCGTTATGCGCACAAAGTGAGGACAACTTTACGTGTATATTTCCTTACAGCTCATCAAGTGAGGACCATACAGTGTTGTCGATAAATATGAGATTAATCATTTCTACTGCCTTTTTCTGTATAACACAGTAAGAATTATTATTGTTTCGATGTTTCAGTCACTTGTAGTTATAAGAAGGATCTGGACTCTTTGTTCTTGCTCGTACTGTTTGTTAATTTTATAACATTTTAGTACCTCAGCATTAAATCACGGTAGCCTTATCGGAGACTAGCGTTAATAAAGAAATATTTTATATTTTTTAATAATTTACATTAAAGATGGATAGGAAAGCAAGAATTTTGAAAATAGCGTTAGTTGAGAACAATAATAATCAAAATGGAGGATACAGTGATATAGTTCAGTTATGTGAAATTTATATTGAACTTAACATATAAATATAAAAGCCCGACTTTTGATCTAAGGGGAACACAGTTTTTACGGTACATTCATATCTGTCATTTTTCAACCCCCTCCCTTCCATTTCCACCACCCCTTATTTTTAAATAGGGAATAGGGGCGTGTGCTAGCTCATTTGAAAGGATATTCAATTCTCTATCCAGCATTATTAACATTGACATAATTATCTATACAGAGTGTATTTTAGTATAAGTACTGTTGCCCCTGTCGATTTTTATTTTGAAACGACAATTTTCCAACCTTAACTTTAGTATACAAGATGATTTACTTAATTTAATTAAACTTAATGTACCTTTTTTACTGACTTAATTTTACAGTAATTCCACTAGATGGCAAATACAGTGAATATGTGCATATTATGTTTTATTTCGAATAATCATTTTAAAATAGTTTTAGTTTTCTATTTTCTCTGAAAATTGTTGCAAGCTTCTTGTTCTTATACTTAAAATCATGTCACTACAAATTTATACGAGACTACATACTAAGAGTATAGAAAGTATTATAATATATGACATACATGCTTTTTTCCATTTATTGAAGATATTTCACCTTATCTTGAAACAATGCAATGTGACCAAGTGTCCTCAACTAAAAAAATATATCCCACTATTTTGATATTAAATGTATAGTTTGTACTATAAACCGTATTGAAATAGATTGCAACATGTGTGTGTGGTTGGGATATTGACTGCGAAACGTGAAGCTTCATTCGCCTAATCATATTTACCTTTGATTCTTATAACAATAAATAAAATTGATTAACATTTTATATCAATATTATTAATGTTTTTAAACAATATACGTATGATATATCAGTATAATAAAGTCAAGATAAACAATAACAATACTATAACAGAAAGCTTTGAGGTCAAACAAGGAGTGCGGCAGGTTGATCCATTATCGTCTATAATGTTTAGCATATTACTAGAAAAGGTTATACAGGAAGCAAACATTAATAGAACAGGTCTGATCTACCACAAAAAACATTAGTGCTTGGCATTCGCAGACGATTTGGTAATCTTGGCTAGGAGCAGAATAGAACTTATAGAAACAGTCATGAAACTCGAGGAGAGGGCAGCAACCAAAGGATGGTATATAAATGAAGCAAAAACAAAGTATATGGAATGAACAAATAAGCAATTCGTTCGGGGGCAATACATAACAATGACAACAGCGAAGGGAACACAGTATAAATTCGAAGAAGTTGAGAGATTTGAGTACTTAGGAACTGTCTTCACAAGAGATCCTAACTGTGAAGAAGAAATACAAAAGAGAATTATGTCGGGCAACCGCGCTATATTTGCTTTTAATGGCTTGTTAAGAAGTAAAAATATATCACGAAGAGCAAAACTAAGAACTTACAAGACCGTAATAAGGCCGATAGTAACGTATGCTTCTGAAACATGGGTCACAACAAAAAAACATCAAGAATTGTTATTAGTTTGGGAGAGGAAAATACTGCACAAAATCTTTGGTGCGAAAAACTTAAATGGACAATGGGTAAGAAGAACAAATAAGGAACTAACTGAGCTCTATCAAGATCCTAACATACTAGCAGTAATTAAGGCGCAAAGACTTAGATGGTTGGGCCATGTGCAGAGGATGATTCCATCTAGAATTCCCAGAATGGTACTATCTAGTGCATTGGCAGGGAAAAGACGAAGAGGAAGACCGAGGTCACGATGGAGTAATGGAGTTAGAGAAGATATGAGAATAATTAACTTAAGGAACTGGGAAAGAAAAGCGACTGACAAAAGGGAGTGGAAAAGAATAGTACATCAAGCCATGGGCCTACTAGGCTCGTAGTGCTTACATATTATAATATCAGTTTTCTAATATTATCCAGTTCCATATCCAGTTCCGAATCCAGTGGTTATAGGCCTGGATCCCGCGTAAGAAAGAAAAGTTGATTAATAGCAAGCTGAAAATTTGTTAATAGCTTAACGGTGTCTAGTCGGACAAACTTTGATGCACGGGAACACTGTAACAGGGGAAGTTTTAATTGTGGAGCATGATAAACGTGTCGTCCTGACAAGTTTATGATTGTGAAAAATAGCAAGTTGTTTTTAAGTTTATTCGATAGCCAACGTTATGTTATATATGCGAAAATTTTTGTCCGACAAAAATGTTGGGCATTTTAACGAGTCCGACACGTAGAACATGTCACATCACAGGAATTATGTTGGTGATGAATAGCATTCTGATTTTTGCATGAGAGTTTAATGAAAGGTTAAAAAAGCAATTGGAAGTTCTGTCCGACAAAATTAATGGGAAGTTTTCGTAGTCGGACATTCTAAACAAGTAAGATATAGACAAAAATTCTGGTGATAAATAGCTTTCCGACAAAGATGAAATTTAATTAAGTAAATTATTCCTTACCAAGAATGACTGTTGTCGGAATAAAATAAGGGGTAGATTTTGTAGTCGGACAATTTAAAAAAATAATTTTTGAAATTTCAATAAGGGGTGATTATTCTATGTCAAAAGTACCTGCAATCAATTACAATCGATATCTTTCGATTTATCTCAACATCATTTAGATATCTCACTGTAATACATTTATAGTAGATTAGGCAAATTATATTATGGATTGAGTGGTGTAGCTATCTTTGTCTGCCACATGCGCGGGATCGCTTGGTTAAAAGAGATAGATAGACCACCTATCGACTTTTTGCACTGTATTCCCTGTCTACCCTTTGTGTCTATGAATACATTTCCATTTAAGAAAAACTGTCACTTTTGACAATAATTCATAATAAATTGCAATCGTAACTTCAAATTTAAACTAATCGATTTATTTTGGCAGCAAATTATTTCTTGTCATGTGACATATTAATTACATTATTATTTCATTTGTAGAAAGTTGAGAAAAATTACGTTATACAATTTTAATAATAATTTATTTAGGTACCCTTTTTCAATCAAGCAAAGCATTATAGCACGTAGAATGATATTCAAAAGAACTTTCACAATTATCTGGCAACTGAACCTCATTGAATTGATGACCAAGTATTTTACTAACTTTGTAAAATGTTCGAAAATTACTCAAAAATGTTACGTTGAATGGTTTCACTTTCGATCTGGCGACTTAAAATTTAAACTGTTGACACTCAAAAATAGACACAAAAACACTCCATAGTTAATATAAATTTTATTTTCCAACACACGTGGCAAACAGAAACTCAGAGACCATGTACCTTCAAATACTACTTTGTATAGCACAAAGTGTCACAGTGACAAATGCAGCCTTCTAATACATACTTCTAAGCATAATGTGTCATATTTACGTCTATTCTTATAAGCACCAAAGTTTTAGACTCTTCACATTTTTCAATGTCGTTTACAGGGTTAAGATTTGAGTATGGAAAAAAATGTATACAACGTTTTTTGTAGGAAATTTTCCGTACTTTCTGATGCGCCTAATTAGAAAACTCCAAGAGATTACTTTCACATGTTCTTTGACATTTTTTATTGTCATTTTGAGAATATCTAGAACAAACTCCACCCAAAAAAATAATTCTTTTGCAATATATACATGCATTGATACTTACCTTACTGTTTTTGGAGTGTGCATGTATATATATGCACATGCAAATATGTGAATATAAATAATAATATACAACCAAAATAGCTTTATCAATATGTGGCTAAGTCATTCTGAAAAAATGTTTTTTATTTATTTCCTTCGATTTGCCCAAACTTTTTGTCCGACATATAACTTTTTGCATTACAAAATATAATTTCTACATAAACAAATCAAAATTAGCTTGCTATTTATCACCAACATTTTTGTCTATATCTTACATGTTTAGAATGTCCGACTAGGAAAATTTCTCATTCATTTTGTCCGACAGAACTTCCAATTGCTTTTTTAACGTTTCATTAAACTCTCATGCAAAAATCAGACTGCTATTCATCACCAACATAGTTCCTGTGATGTGACATGTTCTACGTGTCGGACTCGTTAAAATGCCCAACCTTTTTGTCGGACAAACATTTTTTCATATATTATATAACGTTGGCTATTGAATAAACTTAAAAACAACTTGCTATTTTTCACCATCATAAACTTGTCAGGACGACACGTTTATCATGCTCCACCATTAAAAGTTCCCCTGTTTCAGTGTTCACGTGCATCAATGTTTGTCCGACTAGACACCGTTAAGCTATTAACAAATTTTCAGCTTGCTATTAATCAACTTTTTTTTCTTACGCGGGATCCAGGTCTATTATATTTCTTCCGTATTGTTTAGTTTCGCTTCCAGTGATTGTATTTTTTTTCTTGTTTTTTTTTGAAATATTTATTTATTATTTTATTACTATATTTTTTTATTGTGCTCATAATAGATTGCAACATTGTCTATAGACATGAATGCAGTAACAATAAATAAAAAAAATCGGAGATCCACACCCCGGATTTGAAATCTAAACCTCTGCTTTACGAATCCGAGTTTATCCGAGGTCTACCCACTAGGTCACTAGTCACTCTTAGACAATATTTTTTCCTGAAACGGGGAACTTTTAAAGCCGGGTCTAGACTATGTAACAAAACATGCTAATAACAAAGTTGTACAACAAAGTTGTACAACTTTGTTATGTAACTTGTTATATATAGCATGAGTATCCAGACTATAATATAACAAAAAACATAACAACAACATGCGCATAAATTTTGCAGCATTTTAGATGGATAGCTGGTAGGTTAGGTAGTATATAAAATTGCGTCATATAAGTATGGAGGATCTCTTCATAGCAACAGCAGCTTGTATAATATTGTGGAGGCGACACGGGCGTGTTAAATTAATATTTTGGGTGTGTCCTTCATTAGCAGCTCGAGCAAAATATAGGTAGTGGTACAGCTCTTTTAGCTGATCTGGAAAGAGATAACATAGACCCATCGACAGGACACATTAAATGTGATGGCAGTTTTAAAAGCTTCTTAAGAATAGAAAGTTCTGATTTTGAATTTCTTATAAATGAAATCGGCCATAAAATAGGCAGGAAAGACATTTCGAGATGCAATTCCAATAAGAGAAAGATTAAAAATTATATTATTAGCAAAGTATATGTTTTAAACTTTTTACTCATTGTTTCAGAGAGGAAGTATAACATTTCTGTAAAATTTAATTCCTCAGTATTATCTTCTCCACCTGTTCATGATTGAGTGTCACTGTCTGTTTGAATTGGTGTAGCTGGAGAAGTAGCGGATGTAGATATAGTGGACGGAATAGAAAGGCTC